>NW_027526361.1:157538619-158138619 GCF_048455015.1 Haemaphysalis longicornis
GCTCGCCGCGCGGGCTCGGGCTCGAGCCCGGGTTTTTTTGGCTTCGTCCCCGCAGGAGGTACTACAAACGTATGGGGCCCGTAAAGGCCGCGGATCTGTCAGCCCGCTCTGGTTACAAACCCCTGCTCGCTGGCGCCGTAGGCTCGGGCTCGAGCCCGGGTTTTTTTTCGCTTCGTCCCCATGGTTGCCAGACCAGGACTGCCCTCCCCTTTACGGACTGCCTTTACGGGCCCCATACGTTTGTAGTACCTCCCGTGGGGACGAAGCGAAAAAAAACCCGCTGCTTATAAGTAACCATGTGCAGAACTTTCTTGTTGCTTCTTTTAAGCACCCCGAAATATTTCTTTTGAAGCGAGCAATTTTAGAAACCGTGAGGACCAGTAACGTGTTGCGTTACCTTTTTAGCGAGATAGGTTGAGGAGAAAATCATTGACACACGGATGCAAAGCCCATTGACATAAAGTGTTTTTCGCGTTCACATTTTCTACTCTTGTGTCAATGCGTCCGCCTCAACCAACCTTTAAAGTAGGTATATTACCTTGCTGTGCACGCTGGCAGGCAAAAGAAGTCCCAGCAAGCATGCCGAGAATGCCAGCGATTGCGTGGCAGCAATTGTAAAGAACTCACTATTCGTCTGCATTGATTAAAAGAAGGGTACAGGTGGCAGAGTTATTACGAAATCGCAATGCATTCACGTGGAAGACAGTTCAGAATGAGCAGATGCTTTAAAGAGAGGCTGCTTGGGTGAAGGCGCAATCTTTTCTTGACTGTGGTTCAGATTGTCTTGCTAGAATGTTCCGTATTCAGAGAACTCAACGACGAAAACTTGGCACCGAAGACGAATGAGCAAGCAGAGAGAGCCCATAAAGAGAAACATTTTATTCGCAAAGTGGAAGATATATATTTCTACAATTATTTTTAGGCGGCAACAGGTATGCGACACGAAGTACCAGCGTCATCGGTAACGCTGTGTAAACGGAAACAGATGTTAGGAGCCTACGTCTAAAGTCGAGCGCGACGTCGTGTTTTTATCAGCTTGTTTGTAAATGTACACCTGAATTACAATTAAAGCGCAATAAAAGAACAGCGAACCGATAAAAATAAGGTGTTAAGAAGGCAACACGTTAAGATCGCGCAATCCTGATCCCTCTCTCTCGCTCTGTGATAACCCAATATCACGTTTTTGTAACGACGTCCAACACGTGGTATCAAAGCAATGTCAGATTAGAACGAGGCGTGATGTCAACGAATAATTCAGAAAGTGGCTTTAGCGGCATGCATAACGTCGATCGCCGGTTATTTCCATCAGTTCACTCAATCGTTCTCCATTTTTCCATAGTGTAGTGACAAATAGACTAGGACACAGATGCTGCAGACCGAAACCTGTAGCATTCTTTTAAATTTAGTATCCTATAATAACGATAAATTGTGGCAGTTCAAATACCGTAATATGAAATTATCTTTATTCCGAGAATGAATTGACAAAAGAATAAACCATGAAGTGCACACATATTCCTTTTGCACGAAACTGCATTGCTTTACCTTGCAGGTACTGGTGATTTCGTACTGAAAGGAAAATTAGCACTAAGAGAAATGACACATTGAGAAAAGCAGGCCAGTCCCACATTCTACGATTCTCCCAGCGCACATCCATTCTGCTTGCTCTGCTGTTTTTAGCTCTATTTTGTTTTTAGGAGTGCACGTTTACAGACTGCCCAACTCGCTACTTCTACTGCTGCTCATTCCAAATTAAAAAGGAGTTCCTCAAGCAAGTTCTGTCTCCTGTTACGCGCGTCCAATTACGCCCTCAGTCTGTGATGCAACATGTCATAATATTCCGCAATGTAGCGGACGAAAAGATGGCCGGAGGTTCGGCTGCACGATGACATTTTCAATGTGACGCACATATCCGAGATAGCTGTCGCAAAATGGGTCTTTTTGACCAGAGCAATAATGCAATGATTGAGCGCAAACTAAGCCATAATTCATTATGAAGTTATGGTTTACACCTTCCAAGAGGTGACAGCTAACAAATCCTTCTAGGTGACCAAATAATATAATTGATTCGTTGCATTTACGTGGACGTGTGAGAATTTGTTTCTACGCTAGAAGTGTTATAAAATGTGCGCCACGGATATTATACGTTGGTAAGCAGATGTGCCGGCATGCAGGCCTACCTCTAGGATTTTAACGAAAAGGGAACAGTCGAAAATATATCACACCGTCCTATCTCTTGGCGGTGTCTTTATTCATAGTCGCTAGGACAAGTCTGGGCGGGCAAGTACGTGGCAAATCGTCACTACTTTCTCTGTTGTTCTGGTATCTCGTTCAATTGTTTATTGTTTGCTTGGGAAATGCACCACTATTATTGGGAAACAGGAGAAGTTGGAGCTTTTGATTGTATTTTGGTTTGAAAGTCGTTGTAAGCAACTAAATCTTTTTTGCTCACTTAACTGACAATTCCCCTCATCAAACCAGTTCTCACGCCGCCTCAAGCTTCCGGATTGGTGTGGTACAAAGCCGGAACAAAAGGAAGTCGCCTGAACCCGAACCGTAAACGAACCGGTGTTTTTAAGTGCGAATGCACTTCTTAAGCGAGCCTGAATCGTCCACCGCCGTAGTCCGCATAGCAACAGCTGCGGGTGCGCGCGCTCCTCGTCTTCCCTAGCAACGGGGAGAGATGGGCGTGCGCTGCCTGGCCGCTGACATGGCCATACCCACGTGGGGGATTGGCCAGGAATCGGGCGTGAGGAGGGCTAATGCACCCGCTTAAAGAAGTACTAACACGAAATTTCAAAGCTGAGACTGCCTGGCCGCTGACATGGCACATACCCACGTGGGGGATTGGCCAGGAATCGGGCGTGAGAAGGGCTAATGCACCCACTTAAAGGAGTACTGACACAAAATTTCAAAGCTGAGATCCGCTCTAGCAATCAAGTACAACGACAACACAAATAGGTGTCTGTGAATAAATGCATCTTTCTTTCTTTGTAGTTGTGTGTGTGTGTGTGATCTCTCTTTCGCGAACATTACCGAACTGCGCAAATTCAACTCGTGCATTCGCACTTTCACATTCTTCCCCTCGGGGAAATGCGGGGAATTGTTTTTGGTTTCGACACACCAATATATACATATATCTATATATTTATATAATATATATTGAAGAGGTGTTAATTGGAAGGGAATGGTAGCGTTCCAGGTGGTGGTATTCAGGTAGACACCGAGTGGACAAGTCGGAGCGATGATCACTTTGCAACGAGCTATCTGAGATCGTGGCGCGTTCTCAGCTGGACCAGTGTTATCTCCTCGTCGTCTTCACAGTCCCCATTCACTGCATACCCATTATTGCCCATGGCCACCGTATCAGAGCATACCCTCACGGGGCATAGTGCGTCCTTTCCAGTGTCTAATAGCATACTCTAAATGGGCTAATCTTTTGCTCTACAATTACCCCCCGCGGACAAAAGGAGCCATCCTGGAAACTTTAGGGCAAGATAAAACCATCGGTTTTTGGTAAGCCTTGAGGCGGTCAACGTGCACAGGATCGCGACCGCTACAATGAAGGTCCGGGGGCAACTTAAGCGGCTCAACTACGTAGTTCACTGGGGATGGATGCTCGATTACATGGTAAGGACTATGATACTTGGATTGTAACTTCTGAGCAAGACCAGGAACAGTTGAGGGTGCGCACAGCCACACAAGAGAACCGGCAGTGAACTCAGGGGGCGGTGCTCCATGGTCGTGACGCTGCTGCTGGCGAGATTGCTCTTCGGAAGTCAGGGCCCTGGCGAGCTGGCGACACTCTTCGGCGTGTCGAGACGCCTGTGACGCGGGGATTCAAATGCATGTGGTTCGTACGGCAGGATGGTGTCGAGCGGACATGACGGCTCCCGGCCGTAGAGGAGAAAGGCAGAAATCCCATACTAGCTTGAGTAGCGGTGTTGTACGCATAAGTTACGCGCGGAAGAACTCGGTCACAGTCGGTGTGGTCCGCCGAAACATATATTGCCAACATATCGCCCAGTGTCCGGTTAAATCTTTTCGTAAGCGCATTGGTCTGTGGATGGTAAGAAGTGGTGATGCGGGGGATAACGTTGCACTCTGCGAGCAGGGCTTCAATTACTTCAGAAAGAAACACATGCCCTCTGTCGCTGAGCAACTCTCTAGGGGAATCGTGACGAAGAATGAACCGGCGTAGGAGAAATGAGGCGACCTCACGGGCGTTGGAGGCTGGGAGTGTGGCGGTTTGAGCGTATCTGGTTAAGTGGTCTACCGCGACGACGGCCCAGCGGTTTTCAAAAGCCGTGTAGGGGAGCGGCCCATGCAAATCGATTCGTACGCGGTCGAAAGGTCGTACTGGACACGACAGGAGCTGCGACGGAGCCAGCGGTTTGTTAGGTGGGGACTTACGGCGTTGACATTTTTCGCAGGAACGGACGAACTTAAGTGACAAAAGTGTACATTCCACGCCTGTAGTACCGCGTACGGAGACGTCGGTATGTCTTCAGTACACCATCATGACCACACTGCGCCTCGGCGTGAACACATGCGCACAAGTCTGAATGGAGATGGCGGGGAATAACGAGGAGCCACTTACTGCCGTCTGCGTTATACTTTCGGCGGTACAGAAGCTCGCCACGAGTAGCGAAATGAGTGGCCTGTCGTCGCACAGATCGAGGGGCGTTTGATAAAGCAGAGTTTATTAGAAACTCCAAAAGAGAAGTGAGCCAGGGATTCTTGCGCTTCTCGCAAAGCATGTCGTCAAGTGACATGGAGGACAGAATTCCGTCTATGGATGACAAAAAGGCACTGTCGGTGGTCACAGGAGAGCGTGGGAGCGCATCGGCGTCGGTGTGTTTGCAGCACTCGAATATCGTACTCTTTTAAGCGAAGGGCCCACCTGCCAAGGCGACCAGACGAATCGTTCAAAGAAGATAGCCAACATATGGCGTGGTGGTCGGTGATTACGTCGAAGGGCCTGACATACAAGTAGGGACGAAATTTGCTTATAGCCCATACAATAGCCAGGCACTATTTCTCCGTGACAGAGTAGTTTTCCTCCGCTCTTGTGAGTGTCCGGCTCGCATAAGCAAGAACGTATTCGTCGAAGCCAGATTTTCGTTGGGTGAGCACAGCGCCCAGGCCAACACCGCTGGCGTCAGTATGAAGCTCGGCAGGGGCTGACTGGTCAAAATGGCAAAAGATCGGTGTACACGTAAGAACAGAACGAAGCTTTTTGAAAGCCTCGCCACACTCTGAAGACCAATGAGAGATGTCGTTGGACCCGTTCAGAAGCTTCGTTGAAGATGCCGTTATCGACGCGAAGTTCCGCCCGAATCATCGGAAGTTCGAGGTGAGGCCGATAAAGCTTCCGAGCGGCCTGGTGGTGGTGGGCTTAGGAAACTCGGCGACAGCACAAAGTTTGTCAGGATTGGGACTGACGCCATCATTGGATACAACATGACCTAAAATTGTAAGTTGGCGGGCAGCAGAGCGGCACTTCTTGAGGTTAAGCGGAAGTTCTGCATTAGTGAGGCATTTCAAGACTTGTCGAAGGCGGGTAATATGCGTGTCAAGATCGGAAGAAAAGACGGCAATATCATCAGGGTAACAGAGGCAGGTTTTCCACTTTAGGCCTCGCAAAATATTGTACATCATGCATTAAAAAATTGCAGGCGCGTAGCAAAGACCAAAAGGCATGGCGTTAAACTCGTACAAGCCATTTGGTGTTACAAAGGCCATTTTTGCACGATCAGCATCCGCCATAGGGACCTGCCAGTAGCCAGACTTTAAATCAAGGGAAGAAAAGAACTCAGCGCCTTGCAAAGTTTCGAGGGCGTCGTCGATTCTCCGCAGAGGGTAGACATCCTTGCGTGGTATTTTGGTGAGTCGGCGATAACCAACACAGAAGCGAATGGATCCATCTTTCTTTGTAACGAGAACAACCGGTGCCGCCCACGGGCTGTTGGAAGGCCGTATGACGCCACGTTCAAGCATGTCGTCCACATGGCTGTCAATAACGCCACGTTCTTTGGCTGACACACGATACGGCCATTGTCGTAATGGTGAGAGAGTTCCTGTGTCAATGCAGTGAGTAACCGTAGATGAGCGGCCCAAGAAGGATGTCTGGCAGTCGAAGGACGACAAGAACTCTTGAAGCATGGCGAGAAGTCGGTTTCGTACAGGCGCAGGAAGATTCTCGTCGACTGAGCGAAGGAAAACCGAGGTATCCGGGGCTGGAGCGGAGGATTCGAGGAGAGCAAGTGAAATGTCCGATGAGTTATTGGGAACGTCGGTGACGAGGAGGGCGTCAATCTCTTCTACATGACCCAGGCACTCACCACGAAACAGTGTAGCTGGAGAGGAATAGGGGTTGCAAATAAACATGGAGCTGAACCAATGCTGCATTTCCGAAACTGCGAATAAAAGCGGGACGCATTTTCGGCGGTAAAACAGCTCGGAAGGACTGAGAAGCACGGTGGTGTCGGGAACTCAGCCGCACAGAACGGGTACAAGTACGGCAGAGCTAGGAGGAACGTCGGTGTCTTCGGCGACAACGAGGCGAAAAGAGGCAGGGGGCTCGTCCGATGAGGCGTTTTGAACTGAAAATAACTCGAGCTGAGCACGTGCACAATCGATGACGGCGTCGTGGGTCGACAGAAAATCCCAACTGAGAATGACGTCGTGGGAGCACGAAGTGAGCGTGATAAACTCAAAGAGGTAAGTGATGTGTTGAAGGGTGACCCGGAAATTGCAAGCAGCAACAGGGCGTATGTGTTTCGTGCTGGCAGCGCAAAGTGCGAGGTCGTACATCGGCGTCGTCACTTCGCGCAATTTGCGGCAGACCTTTTCGCTGATTACTGACACGGCAGCTCCGGCATCGACAAGGGCGATTACGACGAGGGTTTCAACAGTAACATTAACGTCGGCTTCATGACGCCGGCGGGCAAGTGTGTTCTGTGGCCAGTGTTCACCAAGCTGTTCATCTTCACTTTGGTGGCAACGACGTATCCACTGTGTATTATAATTTCAGCTTACTGTCAGTCATCTACAAGGTATTTACCAAGGTAATCGCTAACCGAATCTCTGCAACCTTAGATTTCAGTCAACCTAAAGAACAAGCGGGGTTCCGTAAAGGTTATTCAACAATGGACCATATTCACACGATTAATCAGGTGATAGAGAAGTGCACTGAGTATACTGAACCGCTATATTTAGCTTTCATAGATTATGAGAAAGCATTTGACTCAGTCGAAACCCTAGCAGTCATTCAGGCATTAGGAACCAGGGGGTAGATGAGCATTATATAAGAGTACTAGAGGATATCTACAATGGGTCTACAGCTACCATCATCCTCCATAGGGAGAGCAGTAAAATACCTATAAGGAAGGGTGTCAGACAAGGAGACACAATCTCTCCAATGTTATTCACAACATGCTTACAAGAAGTATTCAGAACGTTGGATTCGGAACAGGTGGGAGTAAGGGTTAATGGAGAATACCTCAGTAACCTCAGATTTGCTGATGACGTTGCCTTGCTAAGTACCTCGGGGGACGAATTGCAAAGCATGCTTTCCGCACTGGGTGAACAGAGTAGAACCGTGGGCCTGAAAAAATATGCAGAAAACTAAAGTAATGATCAATAACCTCGGCACAGCACAGCAGTTTCAGATGGGTGGCGAGACAGTGGAAGTGGTAAGCGAATATATCTACTTAGGCCAAGTTGTGACCCCAGATCCCAACCATGAGGCAGATATAATTAGAAGGATCAGAATGGGGTGGGGTGCATATGGAAGACATTCTCAGATAATGAATAGCAGGCTACCATTGTCGCTGAAGAAGAAAGTGTATGACAGCTGCATCTTACCGGTACTCACCTACGAGGCGGAAACTTCGAGGCTCACTAAAAGGGTTCAACTTAAATTGAGAACGACTCAGCGCGCAATGGAGCGGAAAATGATAGAAGTAACATTAAGGGACAAGAAGAGAGCGGAGTGGTTCAGGGAGCAAACTGGTGTTAAACACATATTAGTAGAAATTAAGAAGAAATGGACGTGGGCAGGGCATGTAATGCGAAGGCAAGATAACCGCTGGTCATTAAGTGTAACAGAGTGGATCCCTAGAGAAGGCAAGCGCTGCAGGGGGCGGCAGAAAGTTAGATGGGCAGATGAGATCAAGAAGTTTATTGGGATAAATTGGACACAGTTGGCACAGGACCGAGGTAATTGGAGAATAATGGGAGAGGCCTTTGCCCTGCAGTGGGCGTAGATAGGCTGGTATGATGATGCTGATGATGATAATTTCATCGTTCGTACTCACTACACTCGCTCATCTACTAAGGCCTCGACCGGGGCGGTCTCCCTCGATGGCGGGGTAATGTTACAAGACGACGACGAGGATGAGAACAAGGAAGAAGAAGTAGGACAGGCGCTCAGCCAGCGCCGGTTCGGTCTCATGGCCGACATCTTGTAAATAGTGAGAATACATTGTTCGCCCATCTCATGGTTCACGTCCTTTGTGCTGCCACCACGTAACAATATATATATATATATATATATTGTAAGCGCAAGTGACTGCCGAGCTTCCTTCCTCGTTTTCCCTCCATTTATTTGCCATCAATGCATCGTCTTCGTCTTCTTACCTCGCCCGTTCATCATCAGCACATCATCGCCTGGGCGCGGAACGCTCGATCATCATCATCGTGGTTTGAAGTCCCTTCTCGGGTTCGGGCTGCTGCTTGCCGATTAAATGGCCTTCTCGCCTTGAACAAAGCCTTCTCGCCGGAGCCTCTCAAGTGGTGGAGGTGCAGTTGGACCCCGCGACGTCGTCTACAACGCTTCCTTTGGAGCTCCGGTCTGGTCGGCGAATATTTCGGCCAGATTGCGATATGCAGGCGGAGAGGAGCAACGCCGCTGCTGACAGTAATCCTGGCGGCCCACCCACGCCATACTGGACGATCAGCAGCAGAACGCGTGACCCACCGGACTTCACTGGCCTCCGTGGCGATGACGTGGAGGATTGGTTGGACACTTACAACCGTGTCAGCGCTTTCAATAGGTGGGACGACTGTTTAAAACTAGTCAACGTCAGATGGTCCCTACATAAAGTGGCGAAGACGTGGTTTCTGAACAACGAAACAAAACTCACTACTTGGTCCGAATTTACTACCGAAATACGCAAGATTTTTGGGACATCGGCAACGCGCTCACAGGACGCCAAAAAGAAGCTGGATGTACGCGTTCAACAACCCGGCGAAACCTACACATCATACATGGAGGACGTCCTGGCCCTTTGCAGACGCGTCAACGACAGCATGACTGAGGACGAGCGGGTGCGTCACATCTTCAAGGGCATTTCCAACTTTGCTTTTCATGCCCTCGCCCTGCAAAATCCAACAAGTGTTAATGACGTCATATCGACTTGCCAGCGTTTAGACACCCTCCAGGCTCAGCGCTTGCCATCTGCTACATGGGACTCAAGAGCTTCAACAGCAGCCGGAAGGGACATTTTCAGGCAGTCAAAACCAGAGTTTCACTCCCGGCTTGCGAAGCATGGTTGAGGAAGAGCTCGCTTCAATTACGTGTGCTTCCCCACCCAAAGCAGACATTCCGGTCGCTTTGCCCGCAGCCCAGGTTTCCATGCTCCGCCCGGTCCAACACGCTTGTGCCCCGGTTTCATATTCGGAGTCACCTCAACCCGCTCAAGCGCTGATGGCTCCCCTGTCAAGAACGACCGCTCCCAATTCCTAATACTTTCCTTGGCGCCCGTCGCGGCCCACTAGCTTCTATTGTGGCATCCGGGGCCATATCTCTCGGTTCTGCCGGAGACGTCAGCAAGATGAAAGACCAGCTTACGCCACATATCGACACCGTGATGACACCCCACACTACGACTACCGTCACCAGCCTTTCGACCACCGTCAGCAGACTTATGCTTCTTCCCGACGTGCCTCCCCTCCCCGGACACCCGCGATTTGCCGCCCTACTCCCGTCAGCCGAGACGCCGTTCGCCGTCACCTTTCCGTCGCTCCTCCTCTCCTCTTCGCCCCGCTACTCAACTCTTCGACCGCAACCCGGAAAACTAAAAGAAGCAGTTTTTGGAGGTAAAACTGCATCATTGGAAAATTTAACAAGTCCTCCATTGCGCCCATCAAATACATTACCGTTTACGTGGAAGGTATTAGTGTAGAAGCATTAGTAGACACCGGTACTAGCATTTCCGTTATTCATTCTGACTTGTGCTCTCTGTTGCGTAAGGTCACAACACCTTATAGTGGTCCGGTTCTGCGTGGTGCTAATGGTGTCACGATAAAACCCAGTGGATATTTTACAGCACGCGTGTTCATCGACGGAATCCGCCATCATATCCAGTTTGCTGTGTTATCACCCTGTGCGCATCAACTAATTCTGGGATGGGACTTTCTATCTTCTGCTTCTGCTGTTATTTCTTGTCGGCAACCTTCTATTCACAAGACTGACACCGACCTCGCCGCGCTTGCGGAAGCGGCAGAGTCACGGTCAGTGATAGCTACCGATTTTGTTCTGCCGCCTGGCCAGGAATGTGTTATTTCCACTACGTCAAGGGACATCATTGATGGAGACGTGTTCATTGTGCCGACCGGAAATTTGGCACCTAAAGGGGTAGTGATGCCTCCTAGCTTAGTACGATTTTCGCATGGCTCCGCCCTGCTAGCCGTACAGAACACTACCTTGGAACCGATCCTACTGCCAAAAGGAGCCACTATCACTTCTGTACCTCACGATGATGGTTTTGATGTCCGCTGCATATGCCCAATTTCTTCTAATGTACCTACCTGCCAAGTGGAAACTTCAGTGTCAGTTTCCTTGGATACTACTATAAGCGCAGAACTGACGCCAGATCAGCGGAAAGCTCTACGAGGTCTCCTGGATAAACGTAAAGCAGCATTTGACTCCCATTCTCCAGTCCTAGGCCAGACAGCAGCAGCGACTCACCGAATCGAAACAGATGGGTCTTGCATTGTTCGTCGTCGCCCGTATCGCGTTTCTTCTTCTGAGCATAAAGTAATACAAGACAATGTTGATGACATGCTAAAGCGGGACATTGTTCGTCCATCATCGAGCTCCTGGTCTTCACCCGTTGTTCTGGTCAAGAAAAAGGACGGTTCCGTGAGATTCTGTGTCGATTACATGGCCCTTAACAAAATCACAAAAAACGATGTTTACCCCATGCCACGTATCGATGACGCCCTGGACACATTACAAGGTGCAGAATACTTTTCAAGTTTAGATCTCCGATCTGGATACTGGCAAATTTCCATGAACGAAGCAGATAAAGAAAAAACAGCATTCGCCACGCCTGATGGCCTCTATGAATTCAATGTGATGCCGTTTGGCTTATGCAATGCTCCCGCAACCTTTGAAAGAATGATTGATACCGTCCTTCGTGGTCTGAAATGGAAAACCTGCCTATGTTACCTTGACGATATTGTTGTTTTTTCTGTGTCCTTTGAAGAGCATCTAAGACGCCTCGATCAAATGTTAACATGTTTTTCTAACGCCGGGCTTCAGCTCAATGCAAAAAAGTGTCGATTCGCAAGTAAATCAAAGTGCTCGGACATATTGTCAGCAAGGATGGAATTCGGCCTGATCCTGATAAAGTTCAAGCGGTCTTTAACTTCCGGAGACCAGCCTGCCTGAAAGATTTACGCAGTTTTCTTGGATTGGCCTCCTATTTTCGCCGTTTTATTCGAAACTTTGCCATGATTGCATCCCCTCTTCACAATCTATTGGCCACCGGTTCTTCATTCCACTGGTCGGACGACTTCGAGGCAGCGGTTGAAACACTCAAGCAAGCCCTCACCTCAGATCCCGTTCTCTGCCACTTTGACGACACCGTTTCGACTATCCTGCACACAGACGCCAGTGGGAAAGGAATAGGTGCGGTGCTCTTACAACGCAGTGCCTCATTGCTGGAAAAAGTTGTTTCTTACGCAAGCAGAGCTTTCACAGCCGCTGAGCGCAACTATTCGATAACTGAACAGGAGTGTCTTGCGGTTGTTTGGGCAGTCCAAAAATTTGGGCCGTACTTGCACGGACGTCCCTTTACCACCGTTACCGATCACCACGCTTTATGCTGGCTATCGTCACCTAAAAATCTCTCAGGACGACTCGGGCGCTGGGTCCTCAAGTTGCCGGAGTATGATTTTACTGTAATTTACAAGTCCGGGAAAAAACATATGGACGCTGACGCCCTCTCTCGTTGTCCTGCGGCATTGACAGGCGCTGACGGTCCTTCCTCTACTGCCCCGGCAGCCTTACCTATGGCGCCATTAGACGCCACTCAACTGCAATCTTTCTCGGACTTAGTGGAGCGCCAACGTGAAGACCGATACTGCCGCACCTTGATGGACCAACTGGCCGGACTAGTGCAACCGCCAAACAGCCGCTACCGCCGTCAGCTGAACAAACTCAAGCTTTTGGATGGAGCCCTCTATCGTTACAACTACCATCCGTCTGGGCGATAAATGGGTTCCGGTCGTCCCGCAATCCTTTCGGGATGTCATTCTGAAAGTTACTCATGACGACGCCACAGCAGGACATCTAGGATACCACAAAACCTACAATCGCATCAAGAGCCATTTCTTCTGGCCTGGACTTTCCACCAGCGTCGCAAGATATGTTGCTTCCTGCATACCTTGCCAACACCGCGAACGGCGTACGTCACCACCTGCCGGCAAACTGCAACCTTTACCGTGCCCTGCGGCCCCGTTTGAGGTCGTTGGTATCGACCTATACGGACCATTGCCTGAGACTCCTGCTGGCCATCGGCGGATTGTTACCGCCGTCGACCATTTGACCAGATATGCAGAAACCGCACCTCTCCGAACCGGCTGCGCTTTAGAAGTGGCCGAATTTTTCTTGCGCGCCATTTTTTTGTGCCACGGCCCTCCTCATGTTGTTATCAGTGATCGCGGCCGAACTTTTCTGGCAGCAGTCTTTGCAGAAGTTCTTCGTGCCGCCGACACTGTCCACAAAACCACATCCAGTTACCATCCATAGACCAACGGCTTGAGACGGAGCGTTTTCACCGCACACTTTCCGACATGATTTCGATGTATATCTCCAATTCTCCAATTTGTAACCTTCGCATATAACACCGCGGTACAGAGCACAACTGGATTTTCACCGTTTTACCTTGTCTACGGCCGCCAGCCGTCCTCTGTTCTGGACCTGTCTTTCTTACGAGTGAAAAAAACAGCGCTAAAAAGACAGGACAAGAAAGCACACAGGACCACGGCGCTGACTAACAACCAAATGTGTTTTATTTCTTCAGTCAGCATATATACTTCACCATTATCACAAAGCAATGACAAACAAATTGATTAGAATACTCAGCCTGCGCAGGGGCTAAAAAGCGATCAATAAGAGATAAATTTTATCTCTTTTGGAAGGAGGGAAATCGAGGGGAGGCTAACACATGCCTCGCCACTGTTGTGGATGTGATAGGCTTCTGAAATGAGACGCGCGCATTCATCATAATATTTTGACAAGAAAGTGGTATCTTCAAAAATTGGGTGGCACTTCCATTCGAATAAGGTTAAAAAACAAGCTGCTGATAGTCAGTTAGCCATTCATTGTAAGAACTGCACCTCCCCCCTTTCCCGGTCCCTGTTTGGCGCTGTAAGCGTTTGTCGGCGGTCGCTTGCAAAGGGGTCACGGTGAAGAGAGAAAAACGAGGGGGTGAGGGCCCGGCGGGAAACGCGGCCGCAGTTGCTCTTCTCCTATGGCACTTGTTGACTGCCGCAGTTATTTTTGTTGACGCGGCCTGTGAACGCGTGGCGGCTTCATTGCGCTTGCTCCCTTCCAGTTGTTTTAGGGGAGAGGCGGTGAAGGCTGCTAACAATGCACGCACTAGGCGTACTGAAGTCCCTCTTTTTCGGTCTTCAGAAGTTTCCGTAGACGCATGTCACGCTGTGTAGTCGTTTCGTGAGCCGAACCGCTCATTTCAACAGTCGCAGTTAATTTACGTCACTCACGTCAAACCAACTGCGTGGTTTGTAACGTTTGTCTCACCGAAATTGTCCATACGATTCCGCTGTGAGTATTCAAGCGAAAATGTGGCTGATGTACGTGCGCCCATATGGTTTTATTAGGTTCCCGTTTTGAAACATTTTGCTTATGTTCGCTAGCAATATGATCTCGTGTAGTACCGTTTACAAGTGAGCATATAGCCCCACCGTACAGGCGCGGCGGTGGAATTTGCCCAGCAATGGAAATAAAATATCCGAGTACACCTAAGCACGTTTGTGAGTTGTGAATCGGACATCATAATATCCAGTTGAACGCGTGCGATGCTTTGTTTAGTCTCGCATTTTTTGTCGAAGAGCTCTGACATCTTGCCGCTGGAGGAGCGTTTTGCTTTCGAATGGCTTTACTTTCGAGTGGCAACCCCATTCGCCGCTTCTCGTTTATGCCACCGTGTAATGACGGCGCTGACGATGACGGTGAATTTCGGTGGTTGTTATTCCCCTACCTTCACTACTGTTTACAGGTGGTCGACCACCCCTCGCTAGCAACTGCTGCCGAGTTGAAGCTCGCACTGTGGGAGGCCTCGTGTAGGAATCGTTTTGAAATGATGAACGCCAACGCCAGACGCCGGGATTGTCGCTTAAGCTCGCGTCTTGGAACGTCTCGTAAAACGTGTGAATTGCACATAACGACGCCACCGCGCTTTTTGATCGATCGCTGTCAGCTTCATCCGCGCTGCTCGAGATAAGAGCTGCAGATTTTCACTGTGCAACCAACCCACCAACACGGCAATACAGTGACGTCAGTGCAAGCTATCACGCCTCCGAAAAACGCGTCTGCAAACTTTGTTCTCGAACACACGAAGCATGGCAGCGCAGTTCGACACTGCTGTAACGGCTGCCAAGCACCGGCAGCAACTGGGTGCCCTGCGGCCCTCGGATGCGAGCGATACCCTCTCCACGCCTCCCCCCCCCTGAACACACAAACACACACTGTTGGGACTGGGCCATTCCTGCTCAGTCACCACCGTGGTCACGACTGTTGCGACGTTGCCCTGCTCAATCCGCCATCGATGCGGCGCAGAGCATAGCGATGAAGTTTTGGAGTCGACGGTGATTTTAAGCTGCATTTATATACAATATACACAAAGGTAGCAAGAGAGTTACATGGCTCGCACAAAGGCGATATCACTTCTCAACTCAGTGCCTCCTATGCCTCAGTGCAGCCGCTGCTTCAGGGCTGGTTTTATACCCTCGGGGTTCCGCCACAGCCGCGTGCAGTTCGAATCTTTCCAATCAGGACTATCACTGGCCGCTGTTTGAAAGCGAAGTGATTGCGTCAGCTGAGCCACGACAAGAAAGGGAAGGCGACTCAGCGGCGCCGTCTCCGGGGTCTACTCGCTGCATGTCTTTTTCGGGACGGTCGTCCTAGGCATGATTTGGTGCGGCCGTCTCGATGGGAAAAGGTGAGTAGACTCGGAGGCGCTGTGTGCCGCCAAGTCCGAGGCGCAAATCGGGCCCACCGTTGGCGCGTCGCCAGGTGCAGCAAATTTGTGTCGGGCGCTCTGGTTAACCGCACACACACGCACACAAAATTAGTGATTAAGGTCAGACCCGTGGGGGTTTTGCTGTTAACGGAAATAGACACAACGACGCGTAGCGCCCCTGCGCTCTCCCTTTCTCGCTGCGGGAGCTCCCTCTTTGGCTTTTCGCGCGGTAGCCGGTTTTTGTCTTTCTGTTTATCTGTTACTTTGCGGGCTGGCGGCTGTTGCGAGGGGTACGGTTGCGCAATGTTCGCAGAATGCGGAACAGTGGCGTCAGCGTCTCTTTCCAGCTGGTTTGAAAGACGATAGCCTTTCTTTGGCCACTTGAGCGCGACAATGTTGGCCTGTCAGTCTGTCTGTCTGTGTCTGTCATAAAGATAATTTATTATTGCAACTTAATATTGTCGCGAAGACAAGGACGATGCAGTTGTCTTCAATGAGAAACACGTTTATTGGAGCGAACTTGTGCTCCCCTAACAACTCAAAAGAATACAGAGGCGGCGAAGCAGCGGTCAACAAAGTGACTTGCGTCGGCGAGTGTCGTCAAATCGAATGCCCCGGCGTCTGCTCTGCAGGCTTTTTATCTTTCGGCGCGCGTGGTTCTGGAACCGTCGATTCGCATCGAGAACATTGTAGATGCAAGAAGATTATTCCGGGATGTTCACGTTAGATCGGAATGCTCTCCCTATCAGAACAGATAACACATGCGGTACAGAAAGAAAGAATGGAACACGCGCTTCCCTTGGCGCAGAGATAACACAGACCGGCGCAGCCGGGCGGTAGAAGCAAAACACAAATAAACAAACCCAATGTATGGTTTGCGGCATTACCCCCCCCTCTAAGGGTGCATCGAACCGATGCTAACATAAGCGACAGTCCAAAAATAAAAATAAAATTCGTTATCGACCGTAGAAAGGCTTTAAGCGAACCACGTGGACGACTTCGGGCCGCGTGCGTCGTCGTGATGTTCCGGAATCACCATCGGGGATCACCTGGTAGGTAAGTTGGCCGCCACGTCGTAGAATCTGGTAGGGTCCGAAATACCGTCGCAGGAGCTTCTCACTGAGTCCGTGTCGTCGGATGGGAGTCCAAACCCACACACGATCCCCTGGGTGGTACTCGGCGTCTCGGCGTCGGAGGTTGTAGCGGCCCGCATCCACCAGCTGCTGGTCCGTTATACGAACTCGAGCGAGCTGGCGGGCCTCCTCCGCACGTTGAAGATATCCGTGGACGTCGGCGTTGAGGTCGTCGTCTTCTACATGCGGAAGCATGGCGTCGAGCATCGTAGTAGGCCTTCTACCGTAGACAAGCTCGAACGGCGTCAGCTGCGTCGTCTCCTGGATAGCCGTGTTGTACGCAAACGTGACATACGGGAGCACTTCGTCCCAAGTCTTATGTTCAACGTCAACGTACATTGACAGCATATCTGCGATTGTCTTGTTCAGACGTTCTGTTAGTCCGTTCGTTTGGGGGTGGTACGCCGTCGTTCTTCGGTGATCCGTGTTGCTGTAGCGTAGTACTCCTTGCATAAGCTCCGCAGTAAATGCCGTTCCGCGGTCGGTGATTAGGACTTCCGGGGCTCCATGTCGCAGCACAACTTGGCTTATAAAGAACTTTGCCACTTCTTGTGCAGTCCCGCTCGGAAGAGCGGCGGTCTCTGCGTAGCGCGTCATGTAGTCTGTCGCTACGACAATCCACTTGTTCTGTGATCGTGACGTAGGGAACGGGCCTAACAGGTCCATTCCAATCTGTTGAAATGGTCTCGAAGGAACGGCGATCGGTTGCAGAAGTCCGGCGGATCTTGTCGGCGGCGTTTTTCGTCGCTGGCAGTCACGGCAGCTCCGGACGTAGTGGGTGACGTCAGAGGTAAGGCTGGGCCAGTAGTACCTCGCCTTGATTTTTCCAATAGTGCGGTCTGTGCCAAGATGTCCAGAAGACGGGTCGTCGTGGCACGCTTCCAAAATTTCGTCACGAAGGTCCGCGGGGATGACGAGAAGGTAATTCGCTCTTGTTCCGGGGCTGAAATTCTTCTTCACGAGGACGGAGTTTCTAAGGCTGAATGCTGGTAAGCTGCGTTTGAAGCTCCTTGGAACGGCAACGTTGCATCCCTCGAGGTACTCGATTATGACGCCTAAGTCGGGGTCGGCACGCTGCTGGGCGGCTAGGTCGCTCTCCGTCACGATCCCGAAGAACGCGCTGTCTTCATCAGCGTCTTGTGGTGGTGGGTCGACGGGGGTGCGGGACAGGCAGTCGGCGTCGGAGTGTTTCCTGCCGGATTTATAAACGACTGTAACGTCGAACTCCTGCAGGCGTAAGCTCCACCGCCCAAGACGGCCGGAGGGGTCCTTCAAATTGGCGAGCCAACACAGCGCATGGTGGTCTGTTACAACCTTGAATGGCCTTCCATACAGTATGGGCGAAATTTTGAAATCGCGCATATAATAGCCAGGCACTCTTTCTCAGAGGCAGAATAGTTTTAAATGCAGAGCATTTCAGTAACTCACGATGTCACCCGCGTTGGTGTCCGTAGTCCGCGTCCGCATTGCTCCCCCTACACTATATAAATACTTGCCGGCGCCAGGTTTCGATCCTACGACTCTGCGGGCGGAACGCAAGGTGCACGGTACTCTACCAACTGAGCCACAAAGCCGACACAGAACGGAAGGTTACGAACGTGCCTTATATCCTTGACTCATTCAACCGTCGGCCAGAGGTGCGCCCTCTCCCCCGCGTCCTCCTCGCCTTCTCTCCGCTCGCAACGCCCTCTCTCGCCGCGTTCGGTTCGGGCGCACAACAGGTTGGGACGTGCGCAACACCCTCTCTCGCCGCGTTAGGTTCGCGCGCAAGAACAGGTGGGGCGCTCGCATCGCGCTCTCTCGCCGCGGTCGGTTCGCGCTTAACCCACATATGTCGTTCGCGCGCGCTGCGGTCGCTAACATCTGTGGCGTGATCGTGACGTCAGCATCACGCGTTCGCGTGGTGGCGATTTCGGCGCTATAACACTCTCTCGCGAGGGGCATTGGATTGGCTTGGATTTGGATTGGATTGGATTAAAGTGGATTGTGTTGGATTGTGTTGCGTCATAGCCGCGCCACGTTGCGTCATAGCCGCTCCACGTTGCGTCATAGCCGTGGCAGGGGGTTCACGACACGTTTCACCATCGACTTCATCGACAATGTCTACGCTGGAAGACAACAATTACAACAACAACAACCAATACGTAATCCATACGACTTGCAGGCGCGCCCCCCCCGCAGAAATGCTCTGCATTTGATCGTGCCCCTCGCGAGGGGGATGTTTTTGATCATAAAATTTTATGAAGACTAGTAGCCTATATGTGACGCAGGTATTTATGAGTGCCTTTACACACGTCTTGGCATTTTCTTGTTAGTTGAATTACCACTCATGTTCACTCAAAATATTTTTGCTGAAAAAGTCTTCGAATTCGTGTGCGCGTTTCAATCGGGTTCAAAGCCTAAATCGGCCTCAAGGAGGCCAGAAACATTGCCATGGGCACGAACTCCTCGAAAAATCATACTCAGTTCTATCTAAAACAATGCGACAACACAGCGTGAGTAAATATGAGTTCTCCCATGTGCACCCATTCCGCACCGGGCATGCTTTCGCCAGATGTCGCACATATTTCTGCTGTTTCAACTGGCACATCGTTTCAGTCATCAATGCTCCGTAGAGGTACCACTAAGAAGAGCTCATACAGCCGTAGGTAATTTCACTTGCTCACAGCGAGGGGAACAGAGCGGCATCATTCACGCTGGGCCAGTTGATGAAGCAGAAGGAATTTTTCTCCTCCTTCGACAGACCACGGCTGGCATAGGCGATTACCCTTTCGCAGCCGCTTTGCTTTTGGACAAGGACGGCACCCAAGCCTATATCACTGGCGTCCGTGTGCATTTCCGTTTCGGCATTTTCGTCGAAATGAGCGAGCACGGGCGGGCTTTTCAGGCGTTTTTGCAGCTCGCAGAATGCTTTTTCTTGGTCGTTTTCCCAGCTGAAAGGGGTGCTATCTTTCGTCAAACGCGTGAGTGGCTCTGCAATGCGTGCGAAGTTTGCGACGAAGCGCCGGTAGTATGCGCACAGCCCGAGAAATCTTCGCACGCCCTTCTTGTCTTTCGGCCTTGGGAAGTTCGCAATGGCTGAAGTTTTTGCCGGGTCAGGTAGGACTCCCGCGGCGTTGACGACGTGGCCCAAGAACTTGAGTTCCCCGTATGCGAAACGGCACTTTTCAGGCTTCAGCGTCAACCCCGACGTACGAATGGCCTCGAGTACAGACTCCAACCTTGCAAGGTGTTCGTCGAAAGTCCGGGCGAATACCACTACGTCGTCGAGGTATACGAGGCAGGTGTGCCACCTAAGGCCAGCGAGCACAGTGTCCATGACTCTTTGAAACGTCGCTGGTGCTGTGCACAGCCCAAACGGCATCACCTTGAACTCGTATAGGCCGTCTGGGGTTATAAATGCAGTCTTCTCTCGGTCTCTCTCGTCCACTTCAATTTGCCAGTAGCCGGTCTTCAGGTCCATCGATGAGAAGTACTTCGCGTGGCAGAGGTGGTCGAGGGCGTCGTCGATTCGGGGGAGGGGGTACACGTCCTTTTTCGTGATTTTGTTCAGTCGCCGGTAGTCAACACAAAACCTTAATGTGCCGTCTTTTTTCTTTACGAGTACGACGGGCGCAGCCCAGGGGCTTTTCGATGGCTGTATAATGTCGTCGCTGAGCATGTCGTCGACCTAGTCCGGATGGCTTCCCGTTCGTGTGAAGAGACGCGGTACGGTGACTTTCGGGTAGGTCGGGCTCCATCTTCGGTTATTATTCCGTGCTTCGCTAGAGGGGTCTGACGTAGTTTTGTGCTCGACGAAAAACATTCGCTATAGCGACGCAGCAAAGCCAATAATTTGTTCTGTTGTTCTTGCGGTAGCGCCGGATTCACGTCGAAGGGCTGCGGGAGCTTGAAGGTTTCTACGGGTGTGCGTTCAAAGTTGGCGACCGCGATCACGTCACTTGCTTCTTGCGCTTCTTCGAGGAATGCAATTGCCGCGCCCTTGTTTAAATGCTGGTACTCCTCGGTGAAATTAGTAACCAGAATGTGAGATTGGTGTTCCTTCAAGCGCGCAATGCCTCTTTCGACCGACACACCACGGTCGAGAAGCACCCTTTGATCAGTGTCTACGATAGCGTCGACGTCAGGAGCAGCATCTTCACAGTAGACTGTGACCATCAAGCTTGCGCGGGGTGGCAGGGTGACATGATCATCGGCAATCCTTACAGCAGCACGTCGTTCGGGGTTCGGTTCCGGCGTCGTGGAGTGATTGGGGGAAAAAGTTATTGACTTGGTCTGCAGATCGATCATTGCACCGTTGTCCATCAACAAGTCCATTCCAAGAATTACGTCGCGGGAGCAGTTAGGCAGAATCTCAGGCGGCACAGAAAGTGTGCCCCAAGACCGGCCCGTCTATTGCCGATTTCTGGCATGTCCGGCCAGCATCCAGGTTCTGGCAGCCACTGATCATGCGTTGAACGGCCAACATTCGGCAACCAGCGCTTCGGCATTTTTCCGTCCGCCCGTGTCCGGACGCACAACGGCAGCTAACCGGCTGCCAGATATTCAGTTCTCTTACGGCTGCCGATGTTGAGAAAGAGAACGGCCGAACTACGGCCTTAGGGCATCCGTTTTTTCTTCGGGAAGCGGTAATCGGCCGAAGCACGGCAAGCGACCGGTCACAGAATATGCGTATTCTTGCGGCAGTTGGTGTACGAAAGGAGACCGGCCGGAGCGCGGCTGCCGTGCATTCGTTGTTTCAACGGTGAACCGCGCGTCCGGCGGACGTACGGCCCCAGAATATACGTTTTTCATTCGGTTAGCTGTCCTCGGCCGAATTACGGCAAGTGAATAGCCACAGAATATTTGGCAACCGGTGTTCAAGAGGAGACCGGCCTACGTAAGGTATCTGGTTATACGTCATTTTTTTGGCAAACGGCATACAGCCGAACAACGGCTCGCGCCTGGGCGCCGAGAATTCATGCACAGACGGGTTTGGAAGGAGACCGACCGGTTTTTTCCTGGGGGGAGAAAAAGCCGTTAGGGAGCCGAACGACGGGGACGCGTTTTTCACCCGCTCCGTGTTTCTACGTTTTAAATGAACGAACATCGTTTGTAAAACAGTAATGAGTGTTCTCGGTGAACGGGCAAGGTGCAAGGACTCACTGGACATTAGCAGGGAACATTTTAGGCCATCGAAATGTCATTTATTGCCACAAGAAGACTGTACGACACCGACGGGTGAGCTAAGCCTCGCCAGTCATCGCCGCTACCACGCCTCTGCCGCCGGCTTCGTCGACGCATCAGCTCGAGGCTATTCGCCCGCTCAAGAAATGGAGAGCATTGGAGACATCGACCCGCCAGAGATGTCCGATCCGAGATGGAGATGGTTCACCAAAATAACTGGCCTTCAAGGGCGTGGAGCAAGCGGCCACCACGCAGGAGCTAAACCGCCACCATGTCAAGGAATCCCCGCCAAAGAAAGGCAAGTGCGAGCAAAAGCGCAAGTTATTCTGCTTACAATTAAACTGCGACAAGCAATGTTGCACTATGTTGTTGGTGATAAACGTAGAAGAGACTCGCTCGTGCATTGGTAGGATCAACTTCATGCCCTGCACTATGTTACTTCAGGGGATTTTACGACTGCCTAATTAGAAAAAAAATTATTTTAAATTTGCGATAACAACAGAGCCTTGTCACTGACGAAGCCTAGCTGTTAATTTAGTTCCGATGTTTGAAGGTGAGCTTAGCTACTCTTGGGATATGACTCATTTGGGTAAACATAATCACCAGCATCCTAGCAAACACGGATTTTATCAGGATTTTCTTGCTCAACGCAGATTGTTGAGTTCCCGCACGATTTGGCTCTTGCCATAGATAAGCTTAAAGTGGTTGACTGTATATTCTTGGACTGCAAAAAAGCAAATGATGGTGTTGCATATCACCTTCTGCGTAGTAGATTTCATCCTATGAACTGAATGAATCGGTTTTTGCATTGTTATTACTATTGGCCCTATAGATTTGTTCAAAAGTACTGTGAAGTTTACCGGACTATAGCGAATGAACGTGATTCCGTATACCTGCAGCTTTATTCGAATTTAATAACATCCTGGTGTGCTGATTCAGAAAACTTTTTGGATTTTAAACAGTGTGTTAACGGCACCTTTACAAGAAAACCTTCATTCCAATTGGATACGTATACCGTAAAGTATGCTGCTGTGACAACGGCCGAGGAATATAAATACCTAGGAGTTTATTTAGTGAGTGGTTAGAGGTTAAATAGGCAGGTTCACACCATAAAAGTTACGGCTGCATATGTTTTTGGTTTTCTGAGACGAAATTTCAGTGAACCTCCATCTAACTGAAAAGAACAACCGTATTTCACTCATGTGCGCTCAATCTTGGAGTACGCATGTGTTTTCGTGGATCCCTACACCAAAGAGCTCGTTGATACGCTCGAAAACATACAGATTATGTCAGTGCGATTGGTATTAGGTAATTGGCACGCTCAACTTAGCATGACAGAAAGTAAAAGTAAACTGAAATGGCAGGACGTGAAAGATCACAGACGAAACCACAGGTTGAACTTTTTTCGTAATATCTATCATTCGAAAACTGTTGTAGAAGGGGAGAAGTATGTCCAAGCGCCATTCTACATATCGCAAAATGGGACCGCTAGCTTAAAGCAAATTATTAACTTTCCTTTAAAGGTGACGCCTTGCGCGATTCATTTTATTTTACATCAATACTGCAGTGTAATTATCTTCGACGTATGATTGCATTAACTGTTTATATTGACGATTTTCAGCGCGCTTTGGAGAATTATTTTGTTATTTTGTCTCATATTTAATGCTTAGTGTTATGTATCTCCCTTCTGTAATGCATGCAAAGGCAAGCAGGCATCAAATAAATAAATAAATAAATAAATAAATAAATAAACTTCCAGAGGCGCAAGTTTGCCTCCGACGGGTTGAGAACCCTACGCATTAAACCTTGACCAATAAAATATTTATTGCCCTATTCGTTGCAGTATGCAAGGTTTCCTGTACGCATGTACCATTGCTATGTTATTGGTTTGAAACAAATTATGCAACTCTAATTTTACGCCTTTCCTTGCGTGAACACAAAGGGATACACCTGCAGCCACCTGAAGCAGGGCGTCATTCACGACCCCAGGCGGCACAGAAAGTGTGCCCCAAGACCGGCCCGTCTATGGCCGCTTTCTGGCATGTCCGGCCAGCATCCAGGTTCTGGCAGCCACTGATCATGCGTTGAACGGCCAACATTCGGCAACCAGAACTTCGGTATTTTTCCGTCCGCCTGTGTACGGACGCAGAACGGCAGCTAACCGGCTGCCAGATATTCAGTTCTCTTACGGCTGCCGATGTTGAGTAAGAGAACGGCCGAAGTACGGCCTTAGGGCATCCGTTTTTTCTTCGGGAATCGGTAACAGGCCGAAGCACGGCTAGCGACCGGCCACAGAATATGCGTATTCTTGCGGCAGCTGGTGTTCGAAAGGAGACCGGCCGGAGCGCGGCTGCCGTGCATTCGTTGTTTCAACGGTGAACCGCGCGTCCGGCGGTAGAATATTCGTTTTTCATTCGGTTAGCTGTCCTCGGCCGAATTACGGCAAGCGAATGGCCATCGAATATTTGGCAACCGGCGTTCAAGAGGAGACCGGCCTACGTAAGGTATCTGGTTATACGTCATTTTTTCGGCAAACGGCATACAGCCGAACAACGGCACGCGCCTGGGCGCCGAGAATTCAAGCACAGACGTGTTTGGAAGGAGACCGACCGGTTTTTTTCTGGGGGCAGAAAAAGCCGTTAGGGAGCCGAACGACGGGGACGCGTTTTTCATCCGCTCCGTGTTTCTACGTTTTAAATGAACGAACATCGTTTTTCAAACAGTAACGAGTGTTCTCGGTGAACGGGCAAGGTGCAAGGACTCACTGGACATTAGCAGGGAACCTTTTAGGCCATCGAAATGTCATTTATTGCCACAAGAAGACTGCAGTGTGCCACACCGGCGGGTGAGCTAAGCCTCGCCAGTCATCGCCGCTACCACGCCTCTGCCGCCGGCTTTGTCGACACATCAGCTCGAGGCTATTCGCCCCCTCAAGAAATGGAGAGCATTGGAGACATCGACCCGGAAGAGATGTCCGATCCGAGATGGAGATGGTTCAACAAAATAACTGGCCTTCAAGGGCGTCGAGCAAGCGGCCACCACACAGGAGCTAAACCGCGACCATGTCAAGGACTCCCCACCAAAGAAAGGCAAGTGCGAGCAAAAGCGCAAGTTATTCTGCTTACAATTAAACCTCGACAAGCAATGTTGCACTATGTTGTTGGTGATAAACGTAGATGAGACTCGCTCGTGCATTGGTAGGATCAACTTCATGCCCTGCACTATGTTACTTCATGGGATTTTACGACTGCCTATTTAGAAAAAAAAAACTATTTTAAATTTGCGATAACAACAGAGCCTTGTCACTGACGAAGCCTAGCTGTTAATTTAGTTCTTATGTTTGAAGGTGAGCTTAGCTACTCTTAGGGATATGACTCATTTGGTTAAACATAATCGCCAGCATCCTAGTAAACACGGATTTTGTCAGGATTTTCTTGCTCAACGCAGATTGTTGAGTTCACGCACGATTTGGCTCTTGTAATAGATAAGCTTAAAGTGGTTGACTGTATATTCTTGGACTGCAAAAAAGCAAATGATGGTGTTGCATATCACCTTCTGCGTAGTAGATTTCATCCTATGAACTGAATGAATCGGTTTTTGCATTGTTATTACTATTGGCCCTATAGATTTGTTCAAAAGTACTGTGAAGTTTACCGGACTATAGCGAATGAACGTGATTCCGTATACCTGCAGCTTTATTCGAATTTAATAACATCTTGGTGTGCTGATTCAGAAAAGTTTTTGGATGTTAAACAGTGTGTTAACGTGGCACCTTTACAAGAAAACCTTCATTCCAATTGAATACGTATACCGTAAATTATGCTGCTGTGACAACGGCCGAGGAATATAAATACCTAGGAGTTTATTTAGGGAGTGGTTAGAGGTTAAATAGGCAGGTTCACACCATAAAAGTTACGGCTGCATATGTTTTTGGCTTTCTGAGACGAAATTTCAGTGAACCTCCATCTAACTGAAAAGAACAACCGTATTTCACTCATGTGCGCTCAATCTTGGAGTACGCATGTGTTTTCGTGTATCCCCACACCAAAGAGCTGGTTGATACGCTCGAAAACATACAGAATATGTCAGTGCGATTCGTATTAGGTAATTGTTACGCTCAACTTAGCATGAGAGAAAGTAAAAGTAAACTGAAATGGCAGTACGTGAAAGATCACAGACGAAACCACAGGTTGAACTTTTTTCGTAATATCTATCATTCGAAAACTGGAGTAGAAGGGGAGAAGTATGTCCAAGCGCCATTCTACATATCGCAAAGTGGGACCGCTAGCTTAAAGCAAATTATTAACTTTCCTTTAAAGGTGACGCCTTGCGCGATTCATTTTATTTTACATCAATACTGCAGTGTAATTATCTTCCACGTATGATTGCATTAACTGTTTATATTGACGATTTTCAGCGCGCGTTGTAGAAATATTTTGTTATTTTGTGTCATATTTAATGCTTAGTGTTATGTATCTCCCTTCTGTAATGCATGCAAAGGCAGGCAGGCATCAAATAAATAAATAAATAAATAAATAAATAAATAAATAAATAAATAAATAAACTTCCAGAGACGCAAGTTTGCCTCCGACGGGTTGAGAACCCTACGGATTCAACCTTGGCCAATAAAATATTTATTGCCCTATTCGTTGCAGTATGCAAGGTTTCCTGTATGCATGCTACCATTGCTAAGTCACGGCCGCTCGATGGAAACCTAGTTTCCATCGAGCGGCCGTGGCTATGTTATTGGTTTGAAACAAATTATGTAACTAATTTTACGCCTTTCCTTGCGTGAACACAGAGGGATACAACTGCAGCCGCCTGACGCAGGGCGTCATTTGCAACGCGTCTAGAATTTTTTGAACGTAGTGTGACATTAGAAGAAAATTAAGTTCTTTTGGACTATTAAGTGGTGTGGACGTATACTCATGAAAACAACATTAAAATAGATTGAAAATGAAAGTACCTGTTCGCTCCTTCTTAGGATCAGCCCTGCGCAAGATCATCAGAAAAGTTGATCGAGTAGAAAATGTCTTTGCAAGAAAAATGGGCAAAAACTGGACATACTTTTTTGTGAAGGAGTTATATTAAATGCGCCTGAGTGTTTTGTTGAGAACCAAAACGCTTCGTAAAGGCATTCACGCCGGTTTTATATACAGCAAAATTGGTCAAGCAACTGGTATAAAAATAGTTTATGTAGTCATAGCATGAAAGTGTTCCGGAATATTGCCCTAAAAGAAATTGGCTAAAAGCGGCGCAATTTATCTCTCTGAAATTCAACCCACTAAAGTATGCGCCCTCCGCCGCCCCCCCCCCTTCTCCTCTTTCCCCGTTTATTACAGGTAAGCTGCCCCACAGAGGATATCAGGACCTGGACAATACATCTATTCAAGCTCTACAAAGAACTGAATATTTTCTGTTTTCGGCAGTAAAAGAGGCACAGCAATTAAAGGAACGACAATTTGTGAGCACTGTTTAATAAATGAATTTTGCTGTCAACTGAGGCTGGTAATTAACAAGGGTGCGCTGAAAGCTTGACGGCTGGTGGTTGCGCGCGAGCTCCCTTTGATGTGGCTGTATTGGACCCAAAATGCTGGGTTTGTGCTGCTTCTGCATGCACTGCGCGAATGAGTCATCTGCTTGCGCGACATGCAGTGACCGGCCTCAGTACAGTTAACGTACTGTGGCTGAACTCCAATGCCCGTAGCACGGCCGTATTTCCGGTAGCTTTAGTCCGGCTGGAGTCCGACGACCGCATCTCGGCTGTAATCCGGCGGCCGTACTTCGGCCGTACACGGGTGGCTTTGGAATGGCCGGAGCCCTACGGCTGGAATCTGGCCGTATGACCGTAAGCCGGTCGACTGGCCGACGGACACTGGCCGTTGGACAGCCATGGGAGTACGGCCGTATACGGCCAAAAGGCCCACATTTGGACATGGGCCGAACATGGCTGCCGGAAAACGGCCGGACAGAAAATCACCGGCAAAAGTACACCGGCCTGTTTTAGGCCGAACAGTCCTGTGCTGCCTGGGGACGCGTCTAGAATTTTTTGAACGTAGTATGACATTAGAAGAAAATTAAGCTCGTTTGGACTATTAAGTGGTGTGGACGTATACTCATGAAAACAACATTAAAATAGATTGAAAATGAAAGTACCTGTTCGCTCCTTCTTAGGATCAGCCCTGCGCAAGATCATCAGAAAAGTTGATCGAGTAGAAAATGCCTTTGCAAGAAAAATGGGAAAAAACTGGACATACTTTTTTGTGAAGGTGTTATAATAAATTCTCGTGAGTGTTTTGTTCAGAACCAAAACGCTTCGTAAAGGCATTCACGCCGGTTTTATATACATCAAACTTGGTCAAGCAACTGTTATAAAAAGAGTTTATGTAGTCATAGCATGACAGTGTTCCGGAATATTGCCCTAAAAGAAATTGGCTAAAAGCGGCGCAAGTTATCTCTCTGAAATTCAACCCACTAAAGTATGCGCCCTCCGCCGCACCCCCCTCCTCTTTACCCGTTTATTACAGGTAAGCCGCCCCACAGAGGATATCAGGACCTGGACAATACATCTATTCAAGCTCTACAAAGAACTGAATATTTTCTGTGTTCGGCAGTAAATGAGGCACAGCAATTAAAGGAACGACAATTTGTGAGCACTGTTTAATAAATATATTTTGCTGTCAACTGAGGCTCGTAATTAAGCAAGGCTGCGCTGAAAGCTTGACGGCTGGTGGTTGCGCGCGAGCTCACTTTGATGTGGCTGCATTGGACCCAAAATGCTGGGTTTGTGCTGCTTCTGCACTGCGCGAATGAGTCACCTGCTTGCGCGACATGCAGTGTCCGGCCTCAGTACAGTTAACGTACTGCGGCTGAACTCCAATGCCCGTAGCACGGCCGTATTTCCGGTAGCTGTAGTCCGGCTGGAGTCGGACGACCGCATCTCGGCTGTCCTCCGGCGGCCGTACTTCGGCCGTACACGGGTGGCTTTGGAATGGCCGGAGCCCTACGGCTGGAATCTGGCCGTATGACCGTAAGCCGGTCGACTGGCCGACGGACACTGGCCGTTGGACAGCCATGGGAGTACGGCCGTATACGGCCAAAAGGTCCACATTTGGACATGGGCCGAACATGGCTGACGGAAAACGGCCGGACAGAAAATCACCGGCCAAAGTACACCGGCCTGTTTTAGGCCGAACAGGGGCCAGGCAGCACAGGACTGTGCGGCCTAAGGCCTAAAACAGGCCGGTGTACTTTGGCCGGTGATTTTCTGTCCGGCCGTTTTCCGTCAGCCATGTTCGGCCCATGTCCAAATGTGGGCCTTTTGGCCGTATACGGCCGTACTCCCATGGCTGTCCAACAGCCAGTGTCCGTCGGCCAGTCCACCGGCTTACGGTCATACGGCCAGATTCCAGCCGTAGGGCTCCGGCCATTCCAAAGCCACCCGTGTACGGCCGAAGTACGGCCGCCGGAGGACAGATGCGGTCGTCGGACTCCAGCCGGACTAAAGCTACCGGAAATACGGCCGTGCTACGGGCATTGGAGTTCAGCCACAGTACGTTAACTGTACTGAGGCCGGTCACTGTATGTCGCGCAAGCAGATGACGCATTCGCGCAGTGCAGAAGCAGCGCAAACCCAGCATTTTGGGTCCAATGCAGCCACATCAATGTGAGCTCGCGCGCAACCACCAGCCGTCAAGCTTTCAGCGCAGCCTTGCTTAATTACCAGCCTCAGTTGACAGCAAAATTCATTTATTAAACAGTGCTCACAAATTGTCGTTGCCTTAATTGCTGTGCCTCTTTTACTGCCGAACACAGAAAATATTCAGTTCTTTGTAGAGCTTGAATAGATGTATTGTCCAGGTCCTGATATCCTCTGTGGCGCGGCTTACCTGTAATAAACGGGGAAAGAGGAGCGGGGAGGGGGGGGGGGGCGGTGGAGGGCTCATACTTTAGTGGGTTGAATTTCAGAGAGATAAATTGCGCCGCTTTTAGCCAATTTCTTTTAGGGCAATATTCCGGAACACTTTCATGCTATGACTACATAAACTATTTTTATAACAGTTGCCTGACCAATTTTGATGTATATAAAACCGGTGTGAATGCCTTTACGAAGCGTTTTGGTTCTCAACAAAACACTCAGGAGCATTTAATATAACTCCTTCACAAAAAAGTATGTCCAGTGTTTGCCCATTTTTCTTGCAAATACATTTTCTACTCGATCAACTTTTCTGATGATCTTGCGCAGGGCTGATGCTACGATGGAGCGAACAGGTACTTTCATTTTCAAGCTATTTTAATGTTGTTTTCATGAGTATACGTCCACACGACTTAATAGTCCAAAAGAACTTAATTTTCTTCTAATGTCATACTTCGTTCAAAAAATTCTAGACGCGTTGCGAATGACGCCCTTCTTCAGGTGGCTGCAGTTGTATTCCTCTGCGTTCACGCAAGGAAAGGCGTAAAATTAGAGTTACATAATTTGTTTCAAACCAATAACATAGCAATGGTAGCATGCATACAGGAAACCTTGCATACTGCAACGAATAGGGCAATAACTATTTTATTGGTCAAGGTCCAATGCGTAGGGTTTTCAACCCGTCGGAGGCAAACTTGCGCCTCTGGGTGTTTATTTATTCATTTATTTATTTGATGCCTGCTTGCCTTTGCATGCATTACAGAAGGGAGATACATAGCACTAAGCATTAACTATGAGACAAAATAACAAAATAATTCAACAAAGCCGCTGAAAATCCTCAATATAAACAGGTAATGCAATCATACGTGGAAGATAATTACACTGCAGTATTGATGTAAAATAAAATGAATGGCGCAAGGCGTCACCTTTAAAGGAAAGTTAATAATTTGCTTTAAGCTAGCGGTCCCACTTTGCGATATGTAGAATGGCGCTTGGACATACTTCTCCCCTTCTACTCCAGTTTTCGAATGATAGATATTACGGAAAAAGTTCAACCTGTGGTTTCGTCTGTGATCTTTCACGTCCTGCCATTTCAGTTTACTGTTACTTTCTCTCATGCAAAGTTGAGCGTGCCAATTACCTAATACGAATCGCACTGACATACTCTGTATGTTTTCGAGCGTATCAACGAGCTCTTTGGTGTAGGGATCCACGAAAACACATGCGTACTCCAAGATTGAGCGCACATGAGTGAAATGCGGTTGTTCTTTTCAGTTAGATGGAGGTTCACTAAAATTTCGTCTCGGAAAGCCAAAAACATACGCAGCCGTAACTTTTATGGTGTGAACCTGCCTATTTGACCTCTTACCACTCCCTAAATAAACTCCTAGGTATTTATATTCCTCGGCCGTTGTCACAGCAGCACAATTTACGGTATACGTATTCAATTGGAATGAAGGTTTTCTTGTAAAGGTGCCGTTAACACACTGTTTAACCTCCAAAAACTTTTCTGTATCAGCACACCAGGATGTTATTAAATTCGAATAAAGCTGCAGGTATACGGAATCACGTTCATTCGCTATAGTCCGGTAAACTACACAGTACTTTTGAACAAAGCTATAGGGCCAATAGTAATAACAATGCAAAAACCGATTCATTCAGTTCATAGGATGAAATGTACTACGCAGAAACTGATATGGAACACCATCATTTGCTTTTTTGCAGTCCAAGAATGTACAGTCAACCACTTTAAGCTTATCTATTGCAAGGGCCAAATCATGCGTGAACTCAACAATCTCCGTTGAGCAAGAAAATCCTGACAAAATCCGTGTTTGCTAGGATGCTGGCGATTATGTTTAACCAAATGAGTCATATCCCAAGAGTAGCTAAGCTCACCTTCAAACATCGGAACTAAATTAACAGCTAGGCTTCGTCAGTGACAAGGCTCTGTTGTTATCGCAAATTTAAAATAATTTTTTTTCTAAATAGGCAGTCGTAAAATCCCATGAAGTAACATAGTGCAGGGCATGAAGTTGATCCTACCAATGCACGAGCGAGTCTCTTCTAAGTTTATCACCAAGAACATAGTGCAACATTGCTTGTCGCAGTTTAATTGTAAGCAGAATAACGTGCGCTTTTGCTCGCACTTGCCTTTCTTTGGTGGGGGTCCTTGACATGGTGGCGGTTTAGCTCCTGCGTGGTGGCCGCTTGCTCGACGCCCTTGAAGGCCAGTTATTTTGGTGAACCATCTCCATCTCGGATCGGACATCTCTGCCGGGTCGATGTCTCCAATGCCCTCCATTTCTTGAGGGGGCGAATAGCCTCGAGCTGATGCGTCGACGAAGCCGGCGGCAGAGGCGTGGTAGCGGCGATGACTGGCGAGGCTTAGCTCATCCGTCGGTGTGGCACAGTCTTCTTGTGGCAATAAATGACATTTCGATGGCCTAAAATGTTCCCTGCTAATGTCCAGTGAGTCCTTGCACCTTGCCCGTTCACCGAGAACACTCATTACTGTTTGACAAACGATGTTCGTTCAGTTAAAACGTAGAAACACGGCGCGGGTGAAAAACGCGTCCCCGTCGTTCGGCTCCCTAACGGCTTTTTCTCCCCCCAATAAAAAACCGGTCGGTCTCCTTGCAAACACGTCTGTGCATGAATTCTCGGCACCCAGGCACGTGCCGTTGTTCGGCTGTATGGCGTTTGCCGAAAAAATGACGTATAACCAGATACCTTACGTAGGCCGGTCTCCTCTTGAACACCGGTTGCCAAATATTCTGTGGCCATTCGCTTGCCGTAATTCGGCCGAGGACAGCTAACCGAATGAAAAACGTATATTCTGGGGCCGTACGTCGGCCGGTATCCTTCATAACACTGGTTGCCTGAAGAAAACGAATATTCTACCGCCGGACGCGCGGTTCACCGTTGAAACGACGAATGCACCGCAACCGCGCTCCGGCCGGCCTCCTTTCGGACACCAACTGCCGCAAGAATACGCATATTCTGTGGCCGGTCGCTTGCCGTGCTTCGGCCGATTACCGCTTCCCGAAGAAAAAACGGATGCCCTAAGGCCGTAGTTCAGCCGTTGTCTTTCTCAACATCGGCAGCCGTAAGAGAACTGAATATCTGGCAGCCGGTTAGCTGCCGTTGTGCGTCCGGACACGGGCGGACGGAAAAATACCGAAGCGCTGGTTGCCGCATGTTGGCCGTTCAACGCATGATCAGTGGCTGCCAGAACCTGGATGCTGGCCCCACATGCCAGAAAGCGGCCATAGACGGGCCGGTCTTGGGGCACACTTTCTGTGCCGCCTCATCACCAGCACGCAGCGGGTCGTCATTCGGCTGGAGGGTACCCCGAGCCTCCCACGTTCACGAATGCGTGTCAGATCCCAAGGGTCGATGGCCAGCGCTCAGAGGTGCATTTACATGATCGGTTTTAAAATGTGTCGTGCTTTTGTCTTGATGTTTATGAGTGAAAATATCGATCACGTGATCATGTGTGCACCACCATTCGGTGAATATTGTTCTGGCCAATCAGGGGCCTTGAGTGTGTTAGTAGCCCCTTCTTACTTCGCATTTGGACATATCTTTGGATCCGAGATGTTTGGGAATAATACTGTTGTTTAAGTATTTGGGGGGTCGATCGAAAGAAGGACAACGCTGGGCGAGACTTGTGAGTAAAACCTATTTAGCTAACAGCATTTGTGTACTTGGTTTTCTTGTAAATTATCTCTTCCTAATTGGTAACTTTTGTATTGTAACCGAACATCGTCGTCCATAAATTAAAAATTAACCACACGGCTTCCATAGTGCTTGTAATGGAGGGAAGAAAAATTTTATGAGGCAGCATGATGTCAGGCGGCCCCGCTTTCGGAAGCCAGCATCCTCGCATGCCACCTTTCCTCTCTTCTGGTATTTCACGCGCAATGCATCCTTGGATTTTCACCGGCCCCGTGCTCATGTTAGCATTTAATGGCTGTGGCAGGCTGCCGGTGTAGGTGAAGGAGCATCGGCGAAGGCGCCACGACATTTCTTGCCAGCATTATGCTCCCAGCATCGGATCATTGAAGTACTCTCGCTGACGCTGTTCCCATAGAGGCAATAGGTAGATCGCATGCTTAGGAGGCACCCTCACTAGCTGCGAACAGAATTTCACTTATGACAATGGATAGCCCGAACAAAGACCGTCTTTGCTCGAACACGCGGCCGTAAACATTTAGGAGCACGGATACGGCGGCGGCGTGTTCAACCGGTTTGCAGTAGCGATTGTGTTTGGCATTCTGCCGAGAGTTATCGCGAGAACTATTTTTAAGGAAAAGTTTTATTACTTTCGTCAGCGATTTCGCAGAGGATGTGCAAGGTGACCGGTTGACCGGAGACACCCCCGGCGACGCACCCATCGAAGCGCATCCCGTGATTGGCCGGGACCGCTGTTGGCGCTGTTGACAAGACCCCAATTTCAGAGCCGGGCGCGGTGTTGGCGCTGCGCACAAGGTCATGTTTTTAGTCGTTCCGAGCAGAACGAGTAGCGGACGCCGCTGCGGCCGATGCGGCGACCACCCGCGCAGCCTCCCATGCATGCGGCGCTGGGGTGTTTCGAGCAACGTGACTCGTATCACCCAAGGCGAAGAGGAACAATGCGTTTGCCGTGAATGAACACCAAGTTCCGCGTTCGCCCGGCCTCCTTATGTGAGCGTTGCACGGAACCGAACGTCTTTGAGACGTGGTCGCTTTAGACGTGTCGGCAATACAACTAAATAAAAGGTAAACCAAGGGAAACCAAGACTCAACCAGACAAAAACAAGCTTTTTCTTTGCATATTCAAGGTTAGCTAAGCTAAGCCGCAGCCCTATTTTAAATCACAGGGGTGTAACGAGGGTCCTATCAGTTGAAAGGGGCTGCGAAAAGCTTTGGTATTGCTCGCGTGTGCGTGTTTCGTACATTTGTCAATCGGTTCTCTATATATAATGGTGACACGTTATATCGGACACATTAACGTGACGAAGAATGCGGTTCGTTTTAAAGCAAAGCATTCTAGCTCTACCAGCCAACGGTTCTTTCGTGGCATGCGGGACAGAGAACTCCCAGCGCGGCGGTTGCGGTGGCGGCGGTGGTGGCGGCAGTGAATGGGGGGGTTGGTCATTCACAGAGCACAGAGTAGATGGCGCGGAGAATGATTACCCAGCGTTCCCCACGCAGGTGCTTGCTCACAGTGCCGGGTGCCCTGGCGTGGCGAATTTGTCGTCTGCTTTAGCGACGGTTATTTTTGGCTGTGCTCGCGTGCTTCCCGTCCATTGCGCACTTCCTTCGCATGGCTTGAATAACTTGTTCGACAGCACCTCCTGGATAACCTTTACCCAAATCAATTTTAGTGGCCGTACGGCAAAGATACTGTAAAGATTAGTTTGCAGAGCGGCAAAACAAGATTTAAAGACTACTTATGGACATCTGGCTGGTAGAGAAACGCCACCTTTTTGCGCACAGCTTGTCACGAATGGGACTGAGTTTTTTAAATGGCTGAATACCGATTTCGCTGTGTTTTAACGGGTATATCAAAAGACAAATGAAGCAACTGGTTCTGATAAATAGAGAATATAAAAGTTCTGTCAGCTTTCTCGCAAGTCTCAAACTTACCATACCATTTAGTTTAAATTTGTATAAATAGGAGTCACTAAGTTCACATCCATGATTGTTTTGGTGTCTGCACTTGTGTCGCGCGGTGCTGTAGCCTCGAGCTATCACATCAGGATCGCTAGGTTCTGGTGTATCACTCTTTCAAACCCTCTACTCTCCATTTTATTTCTACCGACACACGGCCGGGCTACACCGCTAGGATCCGGCACTCGAGCCCGGCCGTGGCCGCCGCTGCGACGTTCGGGACGGTGCTCCCGCGAATCCCGCGAATCCCAGTGACGGCATCTCTGGTTTCACGTTTTGTGTAGGAACGCGTGTGAATTCATGTTACGCCACATGTACAATTGTTGTGGGTGTCGTTTAACGCATTGCTTTCCAACCACCTTCACAGTGTGGGTCGGAGCCCATTTTTGTTTACTTCAGTGCATCAGAAAAGAAAAGGTGATTGAATATGAGGTTTACCGCGCCGACGCAACGCAGGCAATAAAGCGCGCCGTTGTGCAGTGTACCGGATTATTTTGACCACCTGGGAATCTTTAACGTGCGCTGAAACCTTGAACACACAGGAGTTTTCTCTTGTCGCCTCCATCAAGAAAAGAAAAGGATCAGAACCACCAATTTTGGGGTAGGGCGGGGGATGAACGGATAATTCTCGGCTTCACGTCGCTAGTAGTACGAGGGCTCGTTGTCCGCGAACAGCTCAACCTGTCCGATGTCTATAAATGGGAAACTTGAATGCGCGATCACGCCTGGGAGGGACCGTGGGGATAAAAAACGATTGAGCAGCCATTTCAAAAGATGAAATGATCAGAACCTAGACAAGCGGAGTGAGCTTTGTGGAGGGAAATGGTTTGGCACGAATGTTGTACTCTCTCATCCCCCCTTTTGCAAGGAACATCACGGCACAGCAAAACTCTTCGGCGGCAGCATAAAGTTCGACCGCTCTGTCCGACCATTTCGCCCGCCCGATCAGCCCGCGGCGGCTCGGGTGGTGACTGGAGGCAGTGCGGAGCGCGATTCCCTGAAGGGGGGCACCGAACAGACGCACGGAAATAGCGCCGGCGGGCGGCCGCATTAGGCGCAAAAACTAATGCTTGCCAGTCACGTGAGGGCGAACTTGCCGTTGGCGTTTCTGTTTAATTTTTTGACTAGGCTTAATGAATGTCCGGTGGCGATCCCTTCTAAACTATTTGCCCTCCATGGACATGGGGTGGGGGCAACATGGGCGGGGCAATTACCGCATTTGATTGTGCACAGCGCGGGTTCGTCCTGGTAGGTGGCGTTACGGTGGATGCGGCTTCAATCGGAGGGCTAAAAATGTATGGAGAAATGCCCGCCGCGATGCATAGAGAATTTGTATCGTCGAAGATACGTAGCGTGGTTTAAATTCTTTACGTGTCTTCAGTGTCACCACGACGGCGCATATAAGTGACGATTGACTGACAGCTCATTTTGAGATGCCAGAGCCCCTTAATGTTTTGAGGGACACTGGTATTACACACGCCGTACTGACAAATGCGGAAATTTTGTCGGCGCTGAGCATAAGTTCGGAGCGTCATGTTCATCGGCATCATTAACCTAGGGACAGTATTTTAGAGAGGCTACCCGATGGTTTATTGCAGCGTTCAGAGTTGATATCAGGCGGAGATCAAAAAGTTGGGCGGGTTTAATTTTTTGAAGGTTTCAAAACAACCGGTCGCAGCCACCGGATTCCGTTGAAGCCTAGCTTCGTCGACGCTGCGTCCAAGTGTCGTCTGCATCTTCCCTGCTCCCAGTGCCGCTGGATGGCTACTTTGGCAACATAGCAACTTTCTCCCATAGCGTTACGGCGGCGTTTTGTGATCAGACAAGCATTGAGGGACTCTGGTATGGCTGATGTCGTAGAACTACACAAAGGCAGGCCGTCAGAGGCACTACAGACACATTGGCTTTGTGAGGTGAGCAGCAGATGGGAAGGGGCGAACGAGGTAGACACGCTTCTACGCCTTGAACAGGCTCGCATGGTAGATGGTCGGGACGGGATGCCTGGGCGTTCTACAACAACCACAGGGCACCGTAGTTCTGGCCCTTTAGCGGCAGGCTTCTCGAACACCTGACTTGCCAGCTGTGCAATGCAAATCCGTTCCAAACATTGACTTCCCATGCTTCGTCTGCCTTTCTTGGCGGGGATTCACCGCTTAAAGATTTTCCACCATTTTTTTGTAGGATTGGCCGCCTTCCTTGACAGGTGCCTCATCATAGCTGTTTGTATGACTGGTTTTGAGCAATATCTTGCAATATTTGTTGCCTACATGGTAAGACGAAGCCATAGATGACCTAGAGCAATCAACAACGATTTTCTCTTCACCGCTTGCCATGGAGGGGTAAGCCGGGTCTGGAGAAAGTAATCGTCATTGTCACAGTTAGCAAATCACTAAAATCGCTGACACCTTCGCCGGCCACGATGCGGTCTAACATGTTCCTAACTTCCGTACGTAAAAACCAAAAGAAGAGCAAGGAGTTAGAGGGTTTACGTTGGAATATCTGTTTTAAAGCGTATCAAAATCGATTCAAAAGTTTTGCCACCAATGACCACCCACTTGATGGTTATGATATGCGGACATTTGAAGCAGCGTGAAAGATTTGGTGTGCCCATAAAATTACAAAAAGGATAATATTGTTACAATAGAAGCGGAAGAAACGAAACTTGGAGAGAAGACGACGAAAACGAACTGACCGGCCGCGAGTGGTAAAGAGGAGGAAGACGTTGGTGCTGCGCGCTACTCGCTCTCTGCTCACCGCTCACCGCCTACGAGTTCCCTGCGTACTGGTCGCCCCATTTAATAAAGCCCATCTCATTCCCTACGACCGTGTCAATTGGTGGAGGTGCTGGGTATCGACACCCCCTGGAAACAACCGACGACTCTTGACGGAGCAGGCGGATTGCTGGGCTACCCTCCAGACAGACCGGCATGCCGAACACCCGAGGTACTGACGCCGCTGCACCATCAAGGGTGAGCATCTGGCCCTACCCGAGGGAACCGCGCAAGTTTTTGGGGGCTCCGGATGAGGACGTAGAAGATTGGCTGAAACATTATGAAAGGGTCAGCAAGTACAACCACTGAGACCCGGCGTCACAGCTCGCCAACGTGCCCTTCTCTCTCGATAAAACCGCCCTCGTGTGGTTCGAAAACAACGAGGAAACGTTGACCACGTGGGATAACTTTGTTACCGAGATTAAGAAGTCTTTCGGGGATTCGGGCGCTAAAAAGAAAAAGGCTGAGCAAACTCTCGCGCAACGAGCCCAGGTTCCTGGAGAAACCTGCACAACGTACATCGAAGAAGTGCTCCAGCTGTGCCGCTTGGTTAACCGTTGCATGTCCGATGAGGACCAGGTGGATCACCTGCTCAAAGGAATTGCTGAGGACGCGTACAACTTTTTATAACGAAGGAAGATCTTGTGACTGCACAGAAAGTGATTAGCCACTGCAGCGCGTTTGAGGCACTGAAGATGCGGCGAATTGCTCCCAAGTTCGGTCGTCTAGCAAACGTCACCACCGTAGCGACTGTGGACTTCGATTCGAACCCTTCCGAAGATATCGCGTCACTGGTTCGCAGAATTATCAGAGAAGAGCTTAGCCAGCAAAGCGTCTGCCGCGACTCGCCCTGCCATCATTGTCCCGCTCCAGTCCGCCCCGTCTTCCATCAGTGTGCATTGCAAGAGTCACCAGAAGAGCCTCCGATGCCCTGGTGTGAGGACAGTTCGAGGTGTCGTCCAACCACTTTTCGGAATGAACGCTCTGGAGCCCGGGCTAATCGGCTAATCGGTCCCCGTTTCGGAGGTTTGCATCGTCCAATAGTGACCCTCCGCGCCGACATCCTGATGATCACAGGCGACCCTACCAAGGATATGTTGCGCCTTGACCACCTCTTGTTTGTTATAACTGTGACCTCCCCGGTCATATATCCGGATTTTGTCCCTGTCGCCTACAGCAGTCTCAAGGACACTTCTCGAGACCACCTACGGCAATGCGCAACAACCCGCCTTACGACACGACTATACCGACTTCCACTTTCTACCGGTCCAGCCAGTCAAGCAACATGCGCCACGACTCGCCCGCGTCCGACCGCAGCTTCTCTCCTCCACGTACGCACCAAGCCCGATCACCCTCGCCGCGGGGAAGGCGATGATCGCCGACGCTGGGAAACTAGCTTCTGCGACCCACGGGGGTGAGGTCGCGAGACGGTCGCTTTCACCAATTCCCCCACCTGTGATAATGTCAAAAAACAAAGTGATCGTTAATGTGAATGGTGTAGAAACGTTAGCTTTAGTGGACAGTGGTGCCGCAGTTTCGGTTATGAGTCTTTCTTTCAAGAACCGTCTTGGACATTAGGTTATGTTTGCGTGTGATCGCAACGTTCACTTCCGCGGTGTCGGGGGCGAGCATCTGCGCGCTATCGGCGTTTGTTCCGCGACAGTTACGCTTGGTGAAGAGGCATTCCGGATGGAGTTTATTGTGCTGGTGCAAGCTACCCATGATGTTATTTTGGGTATAGATTTCCTACGCGACAGAGGAGCTACGCTCGACTGTGGTACTGGCGAGATTTCTTTCCCTAATAAAATTCTGCCCACACCAATTGACGATCCCAGCCAGACCAGCGCAGGTGTGCTTTCAGTTGCTGAAGACACCCTGTTACCAGCTATGGCAGCTTCGTTTATTCCGGTGAACACTGCTCGTTTTTGTTCGAAAAGCTGCACTATTTTAATTGAAGGCGATGTGAACAACATGGTCAAGAAAAATAGTTTGGTACCCCGAGCTCTGGTCGAGGCCACAGACGGACGTAGTCATGTGTGGATGGTAAATGCATCCAGTGAGCCAGTAGTCCTTCCCTGTGGATTCAAGATAGCCAGCTTCGACGAACAAGTCAGCGTCGCCATTCAAGCGGTGAATCAAAACCCCGACCATGCCACGACAGAAAAATTCCCCGCATTTCCCCGAGGGGAAGAATGTGAAAATGCGAATGCACGAGTTGAATTTGCGCGGTTCGGTAATGTTCGCGAAAGAGAGATCACACACACACACAACTACAAAGAAAGAAAGATGCATTTATTCACAGACACCTATTTGCGTTGTCGTTGCACTTGATTGCTAGAGCGGATCTCAGCTTTGAAATTTCGTGTCAGTACTCCTTTAAGCGGGTGCATTAGCCCTTCTCACGCCCGATTCCTGGCCAATCCCCCACGGGGGTATGTGCCATGTCAGCGGCCAGGCAGCGCGCGCCCATCTTTGAAATTTCGTGTCAGTACTCCTTTAAGCGGGTGCATTAGCCCTTCTTACGCCCGATTCCTGGCCAATCCCCCACGTGGGTATGTGCCATGTCAGCGGCCAGGCAGTGCGCGCCCATCTCCCCCCGTTGCTAAGGAAGACGAGGAGCGCGCGCGCCCGCAGCTGTTGCTATGCGGACTACGGCGGCGGACTATTCAGGCTCGCTTAAGAAGTGCATTCGCACTTAAAAACTTGACTATACCGCCGCCTTTAAGCGCATGATCAACAACTCCCTTTCGTCCGTCGAACAGTGCGAACTACTGAAAACGCTCGCTCCTTATGCCTCGACTTTCGACTTTGCCCAGGGCGATCATTCCTTTTCCGTTCCTGCCTCCCGGCTACAGCATCGAATCAACACCGGCGATGCGACCCCTATACGCCAGAAGCCATATCGAGTGTCGCCTTCCGAACGAAAAATAATCAATGACCAGGCGCAAGAGAGGCTAAGCAAAGGGGTGATCCGCGAGTCCTCAAGCCCCTGGGCCGCACCCGTGATCTTGGTCAAGAAAAAAGATAACTCATGGCGATTTTGTGTCGACTATCGTCGTCTCAATGCTGTCACCAAAAGGGACGTATATCCCCTACCGCGCATCGATGACGCTATCGACTGCCTTCATTCCGCTTCATATTTCTCCTCTCTCGATCTCAGGTCAGGATATTGGAAAATTCCGGTGCACCCAACCGACAAGGAAAAAACAGCCTTCGTGACACCAGACGGCCTATTCGAATTCAACGTCATGCCTTTTGGGCTTTGCAATGCGCCTGCGACGTTCGAAAGATTTCTGGACACCATTTTGCGCGCCCTAAATGGGAGATATGTATGTGCTATTTGGAAGACATCATAATCTATGGCACGACGTTTAGCGAGCATAACCAACTCCTTGGAATTGTTCTCGACAGGATTCAAAAAACAGGGTTGGTTTTGAATTCAAAGAAGTGTCATTTCGCAGAACGTCAAGTAATCGTGCTCGGGTTTCTCGTCGACAAGGACGGTATTCGGCCCGACCCGCAAAAGATCTCAGCAGTTCGAGGCTTCGTCACACCACGTTCGTTAAAAGACCTCAGAGGTTTTTTGGGCCTTTGTTCCTATTTTGGACGTTTTATTAAGGATTTCGCCCAACTTTCTCACCCCCTGAATTTCCTGCTACAGAAAGACACCCCTTTTGTGTGGACGCCAGAATGTGAAGCCGCCTTTCAGCAACTAAAGTTTTTACTTACTTGGAGCCCAGTTCTTCGCCACTTCAACCCATCTGCTCCTACCGAACTTCACACCGACGCTAGTGGAGTCGGCGTTGGTGTCGGACTCGTCCAGCTCAATAGCGGCGCGCAGCACGTCATCGCTTATGCCAGCCGAACGTTAACGAAAGCCGAACGTAACTACACCGTTACTGAACTTGAGTGTCTAGCTGTGATCTTCGCCGTTCAAAAGTTTCGTCCATACCTGTATGGGCGTCACTTCTCCATTATCACGGACCACCACTCACTATGCTGGCTTGTTGGCCTGCGGGACCCATCTGGTCGGCTCGCCCGCTGGGCATTGCGCTTACAAGAGTACGATTTCTTTGTGTCGTGCAAGAGCGGACGCCGACACAGTGACGCGGACTGCTTGTCACGCCTTCCTGTCCCGGCGCCTCCGTGTGACGACGATCACTTTGATGACTGTCTGGCATCTCTGTCGACTGCAATTTCCACCGCCTCCAACTTGAAGGAAGAACAACTGAAGGATAGTTCTTTAAAAACCATGTTTGATGCAGCGCAGCGAGCGCAGCCATCGTGCCCGTTTGTCGTGCGCGACGGCTTGTTGTTCAAGAGGAACTATTCGGTGGATGGCGCCCACTTCCTTTTGGTTGTTCCAGCTAGCCTTCGCGCCGCCATTTTGCATGCTACGCACGACGACCCCACAGCGGATCACCTTGGCTTTGTGCGCACGCTACATCGGCTGAAACAGAATTTTTACTGGCCAGGAATGCGGCGATTTGCGAAGCAGTAAGTTGCCGGCTGCCTGCAATGCCAGCGTCATAAACGCCCTGGGAGCCCTTCGCCGGGACCTCTGCATCCCGTGACTCCACCTACGTCACCATTTGAACAAGTCGGAATAGATCTTCTTGGACCTCTACCGAAGTCTTCGACAGGTCACCGGTGGATTATCGTGTGCGTCGATTACTTGACCCGGTACGTCGAGACGGCCTCTCTCGTTGCAGCTACAGCTGAGGACGTCTCAGCCTTCCTTCTGCATTCCGTTAACCTTCGTCATGGCGCTCCGCACGTTATCATCAGTGACAGCGGGCGACAGTTTACGGCAGACGTTTTAGAAGAACTATTGAGACTTTGTGGCTCTGTCTCTCGCCATAGCACCGCATACCATCCGCCAACTAATGGTCTGACGGAGCTCACAAACCGCACGCTGACCAATATGCTATCAATGTATGTTACGTCCGACCAGAAGAATTGGGACACTGTGCTACCATTCGTTATTTACGCCTACAATACCGCCAAACACGAGATTACTGGCTATGCTTCGTTTTTCCTACTGTATGTCCGTGCTCCACGTACATTTCTCGACAGCATCTTGCCCTTCTCACCACATCACCACCTTTCACTCGCCCAAACTTTGTGCCGTGCTGAAGAGGCGCGCCGGCTCTCTCGTATTCGTACTCTGAGCTCGCAAGCTCGTACCAAGGCTCGCTACGATGACCGACATCCTCCCGTCGCTTTCACTCCGGGTGAAGAAGTTTGGTTATGGACTCCGGTTCGCAAGAAAGGACTGCACCAAAAATTCCTCTCCACTTACTCCGGACCGTTCCTGGTGCTCTCCCGCTTCAACGATGTCAACTATGTCGTCGCCAAAGTCACGTCTAATGGTCGCCGCTCGAGCAGGACACAGGTCGTGCATGTAGCTCGCCTGAAACGCTGTCACTCTCGCACCCATTAACTTCTCGGCGAGCTTCGTCAGCCCCGGGGGAAAATGTTACGATAGAAGCGGAAGAAACTTGGAGAGAAGACGACGAAAACAAACTGACCGGTCGCGAGTGGTAAAGAGGAGGAAGACGTTGGTGCTGCGCGCTACTCGCTCTGTGCTCACCGCTCCCCGCCTACGAGTTTCCTGCGCACTCGTCGCCCCATTTAATAAAGCCCATCTCATTCCCTACGATCGTGTCAATATTTTGGTCGCCCAACTTTTTCTGAAAAAGAAAGTGGCTAATTGTAGGAAGAAAGAACTAATAGGCAGAGATTTTTTTAAAAAATGATGATGGCGTGATGCTACCGCACGATCCGCCACGTGAAGCTGGATTTCTGGAGGTGCCAGGGCACCAGTGGCGGTGCCTTTGAGAACTAATCAAATGACAAAACTGTGTCAGTTTATGAAAACCGACACTCTAGCCTTTTAACTCGGGTTTACTCAATTGATCCTCCCTTTCTATCTTCTCAAACACCGCTTATCAAATGTAATATGATGGTTCTTGCGCAGGTAACCCCACAATGCCCAGCAAATTGAAGAACTTGCGTACCCCTGAAACGTTTCACTTATAAGACCTGCGAAGGACAAGCCTCTGTAGGCGGCCGATGAGGCGGTGCGGCAGGGCCTACATTTATTTCGAGTTACGTGGTGACGACAACATGGGCCGAGAGTCCAGGGAGCACCCGTGGAGTGCGGCCGAGCAGCGCGGAGGCCATGATGTTCTCTGTGGCGCGTGGCCCGTTGCAGGTGTCGAGGCCACGCGCTGCTGACGCTGGTGGCAGCGGCCAATGATGATGATGGTGGCCGCTACAGGGCTCGAGCGCCCGTGGAGTGCGGCCGAGCAGCGCGGAAGCCATGATGTTCTGTGGCGCGTGGCTCGCCGTGTCGTGGTCACGTGCTGCTGACGATGGAGGCAGCAGCCCAATGATGATGATGGTGGGCGCTTGATGTTGACGACGAAGTGGCTGCTACAGGGCTCCCCCCCTAGCGCGGAGCGCGACAAAAGAAAACAAGAATATGAGCAATAAACGTGCGAGGCAAACTATGTACAGGGTGTGACGAACATGAAGCAGGGTATTAAGTATATGTACACGGTGTGTCCGTGGTCAAGGTCCTTGAACAGTCCACGTCGTCAGCTTAAGGGCTTTCGGAGGGCATTGTAGCCTCCGGTGGTCTGGCCTGGGAGTATAGCAGCGGACGGTGTTGAGCACGAATCGGCCGAACCGATGTCCGGCTGCCGCGGGTGTGCAAATTAATGCTGATGGTGGGAAGGGTCTGAAACGGTGGACGCTGGAAGGGCAGCGTTCCACATCGTGAGTGTGCCGGTGTAAAAACAGCACGACGGTGTTGAAGAAAGCAGCGCCGTTGAAGTTAGAGTGGAGCGAATGGCCTCAGACGCAGCGTCGGTTCGCATGCTTGACGCGGAACCGGTACGTGACGCTGACAGTGACTGCGGCGTTTCCGTCTTGCAGAAGTGAAAGCAGGTTGTGATGAACCAGAAAACCACGACGGATCCAGCGCACGCGCCTCCGGCGTTGGCAGAGCCGAAGCAGGCGGTCGACGTGAGATTCCTTCTGTTTTACCAGAGCAGCAGACCGCCTTCTGGGTGGGCGCTGGCGGCGTCGGCGGCGATGTTTACGCACGACGGTGCACATGAGTGCTGGTGGGGGCCGCTTCAAGACCGAATAGGGCGTGTTTTCATGGGATGGACCTCGTGGCTGATTCTTTAGACGTGCGGGACTTGCGGCTCATAAACTCAGCGTCCATTCAGCCATGGTGGTCAGGTAGCTGGAAGACGGGCTTTCCTCAACGTTGGGAACGAGTACAACCGTGTGCGTCTCGTGCGTGATTTGCAGCGGCGGCAGGGGAACCGTAATAGACGCGTCAGCCACAGCACAGATGGTCGAGGTGCGTCGTCGTGCAGCGCCTTCGAGTGACGTCTCCAGCTGTGTCGACGAAAATGTTGTATTGGTTCCCGAATCTGCACTTCGGTCGACAGTTGCCGCTTGCATGAAAGGTGGTAAGAACGGTTTCTTGAGGAGCCAGCCGAGGGCTTGAGTGCTGCGGGGAGGCAGTGCAGATACACTGGGCGACGGACTGCTAGGGGGTAAGGTGCAGTCTTTCATTGTTGTTGCCTCTGGGCTGCCATCCACGGGGTAGAGCGTGGTCGCAGTAGCCGTGGTGCCGTCGCAGGGTGGTACCGCCGACGCCAGCATGCTGGTGCTAGGAACAAGGTCCCCGGCCGGGGTGGTGCAAGGCCGGGCGGCTGGCGTGGGTGGTTTTAGGTACCGACCGTAGCGCGTCAGGAGGACGGTCCTGAGCTCGTCGTAGGGCTGGCCTCCAGGCTGCGGCAAGCTGGAGGCTAAGCTTGATGGCAGGAGCTCGTACATCAGGGAGCAACGTTCCTCATGGGCAGAGATGTGGTACAGGTCGAAATAGCAGTCCATCTGCATAAGCCACACCTCGGGGTTCTTGGGGTAGAACGTAGGGCGAGCTGGACGCAGTTGTATCGAGTGGCATGCTGGAATCGCCAGGAGTCGAGTGCGTGGGCGCAGCCAGATTAAAGTGGCCGAACGTGGATGAGTGACGTTCAGCGTAGCCGGGTGGTGGTGCAACGTTGTTTCGCTCCCGTGTCGAAAATTTGTTGATGCACGAGGGCAGCTGCAAGCTGGACGGCGCAGTTCCGGTTCCATTGAAGGGGGCGACGCAGCATCCTTGTGGTGGGAATGACGCGAGCCGAGGTGCGCCATCACGTAAGCCTCTAGCGTGTCGTAGGGCCGCTAACAGTGTTTTAGCGGCTCACAGCCTAGGTCGGCCGGAAGCAGGGTGGTAGTGATGCGGTAGCGCTCGGTCTGTGAGTCGATGTCGCGGATGAAGAAGTGCGCTTCCATTTTTACGAGCCAGGCTCGGGGATGGGGTCGCTCCAAGGCCGGGTAGGGCGGCAGAGGGCAAGCTAAGTGGGGCTCCATGCTGCCGACGTCCGGGTCACCAATTATGTTGGCGGCCAAATGAAGTGGTGAGGCCTAGCCCACATTTATTCACAGTTGCGTGAGGACGACAACATGGGCCCGAGAATCAGAGAGCGCCCGTGGAGTGCGGCCGAGCAGCGCGGAAGCCATGATGTTCTGTGGCGCGTGGCTCGTCGTGTCGTGGCCACGCGCTGCTGACGATGGAGGCAGCGGCCCAATTATGATGATGGTGGGCGCTTGCTGTTGATGATGAAGTGGCCGCTACACCTCCATATTTTTGAGCCAACTACGACGTTTACTATTTGTCTCTTCCAGTACAATAGTTAATCATTTACGTGGGACCTTCATCGATATGCTAATGAAAAGCCTCTTCCTTTGAGAGACGAAGTCACTTAGGGGCTTGGGATCCCGACGTCTTCTGTCGTCGTCGTCTCATGTAGTCACAGCATTAGAACACTAGCATACTGGTTTTCCAAAGCTTCATGCTAGAACGTAACCGGTGCTAAAAGAACACACTGGAACACTCGCCTTCCAACACCTTGCGCTTGAACGTCTTGGGCTTCAAAGACACGAGACTTTTCCAACAAAGCTGTACATCTCTACTAATAAATCTTTAATCTCATTGGACAAAAACTATAAGGCGCCAAGAATACAGCTACACACTGCATGCTTCATGCCCCCCCCCCCTTTCTTATTTTAGTGGAGACGGCCGGGGTTTCTCTGGATGTGTTCCCACTGAAGTCGCTGACTTCAGGACCATTGTATGTAAACTTCCTTTGAAACCGTTTACTTTTTATGAGTAACCTTCAAATACAACTTCAACAGACAATTTTTGTGTGGTACTCGAGAGATATGAGAAACGAAGGAACATACATGTTTTTGCTTTTTGTAACCATCCCTCGCACCATGCGTTGGGAATATTCTCCTGCCTAATAAAGGGTGAAGAACTCGCGTCGCCATGTAAATTGTCACTCGTAAGTATCTGGCCATGACAAGTCTTCATATTTTTGAGCGACCCATGACTTTTATTAGTAGCCGAGAGGGGCCTCTAAATTTCCTCGCGAATGTAGCTTTTGCCGCAAGGCCAAGGCCACGGTTTCTGCAAAGACAATGGCGATGTGCGCCTGATCAATCGCCAACGCTACTTCACCGACGAGCTCATAGTCATTGCATTCGCTAAACAACCGTACGATTCATTCGCGGAGCAACCTGTCACTGACAAGGACTTCGTCTTCACCTGTGAACTTTGAACCAGCGCTAACCTGAACATTTAGTCGATGCTTCCAGTGAGGGGATCCGAACTTTCATGTGTAAAGCGCAATTGGAGACAATGGGGTCTGCAGACGCCGTTTTTGTTTCTTTCGTGATCGCTTCCAGAAGATTCTTTACTACTCTTTTGTTGAGCAACAAGGTGCTGGCATCAATTCGTTGTGCTGCAGGAGCGGTTACTCGTTTGCCGTAGAAGAGTTTGTAGTGCATAATCGTGTAATGATGGTAATTGTTACGGCGTTGATGGCGGAAGTAATTTATCACCAAGTTGATCAGAACGTCCTTATTTCCGTAAGCCATTAGTATCCTTACCGAGCCACCATTCGCTGCCGTTTTTGTTTGGAAAGTTAGCGTAAGCCAGGAGTATTGACGCCAGCTGAGTTCGATGTAGATAAGAACGCCGAGGGAGTTATCATTTGTCGGTAAGAGCGTTGGCCAACAAAGGTTTCGCTCGGCGGGAATATTCACAAAACTTTCGGCTTAGAACTGCGTGTTCATGCGGTTGGGTATGCAGGTGTAAAATGCGGACCCGGATTTTTTTCCTAGCAATTTAGAATCTACCGCTTCGTCCAAGAAGCCAACCAAGTAGTTCACCCACCTAAGTGTAACGAGGCTGTGCGTAGTGCGGAAAGCGTCCGTGTATGCATCTGGAGGCTTCCACGAAGAACATAGGTGCCCCTTAAAATCTTGGCATGGGGGCATTGAGTAATTCATACGAGGGGTAGTTGGTGAGCGTGCTTGCGACGGTCACCCATCAGGCAGAGAAATGGCTGTGAAGGCCTGCCACGGTTGTAGAAATAATAAACCGCACGACCATCTCGCGGAGGACACCAGATGCAGCAATAAGGACTACACGACAGAGCCTTGGAAGACTCTTGCCACCCGGCGTCAAAGCAAGGGCCTCTCTTTGAATCTTCGGTCTCGTGGTCTTCGAAGGAAAGTGGGTGCACACTGCTATCTGAGAAGAACTCCAGAGAATTTGAAGGACATAAACACAAAAAGGTAGCTAGAGGTAGTATCACACATTGATGCTGACAGGAATTTCGGACAATTTGAAGGACAAAAACACAAAAAGGTAGCTAGAGCTCCTATTACTGAACGGGAGCGGAGCAGACATCAGCTCAAAGGCAGCAAATGCATGCGCCGCTAATGGCCGAAGTTCTGCGCTTTCAAGCCAGCGTTTGGTAGGAAGGGCCGACCACAAGTGCCGTTCATGCGCCACCTTAGAAAAACTGTGCTCTCTATTAGGCAACTAACCAACGCCAAACGAACTGCCTTTTCAAGCGACGACTAGACGGCAGTGTATGCCTGCTACTTTTTTTGCCAACGTAATTCTCCTTAGACACAGTCAGGAAACGTAGACAAAACAGTGGTCTCCCTAACAAAATGAAGTGTCTCGCTAAGGAAATAAAGTTCAACATAGGAGAGCAAGATGTTATAGGCGATAAGTGAAATTAGCCACCAAAGGTTCGAACTACCGCACAGCCAGACAGAAGTAAGAACTAGGGGACTTGCACTTGAAGCAAAGCTGCTCCGAATATAACACGCATTTACGGAACGTCCATAACCTTCAGGGCCATTTAGAGGGCTCAAACCTTGTTGACATGTGTTTTCAAATTGGGGTATCGAAATTCGAAGTTTTTTGCGAGGCCCATGCGAGGCCCAAAGCTACCCTGGAATCTTTGGGCATCAGTGTTAGCATCAATTTCAGCGTGGTATTATGTGTGAAAGACAGCTGGCCGTGAAAAGTGGGAGTGCATCCCGACCGGCCACTCTGTAGAAGAGTAGAATGATATGGGAGGGGTGGCTGTCTCAGAGCTAAAGCCCTTTGTGTGGCTGGGTGACAGTGTGGGACCAATCGGCAGATGGGAAGTTTTCTATACCAAAGCTAAAATGGCTAAAATTTAGTTTATTTTGCTAGTAAGTTAACAAAAGCACACGCATCTTATCGTCGAGGAAGAAGACAGCTTGGGGGGGGGGGAAATAGTTGTGTCTAAGTGGTAGAGGAACTCTTGCATTCGGGAAATAAAGAGTTTTTCAGCATGGCAGGAACCGGCACCCTTAAAACAACAGCACTACCTCCGTCTATTTTGCATTTCTCCAGCAAAAGACGGATCTTTGATCATCTCGCAGTGTTGGAACTGGATCTCAATATGGAGAAACTGGCTGAAATGCGAAAACATAACATGGAGTACTATAAACGATGATGGAGCGGAAAATAACCCTTAGGAAAAAATTGATACTTTTAAAAAGTGATGATGAGAACAGAGTGGACAAGCTAGAAGGCAACCTAAAAACGGTAGTCAGAGACTTAGCATCAGATGTAGCCGGAGCAGCATTTGTAAAGCTGCTATTGGTAAAGACTAGCTATTGATGAAGCCACAATCTACAACCACCGAACTTTTTTCAATTAAATCCGGGGAGCGTCGATTGGTGGATGAGTCCGCGCCATATAACAGTATAAAGCTGCCAACGAGCGAGACTAGTGATGAGGTGCAGAACGAGCCCCCCCAGTGCATCTGTCGTCTCCTAAGCTGTTCCCGCAAGCACGGCACAAACACCTTCCACTGGTTATCAATCGTCTTTCTCTGAACAAGGGGACGCGAAATTGCTGTAAGCATATATAAATGGAGGTATGTAGTCGGCAGAGAGGTATTTAGTCTTCGAGTTGTTGTTCAAGGAATTACGGGGCATTAAGTTGGATGTATAGGGCCTAGTGAGGTTAGGAGGACAGGCGAAGCTTTTACGATGCAAGAAAATGGACACGTCTTATGTTACCGTAGTCTAGTGGACAGAAGGTAAGAGAGCGTGATTTTAACTCAATAAAGGTATAGCTGGCAACATAGACGAATACTATAGCATTAACGAAAGGGTAGCTGGTCTTGTAATTAGGCCTAATGAGGGGAACTACCCCAAGGCTCGCAATACCACCTTTTTATTCAAGCCAAGGTCCTTAGAGTTCTCCTAGGGAATTGAACTCCCACATGTCTGGTGCAATCGCAGCCCCACAATCTTACGCACTAGGCTCCGCCATCGCGCGAAGCCGTTCTTGTTGATTGCCCACGCGACCACGAGGGAGAGAATGTGATGGCGCCGGTGTTAGAGAAAGACCTTTTCAAGTACTTGGGGTGCCTTAGTGCTTGACTCAAGCTATACTCGCTGATTACCGATTTCATGGCCCGTGCCTCCGAAGTCGTCTCCTTTCTTGTCTCTGCCGTCTCTATTCATCAGAATTTCCTGTGTGGGGATGGTTCCTCGTTTCCGCTGAAGTCACTCAGAGTTGAAGTGGTGCGCTTTTCGCAGAGTTGATGAACCGCTGTATTCAATGCGGATTGGCACGTGGCATGAGCCGAGACTGACGAACGCGATAAATAGGGCTGAGGTCCGCACTTGGGTGGACCGGGTCGGCAGCCCGTTCATAACAATACCCACCACCAAAGTGGACGACCTAAATCAACCCGTCCCTTCACAGCGTATACATACCCGAACGCGCTGAGATGAGAGTATTGGGGCTCTTCAGTAATAAACATCGCAGAGCAGACACGTCATTGGCTAAATTGCGTAAAGTGGGGGAGCAGGTGGGCAGGTTGATGCCCAAGGTTTCCAATGAGCAAGGGTTTTACGACGCTAATCTGGCTTGCTGAGGACGCATGAATTCGGAAACAGTGAAATACTGTATTTGGCTCTTTACCTCCCCCTACGCAAGGTTGACGAGAATTTGCTTGAGTTCAATCTCCCCAAGATCTACAAGCTCACCCTCGACCTTCCGGCCCACATCTCCACCCAGCGCCTTGTGGGCCTGTAACAGGTGAACTCATTCAAGGAGCTGTTATAGGCGCACTTGATGAATCAATACACTAGACTCTCTAAGATGCCGTCGGGCTGCCACCTCCTTGCTCGACTACACATTTATCACTCAATACATACGGAAAGGCGCATACAGTTTCTTAAAAACTGAGATACGCCCTGAATGCAGTCCGTCTTCCGGCCAAAATGACACGGGACGACCAGAGTGGCTGACGTCTTGCGCGGGCAGCAGCCCTGGCTCTCCACTACGGTCCTAAATACGAAGTCTTCTACATAGACGCCTCCGGTTCGTACCACGGAGGTTCGTACATGGCTGCAGTCGTGAACCAAACCACCGCAGTGGATGAGCTCAACTTCCGTGGTTGTAACTGTACACACGCAGAGGAGATTGCCATCGCTCTAGCTGCCGTAGATCAGGGCAAGCGGGTCATTATCACGACTGCAGTGGAGCCTGCGCAATATCGAACAGGGGTACATTCCTCACTTTGCTTACAAAAGTTTGCAAAACAGTAACTACCTGGATGCCCCCGCGAAGTGAACGATCATATGGGCCGCGGCTGACACGGGCGTTGAGGGTAGTGAGGAGGCCGACGCCGCTGCCGATGCGCTCACTCTCCGGGCATCAATCTCATTCCCTACCTGTCCGGACCAAGACCTCAATACCGCTTACGCCTTTAAGGAGGTCATGGAATTTTATCAATCCGGCCATTCCGTTTATCCCAGGCCCGTTCGGGGCCTCACAAAGGGCAGGAACGCATCCGCCTTCTTATATATTCCAAAACTCACTTGTGGCCGGCCATATTAAAATACTTCGACTGTACTTGGACGGGAAAGTGCCCGAACTGTGAGGAAAATTCCTCTGACATTTCCAACATGGTGTGGATGCCAAAAAACCCAAACCTACCCCTCTACCCAACTCTTGCCGTCACAACTTGAAGGCAGCCCTGCTCGGCTGCTCTGACCTGACGGCAAAAGAGGCCGTGCTCGGGCGGGCCAGGGCCGCGGTCGACGCCAATGGGCTCTTGTAAGGGGGAGCCCACGTAGTGTTTTTACGGGGCGGCCCACTAGAAACCGCTCCCCATACTCCCTGTAAAAGCTTCTGTAAATGAATCTTTTTCAGTCAGTCAATCAGTAAGTCAGTATATCAGTCAGTAGGTCAGAACGCATCTGTGTACTTCAAAGTGAGTAGGGAGTGAAGGGGTGATGCGGCTACAGTAGATTCTCGATTAAGGGAGGGAAGAAGGCGCCGTAGGCGAGGCCTTCTGACCTGCATACGATGGAGAGGAGATAAGGCAGCAGCGAGACGCGGGAGAAGGCGTGGTACAGCAGCCGCTGCAGCAGCGGAAACACGGTGCACAGGGGAGGTAATTGTACAGAACACGACATATCTGCTCCCACCGTAATCAGCACTAAGCGTGGCAGTTTATTGTGCTCTTTTGGACTCCGCCCCGGTCAATCACGCCTCGCTCTCGGAATGTGTGGAACACAATGAAACCGAAGCAGCTTCGCTGGGTGATCCGTAAATACATTAGTAGTTGCCTCCCCCATCTTAGTGTGAAAGCAATATTGTTTCCACATGCGACAAAAATAAGGTGGACTTCTAAGTTTGCTCTCGGAATTTGAGTAAAGAAAGCATTATAAAAATTGGAATAAAGCTGACCGCTTTTGACAGCTCCGACCAATCCCCACGAAGGGGATTGGGGGACATAACTTGATATAACCTCGGGACAGCACAGTGGTTTGAGATAGGTGGTGAGGCCATGGAAATGGTAAGCGAATATATGTACTTAGACCAAGTTGTGACCGGGGATCCCAACCATGAGGCAGAGATAATTCGAAGGATAAGAATGGGCTGGAGTGCAGTCGGCAGGAATTCTCATGTAATGAATGGCATCCTACCAGTGGCCTTCAAGAAGAAATTGTATGACAGCTGCATCTACAAGTACTCACCTACCGGGCAGAAACTTGGAGATTCGCTAAAAGGGTTCAACTTAAACTGAGGGCGTCTCAGCGCGCAACGGAACGGAAGATGATAGGTGTAACGTTAAGCGACACGAAGAGAGCGGAGAGAGAGAGAGACTAAACATGTTTATTGTTTCTTATTAAAGAGTGGGTCAGGGAACAAATGAGTGTTAAGGACATATTAGTAAAAATTAAGAAGAAATGGTTTAGGCAGGGCATGTAATGCGAAGGCAACATAACCGTTGGTCATTAGGGGTAACAGAGTGAATCCCTAGAGAAGGTAAGCGTTGCAGGGGGTGGAAGAAAGTTAGATGGGCAGATAAGATCAAGAAGTTGGCGGAGATAAATTGGTCGCTGGGAGAGCAGGACCGGGATGATTCGAGATCATTGGGAGAGGCCTTTGCCCTGCAGTGGGCGTATATATTTCGATAATTATGATAGATGATGATGATGATGATGCTAAATATTATGATGATGATGAGGTGGTGGTGGGTTCCTTTTCAGTGGGTATGCCATCAGTCCGAAGGCCATTCTGAACTATGAACGGATGACATCCCAATTTTTCTTCATTCTTGCGGGACTTCCACGGGAGGAATAAACGTTTATTGTGCACACCACGATGTGCTCAGCCTTCCAGGTCCAGGAAGCCGCGAGTCCGAGCTGCGTCCAGAGCTTGTTGCACCAGGGCTTGCTGTCGCTCTGGTGCTGAGGTGGTCAGCTCGGACTCCCACTGCTCAGGGTTGGGGGATGGGATGGGGTTAGGGTGGTGTGGACAAGAGAAAACAAGGTGGTACGTCGTGAGAGGTATGTGACAGTGCGGGCAGTTCTAGGGGAAAAAGGACGGCGAGATGTGGTGTAGGATGTGGTGATTATAGAAGGTTTCAGTTTGCAGGTGCCGATAAAGGGTGGCGTGGTGTGTAGGGAGGGAGAGGTGATGCGGGGGCTATATTCTTCGTGTGTGCCTGTAGTGGGACAGTATGGCACTGAAGGTGGAATCAAGGGCAGGGAGCGTGTCTTCAGTGGTGGGAGGGTAGCACCCAGTGTCGGTACTTGAAGTTAGGAGTGCCCGGTAGTGCAGATCGGGGGCTGCGGCATGAGCCGCTTCATTCCCCACCAGGCCGGCATGGCCAGGAGTCCATACAATGGTCACTTCTAGGTCCGGAGGTAGGCAGCGTAGCATGGGTAAGGCTCGTTGTGGGGCGAGACCGGCCTGGTAAAGGCGGCAGACTTGCTGCGAATTGCTAATGATTGTGAGATAAGGCTGATTTCGATGTGTAGTAATGGCATGGGCGATGGCCAGGGCTTCGGCTTCGGGTGTAGGCATATTTCGGTAAGTTGCCGCAGTAAGGGTGTTGCCAGAAGTGTCCAGGGTGACAAGCTTAGCCGGAGAATTGGGGGAGGTATGCGGAACATCGCTGTAACGGGTATGCGGGTCATTGCCGTAACGCTTTTTGAGGTTGCGTACTCGAGCTTCTCTTCGCGCCCGGTTGTGAATGGGGTACATGTGCCTGGGTATGGGCGCTGTTCTGAGTTGTTGCCGAATGGAAAGGGGGATGCGCTGTAAGTTAAGACGAGCAGGGGGTGGGGTTCGTCCTATATTATGAAGAACCTGACTGCCTGTGGGGGTGAGGGCAAGTCTTTGCAGCTGAGACACGCGCTGGGCTTTGATGAGTTCATTCAGGGTGTTGTGGAGGCCAAGTTTCATGAGACGTTCGTTCGCGGTGTAAGTAGGCAGGCTGAGGGCTGATTTGTACGTCTTTCTTATGAGGGCGTCCAACTTGTTAGTCTCTTGGGGTGTCAGATTGACAAAGGAGGTCCCATAAGTGATACGGCTGGTGAGCAAGGCTTGTACGAGGCGACATGTGTCTGACTCTCGCAGTCCATATGAGGAGCCTCGGATACGGCGAATGAGATGCGTCAGCTGGGAGGCTGTCTTGTGTAGCTGTGGTATGAGAGCTGACCCGGATCCGTCTTGATGGAATGGAACTCCCAAGATGCGAAGCGTGGTAACTTGTGGGATGGAAGCACCAGATATGCTGACCTGGGGATCGGGAGTTGTGTTAGCTTTTCTTCCCCTAGTACGAGCCCGAAGAACGAGAAGGCCAGATTTAGTAGGTTCGCATGTTAGTCCTCTAGGTTGGAGATATTCTATTGTTGTGTCAATAGCTTGCTGTAGGCTGTCTTGCTGCTCACCGCTAGAGCCCCGGGTTGTCCAAATGGTGAGATCATCAGCATAGAACGTGTGGTGAATTCGAGGAATTTCTTGCAGCTTGGCCGGGAGGTGGAGCATGGCGATGTTAAAGAGTAAAGGTGAAATAAGCGAACCCTCGGGTGTACCTTTGGCCGGGGTGTGGAAACAAGTTGAAGTGAGGGGGCCCAAGCGGAAAGTTGCTGTTCTGTCTCGCAAGAAGGCACTGATGAATCGAAAAGTTCGCAGTCCACATCGCGTGGTGTTTAAGTTATCTAGTATGGCCTGATGTGTAGCATTGTGAAAGGCACCCTTGATGTTTAATGTAAGAATTGTCTTCGGGGTGATGCGGCTGAGGTGGTCAAGCACCTCTTCCTTGATCTGGATGAGCACATCTTGCAGGTAAAGGTGGTTTTACGAAAACCAAACATAGTAAGGGGGTAGAGGTTCTGCTTTTCTAAATGATCGGATAGGCGTTGATGTACCACAAAATCACAAAAATTGAGGTGTCACAACACGAGACAATATTATATACAGCATCCCAGTCTTTTAATTGTTTGCTCCCCATAAACTTCTCAAGATTCGGCTAGTGGTGGTACCAGCACATGGGGATTTCTTGTACAGTAAACAGAACGGTTCAGTTAGCTAGTTGATCTCTCCGTGCTGCGGCGATGTCCAATTTACAATTTTTTATTCGGGGCGAGCTTCAGGAATTTTTAACTGCTACGAAGCCTTCGCTTCGAAGCCCTTCTCTGATTTTGTGATGTGATATTAATCAACTCTGTCATTCATACACGTCAATGTATTTTAAATCTCGGAAGTGTGATGCAAGTGAATTCCCATGCATCCTTCAACCATAAAGTTTTTTCTCTGCACAAATGTTAGCTGGATTCCTGCCATGGCTTTTCTCTAATCATAAGAAAATTATGTAACACTTTCTTTTCAATTGCCGTAGCTTCTCCAGAATTCGATGCAGGCATCCAGAATAAACCTTTTATCTGATCTATTTCCCGTTGTCCGGCCGCAAACAATGCTCTATTCACTGAGAAATTTTGCAGTTTTCGCCATAGTTTCTATTCTCACGTTAAGTCGTGTTCTTCGCACCGTAGGCAATGACGTATCCAGGGCAGGTATTTAAAGCGAACGTTAGTATATTTACTAGGACTCTAGCGGACGGCGAGACGCCTCTTTTGTTGCTTCATTTGCCGTTCGTACTCTAGGTGGCGCCACTCTACCTTTCATGCCCGCTGCACGCGCACCCTCAGATTTTTACCGAATTTGCATTTGGTTTATTTTTGTTAGTGTTGACAGTGATCGTTTCGTAAAACACTGGGTCTGGTCGACGAATAGGGACACGTTAGACAATGTCGCGTATGCAAATGGAGTGTGTCACATCAGACAACACAACAAGTACAGTGAGCGCAGTACGCACTGGGGCTTCGAGTGCTTCTGTACGTTTACAGGTTCATTCGTAACTTCAAGTGTTTACCTCAACCATTCTTACTGCTATATAAAAAATTGCGCTAAATATAAGGGCGAATCTCATTGTGCAAGCTTATATTCGCTGTTTAGTTTGTGTTGGACTTTGTCGGTATCAGTCAATCGCAACGACCTGCTCATGATACGTTATAGGTTCAGAGGGGAAAAGTACCTGAGGTGTCGCATGCCTATTATTTATTTTTCTTGCGATGTAACTTATTTTCGTGACGTTTGCCTTAAAAGAGGTGTCCGTGTTATTCTGAAGAGGCAATCTTTCGAATGGATCAAACCGGCGTTTCCTGTTCATGGCTTCTTTAATTTCTTGTATTTTCCTCTTAGCGATTTCATTATCAGTGTGCGATTTTAATTCATCGAAGCAGTGTGAGAATAGCATGGGCAAAAAAAGAACTGAAAAGAGCAAGGGGTGCCCAGCGCTCAGAACATTTCCCCCGGGGTTCTCACACCACCCACCCCCGGCATATACGCTAACTGGCTAGCCTGGCTTGGCTTTAGAAGCTGTATGGAACAATGTTGTGACCGCCCTACTTTCCTCCGTTGCGGTGATTAAACGGGTTCTTTTCTAGACAGCTGTTCTGTTATACTAGTATTTTGGTCGTGGCGTTTCTGTTACATTTAAATATTTTTCTATAAATTTTTTTTTCCGTTTTTTATGCTGATGTCACCTCGGTATTAACCCAATTTTCGCTGACCGCATCTTTAACATCCTTTAAGTGGGTATGTGCCACGATCGAAGGGATTCAACCAAGCAAATATACCGTATAAACCGGATTATAGGTCGACCCGGTATATAGGTCGACCCCCTACCTTGAGGTGGGAAAAGTTGACAAAAAAAAATAATTCGGCACACAAGCGCACTCACAATGTCTATATTTATTTTCGACGCCCGTCCGTCACTGCCACTCACTATGCCTGCCGAAGTCACTCGTCCGAGCTCTCAGAGTCGTCCACGGATGACTGCTTCGCACTGTCATCTTCCATGCCATCAGGCGCGTTGCTGATGGAGCACTTCCTGAACGCTCGTGTAACCATGTCGTCGGGCAGCGACTGCCCAGAGAAGGACACCCAGCTTGACACGGTCGCAACCGGCCCGTATAGGTCTTTTTGTTGTCGCCGGCTATCCACTCATTGTACAGTTCGTGCATGGCCTCCAGAGCGATCGTGAGCGAAGTTCCCGGACGAAGTTCCCAGACGAAGTCCGCCACTTTGTTCTCCAACTCGGGGTGCACCGCTTGACGCCCACGGAACGATCGGTTTCGGGGGTTGCACGCGCACAGCTTAGCTCTCTGGCTCCGCCAGTACCGCATTACTTTCCTCCGAAACGCCTAACTGGCGTTGCGCCGCCATGTTCCCATTCTGCTCGGTGACTCAATCGCCGTCAGCTTAAACGCCGCGGTGAACTGGCATCGACTGCCGCCACTCATCTCGGAACCGAGACGTACAGAAATGTACGCACGCACGCACAATAAACGAGTAAAAGACGAAAAATTAGAGAAAAACGAAATCAAATAAAGTCCTGATGGTGCGAGAGAACAGTCTGACACGAATGGCGATGGCGACGGACTGCGCTTGCACATTGTTGCCAGACAACGATTTACATTGTGCCAATGACCGCTATATAAGACGAGGGGCGACTTTTGTGCGGATTTTTTTGGAAAAAAACTCGACCTATATTCCGGTTTATACGGTATTTCTGCATCTGCGAAAGTACATTCTCCTAGTGATTCGCTGCATCAGCCGTTTATTAAGAAGTTGTTTACAGTGAGTCGACAACTTTTGGCGCCTTAAATTGCCAGAACAGGTTATTCCAGTAAACAACATGGTGAAAGGAATACAATTTAAAAAATAAAAATCGTTTTCATCGACAGCTTGAGTTAGCTTCCAGAAAACAAAGGTGATCAAGTTTTGGTTTTCACATTGTGGATACATACATCGCTTTTACACCAACCTGCTTTTATAAAGGCCACGTGTACATTGAGGTGTGTGCGTTGCATGAGGCGATTAGAGTTTTTCTTTGAGTAGAATAACTTGTGGTGCAATCTGTGAAGAGTTTAGTTATAATCGGTGGACAGTTCTTTATCAACAATTTATTTTGCTCAACTTCTGGATGACGTGAAGCGCTTAATTTTTTGAAAGGGGGCCACGAGGACAAAATAATGCTGTTCAATTTGAAATAAGTACCCCTTGGTTTATTTATTTTAACAACTAAACACGTTTCCTCCAAAAAACAACGCCAAAATCTTTTTATTTCACGCAACAATGATAAAATACGGCCATCAGTGACGTAATATGTGCAGGCAGTTATAACATAGTAATCGGTAAGTCCAGTGCGCGCCACCATTCTTGTGATTCGATCTAACCAAACAAGAGCCCCCCCTCAAATAGCCCAGTCTTGTTTCTTGGCGTTAGCATAGGCCGGCTGCCTACAATCGCAGCGTCGTATTTAAATCCCTGGATGTTGCCGCTGCTTCATGGGCTTTTTTTAGATCGCGGTTATTGGCTTGAAGTTGGCGATATCATTGCTATTGGTTTGAAGCCGTCTGAATGAACGAATCTTGCAGTTTCTCTCAATGGTTTCTTTAAGCGGCTTTGTGCATGTTTCATTGTAGGTATCAACGAAAATTCATTAATTTTCCTGCTGGGCACGTGAGGTCATCCATTGGGAGACGAGGAAGAAGTCACGCTGCCGATCTCAGATCTGTCCTGCTGCCTTCCAGGGACGTTCCGCTGGTAAGCCAAGTTTTTGCCGCCCATTTCTTTAGCTGCTGTGTGCTTGGCGTGCACCCGGTGTTGTTGCTACCAGAACCACGTGGCAGTGGTATGCAGAGTTTGAAGCGCTGTGCTGTTGAAGCGCTGTGGTGTTGGTCTTTCAGTTTCCATTCCTTATGCCTTAAGCGTAAACGTATCGGTAGAACTGGAATCTCTATACGGTATTCACTTCCCAATACTGAATAAAGAACGAATTTTAATTCTGCTTTGATACAACAAGCTTTCAGAGAGGCTTCTTGTGTTCAGTGTTCAGTGCAATAGCTTGTGTTCAGTACAATAGCAATCAAATGAAATTAGTGTGCGGCTGCGTTGAGAACTGAGATTTAGAACTTTTTGTGCTAGATAACGCTGTATTACCGAATTACTCTGAATCGCAGAAAGCTGCTTGGCATCAGGGTGCTGAACCAGAATTTCTTCGAGTTCGGTTCTTTTCTGGTTGAGTTCCGGGTTAAGTTCCAAGGCACCATTCCCTTCCGGTTCGAACCGATTCAAACGGATTCAAGCGGGTTCGGAGAAAAAGAGGAGGAGTGGTTCTCGTGCTACTTTTTTTCTTAGTGCGGTGTTTTCCTTTTATTGTAGCGTCTGCATAAAACAAAGTGATATTGTCAGTTTTTTTGTGCAAATGTTCTCATTTGGATGATTCAAATATAGCCTGCAGCCCTTTTTTCTTCTTTTTTAGTCGGAATCCTAAATGCTTCCAGCACGTGGTCAACCAACAGATACAATACTTTGATTAAAGGTTCGCAAAGCCCCTTTAAAGGTTCGCAAAACTTTGATTAAAGGTTCGCAAAATTTTTTTCAACCATTTAGCTCCATTTGCGCTATTGTAAAGATTGCAGGTGGAACTTTCTGAATCTAAAATATTGTGGAAAAGCCAGGCGTTATACATTTGATGTTTTCTATAACTGTAAATATTTTTCTTATTTTCTAGTTTTTTTAGAAATTCAGTCCGACAAATTATCTCCATTGACGTTATTGGAACGATTACATTCGGACCTTTCGAAAAATGTGCTTTATTGTGGAAATGTAGCGCGTTACACCATTTGTCCTTTTCAGATATTGTTTTATATTTTGGTTTTTTTCCTAATTTTTGAAACTTTCGGTTCACCAATTCTCCCGGTTTACGCTATCATAACGATTACAAGTGGAACCTTCGCGAAATTTGTAATATTTTGGAAATACGACGCGTAGTACGTTTTCACATTTTCCTCATTTTTAAAAATGTTTTTGCGTTTTTCGACATTTTTTGAGACAAATCATCTCCCATTCTGTTATTACAACAAATATGTGTAACTTTGCCGAAACTTCCGTTATTGTGGACATGCGGGGCGCTACACGGTTCGTCATTACCGGAAATATTTAATGTTTTTCTTAGTTCTTTATTGATTTAATGATTTTTCAAATTAAAGTTCGTGCAATTATCTCCTTGTACGCTATTATTACGATTACAGGCGGAACCTAGGCGATGTCTGCATTATTGTGGAAATGCAGGGGATTACACGTTTCACCATTTTCTTTATTTGCTTTACATTATTTGTTTATTTTAGTTCAAAATTTGGGGCTACCAGTATCCCCACATGCGCTATTCTAGCGATTACAGGTGAAACTTCCACAATGTCCGCGTTTTTGTGGAAATGCAGGGCGTTAGACGGTCCTGGCTGGGGAGGTACTCGGCAAAGAATACTCAAAATTAAAATTCGAGATGCTCCCACTTCATATGTTGCGCAAGGCTTGAAACCCAGCTAAGCTGGAAGACTTCTTCCTGTCTAAGCATTAAACACGCAGTATCATGCATTGCGCTGGGTTTAAAATTGTTTATTTACATGTTTAATTGTCAAGTTTTACTGTGGTAGTAGTAATCATCTTCATAGCTATCTCTAATGGCGTATTCACCCATGCATGACTGGGGCTTAGGATGGCGCTGTCCGCAAGCTTTCACGTCTTCCTGAAAGTGGAACACGTCAGCACGGGCTAAAACCGGCAGTAACCGGCTTTACGAACTGGGCGTCTGTAGCGCGATCTCTTGGTATCTTTTTCCGAGCGTCACACGCAAGGGAATGGACGATGTCGGGATCTCCATGTGAGACGCATATAGGTTCGCATGCGCGGTAAGCTGTGGGAGTAACCATGATCCGGTGTTTTTTATTGCCGCCGCACTCGTTACGGCCCGCAGCAAAATGGTGCCCCTTGTACTAGTGGCACAAGGCTGGCCAAATAGCGGAGCGTAGGGTTAAGCTAGCTTCTTCAAATTTTTCTAAGTTTCCCTGTGTTTTTTACTGGGCCTCCCTAAGCTTGCAGGTTTCACGATATTCTTGCTAGGCTAGCCTAAGTGTTGAGGAGTGAGGCCAAGCTTAGCCGGATTTTACAACCCCGTTCGGGTAGGTTTCCCACTTTGACAGCGGATCCTAGGAGGGAAGAAGCACCATGCACCACTAGTACAAGCTGCGCCAATTTTGTTCGGTTTTATAATCCCTGATAAAAACTACAGCCTTTTAATTACATAGTAACTGGTGTGTATAAGCATATGCCCTTTGTGCTCACACTCGAGCTAGCGTAAAAGCCGGCTTCAGTGTTATAAAATCCTTTCTCCGGGGCTGCAATATTTACGGGCGCCACAGCTTTTGCTCTTGGAATTTTTTTACTAACGACACCGCACCAAGCGAAAGCTCAAACAGGTCTGCTGTTAAATAAAAGCTACAAAAGCAATGCAGAAACAAATAGCATGTCGTCTGCGATGAGCAAAGCAGGCAGCTGGTGCCGCTTCGTTCGGCTATAGCTATAACATTTGCAGTGCTTAGAGACGTGAAAGAAAAACTGTAAAAGCTTATGGGAAGTTTTGCAGAGTTCCTTTACTGCACAAGCAACTCCAAATGTTTTCCATTGGAGGTCAATGATTACAACATTATTTGAAGCTATACAAAAGCCTCACATGGACATTTAAGGCTGCTTATGTGTGTGAATGTGAAAGAATTACGGTTTAGGTCTGCAAGTTCCTTTTTATTAGTTTTGTTTAGGTCATTTATGCAATTCGATTTGGTTTAATTCTTGGCTCATAAACTCGCGGTTTAATAAACAAAAAAAGTTGACGGACAATTACGATGTGGAAGTTGAGCGAAGCAAGTACTGTCATCTTCTCGGCGGCACCTTATAGCTCCTTCGTGTAAGCAAGTGATCGCGTCATCAACAAACGTATGACGGCTGTGGCGTTACCTCGTAGCGCGGTCGCTCGGGAGAATGTTACGCGTGGCTTCGGCATACCGCCATCCCCCTCACCCTTTTGCCATACTTGTATCCTCCACCTTCCTGTTTGCGCTATCTTGGGTGACCTCTTCGTTGTCTCGGTTATAAGGAGGCCGACCATGAGGGTATACGCAAAACGAAAGCAGCGGGTGCTTATGATCTAAGCTCTAAAACATGGCTATACGGAACCGCCGCGGTACCGCTTTGTGTTTCATTCCCCTTTCCGACCACCTTGTCTCCAAATAATGCATCCTCTCCGCAGTCTTGTGGCAGGCAGACTTGTAGTTTACTGGCAAGAGGGCACCCTCATGTCAGGGCAAGCAACGTTTCTGGGTAGTAGAGAGCGTGCCCGACCGCCGTCGTATTTGATAAAGCATCAAATGTCTAAACGAGCACGCGAGCGCACACGCGTATTTTGGCAAAATGAAGCAAAAAAAATTTGAAATAAATAGATGGGTCGATATGCTTCGCTTTTCATGTATTACTATCCGCGGACTAAGTAACGTAAGATTTTGGAACTTCGTCCGGCCTGCCCCGAAAAGATCCACTCCAACCAAGGACAAATGGTCGCGTTAGGTTACGTGGAGCTTCCGCCGTGGAGCTTCCGTGGAGATTCCCCATCGCCAAGTTCAGAACTCAGGCCCAAAGTTTGCTTTTCAGCCCCATTTGTCAAAAGTGGAATATGCAAGTTTGTCCTGTGATATCACTCGTCCTGTTCGGGAGGGTGACACGCAACGCTGCATCGGGAAGAGCATGAATTAAGTCATGTGGTCTACAGTTAGACCCCCAAAAAAGCATAAACTGCAACGGTAGGGTGGAATAACTGGTGACCAATGACCTAAATTGATTTTGTAAGAAGAATAGTGACGAATCCGTTGTTTTACCTCAAGGTTTGTTCTGTGAGAAGGCTTCAAGAGCACTGCATAATAGTTTGAGAGTAACAGCAGCGCTTGTTGTGTTCTGCCCTTTCGTGTCTTCGCCAAGGTTTTGCGCTCTTGGCCATCAGGAAACAGTGCTAACGAGCCCAGCTTTCAACACTCCAGGAGTTGATGATGTCCCTGAAAGCCTTCACAATGAGGCAGAGATGCATTCGAATTATAAACCCATTGAAAAGTTCACACTATCATAAGCACCATGTAGAGCCGTGAGCTGAAGTAAACGGACCACGGGAGCGGTTGCCAAAACTAATCGCTGCGCCGTCTGGTTGCGCAGCGCCTGCTGTCAAGACCTCGCAGAGCGAAGGCGCGGCCAACCAGTTTTCCATGCATGCCACTAGCACTTGCTTCTTCGCGACTAATTCTTGCTTGGATAAATCAGCGCCAGGGGAATCATGCCACGCAGTTAGAGGAGCACTGCCGGGCACCGCCCCATATTGAAAACGGTGCGACTCACCTGATATGCGGCAATGGTTCTACGCTGTCACCTATAGCGTGCTGGGACTGCATATACGGCTCGCGCCCTTTCTGTTCTTAGGTATCCCAAGGTCACAGCGGGAAAGAATTGCAGTAAATACATCCAAAAAAAAGGGCCGGCCAACGTGGGTGCTTGTGTACGGGCTACTTTGCTTGTTTTAATTGGTTGTTTATTTGGTTGTATGTCGGCTGGGCTGATGTGCGTTGGGGATGCGGAGCACACCTGTGGGAACATTTTCTGCCTTTTGTCGTATCTAGGAAAGTCTGGATGTCGCGTAATATGCCCGAAACGAACGGAGCTGAGCTGGCGAAGTGCATAAAATTTTTACCAGTGTGTTTGTCACTTGAGCGGCACTATTTTTTTTCCGAGTTAGGGAGGCGACGGTAATTGTTTTTGAGGGTGTTATAAGGATCATGTTAGATAAAAGGTCCCAGTAAAGCCACGAGAACTGCGAGGTCAGTCGAAGGGTCAGGAGGTTTACACGGGGTGAACGCGAAACGTGTCCACGGGGATTATGTTGCTAAAACTACGCTGTCGCGTTTCGATTTCTTGCGGGTCCACGGCTGTAGCCACTACCGCAGAGATATGTTGACGAAGGAGTGAGTGATGGCTCTTTTGTAATGCGCATGCAGCCCATCTTCTGTGAATGCCGGCGCCGGCTATTAAAGAAGGGAATATTCTGTGCAGAGCTTAATTTTAGGCGTGCATTGCATGGCTGGGAATTCGTACGGAGCACCCGAGGTTTGATAGTTGAGTGTTGCAAGTTTCTCGATTGAGATGTGTTGTCTTCTTGTTTCTTCGGTAGGGTGTTTTTGATAAAAACGTTGGAGTTTCCGCATGATAGTGCGAGCTAGAGTTTGGTCATATGGCTATCTGTGTACACAATTGACTGCATTTTGGCCGATCAGTGGTCTAGTATCGCTTAATTGATATAGGTGCTCCTTATTCTCCGTTGTGACGTCTCTTTTCGAGGCGGAAATTCTGTAATTAAACTTAAGAGCATGGCGTTGTGAAGGAAATAGGTCGGCCTGCAGGACTTGGAATTTGCCTGACCTCTCATTTTAAATGCAGAGCATTTCAGTAACTCACGATGCAACCCGCGTTGACGTCCATAGTCCGCACCGTCATTGTCCCTACTATATAAAAAAAATACTACCCGGCGCCCGGTTTCGATCCCTCGACCCTGCGGGAGGAACGCAATGTACATGGTGCTCTACCCACTGCGCCACAAAGCCGACACAGAGTGGAACGCTACGAACGCGCCTTATATCGTTGACTCATTCAAATTACTGCTGACGAGCGCTCTCTCGTCAGCAGTTGCCACAAGTGCAACAACAATAACGTAACGCAAACTACTTAAAGTCATGCGCCCCCGGAAATGCTCTGCATTTGACCGTGCCCCTCGCGAGGGCGATGTTTCACTGCGTCTTCTCTCGGTCGCGGGACCCGTGGCGCCATCTGGCGGAGGCGCGGCACAACTCGTAGCACTTTGAAAAGATGCGGCGCCAGCCAGCTGTGTGTGTGCGTGCCGCACTTGTACAAATGGCGAGTGCATTGTCTGTCCACAGAGCAAAGCATTCGTGCACGTAAGCCGTTGCAGTCAGTCAGTCAGTCAGTCAGTCAGTCAGTCAGTCAGTCAGTCAGTGAATTAGTTAGTTAGTTATTTAACAACTCCGCACGCATTTGCGTTTCTTGCTTTGTAAACAAAGCGGAACACGCAAGAATGACAAAATTTCCTTGACTCATTCAAACTAAGTCAAGAAGCTGCTGATACAACGCATTCACTACAACCAACGCCCAAAACACTAAACGTTAACGCAATACACCCACTCCCTATGCGACACATTTACTCGAGTCCCCCTCGCGGGGAGAAGGGCCCAATTTGTCGTTCGCGCGCGCTCCGGTCGCTAACATCTTTTTTTATATCAGTGGTACTCGGCCAGTCGCGTTCCGAGGACTCCTTGTTGGCTTGGAAAAGTGGTGGGCGACCCCACGATGAAATATGGTGATACGTGACGTGTTGTCACACAATTAACCCTTGCAGCCAAAGTTGCTCATACACATCTCTTATGCCCGCCTTTTGAGTGTGGCTTTTTTGCATAATTGAAACGTTGTGCAAAAAGCCAGCTTTAACATTTCTGCTGTGCGGAGAAGTTATTCTTGCATACAATGAGGCAAATCAACTCTTTTGAGTTCGCGGCAGGATTTGGAAAAAAAAGGAACTTGGGAGTTTCACCGAGAGACCCACTAGTCCGAAGTGTCTGCACCGACCCTTCTTTGTGGACCCCCACCTGAGAATGACGGCTCTGTGCATTGATTTGTAAAAGAATACGTGTAAATAAACTTTTTAAATTATACAGTCGTTTGCCTGCGCATGCCGTCGACCGTAAGCTAGTAATCCCTCTTTGGTTGAAATTCTTCAATTTCAACTCCTGTCACAGAAGTGCGCGTGAACTGTCAATACTGTTTTCAAGTGCGAATAATGGCATTGAAAACTGTAGTTTGTATGCGTTTCAATAGTCGCCAGGCTTTTAAAACGGGATTCAATGGAACCGCACATCGCAACGCAGTTTTTGAACATTAAATGTATGTGTCGGTGCCTCGAACTTGAAAAGACTGCAGAGCTAGATTTCCGCGAGCACTTGCGAAATGACACATATCCCGCCTACGGCAAACGAAGTTTCATAAAGCATTGCAGTACATACCTAAACACATCAGTATGTGTCAAAACCTCATGTAAGCTTAGTATAAATAATTTTACAACTTTGCTGGCATCCTCAGGACGCCTATAATTTCCTATCTATCCTCAAAACCGAGAAAGATGGTGTTTTGACTTATTTTCTTCGACTGCACAGTGAATTTTGTCTGCTCCATTATTTCCTTCAATATATTACGCAGGGGCGGAGGGGGGGTGCAAAAAAAAAGCAACAAGCACGAGATAATTCCCAGCCCGCCAACTCTGCCAGCGGGTCCGCATTGCCGCCGATTGCGCCAGCGCGCCGATTCCACAGCAGACAGCAAAAGGTTCGCGCGGTTCCCCCGGCGTCAATTTATCGGAGTGCGAGGCAATCGTGAAGAAGCGAGCAATAGCGGCATGTGTGCTGTGCTGGTAGGCCGCGCCTGCGCTGTGCGCGGTCTCGACAGCAGGCGCCGCGCAACCAGACGGCGCAGCGATTAGTTTTAACCACCACTCCCGTGGTCCGTTTACTTCAGCTCACGGCTGTACATGAGAACCACGGTGAATAAGCCATGATACCTTGCCTCGGAATGTTCCTCAGATGACGTTCGTGTACCGGCAGGTAGCCACTACACCCGTGTTGTTGTAACCGTTCCCATTGTCTCCGACGACGATTTCGTCGCTTCGACTCTTCTTGACGTACTCTTCGCGCGTTATTTTATGACGTCCCACGCTGTCGTGCCGGGTTTGGATGGTCGCGTCCCACTGCCGTCCACCAACTTCGGCCATGCATTGCAGGCTATCCCAAAAAGGAATGTCGCTAGCTACAGTGTGTTCAATTTCCAGTGCGAGGTGAATGCATTAGCCGATGTCACCGGCCTAGGCTGTCAGTGCGAGGCCAAGCACCCTGCACCTCTGCTGCTCTATCTGAAACCAATGATAGCCTCCGATGTGCCTCCGATTTATTGTCATCATTCAGAGATATGTTTCACCTCGATGATAGCCCTCTGGGACAGGCCACTGCTGTTCAGTATCGCATCCACACGGGAGATGCTAATCCCGTACGCAGACGGCCTTACTGGGTATCCATGACACAACACCAAGCTATTCAAGCGGAAGAGGACAGGATGCTCGGCAAGGATCTTATTCAGCCTTCCACTAGTTCATGGGCATCGCCCTTTCTACTAGCAGTGAAGAAGGATTGTACATGGCGGTTTTGCATAGACTACCGTCAACTAGACAAAGTTACTACTAAAGACGTGTACCTCCTTCCTCGCATTGACGGCGCGTTCGATTGCATCCACGGGGCCAATTACTTTATTTCCATTGATCTTGGCACTGGATACTGGGAGATGGCCGTTGATGAGCTCGTTCGCGGAGAAACTGCTTTCGTAACGACAGACGGTCTTTATAAATTTCAAGTAATGCCAAACGGCTCTATGTAACGTGCCCGCAACGTTCGAGAGAGGGATCAGGGCCCCTGCTACATGGCTTCAAATCGTCGACGTGTCTCTGTTACCTTGATGACGTCATTGTGTTCTCGTCCACATTTGAAAGCCATCTCAAACGCCTTGCACCGATGCTTGACGTTTTCCGTCTAGCAGAACTACAGCTTAATTCCAAGAAGTGCCACTTCAGGTGTCGTGAGATCACAGTACTAGGCCATCTTGTTGACGCCATGAGAGTCCGCCCCGACCATAGCAAGGTTCGGGCTGTCAAAGAGTTCCCTCAACCTCGCTCGCCCAGCTGCTTCATTAGAAATTTCGCAACTATCACCCGGCCACTCACTGATAACCTTCACAAGGACACTATTTTCTCTGGGGGCCCAGAACAAACGGAAACCTTCAATGCGCTCACAAACCTTGTTCCTGCTCCTCCCATTTTGGGACATTTCTACCCGGCGGCACCAACTGAAGTCCGCACAGATGTGAGTGGACATGGCATTGGAGCTCTTTTGGTGAATAAATAGGCAAACGGCGACCAAATCCTTGCTTCTTCCAGCTGTCTTCTCTCGTCATCTGAGAACTACTGTATCAGAGAGCGCGAACGTCTTGCTCTTATATGGCCATGGAAAATTTCGTCCCTACTTCTACGGGAGGCCGTTCGCAGTTTTCATCAATCACCACGCCCTTTGCAGGCTCTCCTAACTAAAGGACCCCACGAGCCGCTTCGCGCGCTAGCTTTGGCCTCACAAGATTACTGCTTTACCAGTCTCGTACAAATCTCGTCTTAGGCACCAAGATGCGGACTGCTTGACCTGCCATCCCGTCGATCCACCTGGTTGCTCTGCCCACGACTCCGGCGCTTGTGTCGTGGCTAATTCTGATTTTATTCATACTGAGAATGAACCAGCAATCATGGAAAATCGTGCTCATCGGCGCACGATCCTTCGCTGCAGGCGTACCTAGTAGAAGATGGGGCGGGTTACCGCCGCAACGTTCGCCTTTACGGCCATGCTTTGGTCCTGGTCGTTCCGAAACTCGTCCCATAGTCCGTGCTCCATCAACTGCACGATGCACCTACTGCAGGCCACCTAGCCCTGACGGTCATCTATGACCGCGTCAGGTGGCGCTTCTTCTGGCCTGGACTATATAGATTGGCTCGGCGCTACTTCAGTGCCTGTAATACCTCCAAACGACGGAAAAAGTTAAAAACGGCATCGGCTGGTCGCTTACAGTCCTACGTGCTGAGCGAACCGCTCTACTGTGTAGGGATGGACCTCCTCGGTGCTTTATCTTTTGTTAGCCTCCGGGAACAGGTGAATTGTTGTAGAAACGGACCATGCTAGACGTTTTGCTATTACCGCGGCGCTACCCACAACTTGTGCGACTGACGTCGCTCACTTCCTCTTTCACGACGTCATTTTATTGCACTGCGCTCTGCCTCAATTTCTCGCCGACTGAGGACGATACTTTTATTCCAAAGTGGTGGCTCATCTCCTTCATTTGAGTTCCACGGCACACAGGCTCACATCTTACCATCCCCAGACCAATGGGCTTCCGGAACGTTTTAACCACACGCTTACGGACATGCTGTCTATGTATGTGTCCGCAGATCACTAAGATTTTGACTTGACGTAGCCGTACGTGACTTTTACGTACAACTCCTCGCGCCACGATAAGGCTGGTTTTTCACCATTTTATCTACTCTATGCACCTTAGCCTACTTGACACCTTGATGCCCTCATCGATCCCTACACCGACCAAATATGTCTTTGAAGCTATTTCTTGGGCAATTCTAGCCCGTAAGGTCACCCACGCCGGCCTTTCGGCCCCACAGGTTTCGCAGAAAACGCGTTATGACCACAACGTACATCATCCTGCTAGAACGCTCGTGTTGTATAATCTCCTTCTCGCCAAGTGGGCGTCTCTCAAAAGCTTATCTTGCCTGATCATACCCATTACAAGGTTCCGCGGAAGGTGCTCAATGTGACGTATGAGATCAGTCCTGTTGCATCGTCACACATCATGTTCCCTGCCGAAGACCGACATCATGATGTACTTCGACTGCAGCACTATAGCTCTCCAAGCTCGGACGCAACACCTCAGTCAGCACCGAGTTGGTGCTTTCCCGGCCGTTGGCTCTGTGACGAGGATGTTGGGCTTTGTACTAAGCCGACGGGTATGCGTCGGTGTCTGTGCTGGCCATGTACCGGGAGATGGAGTGATGAGTGATGAGCAGCTAGAAGAATTCGACGATAATCGGACTCGATTTCGTTGGTGCGTGGAATCTGGACGCTCTGCTCTGGCTTCCTGTTTGTAAATACCTCTGTGAATACCAAACCTTCCCCATAACAATACGTTCAAGCCTAAAATATTCTACATGCAGAATGAACTTTGGGGAAATGGGCAATGCCTAACACAAACTAATAATGTATGGAGAGCCTTAGAATTAATTCAGGTTAATAATAAGAAAAAAAACTGATGGGTTGCGGGACTAAAGACTATGCAAAATATTTGGTGGCGCTGTCGGGAGAATGCTAACAAATCTTCAGACACGAGGTTGTCCCCCATAACCTAAAATTATAAAGTAGTTTTCACGCCCCGGTACCAGCTCGGAACGGTTCCTTCCATTCGTTCCGTTTGGGGTTCAGTTCCAATATGGCGGGAAAAAAACGGGTACGTTCGGTTACGGTTGCGGGCGAAGATTCGGATTCGGATCCTGTTTTCGGTTCGATTCCGATTTCCGTTCGACACTCAGCTTGGCACAATGCCGTTGGAAAACTTACGTGCACTTTAATTTTAACCTTTTGATGCCAAAAAACTTCCCTTTTTGCTGGAGAACGCGAAAACAATTTTATTATCTAGAAAGACTTCAGACATCCGAAATAGGAAGTTAGAAAATTACTTTCATTAGGACGGACAGAATGAGGTCTTACTCCTCAGCGAAACCGGACACGTCTTTTTCTATTCATCAGTTGAACAATAATTCTACCTTCATTGGAGACCATACAGGTACAGCTGGTATGGCTATGGTTTGTAGTAACAACGAAATTGCACAATTTCGCTTACCTGTCGCGAGCCCATCGAGCTATTGGGCTCCATGCGACTCGACGCGAAAAAACAAATCCGCTTTTTCAGCGGGAAAAAGTGAGTTCTATTCGCTCTGTTTTGCTTTTTGAAGGTCCAGGTACCTTGGTGTGTCAACAAGCGGTAAATGCGTGTTGATAAGCTACTGCAGCAGTAAGAGGAACTCACACCTGAAAGTAATTCATTTGCGACGCATACCATTGGATGTGTGTGCGGGCTCTCGGACGGGAAAATTAGGCCTCCCTCAAGGAGCTCATCGACCTGTTTGCTCACCTTCCCTTGTATAGGGGCGGGTACGCGGTAGGGGCGACAGGGCCCTTCCTCTAACAGAATCTAGAGGAAGGGCGTCAAAAGGTTCAAATTGAGGTGCACGTAGGTATTCCAACGGCATTGTGCCAAGCTGAGTGTCGAACGGAATTCGGAATCGAACCGAAAACCACCTTCGCCATTCCTGGTTTGTGCTTTAGGAAGCCATGAACAGAAAATAAAACTTTGTTTTATTTGAAAGACCTAGGATTCAGTATCACACTCAGCTCCTTTCTAGCCGCAAAACTTGTTTTTTACCAAAAAATGAAATTATTGAAAAACTTTCAAATTTTCCACTACAGTGACGTCTTATAGAGAAGAGTGACGTGATGCGGGCCAAGAAGAAAACAATTTTTAGTGGGTTAACTGCACGTAAGCAGTCAAGTGATGCGGTCAAATGAAACCAGATGCACCATTAGAGTGGTCCAGTCATGTGTCTTCGGGACTGGTCAGTTAGGCGGCCGCCAATCGCACAAACAAGGTTCTGTGACGTCATAGAAAAGTTACGGGAAATTGCCTAGAGAGGCACGACTTCTTCACACGTTTTCTTTAATATCTCCATTATTTGTTCAAAGATTGCGGTGATATTGGCATCATTGTTATCGGGACTAAGCAGTCTTTCTAGAACCCCAACTTTTTGTTTGTTTTCATGACTCCTTTGCCCAAGCCCCAGTGTTCTGGGAACACCGGGCGAATGTCAGCCCTGGCTCTTTCCTCCAGGTGTGCTCTCATGCATTCTGGGAGGACCACGCCACTGGAACGCTCATCTGTGGGCCGAGGCGCATAGTCGACTTCACCAAAAGCCCTATCCTCGTCAAATATCACACCCACTCTGCTCACTCTGCTTAGGTACGGCCGCAATTTGCTGGCATGCATAAGCTTCCTCCATCCTTCAGACAATTCAACGAAGTATGAATGCGCTAAAAGCCCTCCGACAACCGTGCCGGGTCCTTTCCACTTAGGAAACATTTTCTCGGGCCGGTGATTGTCGAACACCGAAACGGCTTCACCTGCTTGAAAGCTGTTGTACGCAGCCACTTTGTTGAGTTGGCTCGAGTAGGCGTTTTACTGCTTCCTGCTCGTTAGCTCGGCCACCTCGGCGACGCGATCCGGCCTCGCCATCATGTCTCTCATGTACGCCGGTGAGGATAGCCCCAGAGCCGCCGGCATGGTGCCCTCTCCTGCCCACACGCGCCTTGCCTTGGAGAGCGGGCAGCTTGGCGTTCTCCCGCAAAGCATCTGAAAGGTTGCAACCCCCGTCGTATGGTGCGGGACCTCCCGATAATCCCACAGAAGGAACGAGATGAACTTGTCGTAGTCCCTCCCTTATTTTTGTATAGTGTTGGCCAACATGTTCCTAAAAGTGCGGTTTCATCTTGCGCCTTCTCCGTTACTTTCGGGGTATCACGGCGTCAAGAACCTAGGGGAGCAGCCCAGTTTTCCCAAAAACTCCTTTGTGAGCTCCGCAGTGAAGCCAGTTCCGCAGTCAGATGCGATAACCTAGGGTGTCCCCGTCCGGGTGAACACGTTAAACAGGGCGTCGCAAGCCGCCCTGGCACTCAAGGAGCGCATGCACACCACTTCCGGCCACGGTCTGCACAGGTCTACAATCCACGTGGCGTATCCGTGGCCCCTAACTGACGCCGGCTAAACTTTGCCTATCACGTCGATATTGACCTGCTCGAACGGTTACTTCGGCTGGCCCAGTGGCTCTATAGGTACACCATCGGACTGTTGGAGATCTGCTCTTGTGTGCAACCCCGTGGCAGCTGCTGCAGTAGCGCCTAATCTTGTCTTCCATGCCTGGCCAAAAAAGTTGTATTTTATCCTGGCCTTTGTTTTACAGAAGCCAAGGTGACCCCCCTCTCCCCAGTTAGGCTCGTGGGCCACCTGGAGCATTTCCTTTCGCCTGCCCTCGGAAACGACGAGCTGCCTCACCGGCTACCCTGGTAGCTTGTCTTTGTGGTAAAGGAGCCCTTCGCTGATGATCATTCCTCCCTTTCCTGCTCTGCCGTTTTTCCACGCGCTTTGCAAAGTCTCGTCGCTTCGTTGCGCCCTCCGGAATTCAGCTTACAGGCTACTTTCGCCCACATCTTCGAGGCCCGTTTCTTCCCCTCAGGCGTTATCCTCCGTGCCCGGACTGCAGCCAACCTTTGCGCCTATCTGGGAAACACGCAGCGCCTCGGTTTCCTCTCCGGCTGGCCCGGCCTCGCGCCCCGCCAGCTCGACCTCCGCGCGCGCGGTCGCTTCCTCCTCCTCCTCCTCAACCCTTACGAGCCCTTTGATGTCGCACTCATTTGTGAGCGACTCCCACGCTTCTCAGGAAAGCAAGCAATCTGTTCGTGAAACACAGCTTGTTAGTTAGCGCGAAGAGCACTGGCAGTGTCTCTCTCTTATCGCGGCGATCACGCTCGTCTCGCCTGCTATGCTTAGGGGCACCACTGCAAACTTTGCACTCACAACTCTCCACAAAGACGGAAACTAGGCCAATGGTGCCATGGGGTTTAACGAACTCCGCGGGAACGGCGCTCTCGCGGAGCACCGTGATTTCTGCCCCGTGTCGATTATCGCGTCAATCTGGCTGTTCAAACAGTCCAAAGTGACTGGCTGTAGCTCACTGTGCGCGCCCTTGATATCCTCTGCCGCCACCCGCGCCGAAAAGCAGTTGTTACCGTTGCTCGGAGCCTGGCTTGGCTGTGTTTTTGTACCGTGCGGGCAGCTGGCCTTTTAATGGCCGAGTGCTCCGCACGCGAAACACCCCCTTGGCGCCCGCTTATGGACGAACAGTTTCCCGGCACCCTGCTTCGGCGGTTCTTTAGCCCCCTTGTCTTGCCGCACATAGGGTAACTGGGCATCCTTTGCTTCTGTTTTCGTGGATGCGCTGCCTTTCCCCTGCGCCTCCTCAAATGATTACAAAAGCGCCGACAAAGCCGATGCTTTCTTCCGTTGGTTCCCTTCCTACGTGATGTAGCGCAGTGTGCCTTCAGAGAGGGTTTTTTTGACCTGATCTGCTATTAGTAGCTCCACCAGCTCAACGAATGCATTCACCCGTCTCGCGTCCAGGTAGAAATCGAGGAATCTCTGAATACGCGTGGAAAACGGTCGCCAGCCTTCTTTTCCCCTTTTCGTCGTCGTAAGAAACTGCCTGGGGTACTCTTCTGCTGAAAGCTTAAGCTCTTGGAGCACTGTTTCCTTAGGCGTCTCATGAGCTACGTGTTCCGATATTGTGAGGCGCGTCGACAAAAAAAAAGCACTCTCTCAAATATTACCGGGAAGACAATTTGGCCCCACAATTCCCGTGGTACCGCATACGCTTCCAGTGTGTTCTAGACGGACTCAAACCACACGGGCACTTCTGCCTCGGTAGGAAATTTCGGTAGCGCTCCCGCCAGCAGCTTCGAAAAATGACGGAGCTCCGCGTGTGCGTCTCGGCTAGGCGGCGTACCTGACTTCTCTTCCGCACCTGTTCCGGAAGTTCCTTTTGCTTTTGTCACCTCGAGCTCAAGCTCGAGAGCTTTACAACGCTGGGACACCAGCCTTAGCTCGAGCTGCATCTTCGACATCTCTGGGTCAGATGAACCTCCCCCCTGCTCTCGCTCCTCATCCCCGCTTATCGTTGCAAGCCTACACTTGTCCGGGTTTAAATGCCCGAAACGCGTGTTCATGAAACACCAAGACTCAATGCGGACAGCAGTGCTCACCCCTGCGTGACAGAAAAAGTGGACTCACCTTCGGATTGTAGTCACCCGTCGCTTCTCCGTCTTTATCCCGACGGCTTGTCTTGCTGCTGCTCGTCGCTGCACTCTCCGTGCCCCGTCTTCGGTGTCAGCGGTCGCTCCTCCGATGCACTGCTACCCCAGCGGTCCCTCCGATGACATGTCAGCGATTCCGTCGATCCTGCTGGTCCCCGAAAGCTGTTTCTAGCTCGCCGTCCGCTGTCTGCCGGGGTCACGGAAGACGAGGCCTTGCAGATGTGGTTGCAGATGTGGCTGTTACGTGTTCTTCAGTTGTCGCCCTCATTGTCGCTGCGCCACGTATATTCTGCCCGACTGCGCCATTAAAGGTTGCTTCAATGTTTCTTGCTTCGATGCGCCGGTGTTGTGGTGTGAGGAAGCCTCCCGCTTGTCTGCGTTGCTGCCTGATGGTGTGTCAGTGATGGTACGATGACGATCTTTGGTGAAGGGTTTTCAAACTATATATTTAAGCCAAGTACATGTACACGGTATTTAGAGACTGAAGTAGACAGGGTAAGAAATGAAGTGGGGATCCTGATCAGTTAAGAATCGGTGCACACGCCACCTCTGTCAGAGACGGACCCTGACCTAAGACACCCCCAGGTGGTGAGACCCTCCCTAGCCGAACCTGGCTACCTCGGCAATAGGCCAACCGTGCGTAGCACTTTGAAACCATGAGGATCCGACCGCAATATCTCGTGTCTCGTAGTTTTAATGTGTCAGTTATTCTCCACTCCCGATACACAGGCCAATCAGCACCCCCTGGCGATCTGGTTGGTCGGGTTACCGCATCCGGGCTTGCAGTGCGGTGGGAAACGCCCCCGCAGCCCTGAAATTTTGGTCACCCTCTCTCACTAACCAAAAAAAAACATCGAAAACAAATGAAACAGCTACAACAAACATTCAGAAACCCGCGCAAATACGTGCAATCCCCAGGGACAAGCTTCTAGAACGCCGCCTGTGCCGGCTGTTCCAACTTTGCTGGTCCAAGACCGGACAGCCACTCCACACCAGCTGGTACCTATAACCATCAATCTTAAGGAAAAGCGGCGCGCCTCCGAGAGTGTCCGCCCTTGACAGGCGATGCCCGGTTAATTGGAACTCGCACCAGGATCAACGCGTAGAGAAAACAGGACACGGCGGCCGCCACGGGCGTCGCATCTCCTGAATCCACCCCCAGCCGCTACACGAACACCCTCACATGCCCTCACACCACGCGTTGACGGTGGAACAAAGGGAGCACTATCCCCTTAAATCGACCTCTGTCCAACCCCAGTTGACAGCTCCAAGCTTCCACGCCTCCAGCGGCCCGCCGGACCGAATGGTTTTGCAACCGACCATTACGCTAAATAAAAACGCAGTGGGGACAGAGCCAGCTGCTGCCACGCTCCCCGAATGCCCTTCAAGCCGCCGGACTACCAGCGTTTTGCTACAGCTGCACCACGCGCTGACTAAAACAGAGCGCCGAAGCGGCTGCGGGGCGAGACTATGTGTCCTCACTCGAGCGGCGTGACCTAGAAGCCGTTTGCTCTTAACAAGCTCGCTGCCATAAAGTCATTCATTCACAATTAAGGAACTACCGCCCCCTCCGCGTTCGACACATCCTGCGTCGCTGGCGCCTGGAACCCTTACAGTGCACGAACGTGTTGTCGTTAACTGAAGATCTCAACGAGCCGACGCTGATGTGTTGCCTGACGTCCAAAAGGTCGTAGACTCACTTGATCACCTAACAGACGGCCGTTTTTTTATGCTTCCCTTTAGAAGGTCTTCATCGTCATTCACATTATTTTAATTCACTATCTCCTCAATAATATCTTCGTCCATGCTGTCTTCTTGGATACCAGAAATCTTAAATTCTGGTACCTCTTTTTCAGCTCTTCCACCGTCAGTTCCCACATTTCAATATCCTAATTTATTTTGTTTAAGTTTCTGAAGTGCTTTTTGGATGTCGCCGAGAAAACCACTCCTTAAACTGGCATCACCCAGACCCGCGCGAGAGGGTGTATTTTGCAGACAATTTTTTTTGTACTTCGGCTGGCTTATGGTTCTCTGAAGTGATGAGTAGAGTTTGCCTTGGCAGGTCCAATTTTGGTAGGATGAGAGTTCGTGTTTTTTTGCTCCGTCTGTGAGTGCGGCATTGAGGCATCTCTCACTCCACACGGAAAAACTCAATAAAAAAGCATCATTCAGCCCCTCTACTTCAGCGTTGAGTTTGGTGTTATCGTTTTATTTATTTATTCATAGTACCCCTAAAGGCCATATAGGCGAGGGTATTACATAGGGAGTAGGGGGCAATACAACATTATACAAAAATGCCGAGAAAAATACAAGACTCAATATAACCAGTAATTAGCTGCAACGAAGGGAAGAAACAATAAATACACCCTTCATCCATACCGCCTTGCACAGTCGTTAAACCAGATAAATTGGGAACATAGCTCGCAAGACGTCAAGAATTTGCTTGAAACTTTTTCGTCCATAATATTGGCTGAAAAATAAAATAAAATAACCTGGAAACACAGAAGAGAGAACATAACAAGTGGCAGCGTATGCAGAAATAGCCTTCGGCAAGATCAAGAACAATGTATGCAAGCTACTACTAGAATTTGTGCAATAGGTAAATACTACCAAAAAATTCTAGTTAGTTACAATATTGTGCAAGAGCTGCACGAATTTATTGCAACTTTTTCGGTGGCAACATGTGCTGGTAAGTAATTCCACTCAACAATGGGGCATGGTATGAATGATTGTGCGGTACGAAGAGAATGTCATTGTGGGCCTTCAAATTTACTCAGGTGATGGAGTCGTAGAAAGGGAGCCGAGGGGCTATCAAAAAAACTTTCACACAGTGATGGGTGGTTATAAAGCTTGCAAAAAAGCGATAAACGAGCATGTTTCCGGCGAAGGGCCAAATCGAATAGTTCAGCAAAGATTTTGAAGTTAGTGATGCTGAAAAAGGAACAATAATCAGAGTAAATAAACAAAGCAGCACGGTTTTTCACGGATTCAATATTTGATACGATGTCGGCTTGATGAGGGTCCCAAATGGCGCTACAATACTTTATTTTAAGGCGAATTAAAGTGGTGAAAGCAACCTTTTTAACTGTGATAGAGCCTGTTTTAAATAACGTTTTAGCAACCCAAGAGAACGTTTAGTGTTGCAAGAGTAAGTTCGACGTGATGCTGCCATGTTAGATCCTGCTGAAAGTGACGACCAAGGTACTTGTACGAAGATGTGAACACAAGTGGCGCACTATTCAAGGAGGTAATAAGAGGGAATACGGATAGTAGAGTTAGTAAACGACAAAAACAATGTTTTAGAAACGTTAAGGGACACAAGCCAGGTTTAACATCAGAAATTCATTTTGTCCATATCAGATTGCAAGGTTGAACCGTCCGACCCACAGGAAATGATACCATATATTACGCAGTCATCTGCAAACCGTGTAACTTGAGAAGATAGAGTTGGGAAGATCATTAATAAAGACAAGGGAAAGGAGAGGACAAAGGACGTTTCCTCGAGGACAACAGAAGTTACCGGAACACAGGAAGAATTTATATTCGTAGGGCAGGTGAATGGGGACCTGGAGGATAGGACAGATTTAATCCATCTAAGAATGTCTAGGTGAAGGTTAAGGTGTACTAGTTTTAGAGAAAATCTGTGGTGAGGAACGTGATCGAAGCTTTAGCAAAATCCAAAAAAACCGCGTCACCATCCGTGGATTTCTGAAGATCGCAAACACAACCGGCAAGTTAGGTGACGCAGTAATAACCCTTACGAAATCCGTGCTGACAATTAGAAAGGATGCCATTTTTTAAATAGTTTGGCTTGGCTGTGTATAACATGCTTCATGAGTGTACATATAGTATTAGGGAAATGGGCCTGTGATTCAGCGGAGAAGTCACCGGATTTGAAGACAGGAACAACCTTAGCTGTTAGCCAGTCTTGAGGTACAGTTCCAGTAGACAACGATTGCGGATACAGAGCGTTTAAGACAAAACTGATGCTCATGATATGGGTGTAAAAATTTTATTATTAAGGCCAATATTGTCGGGTGTTGCAGAAATTTTCAGTTTCTGCAGAAGGCACAAAATACCGGCTTCACTGATAGTATTCTCCGGCATTGTTGTAGTGTATGAACAATTTAAAATGGGAGTGGATGAACCATCCTCTCTTGTAAAAACACCTTAAAATTAATATTCATTGGAAAAGGAAGATCCACCAACAGGCGTAAATTGTCTCGCATATGGGGCGGACACCGGAACGCTAGCTTAAAAAATCCTGATTCAGCAGCTCAGTGCATCCAGAGTCAGGGTCTGAAACACCGTTGTTATCGTTTAAGCTGATGTGTGGATTACGTTTAAGGTTTACAACGCGCCAGAACCTGTTGGGGTTACTGCAAAGACCGATGATAAATCATGGTATAAAAATGACGGCAGGTAGATTTTAGTAGTGATTGATATTCTTTATCACATATTTTGTATTTAGTCCAAGAGTGCCAATTAGAGAGGCCTGCTTATATACAGCTTTCTTTATTGTTCAAATGTCGGAGCTGCTGCGTAAACCAAGGAACCGTGCTTCTAGTTCTCATAGTTAGTACGGGTATAAATGCATCAGTTAGACCAATAAGTTAACTTTTTAATAGCAGCCAGTTTTCTTTAATCGTACGGTGAAGATGCCCATTAAAGAATTGCTCATAGAAAGAAGATAATGCTAAGTTCATCCTATAATATATTCCTCGGTTAGGGCACCCTATAGTTTTCGTATTCGACATTCTTTTTACCACTGCGCGGATCAAGTTTCCATTAATAATGACATGGTCGGAAACACCATTAAAATATTTTCTGTTTGCGCAAGCATCTGGCTCGTTCTTCATATTTAAATCAAGAATATTAGAAGATGTTGCCGAGCAGCGTGGAGAGAAGTTGATATGTTGCGTTAGAGAAAACTCTAGACCAGTCTGCAAAAAAGTGTGCGGCTCTGTATCATTGAGTGAAACGGTTAGATCACACCAGTTTTTTACAGGAAAATTGAAACCACTAAAAATGAGAAGTGTGACTTTAGAGAAACGGCCATAAATATCGCTTATAACACGGAAAAATTCGCTCGGGAACAAGGAGCCCATATAAGGAGGACGGTAAAAGACGGCAATAATACCATGATTAACAGGGGACTGGAAGGAAACAAACACGCATTCAAGAAAAGTGCATATTGCGATTGGGGTCACAACAAGATTGCCTTTGACGGCAATGAGTACGCCTCCGCCCCTTCGGTGGCACCGATCACAGAGACAGAAGTTAAATTATGATGCGCAAACGTAAATATTTTTATCACTGACAGTGTCATTGAGCCAAGTTTCAGTTAATATTACAAATGGTGCTGATGAAGAATCGATCAGTGAAGAAAGGGGGACGGTTATTGAAAGGGCACTTGGAATGTTTGTGAACAAGAATAGAAGAGGATGGGTTACGGAACGTGTTACACGTGGCGAAGAAGCATTAGTAACTGCAGGGAGGAAACGACGTCATTCCGTGGAGTCCCTTACGGGGGAAACCATCACGGGTGCATTATCACTAGCATTTGTTCTAACAGCACAATCATTAACACTGTCGCACACGTTAAAATGATTATTCATGAAAAGCTTCGTAGCGCAATCATTAACAGTGTTTCACACGTTAACATGATTATTTATGAAAAGTATAGTAAAAAGCAGGCGGCAGCGGTTGCACTCTTTAGCTACAGCTTTCTTGAATTGGGCCAGCTTGTGCCGTTTACCGCGAAGGGGCAGGGAAAAATCACGTGACATGCTGAATTTCGCGTTTTTTTTATTTTGGGTCCTTTCTTTAGAAGCGTTTCGATTTCTCTATTAATAAAGATTTTGGCTTTGATAGGTCTCTTTGTCTTGTGCGAAACGACGAAGTCTGCGAGCTCGGGCTACGGAATGAACTCTTACGCGTAACTCTTACGAGCAAAAGTTTTTAACAAGACGTTCGGTTGTATGTCATGCTTCAGATGGTTTCTTATCGTCAAACCCAAAGAAAATAGCATTGGATCGCCAAGATCGATTCTCTAGGTAGTCTATTGTACCTTGTAAGGTAGACAATTGTTGTTCACGGTCTGTTGGGCTTGCTCCAGTAAACTCGGTTACAACTCAAGAACGGCACCACCTCATGTAGTGTATCATTCCGCCAAAGCGCCGGACCCGTGACGTCAGTGCGCGGCGTTTTGAAAGGGGTTGGCTATGAATGCGTGATATCGTCTGCCTTGTCTCACGCAGTTATTTTGTCATCACTGGAGTCATTTATAATCATATTAAGTCGACAAAAATCACGTGGAGGGCTCACACCATGTTCTAAACGTTCCCAGTAACTCCCTACTTGCGCCGCACAGAGAAACATCCGGCTACGCTGATAAGGCACAGCGGCAACTTCCGGTGCCGTTGTGAGGTTGTCGCCGAGTATAGCATCAGTTTGCATCTTAGATTCAATAGTCTGTACCCGAGTTTTAAGCTGTTGCACATCGTTTTGAGTGGCGTTATGTCGGAGTAAGATCTTTTTTACGGATTCGAGGAGTGTAGCATTGCTTTTTTTCTAGACGTTTGACTGCGTCAAATCCGAAGATTAGTTTTTCTTCTTGGGGTTTCGTCATTGGTCCAGGGTTTTCCTCGACTTCACCATCAAGTAACAAACGGCCACTGAGGTACGACGCTCTGCTCCGAACCACATTCAAGAACTCCGACAAAGAACAACACACCGCCAGGTACGGCATGACAACAATAAATCTATGATCGCTACGGAAACAAGGCGTTGCATATCTTGCACGAACCTGTACGAATATGAGTAGAAGGTTTCTGAATCCGCCCGAAGTGGTCCCACCATGCCCTCTGAGCCTTTCGTCGATGTAGCCGGCATTACGCTTGAGCTACGGTAGCACCTCTATCGCACTCCGGGCCGACAGTGTTACCATGCCATGTGGAAAAAGCTTGATCATTGTGCCATGCGAAGATCCCGGCAAGAGTTTTGCGTTTGAAGCATTGCAGGCTGGTTTCGGGTTGACAACAGTGAGTAGCGTGTCCTGTACGAATAAGAGTAGAGGGTTGCCGCCACAAGAGTAGAGGGTTGCCGCCCTGTCGCTGAATTACCTGTGGTGTGCGCACATCTGTAGTGAAGCTGGAATTCGCCCAGTCTCTGCCATCACTTGTGTTGTCATCTCGAACTCTCTGTTTTCTTTTCTCTGATGTCAGTACGCTTTTGTTCGTGTTTCGTACTGTTCTTGCTTTCCTTCATTTTCTTTCTAGTCTTGCTTTTCTTACTTCGTTCCGGTACATTGTTGAGTACGATTTCGGCAATTCCAGTTTCCGCTCCATTTCGCCCTTTCTATTATTTTTTTTTTTGGTTGAAACACCTGCTTTCTTGGACTCGCAGTTGTGTGTCACCGCCCCGCGTCACTCCATCGTGGTCGTTCTCCTGATTAGATCTATGGATAAGTCCTTTTTTGATGGTTCCTGCGCTCGATTTCTTGCACCGATTTTTCGAAGAAACCCTTTTGTCGAACGTCCCATTGGCCGCCGAACCAAGCTCGAGAAGAAACTGTATGCGCCGAAGTGGTGGTTTGCTCTTGCGCACAGTGCGCGAGATCGATTGTCCGCAGCAATTCGCTCAACATCGATGTCGGGCAGCGCAGCGGAGAAACCGGATACCAATTCTCGGGGGAAGGAATAAAGACGGCGCGAACTAACCGTCACCACCGTTCACCGCAATTCCCCGGGTTAGCGGGGTTGCCCCACGCTGGATGAAAAACAATAGGCTGGTCAGGTTGTGCAGGTGGTTGGATCTTCCGTACCAAGATATCCTAAAGTGCCGGATACCTTTGAACACACGTAGTTATGATTTTGACCGAGATAAACGTATACATTACTTCACAAACTGTTGAAAAAGAAAATAGCCAATGTGGAGTGCTTTCTATGGAAGTGTTTGGGCTCGTTTGTTCATACTAATACAAAATAGCGTTCAATACGGTACACAAAGCAAAAGGCAACACACACATAGTGCTGTGTGCCCTATGTGCGTGTTGCCTCTTTTTTGGTTTCCCATCTTGAGCGCTGTTTTTGTATGGAGTGCTTCCACACTGCTCATCCCACTGGCGGCTGAGCAGTCAATTGCTGGACTGCCAATTGCTGTCTCAGTAACACCAGTAACACGCTAACCTTCGCAACACTTTTCTTTCGCAGGCAAGCAAAACTTTTCCGCACGCAGCCAGGGCCATGTCCTTGTGCAGGAATACGTACCTTGTGGTCAAGCGCCGGCTGTACTTGCAGACGGTGTGTCGCCACCCGTTTTTCCTCGCCGCAGAGGTTCTGTTCGTGCTGGCTTCCTTCGGCTTCGTGCTCACGTATGACCACGTCGACCCCGAGAACGTAAAGAAGCTTACCAGGGACCAGAATGTGACACCAGTTAAGGAGGAACCGAGATTTTACACCGCTCCTAACGCTATCAGGATTGTTGTGTACGGCCCGGACAGCGACTACACCAGGCAGCTCATAAAAGAGATTGGTGGTAATGGCCTACTTTACTGTTCCTACACATTTAGGTGTCACGGAAAAGGGCTGTTCTGTCTGCCTTATATTCACAGCGCAAAAAGCAGACAACGGACGTAGTAAAGGGCCGCAAACAACCGTCGAAAGAGGCGTTTTTGGGGTCCTTAGCTCTGTCTGGGGTCTGTGTTATCGGTCTGTGAGAATTATGAACTACCAACTGACAGGGACCCTCACAATCTCTTGCGCCTTTAGGAAGAAGGGAAATATAAAGCGGTGAGTTTCAAACCACTGTTCCAAAGTACAGGCTGGTATATGCGCGACAGTCAGGCGAGAAAACTGTAGCCCCAGCCGAACAGTTGTAGGGAACAAGTACAAAACCACAGAATACGATGCCTATTTCCATGATAATGAGTACAAAAATAAAACGGACCTGTCCCCATTTCTCGCGCTATACGAAAGAGCAATAGCGCTTACATACAAAAAGTATGCTGTTAAATTTCTATGGTGACAGTTGTTTGCTCGTTCTGTAACTTTCTAACAAATTCTGTCCATAGCGCTGGTGAAGTTGACGTGACTCAGTAATTGTGATAATCTGGAAAAGTGACAACAAAATGATGCATGCTCTGAGAAATTTGGACCCCCTGGCATTAATGGCTATCTACCGCGCCGTTCTACCCAAGTATTCGTGTATTTCTTACAGAACCCTTCAAGCGCCCATGCAATGTCTTCATCGGCAGTGAATGACCGATTAGCAGAATTGTCTCAGATTTCTTGCCGATGGCTAACTACATTTCTGAAAAAAAACAGGAAACGTGGGCAACTCAAGATCTGCACGTGATTGGACAGCAAAGTCAAGCAAGAGCACAAAAGAAAACACTGTTGTCTGGGACACTGGCCAAAAGTGGACAATAAAAAAGGCATGCTTGTTGTTTTTACCAGTTTAGAGTACGTCCCAGGCATTTTTTTAATTACACGTGTGAGAAATGCATTTGCGCCCTGGCCGAGAAACAAGGGGCTGACCGTCTCAATGTGCGCGCGTAATCTGCTGGAAGGACTGACGAGTGGCGGTTTAAATGTTAAGTGTTGTAAAAGAGCGAAAGATAGTTATCAACAAGATAGCTGCCTAACTACGTTCAATGTTTATGAAGTTGGTCGAGAAGCCAACGACTAGTACATTTATTCGCCATAGTTCCCCAAAAATACAAGCAAAAGCCATGCTCTGTAGCCAACTCTTTCAGGAGCTGCCAACGTATAGACGGCGGACAGGAATTCGTAGTTGTCTAACACTCTATGGTGGACAAACTACTTATAAAAAGGTGTCAAAATCAAAGTTTTGGTTTGCAATGTTATTGAATTTATTACGATTTGACACCGTCAAAGCTCGAGTACAGATCATTTATGCGATCATTTTTCTCAGGTGAACTTAGGTCGTCTGACCACTGAAGGTATCTCTGAACTGTTATACCTCCAACGTTTAGGAGGGTAAACATGACGGTCCCATTAACGCTCTACACCGCAAGGGTTTTGGGAAAATTTTAAAACACCCCAATACTTGGAAGGTTGAATAGCAAGCGCAGGTATTTTCTGCTTTTTCCATAGCGTGGAATATCTCACACAAACTTCTACCTGCAGATCCATTCAACCAATTCATTCCGCTGGACACCATAGAGGAAGTCGCCAAGGTGTGCCGCAGGCTTGATGGACCACAGAATGAACTCATCTGTGTCTATTTCTGGGGACAAAAGGTGAGATACCGCTCGGTTGGCTATCCGGAAACATCGCAGAACCGAACAGATGTCCCTGTTTACAACTCTCCACCCAGGCCGATAATGCCAGCCTGTCCTACACCCTCGTCTATAACGAGCATCAAAAGGATTTTTTCCCGAACGAGGCCCACTTGGACGTCACTTCGTATCTCGCCAAGTACCGTGACGACTCAGCCGAAGCGAGTGCCTACAGTGTCCAGCTAGGAGTGATCGGTAAGCGGGATAGGGGCATGCTATAGACTAAAGTTGTTCGCGTAGGGAGTCTGAGTGTCGACGGTTTTCCCATGCTTGTTCAAAGCGTGATGTTCGTTAGGCTAAAAATCACCCTTTATAAGTACCACTGGCGCATTGTGTAACGCTTGCGAAGTGCGAGAAAGGATATTTTTCCCGCGCTCGTTTTGAGCGTTGTGAACGAGCACGCCCAGCGCTCACGCTTACCACCCGGGACTGGCGACCTTCCTAATGCTTAGTGGAGGTGAAAAAGATGATTTGTGCTTAATTGATGCGGAATTCTCCAGTTGTGTATAAAACGCCTGCCTGAGCACAAGAAATATATTGAAAGAAAAGCTGAAAAAGGCAATGTATGCGGTCTCGTGTTAAGGGGTTTGGTGGCTGCTCCATGCTACCCAGCGCATAAATACGGCCTAAATAAATACAGCACAAATAAATAAAAAAAAGCATTTTAAGAAAGCATTCTGACACGCGTCTTACACACACGCGGAGAATGCCGCAGCAAGTAAATTTGAATCCCCTATTTCACATTCACTAAGCACAAACAAGTTGGGCAGTCACAGATCAGCAAAGGTCACATGTGATTGCAGCCTTATCTCTTCTTTATATACGGCCAGCAGATTTACCAGAATAAAGGGTTTACCATTGCTTCCTAACTTCGGTTAAGGTAAAACAAAGAGCCGTTGAAGTCAATGAAACGCATACGTTCATAAAGCATTTTGGAAGTGCACCAAGCGAAGACTATGGCTTTAAGCCTGTGATGTGCATTTTTACGTCGCGACTACACGTATGTTTGTCAGAAAATTGCGAGGAGGTCTGTGAACAATGCTGCGAAGGTTGAAATTTTGAAAACAAGCTGAGGGACAACGCAGAATAAGAAATTTTGACGAATTTTCACTTTGAGGGAAAGAGTTTATTAGAACAGGTTCTATGAATGTTACCTTGTGCAGAAATCCGAGAAAAAAACAAGAGCCCTAAAAGAGGCTCCGAATAAACTATTCATGACACTTTAAGCAGCACGTAAACTCTGCTATGCCATTTAATTTAAACAAAGTGTACGTTTCTGAACAAATCGCTCGGCATTTTTCAGTATAAAACAAGCACCATCAAACAAAAAACTGCAACGATAAAACTGCTAGTCATCACCTTGCCAGCAGAAAAATGATTAAAATTGTTTGAGGTTGGTCAGTGTTTCCATCACAGGAACCCAATCTGGATGCTCAGGCTGTGCCCTACACACTTCAGTATTCATACGCATTGAATCACCAAAATATTCTCTTGACCATTTAGCGTCAACGTCCCTATGGTGTATGGCCATGCGGGATTTCCAAATTGCATGTAGGGCCAGTACCATCATGACGTCGTAAGTTACTTCGTCACCCTCATTCGGTAAAAACCTAATGCCGTGAGCGTCAAGGGGGAAATCTTTTTTGTGGGTCCGCTGAAGCACGTCCCAAAAGAAGACCCCGTCCCAGCAGTCAAAAAACACGTGTTCTACTTTCTCGGGTTTTCTACACGGGTAGCAGTCCACCCCAGCGGGAAAAAACAATCCCTCTTCCTTCTGCAACGTTGTCACATCAGGTACGCCCGAGTAAAGTTAAAAAAAAACGTCTTAACCCATGGGCCAATCGCCATACGTTTCACAGGCTTAAGCACATCCTGTCCTAGCCCTACACGGTACAGCGATCTATACAATAGAACGGGAAACACGGAATCAAAGAGGCCAGTATACAATATTTTACGCGTCACACTAGATAAGTACTCTAGCGTGAAGCGTGCATGCAAAAACATGGTGGCTTGTACCACCTCACGGTAGTATCCTTCCGTTGCGCCAAAAGAAAAAGAAGCTGACGTTACAAAAAAATCAGGAAGCGCTCTGGCCAATTTCACCTGAAACACAGTGCGCAAAAAGGGGTCCTTCACATCACGAAGAAAAAAAAACGGTTTACCACTTGACGCAAAAACAGATGCGATGATGACAGGCCACCAAGACGCACGTGCCGAAACAGATTCCTACGGCTGGTTCTCTCCCATGACGACTCCCAAATCAACACAGCAAAAAGTCGGTGCAAGGCCTGTACATGTGCCCGCGAACAATGCAACACCTGAAAAACGTACCACAGTTTGGTAATTAAAAACACATTACACACTGAGGCCCTCGCAAATATTGAAAGTCCGCTACCCTACCATTTTTCGGCCTTTTCACGCAATTCGACTGTTTGACTGAGCCAAAAAGGGTAGCTGTCTACATAGTTCTCGAGGGGCACTCCCACGTACTTCACCGGCGTCGTCTGCCAGCTGATACACTCGAAAACACTAGGCGTACTGTCCCACTGGCCATGCCAGAAGCCTTGACATTTCTGCCAATTAACACCACTGGCACTGTACTTACAAAAAATTTTCAAGGTGTTTACAGCAAGGCTTATGCTTCTCCTATCAACAAAAAAGAGAGCAATGTTGTCAGAGTAAGCTAACACCCGCACTTCACACGACTGAAGTTTAAACCCTTTGACGTTTTCGACCCTGATTACAATTAAACAAAAGGCTTAAATATACAAAGAAAAAAGCAACGGAGACAACGGACAACCCTGACGAACGGCATGTTGAAAAGGAACGGGTGTGCCGATCGTTTTGTTAATAACAAGCCTAGTAGAACACCCAGTTTACGCCATGTGCACACCATTAAGAATAACAGAACCAACATTCACGTGTTCCAACATATTTAACAAAAGTTCGTGCGACACCTGATCGTTGGCTTTAGCCATGTCTACCTGGAGCATTGCCAAAGTCCCTTGCATGGCGTCACAACACTCGAGAACACTTCGGGCAGTACGAATATTTGTAAGTATCGACCGCCCTTTGATCCCGCACGTTTGATGTGGCCCTACTACGTCCTTTATGACAGTCTGTAACCGGCTAGCCAATATTTTAATTAAAACCTTATAGTCGACATTTGTCAGACTAATAGGACGATACCCATTTATCTGCCTGAGTGTCACAACCTCCCGCGATTTCGGTATAAACACAGTGTGCGACACTAGAAAAGAAGGTGGCAGCACACCTTTGTGGTACGCCTCAGAGTAAACTTTACATAAAACCGAGCTGATGTCACCCTTAAACGCCTTGTAGAAAGCGGCGCTCAGGCCATCAGGGCCCGGCGTCTTCCCTAGGCTCAACTCGTCGATAGCGCCGCGTATCTCTTCTACTGTAATATCTCTTTCGAGAAGCGCCTTAACTTCGTCGTCTAAGCACGGTAACAAAGTCGTAAACTCTTCTCTAAACTTGACGGCATCGACAGGATGACAAAAAAAACAAATTTTTATAAAATTCACAAAAACAACGCTCTATATTAGCCTGGTCACTATAAACCACACCTTCGGCTTCAATTTCCACTATCACATTTCTGCGAGGATACTTTTTTCCGCGCTGAATGCTCTTTTAGTCGGCGCTTCACCGTTCAACATTCGTTCAGCTCTTGCGCGCACAATCGCACCCTCATACTTCTGTTTATTTATTAGTTCGAGCTGCGCTTTTAATCCTCTAATGTCATCCTTCAAAGCCCCGGGCGATTCACACTCTTCCTTAACGTAAACGTCCAGGGTAATTCGTAACCAGGCTTCTCTTTGCTTCTCGTCATATTTGATTGCAGATGATCTTTCAATGGCCTTTAACCTAACTTCTTGTTAGCAGAGCTCCCAATTGAGCGTAAAATTAACGTTCTCTTCTCCACGAAAAAACGTCCGTGCGCATGCGTTAACGACCTCAGTGAAATATTCATCCTGCAGCAGCTTGTTATTAAGCTCCCAAAGCCCGCAACAGAACGCATTGCCTGGTTTTGCAATTCTTCCAACGTGTACAGTCACAAAGCAGTGATCGCTGAAGGAAACGGAGGAGACTCGGAAGCTATCACACTCCGGCAGAATCTCTGACGAAACATACACCCTCTCGAGACGCGCATGACTGCTGCCGTGGAAGTGTGTATTGCGGATGGTACCGCTACTGCCACGGGTATCGCCCACATCTTCCAGCGCAAAGTCAGCGATGATACCAGTTAAAACTATCGTACTCGCATCGCTGAACCTTGTCGAGCTACTTTTGTCTTGCGCATTACATATGCAATTAAAGTCGCCAAGTAAAATGACAAGCCTCTCCGTATCGCAAAACCCGCGAACATCCTCAAAAAAACCTTTCTTTTCCACTGCCTTTATGGGCGCGTACACACACATCAAGCGCCATTCGCTTGAGGATAAAACAAAATCGCACACATCAAAACGCCCACATTCGGACGTAGTCACGGTCTCTACAGTTGCCCCCAAACCTCTTCGTACCAACAGGGCAACGCCCGCAGACATCCCGACCGCGTGAGCAACGCACACGTCATACCTCGACGCAAACGGGCGCACCATACGATCTGTCTGCTCCTCTCTCTCAACATTCGTTTCTTGTACCGCCACTATATCCAGGTCCTGTTCGGTCACTAAGCGATACAACTGATTCTGCCGTCTCCTGTCGTCAAGCCCCCTGGCGTTAAGCGTGGCAATACGGATTGGCGTGTTTAAATACACCAGGTTAAGAGAGAAACCAAACAGACCCAGACCCCCACACATTTACGCTGGCACATTCGAAAAAGAAAAAAGAAAATACGGTAAAACGACTAAAACACCCCCCCCCCCCAAAAAAAACCGATCCAACTTGAGCTCGTTGAGAGAGCGTCACTTGACGCTGGTACATACAAAAAAACCCAAAATCCCGCCCTTGGCACGAAGGAAGAACTCTTTGACACCCCACACAGCCCCCCCAAAACACGCGCAATGACCCCAAAGGAAAAGCCTTCGACAACCGACACAGAACCACAAACCCACGTAATACAACTAACGAGCTTAAGCCCATCACTAGAACACGACCTGCACATTCCTTGGTTTTCAACGACAGACAAAGACAATTTAAAAATACTTTTAGCAGTCCGAAAGCGGAGGCAAGGATGGCTTTCTTACGAACTCTTTCGTTGCCGTGGGTCCTCTGTCGTAAGGCGTGTTAAGCTTCGGCTTGAAGCTCGAGCGCCGCGACGTACGTCCCACACTCACCGACCCCACCACTACGGAGCCGTCCCCCCTCTTCGTTGCCCGACACTGTCTTGACGCGGCCGCTTGGCCACAGGCTGCTCCTGGTCGCCAGTTTTCAAGTCGACGCCCTGTTGGGGGGCGGGAGTTTCCAACGCCGGAAACTGAGCCGCCACGCTCACCGTGTTCTCACCGTCACCGTCGTACGCCAGCTGGTCTCCTGCGTTGGCACTTTGCGCAGATAGCACTACGACGACGACTGACTCCTTCACCTCAGCGCTCTTTTCAGGGGGCGCGTCCTCCATCACCGGGTCTCCGCCGCCCTTTTGCTGCAGCCGCCGTGACCTCCTCTTCGTCCATGATGTTCTCCGTTTGGTCCACATCCCCCACCGGTCCGGCCACCTTCACGTACGTCCGCACGCACTCGTTCGCTTCATCACCAAAGCGGCGGCAGAGAGTGCAGCGCGGCACCTTGCAGTCGCGCCTCATGTGCCCCGTGCCAGAGCAGCGAAGGCACTGCGGGGCCCTGCGGTGCACGCCCACGAGCGCCTGCTCGCCTGCGACACGGAGCTGGTGGGGCATGTCCTCAGCCCTCACGCCCGCGTTGAGCTTGATGATCATGGACCGCGTCGCCGAACCCGTGTCATGGACGCCTTGTACACGCCACCGCTCCCGTGAAACGTCGCTGACTCTCCCGTAGGTAGCCAGCGCAACTCGAACGTCATCCTCGGTCACGTTGGGAAGCAGCCAGTGGAGCTTCAGCCGCAGGTCCTGGTTTACAGGGTCGATGACGAGGCAGTGTCGACCTTTGACGTGAAGCTCCTTTGCTTCGAAGATCTTTTTGACGCCTTCCTCCGACTTGCTCCGAGTCACCGCCCATACGTGACTCATTTCTAACGCCCCCAGGGCAAGCACCTCTGGGAGCAATTCCAGCCGAGTCAAAGTATCGCAGAATTCTTCAACTCGATATTGGCGGGCACGCATGTTACCGTGCGAAAAAAGGTATTAAAAACGATACGCCCTGTAGGCAATGTCGGCAACAAAACTGGATAACTATCGTACTGAGCAAACGTCCTGTTTCCGCGCCCAACATCGGCCGCATTAACCCCTACATCCTGCTTCCGTTCACGGCGGGGGCCGGAAGCAGAATCCGCCTATAGAATTTCGTCGATGCCGTGACTTGCAACTGCTACGTGAACGTATTCTAGCAACTGCCGAACAAAAACGGCTGGAAAACGTCCTTCGCGTACACACACACACACACACACACACACACACACACACACACACACACACACACACACAAACACACACACACACACACACACACACACACAAACACACACACACACACACACACACACACACACACACACACACACACACACACACACACACACACACACACACACACACACACGCACACGCACACGCACTACCCACGCGCATGCACACGCTCGCACAAGTGCGCGTGAGGACAACGTTTTTTCCAGAGGCATGACCAGTTGCTGCATTACGATTTTTGTGGGTTCGCCCGCCTACCAGTTTCTTCACGTCGCCCAATATAGTGCACAACGGCAAAAAGCGCGAACTTCACCCGCTATGTGCAGCGCAAACGCGGAAATTAGGAAGATTGGGAAGCAGTTTTCAATGCTTCATTTTTGGCGCGTCGGCTGCGTAAATTTATGGTACGCAATATTTTTCATCATTTTTCCTCATCCTGCCTAGGGCGGAAACAGCAGGTGGCGCCATCGCAGGCGGTGTTGCGCCTCCGCCCTAGAGAATGGCCACCGACGCAAACTGCGAGCGCGGCAGCGAAATTAACCGGGAATGAGTTAAAAATGCCGAGCGCAAGACGCCGGAACGGGCCCAGACTTGATGACGAAAGACAGGAATGACTCAGAGCCGAGACAACGAGAAACGCACTGTTTCCGTGTTTCTCCTCATCTTTCTCGGTCGAACGAATGACCCGTGTTGAACAGACGCTACATAGATGACTGGGCCCGACACTGATGCGCATTCCTGAGGTTATGAAATATCTACCCAACACACTAAAAATGTCGTTGTTCGGAAAATAGTTGGGTAATAATTTGCTTACCTGGATATCTAAGGGGGCCGTGCGTGAGAGTGTGCTGCCCACTGCAAGAAGACCTTCCGATCGGAAAGATGGAGTGCACACTGAAGAGCATCTTGACGCGTTAGAAATTCCGGCAGTCATACTCAGAGCTCTCGCAACTACAGAGTGCCGCACCACGCGGACCAGTCGATGTCAAATAATCATCAATATATTTTTCCCCACCACGTTTGCACCACAAGAAAACTAGCTTGGACTCCGCACTGTACACACTTGAATGGCAGGCAGGCACGACTCACCAAGTGCCTTCTTCAGCCAATGTCTCCAACGGCTCCAACTCCGTTTTCCCGCCAAAATCGCTTAAGCGAGCGCCACCATTAAATGCTTTCACATGAAAAAAAAAGCTACAGCAGCATGCATCAACACATCGCCTGGCACCCTCGGCAATATATGTATCGGGGTGTGTATATGCGTGATGAAGAGTTGCACGATTTGTGGTGCGGGCTTTTCGTTATCCTGAGTTTTCCGGTTTGCAGGCAAGCAATCCTGCATCACGCGCAATAAAGCAATATGGGTTGGGTGGACCCGCTTCACCACTGCGCGAAAGTAAACGAGTATATTGAGTCACGTGGGGCTCAAAACAAAGTTTACGAATCCGATTAGAGTATTTCACACGTACTACCCGTGAACAATTTTCACAGCGAAGCATTTGTCATGTGTCGAGGTCGCCCCATTAGAGGGGATGCATCAAAACCTCAGAAAAGTAGGAAAAATAAACAGGGAAGCGGAAATGTGAAGTGCGTGCCAGGAGTGCGAAATTGTGCAGACGCCAGTGCCGAAACCACGAGGCATCATGGGCAAAAATGGCACCGCACTGGTCATCCAATAAGACAATGCCACGCAGGAGACCAGAGGCGTGATGGCAATATATGGACATTGGAAAGGCAAGGAGCCAATGAGAGTGCGCCACGAGATTGCCCGGAGGGCATAAAAGCGGGCAGCACAAAAAGAAGAGGGGAGGCAAAACACTGGGAGGCAAAAAAACAGGATGTGTAGGAGCACGTGAAAATCAAGGAACGAGCCCGGGGGACGCGGCCAAGCCACCGACTATGCTTACTGAGCCTGGGCAGGAGTGGACCAACTTCACATTGGCAGCGGCATGCTAGGCGCACCACAAGCCTGTGTCTTCTTGGCCCCAGCGGCGGCGGTCGGGCACCTGCGGCGAACGTCCACGCTCCGTCGACCTTCATCTCGACAGCCCCAAAGCGATACGTTCGTGTCGAGCCTACCTGATACCTGCAGTGGCAGCGGCTAGAAGTGAGTAGCCACCAAGGAAACAATTCGGGACGCACGGAGCCTACGCCGTCCAAGCAGTTTCCGTGAGAATCCAACGCCGGCACCGAAGGGAGACAATGGCGGCTACCACCGAGTTGCGGCCATGCAAGGCTGCCACACGTCCGCGCCGACGACCGGGGCAGGCCAGTCCAACAAGGACGCAGTCTTAGGACACAACTAGGCAGCTGTGGTGGTAGAGAGATCACCTAGAAGGGGATGGATCTAGGGTATTTCAACTAATGGTGGGGGACTTTATTGTAGAGACTTTTGGATTGTGATTTGAACTTCATTTTAAGATATTTAGTAACAGGTTTGATTGCTAATAGTAAATCTGCAGTTGATTGCTGGAGTGCTATGCTTTAGGGTATTTCCAAGGGTGCATTAAAAATGTGTGTTGCGTCAAACACGTCAACGGCTTTCCTACGTCCACCTTTCTTAGCTGGTTTGAACAACCTAACCATTCGTTCACGTGGCAGCAGCATATCTTGAACAACCGCCCCCTCCGCCCCGTTTCAATTCCGGTGGAGTGGCTTTACTCGGTTCCGCTACAGCGCCCATCCTCACCACCGATGCCTCTCTCACAAGTTGAGCACTCGGTTGACAGCGGCGGTAGCGCCGTTACAAGCCGTTACAAAAGCAAGGTGCCCGGTAGGAACGCTTCGTGAGCCCATTAATATACCTTAGCATGAGAGGCTTTCCGCGGGATATTTTCGCCTGTGTTTTTGCGCCTATACACGTTCCCATTACCTGTTGCCGAGTCATGTGTGCAGGGGAAGGGGTTGGAAACAGGGAGCGTGCACGCACAGGCTTCACACCGCTACCGATGACATGCCCGTTGGGCCTGTGGTAGTTATAAACGTGGAAGTCAAGCAGATCAATGCTAGCTGTGAGCGTACTTTTAGGGTAGAGCGCATTTGGTTTCGGTTAGTGTGTTACACAGCCACTAAGGTGCCGCCAACTCGTACGAATCAGCATGCGCGATGCCTCCGGCTTTGTCGAACACTCCTCGGCTGTGTAGCGAAGCCTCAACTACCCGCGCCTTTCTAGCAGGCCTGGCTGTCGGTGGCTCAAGCTTTCAGCCGACAGATTAAAACCAGCTGCTACACGTCTGTATCACTGGCGCCTCGCTAACGGCGCGACTAAACCTTCACCGTTTGCAGACGAGGCATGCTTCAATTTGTCCGAAGGACGCGGAAGCAGCTGCAGGGACCTTCTCTCCCGAACTCAGCGTGCCCCACTATTACCGACCACTCACGAACTCTGAAAAGAGCGTTGTGTGTGTGTCGGTTCTGTTCGTGTCGTGTGCACAATCTAGAGGGAACGCTTGCCTTGACGGTTAGCGCTTTGCGTATAAATAAGACCCCGCAAGCGCTGTAGTTCATTCCTGTTAGAGTACTCAAGCAATTCTGTCAGTCTGCTCGAGTCAGGTACTCTAACCTCGCCCGTCGGGGCATTCCTCTTGTCTGGCTTCGGCTCATCTCTCGCAATGAAGTAACGAAATGAAGTTGGCCTTCACCCTCTGGTCTTCTGCGAAGCAGCAACATTGGCTGGCCGCTCGCTTCACCACGCATGTCGGAGGCGACCGAGCTCGGCAATGGTACGGCTTCCCGTACGCAACACTACTGTGATGATTCGGATTCTTAACATTACCCCGGGTCCACACTGGGCCTGACGAGGTCGAGGCAGAGACACTTGTGAAAGCTTTTACATGAAATTTATTAGGATCAACTAGATCTATCTCTCTTACGGCTCGGTGTCGCTAGGCTGCTTCTGCGTGATGTGGCAGCAAAGGCCTGTGTGTTCGTAGCGGTCACGCTGCGGTGGCTCGGGCTCCTACGAAAAGGTGGCATACGCAGAGATAAGGCTTTACCGTCTCGGGCTCCGATGAAGGGCCCAACGCGAAGAGGCTGCTTTGACTGGGTCTCGTAATATGGCTGCACATCGCTTGGCTTAACTTTTGAGAAGGGTGGTCATACGTCACGCTCGATCGATGGCTAGACTCCGGAGTTTTAGGCTCCCTTTTCTTGTGCCACCGGTTCTTCCGTCTTGTGTCGTCCGCTCCCAAGGTGGCCTGCCGTCAGACATCGCACCCGAGTGATGGCTAGGCTCCGGGGCCCGAAGCCCCCCTATGTTTGGCCTAACGCATCTCGCGACTCGTCTCCTCCTCCCGCGGATCACTGTCCCTCGACCTCGCCGGATCTGCCTACCCCTCGATCTGACTCAGACTCCTGTCGGCCTCCTTTTTAAATACATTTCGTGGTTCTTCCACTGGTCCCACGTCGTCAATGACCGCTGCCCCGTTGTGTCTTGTGTATGGCAGGGCATATTGAGCAACTTATGTTGTCCCAGAAGGAGTTCTTCCAACAGGGGGACGGTTCGAGTACCCTCTCCAAGACGGTACCAATGTGCCCTTTGCCCTGTGAGTCATTGGCGCTTGCCGACGCGCTCACCACGCCACCGCTTTTTGAAATTCCCTTTGCTGGGCCAGTCACGCCGTTAAGTGTGGGGCGGTGGACCGATTTACGGAAGGGTCCCGTCGCCTGTCCTAGGGAGAGAGCGAGAAATGACCTTTACTGATTCGTCCTGCGAGAAAGGTGCGGGTCCGGCCACGCAGGGCTTCGCCGCACCTCTCTAACTACCTGCGCTAGGTAGCGGGCAGAGCCCGAGGCGTCGTGCCCGGCCGGCCGCGCGGGTTACTCGGATCGCCCGCGCCGTCGCCGTCCGCTCGACCCCCGCGGGGGCCGGGAGGCGAGGGGCGCTGGCTTTCCTTTCGCCGTAGCAGCGCCAGAGCTGCATCGAGCCGCTGGACGGCCCTGAGCTGGTTGCCGTGCTCCGGGGAGCCGATCAACTCGCGAATGTCCGGCGGGAGGCGGTCGCCTCCGTCGCGCGCGCACTGTTCGTCGCAGCCCCACATGATGTGGGCCAGGTACGCAGGCACTCGAGCATACACAGAGCACTCGGTCCGCTCGTGGAGTTCGGGGTACACGTGGCACGCCAGGGCCGACCTGAGCACGGTCTCGGTCTGTAACTGCCGCAGGAGCAGCGCCTCCTCCCGGGACAGGCCGGGGTGTGGAGGCGGAAAAGCCCCTCTTTCGCGTCTGTACCACCGAAGCACTTCGCCGTAGGCGACGAGGGGCTCCCCTGCGTCTTCGTCGTGGTCGTCGTCTGCTTCCTCCCCGGAGTCTTCCGGGGTTCGGTCGAGGAGGGGGGCGCGGTCCGGCCCGTGGCGAGGACTCGGGCCGCGGCGTCCTCCTCTTCGTTGCGTTTGTGGTGGCCGTTGGGCAGCTCCTGGCCCGCGTGGGCCGGGCACCACCGGATGCTCGTGCTGTTGGCGGCCCCCTCCCGCATCCGAGAGAGGAGCCGCGCGGTGCTCCTGCACACCGTGCCCCTCGCGAAGTTGGAGATCGCCGACTTGGAGTCGCTGAGGACGGTCCGCGTGCCGGGGAGGGTCAGGGCTAAGGCGATGGCCACCTCCTCGGCCTGCCGGGCGGTCGCGGCCCGCACGCTCCCGGCGTTGAGCAGTTCTCCTGAGGTGGCCTTCAGGACCACCGCCACGAAGGTGTCGGCCCGCTCGCGGTGCTAGGCCGCGTCCACGAACACCGCTCCCTCGTCCTCGTTGTACGTTCTGGCGAGCGCGCGTGCCCGCGCCGACCGGCGTTCGACGTTTCGCTCCGGGTCCACGTTCCTCGGGAGCGGAGGCACTACGATACGGCGTGCGACGTCGTCTCGCAGCGGGACCAGCTCGTCTTCCGCCGCGGGACCGAGGGGCGGGCGGAGGCCCACCCGTTGCAGGTTTTTGCGCCCGGACGTGGTGCTGCCCAGGGGCTCCAGCTACGATACGCGCTGCGCTTCGCTGATCACCGCCAGGGTGTTGTTGACCCCCAAGGACAGGAGGGCGACGTTGCTCGTGCCGTTCAGAAGGCCCAGGGCCGCCCTGTAGGCTTGCAGTTGGCAGCGTCGCTGCGCTCCCGTTCTTACGCCTTCCGCTGGTGCAGCCCACGTGGCTTACCACGAGGGCCTGCAGCAGTCGGACGAGGCTGGCCTCCGGCGTCCCCCTCGAACGCATGGAGATCCGCTTCACGAGGCGCGTGGCTATGCCCATCTTCGTGATCATCTTCTCGATCGTGGTGTCGTTGCCGCGGTTCGCGGCCACGTGCATGCCCAGGACTCGAACGCTGGGGACCGTCGGGATGGCCGTGCCGTCTGCCGCTCGTACGACGATGTTACGCTCCGCCTCCACGGCGGCGCGCTTTCGATACTGGCCCGGCGGGGGCAGGATCAGCAGCTGCGATTTTTGCGGCGAGCACCGCAGACCCGTGCCCGCCAGGCCGGCCTCGATGGTGCGTACCGCCTCCTGCAGCATCGACTCGATGTGGCCGTCACTGCCACCCGTGACCCACAGGGTGATGTCGACGGCGTAGATCGAGTACCGGACGTCCAGGAGCTCGTCCAGGCGCCGGGCCACGCCGATCGTCACCAGGTTGAACAGGAGCGGCGAGATGACCGAGCCCTGCGGGGTGCCGGTGCTTCCGAGATCGCGCTCCTCCAGTTGCGTGCCCCCGACCTCCAGCCGCGCCGTGCGCCGGGACAGGAAGGCTCGGATGTAGTCGTAGGACCTGCGCCCCAGGCCGAGGCGCGACACCTGGGCCAGGATCGCAGAGTGCCGCATCTTATCGAAGGCGCTCTGCAAGTCCAGGCTCAGGATCGCTCGGTTGTCCGCCGGGGGCCACTCCGGGAGCGCCAGAACCTCGTGTTTCAGCAGCAGCATGGCGTCCTGCGTGCCGAGCCTCGCGCGGAAGCCCAGAATCGCGTCGTGATACAGCTCGTTGTCCTCCAGGAACCGCTGCCACCGGGCGTTCAAGACGTGCTCCAGCCCCTTGCCCACGCACGACGTGAGCGAGATGGGGCGCAGGTTCTCGATGCCCGGCGGCTTGTTCGGTTTGGGAAGCAGGATGGTCTTGGCCTTTTTCCACTGCTTGGGAAGTCTGCCCGATCTCCAGCATTCGTTGAAATACTTGGACAGCGTCACCACCACCGCGTCGTTCAGGTTGCGCAGCGCCTTGTTGGTCGCGCGATCCGGGCCCGCGGCCAAACGGCAGTTTAGGGAGCGGGTCGCTTGGCGGACCTCCCACTCCTCGATGTCCCGGTCGAGGGCGGCGTTCGGCGGCCCGGCGTAGTCGGCATGCGTTTCGTGAGGGGTGGCCGGGAGGTACTGCTCGTTCAGACGCTTGTGCACCTTCTCTTCCCCCAGCTTCTTGGTCGCGGTGTACAGGATCTGCGCCATGCGGTGACGGTGATACTCCTTGCTCTTGCTCTCGTCCATCAGGTGCCGCAGCAGCTTCCAGGTGCCGCCCCTGTGGAGCTGCCCGTCTGTCTCGCCGCAAAGCTCGTACCACTGCTGCGCGCACAGCTGGCGGCTGTATTTCTCGATCTCCCGGCTGAGCACCGCTACGCGCTTGCGTAGCGCGCGGTTGTGTCGTTGGCGCTTCCAGCGCAGCTGCAGCGACCGCCGCGCCTCGAGCAGGTGCGCGAGGCGGGAATCCATGCACGGCGTGTCCTCCGTCGTCTCGCTCGTGCCGTCGCCCCCTCGGCTGCGACCACGAGACCCTCCGTCCACTCCTCGATGTTCTCGATCTCGCCCAGCTCCGCTTCCCGGAACCGGTGCCAGTCGGTCAGGCGGTGCTGGACACGGCCGCCGCCGCCGCCATCCCCGTCGCCGCCGGAGCGGAGCGGCACCGTCACCTCGACGATGTAGTGGTCGCTTCCCAGGTTGTGGCCCGTGTTCCTCCACCGCGCCGTCCTGCCACCCGGCAGGAGCGCGAAGGAAAGGTCCGGGTTGGTGTCCAGGGCCGTTGACGTGCCGATGCGCGTCGGGTGCGACGAGTCCGTGAGCAGCACGTAACCGGCCTCGGCGGCGTCTTCCAGCAGGCTCATCCCCTAGGCCGACGTCACCGTGTACACGAGCTCCCGGTGCTGTGCGGTGAAGTCGCCGCACACGACGACCGCCGCGTCCCTCTGCCCGGAGACCGCGTTGCGAGCCTTGTGCAGCAGCGCCCGGAACTTTTGCTGGCGGTGCTGCGGTTTGCTGTATACGTTCACGACGAGGACGGCGGTGCCCGTCGCCCGCTTCCTCCGTCTGCCCGTGACTATAGCCAGTTCGGTCGCACAGTGTCCGATGGAACTGCCGCGGCCGCCCGGGAAATTCTCGTGTTTGACGAAGGCGATGCCCTTGCGGACGAACGTGCACACTCCTTGCGCCGGGCCCTTCCCGCAGGCGCGGGCGCTCGGCGGTCTGGCGTCCGCTCTGTAACCCGGCAGGGACGTCGCGTTCGCGTCTTCGGCGTGCGTTTACTGCACCGTGATCACGTCGGGGAGGTCCGGCGCGGTCAGGGAGCGCAGGTGCTGTTGCAGGACTGCCTTCCGGCAACGGAAGCCGTTGGCGTTCCAGTGACAGATCTTCACGGTCGTGCGGTCGCGGCTCATCATGGCGAATGTTGCTGAGAGGCTCCGTTGTCGAAGTGTTCTTGTATGACGTTCATCTCGAGCGTATTCATGTTTTCGGGACTTAATTGTTGCTGCAGCTGCTGCTGTAGCTGGGTCATCTGGCCGACGGCCTGGTTGACTTGCTGCATCATTTGGTTGAGGGCTCGGTCGATCCTGTCGGTGAGCCGCTTCTCCATGTTCTCCAGATCCTTGCCCCAGCGGTTCATCTGGTTCTCCAGCCGACGGCAACGGTTACTCAGACCTGCGTAGCCCTGTGTCTTCACGGCGGCGGTCACCTTCGCCGACGCCGACAAGACGACTGACTCCGCGTCGTCCTCGTCCGCATCGATCTCCTCTTCGGATTCTTCGCGCTCTTTGCACTCCTGCACCCGTCTCTTGGGAGGGGTCGGGGAGGTCTGGCTTGCCGGCGGAGACGGCTGCTGCGGTTCCTGTCGCTGTCCGGCGGTGGGTTCCCGTGCCGTCTGTTGTTGCTGGGGTTGCGGCCGCGGAGCCTGCCCCAGCGCGGGGCGCGCCGCCGTGGTCGAAGTAGGCTTCGCGGTCTCGGGGGTGTGAGCGGCCTTCGCCTTCTCCCACCCCTTCTTCGGCAGTCCCCATAGCTCTTCTAGCTGCTTGGAGAGCCGCTCGATCGTGATGCGCTGTTCGTGGATCGTCGCACGCATTTCCTTCACCATCTCACATAGCTCCGCGTTCTCCGATCCGTTAGGCTTCGCGGCCGGCCGCCTCGTGCTGTTGTGGCGCGAACCGGAGCGGCTCGCGCACCTTCCCCTGGACGTTGATCTCTCGCGCCGCGCGGACTTGGACCGCCGCCGCGACGACGCAGCTGCGCCGCCTTCGAAGTTCAATCCACACACGCGCACCCACATACATGCCCCTGTACAAGATTAGAACCAGCGATAATCTCTTTTAAGCACCGGTTTTCAGGATTGGTGGTGCTGCGGAGGGACAGCATACCAGTATGGAGCCATGCACACTTTATTGAAGCCAACTACCTACCGAAGAGTTTTCGGTGAAAACGACCGTTCACATCTGCTCCTTCATAAAAAATGCTCACCGAACATTAACAGTTGACTCTGTTCACACACACGTGCGCACAGCCTGCTTGGAAACACATCTCGCGAATGTCATGCTTGCCTCTCACGAACATCGAGCCAGGGAAGAAGTCAAAAAGGATTCATCAATGTTTATACCACCCGAGTGCAAATGTTGGGGTTGTTAACACTACGTACAGTTTTCAAATAAACAAACAAGAAAAGAATAAAAAGTAATTTACATATTTACAAGAGCAAAGGCATGGTAGAAAAACAAAACATAAGAACTCGACCTTACTGCTCAAACTCTCCTTGGACTTTTAACTGCGTCTCACAGGAGTTTGCGTCGATTCCCCACTCAGACTCTCCTCGGCTCTTTGACTGCGTTTCATAGTCGTTTCCCTCGAGCCCAGGCTCGAACTCTTATTGGTGCCTTGACTGCACCTCACAGTCTTGTTTTGCCTCATCCTTCCTCGTCTCTTCGTTTCATTCCGGCTCTTCCAAACTACGCCACTAGCTCACTAGATATAACTGCACTCCATATTTCTTTATCTCGCACTCCAACCTTTCCTTCCCTCTTAGCCATTAGGATTCCGCGCCTCCCTACCCCGTGCTATCTCCTTCCGGACGAATTCCAACAACCTATTTCTATCCAGTCCGAAAACTGATAGATGAACGATGCCCTATAACTCAGTACGGCGCTCTTCATTTGGGGTTCAATTTACGGGCTGGCCGAGCCTTTAACTGCACGCACTCAGGGTAAACGCGGTCCCCTACTCTAAATTGAGCCGCCCTATTTGTGGTGTGATGCAAACCTTCGCGAACACTTACGCCCAAAGGGCTGTAGACTCTATTGGTATTCTTCCATGTTAGAACCGAGTGAGTGCCTCAGCCTCCTCTCGCTGGGGGCATAATCCAGCTTTTGCCCATTGTTTTAGGCGTGGTCTCTACTTCTGGCACCAAGGTGGTGGTCGGGATTCTTAACTGACCCTGGTCCACACTGGGCATGAGGAGATGGAAGCACAGACACATGAAAGATTTTACATGGAATTTATTAGGGTCAACTGGCTCGGCCTCGCTTACGGCTCGGTGTCGCGGGGTTCCTTCGGCGTGATGCGGCACGGGACTGCAGGAAGGGCCTGATGTTCGCCGCAGTGGCTCGGTCTTGAACGAATGGCCCGTAGCGATGAGGCTGGTTTGACTCGGTCTGGCAGGATGGTGTACGTGGGATGGCTTAGGTGTGAGGACGGGTGGTCAGACGTCGAACTCGAGTGATGGCAAGACTCCGGATCTTGCGTCTCGTATCGTCCACTTCTCAGGTCACTCTCCCGTCAGGTGTCGCACCCGAACGATGGCTAGACTTCGGAGCCTCAAGCCTAACGCATCTCGCGACTCGCCTGGTCCATCCCCGGACCACTATCCCTTGGCCTCTCTGGACCTGACCACCTGGATCTTACTCCTTGCCCTCCGTCGGCCTCCTCTTTTAATACCTTCCGTCGTTCTTGCACTCCTCCCACGCCGTCAATGACCACTGTCCCCTCGTGTACAGCGGGGCATAATGAGCTACTTAGGTTGTCACAAAAGCGTTCTAATCGGAGGAGCTCGAGCGGCGTCTCCAAGACGATACCAAGGTGCCCTTTGCACTGTGAGTCATTGGCGCTCCCCAACGCGCTCACCTCTCGCCACCGCTTCTCGAACTTCCCATTGCTGGCCCCATGACGCCGTCCCCGTGTGGCGCGCTGGACCATTTTTCGGAAGTGTGAATACTGCTGTGAATACTGGTCATAGCGAAGTCGGGTATAGCGAATAGTAGGTGCAACCAAACCACTGGGACCATATTCATTGAGTGCACTATAAAGCTCGCTCGGGAAGTGCGCGTAGAGAGACCTCGAACCCCGTTTACAAACAACCTGAACTGAAGCTCGGGTTCCCAAACTTCGCGCATCATTTTTTTCATACCACATGATAAAAAATAGCCATTGTAACAACAGATATATAATGCTATCTATTTATTTACAACCACATTGTATGGTGCTACCTCCACCCTATGAGCCACCGTACCGCTGTAGTATGGAGAATGCAAGCGTTCGCTCAAGAATTACGAGGGCAAGATTGACATGTAAAAAGCTGTCATTCTAAGTGATCAAGATAGCAGTCTCAATATACGTACAGGTACGCGCAGAAGCATACGGAGCACGGTAGCGGTGGCCGAACTGCATCGCTGTGCCGCTTGCGTGCGCCGTCGGGAACTAAAGAGCGCCGGTCAGAGTTGTTCGCACTGCCTCCACCGCACTATCTGATATGTTTAAGCGCCGCTCTGCAGGCGTGTCACGCTGGGCGAGGCGGTCTTCAAAAGTCAGCGGTGGGTTATAGAGGGGCGCTGGTTGCATTGCCGCTCTGAGGTATCAGCGGCGACCGAATCCGCTGCGCATGAACTGGACGAAGCTGCGCGCGCCCGTAAACGTGCCTTGTTGCGCGCTGAAAAGGGCGGCATAAAATTTTAGGCCGCTGCGGTTTGACATAGCATGTCATTGCGATATAATTAATCGTCATGTACAATATAAATAACACATTCATAGAATTTTTGGTTGTCCTGAAAAGAAATGTCGCGTTTAAAATTTGCTTCTTTAGTTTTCGGTTTCTCTCAAGTTATTGCTGCTGGTCAGTCGAGGTCTGTTCTAAATAAAAAGAAATACAAAAATGTCTATGCCGTTGAAATTCTGTATTGAAGAACACCGTAAAAAAAGGTACAATTGTTGCCTGCTACTACAGCGTGCCTCATATGGCGCGTATTTTGTTGTCGCATTACAACTGACGTTGTTATTTTTAACGAGCCCCTTATATTATTTAGGAAAGTGTTGCAGATTTAAAATAAACTCCGTATTGAATTGAAAGATGGCGTCATCGCGTTATCTCAATGTCTTGCAGAAAAGCCCCGTCAAGGCCCCAAAATGACCGATGACGAGTATAGTCGTCGTGACCGATGGCGACCGTACTCTTAATCGGTTAATTTGGTACAAAATCTTGTGAGGGCTATCCTCGTCAACGGGAGCCTTCAGGTTAATGCGACAACAAAATATGCGCCATATGAGGCCCGCTGTAATTGCAGGCAACAATTGTACCTATTCTTTATGGTGTTCTCTAATACAGAATTTCCACAGCATGGACATTTTTATTTCTCTTTCTCTAGAACAGCCCTGGACTGACCAGCAGCAATAACTTGGGACAAACCCAAAATAAAGAAGAAATCTCGTAAGTGAGATCTTTTTTCCACACAACAAAAGCTTCTGTAAATGGGCTTTCTATATTGTGCATGGCATTTCTTTTCCCAGCTTACAATTATGTCGCAATGCACGCTATGCCAAACCGCAGTGGCCTACACTTTTATGCCGCCCTCTACAGCGCGCAACAAGGCACGTTTCCGGGCGCACGCAGCCTCGTTCAGCTCATGAGCAGTGGATTCGGTCGCTGCTGATGCCTGAGAGCGGTAATGCAACCAGCGCCCTTCTATAGCCCAGCGCTACATTTTGAAGACCGGCTCGCCCAGCATGAAATGCCGTCAGAGCGGCGAATATGCTTAACAGATATGGCGGCGGGGATAGTGCGAACACACCCTTTGACCGGCGCTCTATGGTTCCCGTCAGCGCCCATATGCGGCGCAGCGATTCAGATTGGCAACCGCTCCCATGCTCCGTTTACTTCTGCGCGGACGTCTACTCTTGTTCATCCTGTCTGCTTTATTATGGTGCGCGTGCTGGCGAACACTGCAAACACCTTGGCTGACAGGTTTTCAAGGAATGGTCTCCAGCAAGCTTGCTGACTCCTGTCCGACATAAATCTAACCGTTCATTATAAAATGTCTGTGACCCTGACCTAAATGAAGCGGAACTCACTCCAAATGTATGCCATGCTTGTGTTCAGTAGCGTATGTTTAGGGTGCATGCTAAGGAGCTGGGCAATTACTTCTGTGGGCTGCTACATCGGCGCAAAGTACACAGAACAAAGTGGTGGCTCTTTACTGAAGTCTGTTAGAAAACAACATTCCGAATTGGTTCATATAGATTTTAAGAATTACGCGCTCACCACTCATTGCTATTTCTATTTACAGACCGTGTCGTATGGGCACAAAAGATAATCGACTCGGCCTACATGAAGCTGCACTCGAAGAATGAGTCCATGCCTTACCAGGTGTGTGTGCGCTGTGTATTCGTGGTTGAAAATTTTTCTCGTAGGTTTCTTCGCTGGAGAAGTCACGGAAAGATAGTAGCCTTGTGCCGCCGCTTCCGCGTAGATACCTCCTTTTTCTTTCCCTGTCCGTCCACCTGTCAAGCCTTTACACTGCCGTGTCACTCCTCCGACTATAAACACGGTGATGGTTCGCTCCAGTGAATCAATGTTGCAGAGGTCCGCTGCTGGCTTACCATATACTGGGAACTTCCGTTACTGTGGGAGAACTGCATGCCCCTAAGATGCACGAACCATGGTCGTAGCGTTTTTTTCTATTTTGGGGTTAAAACATAGTTTTCAACGCGTAATTTTTGTTTCATATCCTGGAAAAAAGCGGCCATGTATATTTCTTAAGAGCACACTGGAAATACTACTTTGTGTTGATCTTTTGCCTAATGTTTCCTTCTTTCGGAACAGTGTTGAGGAGTACGGAGAATGGTACTGGATTTAGTGGTTTTGGAAATTTTTTTATGTAAACCTCGCGTTGAAGTATTCGTTTATATTTTGGCCGTAAGGCTGAAATCTCGGCTATACTGTTGTGAGCACGAACGGTGTACAGTGTAGTCACAGCCGAACGGCTGTACACGATGAGCAGTGGCTGCGCAATCGCAAGCGCAAGTTCTAGGTCAACAACCAGCATTGACGACGACGATGACTCCCGTCAGTCTTCAGCATCGCTAGCGAAGAGTGCACTAGATAAAGCCGGCTCTTTGTTGAATCTGCTGCCTCTCCGCTGATATTTCGGCTTTGAGCAACACACCACATTAAAATTAGTGGAGTTTTCTGCAGTCCTCACGTCTGTACCCTGGAGCTCTGCAACAGGAGGCTCTCCACAGCCATGGCCCCTCGTGAGGCTGAGGTATAGCCTGCCCCTACTCCGACGCCCATCATCTGCGTCTGTGCGGTTAGTCAGTGGGATCCACCTTTATTCAATGGCAGAGATGAGCAAGGTGTGCAGGGCTTGGTTGCCTTATACGAGCGAGTAAGCAGCCACCCCAACGGGGGCGACAAGATAAAGCTTAACAACGTGTCATTTTCCCTTGACTGGTGTCCCGAAACTCAGGTTCGGCAACCAAGGAAAGGCCCGGATATTTAGATGTGCTCGGCATTCAAATCAAGGTTTTCCGAAGTTATCGGCCGCTCTGCAGGGCGAGAACTTCGCGCGGAGTAGCGTTTGCGTGAACGGGGACAGCAGCCAGGTGAGAATTTTACCAGCTACGCTGAATCTGATTAGGATTTATGCAAGGGGGTGTGTGTCACGATGAGCGATGAGGACAGAATCAAGCATATCCTCCAAGGCGTTTCTGACAACGCTTTTAAAATGCTGCTCGCTAAGAATCCGCAAACGGTTGCCGATGTCATAAACCTGTATCAGAGTTACAATGAACGGAGGAAAACGCGAGCTCTGACACGGCGATCCTTTGCCTGGCAGGGGTCATTGTCGAGCATAACTGCTGAGACCGACAACAGCACCTTGTCAGCGTGGATACAGCAATTATTCCGTAAAGAAGTTGCTCTCCAGCTTTCTTTGGTCTCTTATACACCAATGCCTGAAGCCAGACTTTGCCCTTCCCTTAGAAGTGCTATACAGTAGCAAGTGGCCGGCGCGCTCCCCTGCTATCGCCAACACGCTCATGTAGCCGCTTCCTTGATCGGTGCCAACATTGTGCCGACGAGAGCTGCTCCCCTGTCGCATGTGACCACCACGCCACCTCGGCCCGTTGCCGAGCCCCTGACGTACGCAGAAACCGTCACAAAGCCCGTTGTGCAAGGTATGCCAAGCCCGCCAATCGTCAAGGCCATGCCGGAACACTTCGCTGGGGCGCCGGAAGACCTCAGTACTCAAGAGTTTTGCCGGTTTCGTCCATGCTGAAGAGACATCCGCTGGAACGGCCTGAAGCTTGCCCTCTCACCAACGTTGGCGCACGCACGACAGCCGCCACATCTGCTTTAAATGCGAAATGGCCGGAGATGTAGCACGTTACTGCCACCGGGGGACCACGACGGCTTCACAGCTGCATACCTCGAACTCCCCGTATGTTCTGCCGCCGCCGAGTCAACATGCGCCACCCGGTTTTCCACCAACGTGCTACCCTCCCGATTTTTCTGATTCCGCCAACTGTCATTCGCCATCTTCAAGACGCCGCACGTTGTCACCAATGCTCCGCCGTCCCTCAACTCAGCAAGTGGAAGACTAGATACCACAGTTCCGGAGGCAAGAATCGTCCAATCGTCAAGAGTCGTCATCGCCGCACTTTCGAAAGCCTAATTTTTGACCCACGAACGTCATCGACTTATTCATAGAGGGCATCCCCACCTATGCACTGGTCGATACTGGAGCTGCAATTTCAGTCATAAACTTTGTTGCCGTTTAAAGAAGGTTATGACAACTCAATATGCTCATTCATTACGTACTGCTGCACCGCATCCAGTGGAATCCGTCGGTTTAGGCATAGCTCGGGTGCTCATCCAAGACGCTCTCTACATTATCGAGTTCATAGCTCTTTCTTGTTGGTCTCGCAACGGCATCTTGGGTGGGAATTTCTTTCTAGCAACACAAGGAAATGCACACGCCGAGCCACAGAACAGCAAGCACATTTTGAACAAGTTAGCAGCTGACGGGCCTGGCCGAACGCTCGGAGTTCAACGAGCACTGACCACTCGCGCCACGATGCACGGCATAGCGAGAAACCCAGCCCGCAACGAATGCGTTGGTGGTGGTTTCACTTTAAATGTCGCGAGAGAGAACGCCTCGGGCCAAAGCGTGAACTGATCCACGTGAGTTAGTCGGTATGTGTTCTTTTATGAAGGAGGCCAGAGCCCCAAAATGACTACGTGCACCTGGTTGGTTTCGTAAATGAGCCAAAAGTGGCCTGGCTGTGCCGGTTAACCTTCGACTGCTGGCGTACGAGACAGCAGCAGGTCCAATCGTGTACGTTCTCCTTGCGGCCCGGCAACGAAACGGTCCGTCAGCAGGTGTTGCGTGGCTGGTATTTGAGGGTGCGATAGTTCATGGAAGGCATCACAGACAGTGCGTTGGAAATTGGCCGGCACGAGTGGACGCGGGTTGGGCGTAGAAACACCGCAAAGCACGTGGAAGCTCAGGATAGAATGGGTAGTTCACGAATGTGCAGCGCCCTTGGATTTCCGCGAAGCCCTTTTATGTGGGCGTAATCTTGCTGTGCTGGTGCGAGTGCGGTGAAGTTGATGTCGGAACTAGAGATTAGCGGCGACACGTGAGAGCGCGTTCTCCAGCCCTTCCATGTGCCGTATGTCTGTTGTGATTTCCCGGAGGCCGCCAGGGGACGCCGACCAGTGCGGGCGGGAGAATAACGGCTCCCGCGTTTGTAAATGTCTTTTGTCGGATATTTGTGGTTCCTGTGGCTAAATTGTGCATCAATCGACGCCGCTTCTACTGAGGATTACGATGATACCGGAATTTGTTTGGTGAGTGGTTCATTTGCCGAACTGTTTTAACTTTTATGTCGGACCACGCCGCGACTCTGCTAACCCTAACGGGCTAGATGACGCCGGCGGCGAGGAACGGGTAGCCTCAGTGCTAATCCGCTGAAGTAAGGCGGGATGCCTGAGGTTGAGATGGTGGAGGGAGGAGAAATCCCCCGTGAAGAAGCGAATAGCCCTGGATGGAGTACAGTGGTCTGCAGAAGTAAGAAGGTGCGCGCGGAGGCCGCGCCGGGCATTGTACCGCACAAAGGCGTGAAGGGTGGCCGCCGAACGGCTGCCCCGCAAGGCGTGGCTAAGCGCCTCGCAGCCGCATCGAGGCTCCCTCGCCTGCCTAGGGACCACATACGCTCCATCGTCAGGCCGAGGGATGGCCTAGACATTAAAAAAGTCACTCAAATTCGGCTCACACAAACCCTGACCATGGCCCTGGCGGAGACCGAGGGTGACATCGTCTACCCTAACATCGCTCGGAACATTCTCGTCGTTTCAACGCCGAAGAAGAGGAACGCGCAGGCCTCTGCAGGGATCCAGCAGATTCGGCTAGGCGAAGGATCGTAAAAAGTGGCTGCTTACGTGGCGGCCCCCTTACAACACCTGCAAGGGTGTCATTCGTGGAGTGGACGCAGATATGAGTGACGCTCAGCTCCAGTCAATGATCGTCAACCAACAGAATCAGAAGTCTCTAGAGGCTAAGCGAATCAAGACCACACTACGGTAGTAGTACTCTTCGACGGCATGAAGGTGCCAAACTACGTAATGTGTGGTGTCAGCAAGCTGCGCTGCACGCTCTACAGGTGACAAACTCACGTGTGGTATACGGTTATGAGGGCCTCGGCCACAGGGCCGACGCGTACCCCAATTCCAGAAAGAAGGTGAGCAGGGGGTGTGAACTCGTTTCCCCTACTGAGGACCACTTGTGTTCGCCGAAATGTCCTCTTTGTTGGGACGCGCACACCACGGCCGAGAGACTGTCAAACAATGCTTTGAAGTTCCTTACGTCGTCAGACGCCGAAGACTGCTCCGGAAGTGCTCCAGGAAGGTTCAGCAATAGCTGGCCCAGGAGGGCCGCTCACGTGACACGAGCGTGTCAAGTGTTCTCGGGTGGGGGCGCTCCCTCACGCCAGCTGGCCATCGGCGCAGCCTCTCCAGGAGGCGCTCCCGCTGTAGGGGGCTCTCTCGTTCCCGGGGGCGGTTCCAGAATGGACCTACCGAGGTGGATCGAGCCAAGCCGACGCCAGAGGCACCACCCAAGCAAACGCTGGTAGCATTGCCAGAGCATAGGAAATAAGACCCCAGGTGGCTAAACTAGTCCAAGAGAATGCATGCTTAAAATCAGAGCTCCAGAAAAGGAGGGCTGACCTTGAGTCTTTCCGGAAGTTGCAGTTTCCGCAGGTGGAACAGCAGAGGCCTCCTTCTGTTGAGGCTCAAGCGCGGTCGGGTAAACGTAGGGCCCCAGCCCCGCAAAGGAAATGGGACTCTATGGAAATCGAGTCGGGTAACAAAGAATTAGAAAGCATTCACCAGTCGATTCAACAGCCGGTGGCAAGCACCCCATCCCTCCTTAAAAGGATGTCTGCAGTGGAGAGCACACAGGCGGCATTGGCTTCACCACGCACGCCGTCGAAAGGCCCGAGTAGGGCGCAGTCACCTGCAGGTACGGTAGCTGCAAACGTTCCCAGGGAGTGGATAAACCAGGATAACACCCATGGCGCGCAATGTTAGCGAGTTGGTCATGGGGCAGTGGAACTGTGACAGTTTTAGGAGGAGCAGGGCTCCGCTGCAGCAGTTTGTCGCATCACATGAGGTCAAACCTCACGTAATTCTACCACAGGAATCTCGGAGAGGTGCTGTCCTTGACAGGCTACCGGGTCATCTCGGAGTGCGAGGAGGCTAACCGAGGTATGGCAACCTTAGTTGGGAGGAAATGCTCTTACCAGGTACATAAATTACAGATGGGCAAAACCAGGGCAGAGGTGCATATGCTACAAATAATACCCAACAACTGGCTCAGGAATAGTGTATTTATTTTAAATATATACAGCTCGCCGCCGGACCACCGGCAGGCATTTGCGTCGAGTTTGGCAAAGGCGGTTGGGCTGGCAAAGGGTTCCCCACTCGTGGTGGCAGGCGATTTTAACGCTCCTGACGACGCTTGGGGCTACACCAGACAATCCGCTAAGGGTGTTAACCTGCTACAGGTGGTCACGGACTACTATTTGCAACTTCTGACGGGCCCGCATTACCAAACGCGCACGGGATCGTCGGTCCAATGCTATACAACTCCGGATTTGGCGTTCGTCAAGAACGCCACTGGTGCCAAGTGGCAGAATTTGCGGGAAAATCTAGGCAGCGATCATTTTGTTATCTCAATCATCTTAGAAGTAAATGCGACTCCACCCAAGGAGTTTGAAATAACTAACTGGGATGCCTTCTGGAAATGGCGGAAAGAGGAACTAGAGGAGTATGACTGCCTTGACAGCCTCTTCTTAAGGCTCAAGGAGGACGCCAGAGCTGCGACCAGGGTTGTCAAAACGGATCTGAAGGTGGATAGGATGGACGCGCATCTTGAGCACCACCTAGTCGCTATAAATTCCCTCTATGCCTGTTGGAAGACGCAGAGACTGAATCGCAGGCTTCGAAAGAGGATTGCGAAGCTTAATCGAGAGAATGAGGCTTACTCTGACGAACTGTAGAAACAGAAGCGGAACAAGATTTCTTCATCGGTTGAGGGGCATATGCGTGTTGGGCAAAAGTGGAACCTGGAGAAGCAACGGCTTCACGACTCGCAGACTAAATGCAATCAAAGATTGGCTATTGACAGGCTTGTTCAGGGCTGAAAAAGAAACGGAGTGTCGGACGTGGCCCTCCTTCAAGAGCTGGCGGACAGATTCCTCCCACTGGGCCCCTCACAGGACGCGGATCTTGACACCCCGTTCTCTGAATATGAAATTTCGGAGGTCCTCCTCGAGCTCAACGGACGCTCTGCTCCGGGGCCGGACGGTATCTCCAAAAAGCTTTTACGTAACCTGGATGGCAAGTCCATGGGTAAGATAACAGAGGAGATCAACAAAATCTGGGAAACGGGACTCGTCCCCGAATCCTTGAACACCGCCTCGGTGGTGCTCATCCCAAATCCGGGCAAGCCCCTTGCGCCCGAGAATTTGAGGCCGACCTCACGCGCGTCCTGCGTAGGCAAGGTTTCCGAGCGCGCTATTCACAATCGGGTGTTACGGTACATCGAAGAAAAACAACTGTTTCCCCACAACATGGTGGGCTTTAATCCTGCATTGTTCACGCGGGATGTAATGCTCCTAATCAAACTTCAAATCATAGATGACTATGCCAGGCACATTAGGGGTATCCTAGCCCTGGATCTCACCAAAGCGTTTGACCACATTTCGCACAAGTTCATACTCGGGGCCGCTTCGGACATAGGACTGGGTCATCGTTTCCGCATATGTGAGCTCTTTCCTTAGGGACCGCAGAGCTACAATTAAAATTGTTCAGATTAAATCCGGGCACTTCACTCTTGGCACGAGGGGCACCCCACAATGGGCTGTGATCTCTCCTCTCCTGTTTAATGTTGCCATGAAGGGCCTCTCGGAGCGCCTTGCCACCGTGCACGGCACCAACAATAGACATAGTCGATCTCGCGGCGAATATCGCCGCGAGATCGACATGTAGGTGGCGACAGCGTCGCGCTGCTAGTGTGGATGCTCCGTTGAGCGGCCCGTAAGAATGCACACTGTGGTGGCACTTCGTGCCTTTTTCCCGCCGTATGTGCACACGAAAGGCGCAAACAAGAGTGGTATGTTGTAGTTCGTTTCCTCAACGTTTAATGCATAGCATGGAAGCTGCATTAAGTTTTCATTACTACGCCAAAAAAACGACGACCCATCGGGAATCTCAGAATGGCCGTAATAGTGACAATGAACTTGTACGCCGTGGCTCGTAGCAAGCTCGATCTTTCCAGACTATAGCTTTGAGCCTTCAATAAGCATAAGCAGAAACAAATCAAGAAGCCTCGATCTCTGAAATTCAGTTTACAATGACATTCTCAATCGCTGTCACTGGTAGCATGACGCATTCTTGCATTTGTGGGATGCCCTGAAAGGATAACACCTCCTACCTGGCCCGACATTCTTTCTAAGAGCTTACGATATTTTTTGTGTGTTCGAAAGGCAACATAAAATTACTGAATTTTGATCAGAGCAGAGATATAAATATAACCGCTCTTAGGGGTCGTTTAATTGAAATTTCAGTGACTCTGAAGGAAGGTTTGATGATTAACGTTGTCGGATCACATATTTAAGGCTTTCGTTACAAGTGAACTTGCGAATTCACTTTTCAACGCTACCAGTACAAGCAACATCTCATGTTTAGCTAGGTTTTCGCAAAGGGACAAGCAGGTTTACACTGTGCAAACCAAGCTTCTGGGACCTCACAGCGAGCACAAATTTTCTGTTACGGCTGCTCTGTTGACCATTTGCGTTCCTTCTAAAATCTAACAGGTGCCTGCAACCGCGATTTGCATTTGCATTCTTGCGTATAAGGTCACTTACGACCCCTAAAGATGGCAAAAGAAGTTGCGCTATTGCAGATGTAGTAAAACGTTTCCTTTTTATTTCTCGTTGCAAATCAGCGCAACGGGTTCCCGGTAACTACTCTGTTTTGTAAACTGAACATCGCCTTTGTCTTGGCAATTAATTCAAAGGGATTGGTTAAAAAGATGCAAGGATAAAAGGTTTCTGTGCATTTCGTTTTTCTGGGGGGTGGTGGGGGGTGCCAACGTTGCAAGAGCAGCGAGAAGAGAAAACATGTAACGCGAAAAGCCAAACGTTGGTTATCAGTATTAGTCACAATCGAAAGTACGCGTAGGCGTGGTGTTCTGTAGCGGTGAAAAAGCAATACTTCAACACGTATTTCCAAAACTGATTAACGCCCCTTTGGTCCGAGATTGTCCAGGAATTGTGGCTCGCCTTTTTCAAAATTGTATTGAAAGCAAGCATTGTGGGAAAAAATTAAAAAAAGAAAAACACCGAGATTGTCCAGGAATTGTGGCTCGCCTTTTTCAAAATTGTATTGAAAGCAAGCATTGTGGGAAAAAATTAAAAAAAGAAAAACACCAGTGAGCCATGGCACACACCACACATGTGGGCAACAACCTGCATTATATTACGCGATTTTTCCTCTTTCTTTAAACTTAGGTCTAACTTTAGAGGTTAAGACGTGACCATATTGGGCATTTGGTTATGCTGAGTGAGACACATTTCTGCACAATTTGATTCATGTCGGGATTTGAAAATGGTATATGTGAAAATGACGCACGAAATGCCACATGAGAGACGCAAACTCACAACTGCTTAATTTACCGAGAAATCCCCCCTAAATACTCTTGCACATCCATAGAAACGTATTTTAAATATTACGGAAAACTAGCAACTCGTATAAGCAATGACTGTCCAAAAATGGTATTTATTTTAGAAAAGGTACGGAAGAACACCATCACACAGGCGCTTGCGGGTGTAAAATACGTCCCCGGTAATGTATGGGCGATAGCGCACGGGGTGTGGGCAGTGTAATTGTTTTTGTTTGTTTCTTCTTTCTATAAGGAAACAGCGTAATTTTACAAGGGTGTGGCAAATGCACGGGTATGCACAGGTCTTGTCGCTTCTTACCCGTTTCGCGTACTAAACTTTTAACCTTTAAATAATCACCACGCCACCTTCAAAAGGCACCCTTCGACCTTCTCGAAACGGCAGACGGTTGCACTCAACAATAAGAAACATGCAATGTGTGGAAGGAATGTTTATAACACGTTTCACATTCAAGCGGTGACCACGGCGAAGATGTTTCGTGGAAAAAAACCAGCGCATTAACCCATGACGGCCCCTGAATATTGCGTTTCAAGAGGAAATGAGCAAGCAGAGGTAACTATGTCATTGCTTACTGTCCAACGAGTACACTAATTGGTGGTTTTTGTCGTGTGCAGCACGCGTCTTGCGCCGCGCGAAACGTGAACAAGCAGATGACCCGAGAGCGCCATCCCCACTAGGAGCTGTTCGTCCCGCCGCCGCCAGGGGCCTACTGTGTTCGCGCTCGGGGCGAATAGGCCTCCTGCGCTGCCCAGGGGGCGCTGCGCAAGCGGCTTTCGAGCAGTACTTCCGGGTAGTACAAAGGTGCTCGGGTCCATACTCATAGCATCCCGTGTTTACAGAAGCACAATGAGCCCGATACTCCCGATTGTTTTTCGACATGGTCACCAGCTCATCCCCGACGAGTCCGATGTCTGCTGGCAATCACCTTAGCATTAGGGGAAAAAGCTTTGCAGCGCTAAATACGTTAACAGCGGCGGCGAACGTGGCGCGACGGTGGCGGCGCTCTGCCACTGGCTGGTTCACCGATCGATGGTCGTACGAAGTGAAATTTGAAGTGAAACTTGTAGTTTAAACTATTTACTACTCTTGGTGACAAGGACTTTTCAACAACAGCCGAACAAAAAAGAAGAGTGACGCAATCGGCGATGATGGTGCTTTAAAAGCCAACGAGTCCAGCGGACCGCTGGCTCGCCTGCTGCCGTGCACCGCTCATTTGCGTACCTGTGCACTATGCGTGAGCTTTCATTGAATAGTGCTCGTTTGCGTCGCCATTACGAATACATGGTGCAGCGTTAGCTTGCCGTTTTGTTGCGTGTCTCAATGACAAAAAGCAGCGAGCGTAAGAAGCGTGAAATCTGTTTTGTGATTCCGCAATTAGTGGCCGTAAGACAAAGTGGTCGGCCGAACTGAGAGGCCGCTCGCTTTCCTCGTTTACGCTCACTTTACTTAATTACACTCTTGCATCATACATTCCTAGTTCGCACTTAAAAGGCTAGAATGAGGGTCAGCAACGTTTTGAATTGTAGGGCCGAGTTGCATGCAGCCGACACGGCGGAGGGCTGGACGCAAATCGGGTGGGAGCAGGAGGGGGGCTTTGAATGCAAAGCCAAAAAATTCAACGATTCGCCAGTAATATTTGACAATAATCTTGCGAAGTGTGAAGATAGGGGACAATTTAAATGATCGACCAATTTTCTGTTCTTGTCTCGCTGTCTTACTCCATTTGAGGACAAACCTGGCGTGTCGACGTTCAGATTGTTACCGACGAAGATAACAGTCAGTGATGATCGCATGTAAATATTCGGGGCAGCCCGCCGTGTGTGCGGCTGTGTTATGTTATGTTACGCAAATATCAAAGTACACATTTCCTCAGGCAGCGCGCGTGCGATTTGATGATTGTTTGCGTCCTTTAATAGCGCTTAATTTGTTTGTTTACGCAATGCCTCACCTACTCGCTAGTGTACATTTACCCTGCCCTTCGTAAATCGTACGGCGTAAAACGTTACGCAAGGATCATTTAGTTTGCGAGAACACAAAACAAACTTTCCACTCGTTCTCATGGCGGTGCCAGGCCAGCTGAGTCGGTTGCGAATTTTCGGGTTCGCTTGCATGCTCCCGAAGAAGCAAACTTTTGCAGTCACCTCAGGCTATAGGATGAGCAGCGTTCCGTTTGTGCTACTCTTGAACTTCCCTCTGTCGACCGTAAGCAAAACGAAATAACGATAATGGTCGTCAGAAAGTTGGACCACCCGACCTGGCGATACCGTCCCACGCCCAGACGACCGCGACAGCTAGCTGAAAAGAAAGCCGATAAATCAGCTTGCTTGAGCGCATGTTATTTTGTTTAGCCTCTACAACTACTTTAAGGGCTATTTCATACAGTATGCAGTTATTTAAACGCGCCACAAAGCGATTAAACTAAGTACAACCAAGTTTCACTCTCCCTAGTAATAGAAAACGCATGGAGGGCGGCGAGGGTCGTCTGCTTTTCTACTACCCAAAGGCGTCTTCTACTAGGTGCGCTGCATGTCGCCAAATCTCCAGCGCAGGAGGCCTATACGCGGACGACATCACCGTGTGATGTATGGGAGGGTCTGACGGCGGAGTGGAGCAGGCACTCCAGAGCGCCTTGGACATTACAGAAGACTTGTTAGCTGGATCAGGCCTCAGCCTTTCACTGGCAAAGTCTGAGCTTTTGCTTCAAAGGCCAATTCGGAGAGGAGTTAGGGGTCTTAATCCTTCGGAGCGAGTCCCTATCACCTTGCACACACGGACGGCCGAACGATACCTCGGGTCGATTCTATCAGGGTCCTCGGACTTCTGTTAGAATCCAAGGGTAGTAATACACAGGCTATAGCCCGTAGCACCTCCAAGACAAAGAGCATCATCAGGCTTATTCTCAGGGTCTTGACCAGCAAAAGAGGGTTGAGCGAGAGCAATCTGCTTCGGCTGTATCACGCGTTTCTCATGAGCCACATCAATTAAGTCGCCTCGGCGCTCGAGTGGGCACAATCTGAGGCCAAAATCAAAATAATAATGCGTAGGAGCATTAAGCGTGTGCAAGGTTTGCCTGTCAGCACCAGCACGGAACAGCTCATGCAACTGGGCATTCGCAACACCCTCTCAAAGGTAACAGAGGTTCCACAGACGGCCTAGGTGGTGCGCCTCCCGTCGTCACGGTGCGGCAGGCGGATTCTGGAATCAATTGGCTGTGACCTAATGACAGTAAATGAACGTAGAGTGCCGATTTCAGCGTCCGCAAGGGATACATTTCAACAACAATGGACCAATGAACCATATTCAACAATGGGCCATATTCACACGATCAATCAAGTGATAGAGAAGTGCGCTGAGTATACTGAACCCCTATATATAGCCTTCATAGATTATGAGAAAGCATTTGACTCGATCGAAACCCTAGCAGTCATTCAGGCATTACGGAACCAGGGGGTAGATGAGCATTATGTAAGAATACTAGAGGATATCTACAATGGGTCTACAGCTACGATCATCTTCCATAGGGAGAGCAGTAAAATACCTATAAGAAAGGGTGTCAGACAAGGAGACACAATCTCTCCAATGCTATTCACAGCATGTTTACAAGAAGTATTCAGAACATTGGATTGGGAACAGGTGGGAGTAAGGGTTAATGGAGAATACCTCAGTAACCTCAGATTTGCTGATGACGTTCCCTTGCTAGGTAACTCGGGGGACGAATTGCAAAGCATGCTTTCCGCACTGGGCGAACAGAGTAGAACCGTGGGCCTGAAAATTAATATGCAGAAAACTAAAGTAATGATCAATAACCTCGGGACAGCACAGCGGTTTGAGATAGGTGGCGAGGCAGCGGAAGTGCTAAGCGAACATATGTACTTAGGCCAAGTTGTGACCCCAGAACCCAACAATGAGGCAGAGATAATTAGAAGGATCAGAATAGGGTGGGGTGCACATGGCAGACATTCCCAGATAATGAATACCAGCCTACCATTGTCGCTGAAGAAGAAAGTGTATGACAGCTGCATCTTACCGGTACTCACCTACGGGGCAGAAACTTGAGGGCTCACTAAGAGGGTTCAAATTCAATTGAGAACGACTCAGCGGGCAATGGAGCGGAAAATGATAGGTGTAACATTAAGGGACAAGAAGAGAGCAGAGTGGGTCAGAGAGCAAACTGGTGTTAAAGACATATTAGTAGAAATTAAGAAGAAGAAATGGACGAGGGCAGGGCATGTAATGCGAAGGCAAGATAACCGCTGATCATTAAGGGTAACAGAGTGGATCCCTAGAGAAGGCAAGCGTTGCAGGGGGCGGCAGAAATTTAGATGGGCAGATGAGATCAAGAAATTTGCGGGGATAAATTGGTCACAGTTGGCACAGGACCGAGGCAATTGGAGAATAATGGGAGAGGCCTGTGCCCTCCAGTGGGCGTAGATAGGCTGGTGATGATGATGATGATGAAGGGGTACATTTAGGGTATACCCCTTTCCAAGAAATGTACATCCACAATACATTGTAGGGTGCCGCACGTCTCGGGCTTGATCTCTATTGAACACTTTCGCGGGTAGTCCTGAGCTCGCGATTTTTGTAAACGCGGCTCAATACGGGCGCTCGGTTTGCTTTGTGGTGGTGACCGTAAACCACCATGGCGGGATGCTCAACTCTACCTCCGTCAGGATGGTCTCCGTGGTGGAGGCCGAGCAGAGCGCCATCGCCTTGGCCATGAAGGACCCACTCCGTCCGAATATCTTTAAGGACTGGCGGGCTGCGCTTCAAGCTTTTGCTTCGAGATCGATCTCGCTGGAGGCTTTTGTAATACTTGGTCGTGAGGGGGCCGCTGGACATCACGTAATCAAATGATTCCCGGCCCATATGGGAACCAACGTCCATTCCGACGTTCCCAAGGCCAACCAGTTGGCCCATGACCGTGCGCGAGGATTATCCGAGTGCTGCAGTCCCAGCCGATCGATTCGCGGGGTGGGGGATGCCGGGCTGTTCAGGGATCCCCTTCTAACATTTCACGAGGTCGTAAGTCACTATCTTTTCTCTCGGCGAATCTACCCACCCACACATCCAACGCTTACTCGGTCTGAGTCGTCGGTCTTCAGAATGCTCCAGACAGGGTCCTTCACTTCGCGGGGTAGGTTTAGTCATTTAGCGCCCAACATTGTCCCGCACTGTCAGGACTGCTTAAAGCCGTATTGTTCATTAGATCATATGCTCTGGCAATGCCCTGCAATACGCGACGCTGTGTTTACGTACAAAGAGGATTCGGAGGAAGCCCTCAAAAGTGGCGATCTCTCTGTCCAACTCCTGGCCGTCAAGACGGCATGCGAAAAAACGGAGAGCCACGGCCTTCCTGTCCTTACGTGGGAGCGGCCCACAACTACAGCCCAAACGTGGTTCCTCAGGACCAAAAATAAAAGTTCTTTTTCTGTCTTTCTGTCTTTCTGTCTGTCTGTCTGTCTGTCTGTGTGTGATTTCCCCGACGAAGAACAGATGCCGGGTTTCACGAGGTGAAAATTGGGTAGAGTTCCACAGCATGGCGAAAGTCAGAGGTTTGTGGTCCGTTTGGATATGGAAGTCTCGACCGTCCAAGAAGGGCTGGAAGTGACGTACAGCCATGTACATTGCAAGGAGTTCTCATCCGAAAGTGCTGAAGTGCGACTCTGCGGGAGACAACTTGCAGGAAAAGAAAAAAAGGGGTTACCAGGCCTTGCCCACAAGCTGTTGCAGGACAGCTCCGACTGCAGCGTCAGATGCATCACTAATTAGGCAAAGCGGAACTCCCGGTTTAGGATGGACGAGAAGGGTTGCTTGGGACTGCTTCGTTTTGACATTTTCGAATGCGGTTAGTGCTTCTGGAGACCACGTCAGTGAAGATTTTGGTTGGTTTTCCTTGAGCCTGTCTGTCAGCCGCCAGAGGAGAGAAGCGCAGTTCCGGATGAAACGGCGGTAAAAATTTAAGAGAAAAAAGCAACTCGCGGAGATGGCGCACCGAAAATGGCTGTGCCACGCTTGTATACCATGTGCTTTAGAAGTAAAGGAGTGAATGTTATTCTTGTCTACACGGTGGCCGATAAGTCTAGATCGAATTCACTGAACTAGCACTTGGCTCTAATGCCGATAAGGCCGAATTCGGCAAGGCGACTGAAGTGTTCGGGAAGGTTCACAATGCGTTGTTCTGCGTCGCTACTGAACACGAGCAAGTCGTCGATTTAGGCGAAGCAGAAAAGTAGTTTTTGGTCACGGTGTCAATGAACGGTTGGAAAGTTTGTGCAGCGTTGTGAAGGCTGAGAAGCATGTGCACGTATTCAAAACGTCCGAATGGCGTGATGATTGCCGTCTTCGAAATATCCGTCGGCTCCGAAAAAATCTGATGGTAGGCCTTAACAAATTCTACCTTAGAGAAAACCGTCGCCTCATGACGTGGTTCTCAGGAGTCTGCGATCTGCGGAAGCAGGTAAAGATCGGGAACAATGGCGTTGTTAAGCAACCGGTAGATTCCGCAGGGACACCAGTCTCTAGGTGGCGGCTTCAGCCCCATGAACAGCGGGGGATGCATAAGGGCTTGCTGACGGTCGAATGATTCCGAATTCAAGCACGTGTTTGAACTCACCACGTGCAATCTTGTAGCGATCAGGCGGTAACCGACGATCTCGACCGTGAATGGGGGGGCCAGTAGTGACAATGTGTGGAGTGACTTCATGTCGGACAGAAAGGAGAAAGTTGGCAGGTCGCAGAAAGGACGGGAATTCCTCAATAAGCTTGTCGGAAACCGACTTAGACGAGGGGCTCGCCACAGCTAAGAGTGGTTCCTTCGATGCTATACCAAGAGCAGGGGTGCGTTGCAGCATCAATACGGAGTTTTAGCTGACCGTATTTCACAGTCCGCTCCGGTCCGATAGCAAGCGAGAGCGCTACTGCGCATGCGCGGCGCGCTTGGCCGCGAACGGCATTGGCTCCAGTTGCGCCGAGCGGGCCGCCGATACCAGAGCGGACCGTCGAAAACGGTAAGCTAAAACTCTTTAATCGGGCGCTTGCGGTGCATGTCAATTAACAAGTTCTGCTGACGCACAAAGACTGCGCCCAGAATGGGCTGGGCGACATCAGAGGCCAGAAAATTCCATCGAAATGTTCTTTGGAAGCCAAATGTGAGGGGCAGCGATTGCTCTACGTAGGTGGCGATCGGAGTCTTGTCGGCAGCTTGTAAGCCCCTTGCAGCTTGCCTGCTCTTGCGGAACACGGCTGAAGAAGTCATGACGCTAGCCTCCGCGCAGGTGTCGATGAGAAAACGTAGACCAGTGGTTTTAGCCGTCACAAAAAAAGCGGCTTTCAACTGACACCACTCGCCGCCTCTAGTGGTGCGCCGGGGAGTTTCCTGAAAAGTGCAAGGTGCTGTACACTTTTGCGCTGCTTTTCCAAAGTTGCGATGATAGCAGCTTACGGCTTTCCTTGAAGGAGACAGCGAACGGCGGCGTAGCCAGATTTGTTTGTAATATTTATTTCCCGAACGCATTACTCCAGTGCACCACGAATTTTAATTGCAAGGCAGTACGTTTTTATTGCGAGGAACATTCAGGAGCACACATACAAGTATCAAATATTCAAGCGCCTATCAGAAACATGTATTTTTATCCAGCTGTAATTTCTACAAAATTGACTGGCCTTACATCTCAGCAGCTCGTGGCACCAATGCGGCTTCCCTGTTTTTCTTCCAATTCGAACCAAATCTCCACCGTCTACCGAACATGTTGAAACAAAACCAATTGCGAGGCTTGTTCTACAATACCGTACCGTCAGCTTGATGTTCTGAACGAATGATATAGTATTGTAACATATTTCTGTTTTGCCAATACTAGTGTTTAAACCGAAGGACGGATAGAATGCACGGGGAGCATAAACAGTTCTTATACTGCACGACGTCTGCTATAGTTACTCTTAGCCAGACGTGTTTTTTTCAAAAAGGAAACGTGCCGTATGACCCGCACTACCGTACTTCTGGTCTTTTTTGTTTTACTAATGGCGACGCTTTGATTTGCACTTCTAATAGGTGCTGTACCGAGAGATGCCCATGGTGCCTCCGTTTCTGGATATCAAGGCCTACCGAAATGTCTTCTTCTTCGCGCTTTCTATCGCCTTCTGCCTGCCACTCATCTTCAGGCTTGGTGATGTCACCAGTGAAATAAGCTCAGGCCTGCTTGTAAGCGCCCATACTAAGCACGATCATTCTTCTAGCGGTAAAATCTTTTTTATTTTCACCTAGCGTGATGCGGCATTTGTTTCTCTGGATGTAAGATGCACAAAGAAGAAATACATACTTTCCCTGCTTGGCGTTCATCGCAATTCCCGTTCGCTCACAATGAAAGTGTTCCGCAGCTGAAATACGCGACCATGGTGACAATCTTTCATCACGCTTAGAATTTCATGTTGTCGTTTCATTTGCAGTGACAATGCCATGGCTCGCGTCTGCACGTGGATTATTTCCTGACGGGGAAGTAATTAAGGATGGGAATAAAAATATAGCGGGGGAAGGGGGAGACTTGCAGAATATCAAGACAGGTTGGGAGGGGCGCCTCTGGGAAGGCAATCACGCACTGTGAAAGCATCGGATTGGAACGTCTTCGAGGGGACTTCAATTCACACGCGTGGGTATACAAAAGGCGAAATCAGAATTTTGGGCAGCTGTTACCTGGGATTCGCGGTGGCGGCGTCCTTAACGCAGCAGTGTCGGCCACGGTCAGGCTGGAGCCGCGGACGCCGTCGCGGTAGCCCAGCCCTGGGTTAGCAGAAAGAAGGCGGAGAGGAGCGTCTTTCGAAGGCTAAGACAGCGGAACCTAGCCTTCCTGACGTCCTAGCTCTGGGCTAGACCACTGCGTGATACAAGCGCAGACGCCGAAACAATTCGGCATGTGATATTAGTGATTCCCATTTATGCCGATTTGTACTAGTTAGTTTAGTTAGTGTGAGAATTGCGAGAAAGCAGGGGAAACATTCATAACCGCTATTCTTCAGAACCAGTTGCTCCTTCGCCCTTTTGAAATACCACTTAAAATGCAAGCGATTTGGTAGTCACCAATTAAGAAAACGCAGCCCCAGTACTGGCAAGCTGTGTGCAAAAGGTAGCGTTTTTATAGCGGCCAGGTGTGTCTACGAGGTCTCTACAATTTTTCCCACACTGCTTACCAATGCTTAGCGCATCTATGTTGTACCACCACTTAATTCCGTCAGGGTCCGGGTTACCCCGGAGGTGCTGTCGAACAAGTCAACCAAGCTGTGTGAAGAAAACGCGCAATGCACGCGAAGCTGCACCAAAGCAGGACCACAACACCCGTCATTGAAGTAGACGACAAAGACAGCAAACGGTTCCCGCCGTCACGCCCGCCTCCGCGAAGTGAACGCTGGGAATGAACGGAGTGAACGCGCGTGTTCCTCCCGCCATTTACACTGTACTACGTGAGTGAAAACCACGTCGCCCTCTCCAGCCACGTTAGGAGTGTCTTATCCCGCACGCCGCGAAGGAACTGTTGTCTGGTAGAGGTAGAAAGCTTTCCTTTAAAATAAACCACAACAACTGCATGCCAACACATACTTGTTGAAAATAGTACTAACGTTTTTCCTGAAGAAACAAAATAAAATGTTTCACGAAACCTAAGCCGAAACAGGATTGAATAACTGTCGAAAAAAAATTCACAATAACTGCATTCCAAACCATATGCTTGTAGCAAGTAAAAAACTTTTTCCTAAAGAAACAAAATAACATGCTGCACGGAACCAAAACCGAAAGAGGCTCCAAGAACTTTTGAAAAACAAACCAACACAAAAGCCGGCGAACACATGGGCTTGTTGTAAAAGCATTACCATTTTTTTAAAGAAACAAATTAACTTATTGCACGGAACCTAAACCAGAAAAGGTTTGAATACCTCTCCAGAAATAAACCGTTACTGCATGCCAACACGACTTGTTCCAAATTGTATTTTATTTTTCTAGCGAAAAAAATAACATTGACAAAAACGCAAGTATGTAGGCGTGTACTTTAAAATCATGCACATCATAGAGTCAAACCACAGGACTTCGCCCCCACTGACCTTGAATTGTATTATTTACCTATTTCAGGCTTTCGAAATTAACTACTGCTTTAGTAACCAGATAAACGGTGAAACGTAGATTTATTGGAACCTGTCTATGCTATGCAAGCGCAAACAGAAGTTTAACGGTTTTTATGCAGCGTGACTTAATAAAATGGGGATATGAAGATTGCAGCTCCGAGCAGACGTTAACGCGGAATTGTACATCCCATTTGGTCCCGGAGTCGACAAACTTTCCCGTGTCAAGGGCAGTACCCTGAGAATAGACTGACTAAAAGACAAGAAAAAGCGAACAAAGAAAGGAAATTTCAACGGCACGCCAAGAACGAACCAATCAACGAACGCCAGGACGGAGCACCATGGAAATATGACCACAATTGGGAGCGAGCCAGGCAGCCAATTCGAGGACGCCGCGGTGGAGACTAGCGGCGTGGCTACCAAATATAGAAACATAAGGCAGGCAGCAAATCAGTGTGTGTAACGGCTAAGCCCAGAGGGATTAGAAGGCAAAAGCACAATCACATGGGAAAGGCAAGAAACTCGGAGGCGGAAGGAGCACGTGAGCTTCGAAGAATGAGCCAAGGGGACACGGCCGGGCCGCCCACTATGTCTATCATGCCTGGGCTAAAGCGGGCCGACCTTGCATTCGCTCCGGCGTCCTAATTGCCCTCCAACCTGCGTATTGGTAGTCCTAGCGGCGGAAGTCAGGTACCAATTGCACAGCGCCTACCACCCGTCGACTTTTGCGACATGGCCCCCAAAGGGTACGTCTGTGATCCACCTGGGCACCTTGAACGGCTTCGGCTACCACGATGGTTGGCACCAAGGGAAAAAATGGCCGCGTATCTGCTCCTTTCGTTGAAAATGTCGTCAAAAGACGATATTATTTCTACAAATTTGCCAAGGAAATAATTTTCTGCTCATCTCTCATGCTGTTCCTCTACCGTCGCCCTCATCCCAACAAAAACACACTAAAGGTTTGCCCAAGGCTATTCGATGTTACCGCGTTCCACTGCTACATGCCGGGTTCCTCAATGCCGGCGCTGCAGTACGGCAGAATCGCGCGTGAATCGTTGTGGCCAACTTCAACGTTTGTAGAACCGCGTAGCCGTGCTCCCCGTGTGTTCCAAGCAGTATCTGGAACATAGCTAGTGGAACCTTTCGTTGATGTTGCCGCATGATTTTTTATATGCCGCCTTGAGGGGTGCGCGGAACAGCAGGCGGAGGTTTCCTGTAGTATACGTAGAATATCATTTGCTATAGAAAAACCAAGTATCCATGAAATTTTTAATAAAGGAACACTGTAAATATCGCTTGTGTACTAATTTCCTGTCTTATGTTTGCGTAATGTCTTGTTCTTGTTCAACAAAGTTGACAAGTATGGACATAAAAACCGCGCTTAAAGCAGCACTGACACCAATTTCCGGCGTTAGTATTATTGCACAGTTCCCTTGCTTCACTCCACAGAATACCCTGGGTGAAATATGAGCGGCCTGTGATGCAAAGAACATAGTTTAAATGGATCTCGTTTATCGCGCCGACGGAGCAGCGCGCGGAGCAGCACTCAGCAAATGGACATCAGCGTGACATCATCCAGTGAAAGCCCAAAGAAGGGACGCGGCAGCGCTCGTCAGAAACTCGTGACGTCACTTCATGCGCGCGGCCCCACGAGCGGCGAGCGGGCGCAACACCCTCTCAAGCGGGCGCCAATGACGTCCGCACAAAGTGGTGAGGTCAGTCAGGGATACTGTGATATGCGCCGTTCAGGATGAAAGCACGGAAATTTGAAACAAACGATTTTCAGGCCGTTAAGTGTACTTAACTATCGCGCGCTTTCATTCTCGGCTCCAAGAGATAAAGAAAAAAGGAAATGCACCACTATCCCTTAAATTCACGCGATCTCACATCATCTGAAACAGATTGGAAAGCGCGTTGACGTAAACACGTAAACGTGTTTTTCTCGGCCCCTAAAAAGCTTTCAAAACTTTGCAACAAAGTGAATGAGTGCTCCGTGTTCACCGATACTTGCACCACAAAGCATCGCACGCAGTTTGTGGATTGCTCGGAAGGCGTGGTATATTCAATACCATTAAATAAGTGCAAAAAGAAATATATAGGGCAAACAGGATGATGTCGAAATGACAGATTACGCGAGCATCGCAATAATGTGAACAAAGAAGATAAAGGACGTCTGGGCGCGCACTGTAAAGAATGTGGTTGCTACCCTGACCTGCAAAAATGCTCCCTAGTTCATAAAAGCAATAATAAACTGACGAGAGAGATAGTTGAAGCCTACGAAATCCTCTCCAACAAAGACGTATGCGTCAGCCGCCCGTCTGTCATGCTAACCGACAAAGAAATCGCCTTTTTATCTTGTTAGTAAACGTGATCCGCCATGTTGGCTCGAAAAATGGATGTGTATCTTTCCTCTACCCCCTTCCCCAATGTGTATCCTCCGCCTCCACCTTCCCCTTCTTTGTTGCAACGGAGATATGTATTTAAGTATTTTCTTACAATAAATCGCCTGTTGTTAGTCTGCGCTGTGTCCTGTCCAATTCACGTCCTCGTCTAATTGCGCTGTGCTAAAGAATGTCGTACGAACACGCCCAAGCTTCTACCTTAGTGAATAAAAGTGTAACATAAAAGTATCGTGTCAGTGCTCATTTAAGCGTTTACATTTGGCGGTGAGTATATAAGACTATTGCGCAATATCTGTTCCACTTTGAACGGGTGGCTGAATCGAGTCATAGACAGGCAGACATACAGACAGACCCAAATGTCTGGGTTGAAGTAGCCCAATACTATCGTCTTTGTAACTTCGGGACACACAGTGGCTCCGCCGTAGACAGAACCACTGCACGCAGCGAGGGCGGCAACAAGACGAGACAACTACCACTACCACTGCGTCGTGGGCATGCAACGAAGACGCCACGTCAGCGCCGACATTCCCGGCCGCGGCGGCCGCTTTTCTGGTGGAGGCGAAAAGCAAAAACGCCCATGTGTAAGAGATTTTGGCGCACGTTAAAGATCCCCAGGTGGTCAAAATTAATCCGGAGCCCTCCACTACGGCGCGCATCATCGCCTGCGTTGCGTCGGTGCGTTAAACCCTACAATCAATCCATCAACGTCAGCGCCGACGACCGGGGTAGGCTAGTCCAGGAGGGACACGTCATGTAGGACAAATCGGGACTAGTTTTTGTAGGGACAGTACCTACAACATGATTTAGTAATATATGTTTAGGTGGTGTTGGTTTGGAGCGTGTAGGAACTTTGTTGCAAAACGTTTTGGTTTGATTTAAATTGCTGTAGTTTATTATAAATTAAGGGATTTATTTGTATTGGTTATGGCTGTTTTATTTTTGTGGTTTAGTCTTGGTTTGCTTTAGACTGTTCTTGGTTATAGTAAATTAAGGGATGTAGTTGGATTGAGTTTGGCTGTTTAATTTTTTATGCTTTTCCTTAGTGTTTGTCAAGTAGAAATATTACGCCCACTTCCCCTCGTGGGAACCCTGGTGTGATGCGACGCTGAGGGGGGTTCAAGGGCAAGCGGAGAGCAACCGTCGACCGAAAGGCCGCCGGAGAGCGCCACACCGGTTATATGCGCAGCGCACCCGACGGAGAGGAGACCGTAGAGAGAGAGAGTACTGCACATGCGCAGCACCGCGTGCAGCGCCTCCTACCGGTGGAGTGAGAGCGCGCTGGGCCGCACACCCGCAGATGTTGAGAGAGAGTGTTCGCTCCCACCTGGGCACGCGCTGGCGCCAGTGCGTCTGCCGCGGCTATGACGCAACACAATCCAACACAATCCACTTTATTCTAATCCAATCCAAATCCAATCCAATCCAATCCAATGCCCCTCTCGAGAGAGTGTTCGCTATCGGAGAGGAGCGGGGGTGAGCGGAGGAGAGTGTGGACGCCGACGACGACGACGGACGCACGCAGGAAGGACAAGGCCGCCGACAAGAGATGCTCTCAGCGTCGCATCTAATAAATGCGTGTTTAACCCGCCAACGGCTCTACCGCGTCCATTTCTGTAAGCTAGTAGAGACAGCCAGCCGCCCCACATGACAAAAGCGAAGGGCCATCCTTGAGGCAGGATTCATGTATTCCTATGGAATCTATTTTCATCTGGCTATAGGAATTCCCTAATCTCATTCACTGGGTATTCCCATCCCATCCTGACCTGCTGGGAGAATGGATCTGGAAGCGTTGGTTATGTTGTGTAGCTCAATAGGCTTGAATAAGGAACAGGCGATGGCTCTGTTAGACAAATTCTCGAATGAGGAAAACGAGAGGCTTGAGAAGGAAAAGGTATTAAAACTTTAAAAACACGGGGCTTGGAAAGAAAGGCGCGTAGTTGATAAGGAGAAGGATGTCTTGGAAATGATCTTAGGCTCTTCAGAGGCAGCTGAACAGAGTTCCCGCGCCCAGCTGGATACTACCTTGTCAGGGAGGCAATGCTGCGTTCAGGTAGTACAGGTCCTAGGGAAGGAAGGAAGTAAACTCTATTTTCCTGAGCACCCTTATTACAGGGCGCCGTCTTGGGAAGCCGTGGCCATGGCTTAGGTCCTAGGGAGCTGTTGGCCTCTGTTTGATGAGAAGGTGATGATTTGGACGCCTATTTATTTGCATCGCTTTGAAGGCAGCCTTACGGTACGGGTGGAAGAGGAGGGAGGGGGCCACAGCACGGAGTATGTGGTTGCCGAAGCGCTGAGTGTTATTTTGGTAGGATGCCCACAGATGAGTCGATGGACTATGATAAATTGAAATTATCTCGGCCGCAGAGGTTCCGCCTGACTGCTGAGGCTTGATACGAAAAGTTCTGATCTTCGAAACCCGAAGATGACGAGACTGACAAGCAGTTTACTGCACGTCCTTCGAACTTTTTTCACCGATCGATAGGGCTGCCTGGGATGCACAAATCGTTCAGAGGCCGTAGAGAGCACATGCTTGCGAACAGTTCTTCGGGTCTGAGCTGAAGGTATTTGTAAAAAAAGAAACAGCGCTGCCGGAAACCTCGGAGCTTGCGCAAACGTTCTATAAGGCACAGGGGCCAAGGAACTTGGGTAAAACAAAACAGGATCCGACGAAGTCGTTCGACGAACAGAAGCACACTGTGAAGAGTGCCGGGTCTCGAGTGCCATAAAAATGTTTCCTGTAGGGTCGGGCAGAGCATAAGGCAGCACAGTGCACGGTGAAAACCTATTGGGGGGCCCCGCCACTTGTATGTTAAATGTGTCGTCAGAAAGGTCCCCGCACGGAGGATTGTGGGTCGTTAACCCTAGACCAAGTGGGTTGCATGATATGAGCCAAGGTGAATCCTCCGAAAGACCTTCAAGCATAAAGATGAGGAGTACCAGGTAGACGGCGCCGGAGACACTAACAAGAGTATGCCCACGGAGGTTGCACCAAGAATTGTTGTCGCATATCGGGAGATTAGCGGTAAACGCGTGTCAGCAATACGAGATAGCGGTTCTACTACAATGCTCTTTGGAGGAGTAAGGGAAAATGATTTTACTGTAAATAAAACTGTTATCGCCATGGCGAATAATTCTAAAAGGTCACTTCCAGAGGCAATAATTGGAGTACACGCCCCGTACTACCAGAGAAAATTTAGCGCCAAGTGTATCGAGTATATACTGTATGATATCATCTGAGGAAATATCCTTGGTGTAAGGAAAGTAGACAATCGAGGTCGCATTTGGAGGCGGCTATTTAGAGTTGAGCGAAATGAGAGTGGACCGGCCTGCTACAGAGCCCTTCAATGAGACAGGGGATTCGACAGTGGGTGTAAAAGCTGCAGTGCACACGATGAAGAAATCTGAGGAGGAAAGACGCAGGACAACAGTACAGGCCACAGTGCTGTGAGGGTTGAGCGTAACACTAGAAGATGTGTCGTATCAGCCAGAGAAAGGTGTCTCATTGAAAGAGTGGTTTTGAAAGGTGGAGAAGGAGGTTAGACGAACGTGAAACCTGATGGTATACCAGTTTCAGAAAGTGAATGAAGTTTTCATTCGCCTTTTCGCCTTCGGCGGGTGCCGACAGATGAATCAGGTAGTAGTTCAAAATGGTCTCCAAGGTTCTGTTGTAACACATGGCCATGGACATGACAGGAAATATGTGACATCGTGCAGAGTCTGTCTGATGACTTTGGCGAATTTTAGCATCAATGGTGAAACGCAAAGGCGATATAGCCCAAAGAACCATCTGAACAAGACATCGTGCACATATAGGGGGTGTGGGCGTAAACAAAACAAAATGCGACACACGCCAGCCCCTGTCCATTTGTAGAGAAAATGTGGCCGAATGGGGTGTTTGTAGAAAAGTGAAGATGAAGTGAGAAACCAAAGAAGCATGTTGAAATAAGAGCCGACTTGGCTGGCATCAGAATTTAAAGAGGCAAAGGACGCTTTAGATGCACAGTTGTAAATCATCTTGTTGCGTTGGTGTACCCATTCAGGAGGGAAACCGTGGACTGTTTTTTAATGATGTGTTGGAGGTGGATCGTGCGAGTAGATATCTGTGAAGGGTGAAGTGTTGGTTTAGAAATTGGTGAACTGGGCGGTAACAAAACGTGTATGGTCCGTTCAGAAAAGTGACGTGTGAAGTTAAACGTCTCACCTGGGAAGTGAGCATTGGCGGTGAACGTTGGACTCATGAGAAGTGAGAAATGGTGGTGGAAGAAGAGGACATCCGCGACCAAAAGCAAGCAATTTTTTTAACTCATAGAGCAGGGGATATTGTCATGTGTCAAGGGCAATCCCATGAGAGGGGCGGACAAACACCCGGAAAAGAAACTAAAGAAGGAAAATTCGTACCGCGCGCCAAAACCGGACCAATCAATGAACGGTACGATGGAGGCTCATGGCATTACGACCAAAAATGGGGGCGAGCTGGGGATCCAGTCCGGGAGCGCCACGCAGGAAACTAGTGGCGAGGTTACCAAATATAGAAACAATTGAAGCAAATACAGACAGCCAATGAGAATTTACCGCGATTGAGCCCAGAGGGGTTATAGGCGGACACCACAACGAGAAGGCAAAGAACCAGGAGATGAAGTATCACGTGATCCTCCAGAGACGAGCAAGGGTGACGCGCCAGTCCTCCGACTATACCCAGCATGCCTCGGCTGGAGCGGGCGGACATTGCATCGGGTCCGGCGTCGTAGTCGTACCAGCAACCGGCGTATTGGTAGTTCAAGCAGTGATGGTGGGCTACCGGTTGGCCAGCACCCGGTTGGCTACCGGTTGGCTACCGGTTGCCAGCACCCGGTGGGCTACCGGTTGGACAATTTTTCTGTGACGGCCCCGAAAGGCTAAGTACGTGATCATCTTGAGTACCTCCGGCGGCGGAGGCTACCACGTGGGTAGCCACCGGGGTACTGCTTTAGGACGCGAGGTGCTAAGGCCATCCACACAACAACCGTGCGCATCGACGCCGGTGGCAGCGGTTACAACGAGGCTAGCCACCGAGGAATCCCTTGGTGGCGCGCGGTTCCAACGCCGTCCATGAAACGAGCACCCGCAGTGAGGCTGGCACCAACGGGAGAAGACTAAGGCTATCACTGCGTCGCGGCCACTCCGCGGGGATGCCACGTCTGCGCCTACGACCGCCATACGCCAGTTCATTAGGGGCGCGTCATATAGGACAAGTCGGTACGCGTTGTTGTACAGGCAGTACGTACGACATGATGATTTATAATTAGAGGTTTACCTAACGTTGGTTTTCACTTTGCAGTAACTTTTTGTAGAAACTTTTGGGTTGGTTTAGATTCCTTTTTGTTATGGTCAATTAAGGGGTGTATTTGCATTAGTTTTATGCTGTTTAATTCCTTTGCGGTTTAAGTTATGGTTTTTCGACTGTGTAGTGAATGTGCCTTTGTTAAACCCGCCAAACACTCTTCCGCGTCCATTTCTCTAAGGTGTTCGGCAAAGCCTACCATCCCACGTGACACGAAAACCCCCAATTTTCATTGACTCGCTAAGGGTCCGGCTACGGCTATGTCAGCCGTCTTAGCCTAAAGGCCGATTTAACCATTGTCACTGGCATGAACTTTCACGAACACACCAACATGTTTCTCGAACTAAAGGGCATGCGCTCAGGCATTCTGATTCCATAAGAACTTTTGCATTTTTTTTTCGTCAACTTGAATCAGGACGAACTCGGTTTTCGTTGGACGTGCCCTGGCACGCCCTAAATTGGGATCGTTCGGAATATATTCGTTTTTTGTGGATCATTCTTCTGAATTCATGGTTTATGGACTATCGTAAGACATAGAGCACCTTTGGCGAGGCTGGTGATCATTCCTCACCAACATACTCCAATAGCACAAAATTTTACTTGAACGGTATAGCAGCAGGGAAATTCTAATGTTGGGTACCGATTTACACCTCTTCGGCTGTTTATTAGATGCAACGCATCTCATGCTCGCCCCTCTCTGCTTCCTGCGTCTGTCCGGCGTTGTCCGCACAGCTGCGCCTCTCCTCCTCTCCTCTCTCCGATAGCAAACACTCTCTCTGACACAGCTGCGGGTTTGCGCAGCGTGCTCTCACTCCGTTGATACGCGCCGGTGGGCGGCGCTGCGCTCGGCGCTGCGCGCGCTGCCCATGTGCAGTACTCTCTTTCTCCGCGCTCTCCTCTGCTTCGGGAGGTGTGAATATAAAGCGGCATGCCGCGCTCCGACGGTCTCAGTCGACGGTCGTCCGCATTACGCTAGCACTCTCTCGCAGTACTAGACGCGTCGAGCCCCTAACTGTGCACTTTACGAACCACAAGGCACTCATTCTCGTCTGCAATAAAGACCGTACCTGAGCATACGTGTACTGCATGTTCATTGCATGTTGAAAATGAAAAATTACGACCACCTCCCCTTCGCTTGAGAATCCCTGCTATAAGCGTAATCAATACGATGAAAAACGCCAATAGAACCCCCCATGAGATGCGTTGCATCACACCAGGGTTCCCGCGAGGGGAGGTGGGCAGAATTTTTGCGTTTCGTTTTACTTAGAGATCATACAACTTCTTTCCTACACTATGTTATATTTTCGCCAAACGTAAAAAATAAAAATCGGATGTTTAAACAATTGTTTGTGAAATTATACCCCGATTACCTCAAAAATAAAAACGCCTGAAGATGATTTCTTTAGCTTAAACGTTACGCTACCAGCTAATTCCAGACATCCCCCGCGCAACTTTTGATCTGGCCAACGAACATAAAAAGGAAGCTAACTATGGTGCGGCCAGATAATGTGGCTCGTCAACAGATTAGATGGATCATACTGTTCTTCGAAGGAAGTATTCAGAGGACGGGGCAACGCAGTTCTTTATTTCTCTTTTTTCCATATTTCGTACAATGAATTAGAGCCTGTGCAACTGCCGGTGGTATTTTTCTCGGTGTGATATTGGCCACGTTCGATTTAGGAGTGTCTTGCTGCCGCGCTTATATATTTTATCTTGCACTCTTTATTCCAGGAGCACCAGCACCTCATGGGTCTATCCCTGTTGCAGTTCTGGCTGGGGCATTTCATGGCGGCGCTTATACTGGGCCTCGTTGAAGGTGGCTTGGTGATTTGCGTCACCTATTTCAGCGTCAAAGACTTCGCAGCCCCGAAGGCGAACACAACAGCGTCTACCAATTACAATAGGCCGGTCATGTACCATGCCCCCATTATACACGGGATGAATGCGCCGTGGTCAGGCCTCCGGGGACACGACTACCGTGGTGACAAAGGCAAAGTGCCCGAATACGAGCGCGTAAGCGACGATTTTCTGGAAGTGCCATACCTGGGTCACCTGCACGCGTCTCTCGTAGTGGTCGCCTTCTTCCTATTCCACGTGTGCCACACGTTGCTTGGGCTGCTGATCGCCTGCGTCATGCCTTTAGGTAAGAGCGCCAGTTCCAGAGGTCGGCGGAATCACTCATGAGTCCACTCACTCAAATCATTTGGACTCAATCTTACGCGTGAGTTTGAGTGACCGTGGGGCTAGTGGGGCATGGTGAGTTTGAGCTTGAGTCAGCTTTACCAGAGTGAGCCGAATGAGTTTGAGTACGCCTGAGACCGAGTGAGCTCTGAGCCCATTCTGACTTCTGAGTTCATTTTTGGTTTGAGTGCATTTTAAGTCTGAAGAGTTTTGAGTACATTTGGAGTTTCAGTACATTTTTTTATTCTTATTGCGTGTTGAGTTTTGAGCCCGTGTTTAGTTCTGAGTACATTTTGAGTGCTGCGTACATATGCTCAGTTCCGACAGCGGGAGTCTCCGTGTCAACGATTACACTGTTCAGGATTTTGTACCGCTACATATCATGTTAAAGCGAAGCTTTCGTTTTCTAACTGATGGCGGCTGTTACGCAAAAGCGCCCCGAAGAAAAGCCAACTTCTCACGATGATGAATAATCACGGGTGAGGTAAAAGAGAAACAAATGCTTTCCGTGGCCGGAATTCAACCTGCGTTCCTTGCGCTGTGAAGCCGGCGTCTATCCCATTGCTTCATTTCGCCATGGCCGAAGCGGTTCGAATTGGGAAAGGGGTGCACGATGCACAGACAACCAAAGAATCCGTCACGAGAAAGCATTGCGTTCAAACATCATCGTTGTTAGACGGAGGAGTGCATGACTTTTTTGGGGGTTTACCACAAGGAAGCTACACCTGCGCTATGAGGCGCGTCGTAGGGTAAGGCTCCAAAAAAGTTTTTAATACCTGGTGATCTTTGAGCTTGCCCGAAAATTTCGCAACATGGGCGAAGCCAGAGTGACACGTACAACCAGCGGGATACTCAAAAACTATCACGGAACACACTGTATGTGAATGGTGCCGGTTCTCAAAAGGAAAAGATGGTATCGGCAGTCAGAAAACCAGATGAAACAGTTGTAAACTCGGCTAACCTAAACACAAAATTCCCCACCCAGAACGAAGATGCACGCATCGCCCCCTTCCAACCAGAGGAAAATATTGTAATTGATTTGCACGAGGCCTGCACACATTTATACAGGACAACGTCTTCAAACTCACTCATCGAATTCCTTCTGTAGACCCACCGGAAAGAGTGCTCATAATCGGGACGCGGGAACACACGGGTCCAAAGGGAAAGGACGCCGCCGATGCCACAGCCTGACCCCTTCTTATTCGGGCCATCTTGGTAGCAACCCCAGTCCATGGATATAGTATAACTGAAGTTACCTATGAACATTTAGCCATACTAGGGCTCAATAGGACAACTAATTAACTTATCCTCTAGAGGTTAAACGCCTACCTAACGAACAAGACTACGCTATAAGGAGCATACCTCGGCAAAGTTGGCGCGGCTCACTCAAACTCACTCACAATTTTTTTTTCGAATCACCACTCACTCAAACTCAGACTCAATGCTGAGCAGCACATCTGCGCTCACTCAAACTCAAACTCACATTGAGCGCAAAACTCAGACCTCACTCGGACTCAAAACTCAAAATGTACTCAAACTAAAATGTACTCAAACTCAATATGGACTCCAAACTCAAAGTGTACTAAACTCAAAATGGACTCAAAACTCAAAATGTACTCAAACTCAAAATGGACTCAAAACTCAAAATGGACTCGAAACTCAAAATCTACTCTAACTCAAAGTGAACTCAAATTGTACTCAAAACTCAAAATGAACTCAGAACTCAAAATGGGCTGAGAACTCAAAATGAATTCAGAACTCAAATGGCCTCACAGAGATTGAGACAGTGGGAGAGTGAGGGTGAGAGTGTGAGAGGGAAAATGAGAGTGAGAGTGAGTGTGAGAGTCAAAGTGTGAGTGTGAGTGTGAGAGTGAGAGTGTGAGTGAGAGTGTGAGTGAAAGTGAGAGTGTGAGTGAGAGTGAGAGAGTGAGAGTGTGCATGTGAGTGTGAGTGAGAGTGAGAGCGAGAGTGAGATTGTGAGTGTGAGTGTGAGTGTAAGTGAGAGTGAAAGTGAGAGTGTGAGTGTGAGTGAGACTGAGTGTGAGAGTGAGAGTGAGAGTGTGAGTGAGAGCGAGAGTGAGAGTGTGAGTGTGAGTTTGAGTGAGAGTGTGAGTGTGTGACTGAGAGTGAGAGTAAGAGTAAGAGTGGATGTGCTTGTGTGAGTGTGAATGTGAGTGAGTGAGTGTGAGAGTGTGAGTGAGAGTGTGAGTGTGAATGAGAGTGAGAGTGAGAGTGTGAGGGAGAGTGAGAGTGTGGGTGTAAGTGTGAGTGTGAGTGTGAGTTGAGTGTGAGTGAGAGGGACAGTGTGAGTGTGAGTGAGAGGGTGAGTGGAGTGAGAGTGAGAGTGAGAGTGTGAGTGTGAGTGAGAGTGAGAGTATGAGTGAGTGTATGAGTGTGCCTGTGAGTGAGAGTGAGAGTGTGAGTGTGAGTGCGAGTAAGAGTAAGAGTGAGAGTGTGAGAGCGAGAGCGTGAGTGAGAGTGAGAGTGAGAGTGTGAGTGTGAGTATGAGTGTGAGTGAGAGTGAGAGTGAGAGTGTTAGTGTGAGTGTGACTGAGAGTGGGAGTGAGAGTGTGAGTGAGAATGAGAGTGTGAGTGTGAGTGACAGTATGAGTGAGAGTGAGAGTGTGAGTGAGAGTAAGATCGTGAGTTGAGTGTGAGTTGAGTATAAGTGTGAGTGTGAGTGAGAGTGTGAGTGAGAGTGAGAGAGTGAAGTGAGAGTGTGAGTGTGAATGTGAGTGTGAGTGAGAGTGGGAGTGAGAGTATGAGTGAGAGTGAGAGTATGAGTGAGTGTGAGTGTGAGAGTGAGTGAGAGTAAGAGTAAGAGTAAGAGTGAGAGTGAGAGTGAAAGTGAGAGCGTGAGAGTGAGAGTGAGCGTGTGAGTGTGAGGGTGAGTGAGTGTGAGTGAGAGTGCGAGTGTGAGTGAGAGGGAGAGTGAGAGTATGAGTGAGAGTGGGAGTGTGAGTGTGAGAGTGAGTGTGATTTAAAGTAAGAGTGAGAGTGAGAGTAAGAGTATGAGAAAGTGAGTGTGAGTGTGAGTGAGAGTGTGAGTGAGAGTGAGAGCGTGAGAGTGAGAGTGAGAGCGTGAGAGAGAGTGAGAATTAGTGTGAGTGAGTGTGAGAGTGTGAGTGTGACTGTGAGTGGAGTGAGAGTGAGAGTGAGAATGTGAGTCTGAGTAGATTGAGAGTGAGCGTGAGAGTGAGAGTGTGTGAGTGTGAGTGAGAGTGTGAGAGTGTGAGTGGGAGTGAGAGTGTGAGTGTGAGTGTGAGTGAGAGTGTGGGTGTGAGTGAGTGTAAGAGTGAGAGTGTGAGTGTGAGTGTGAGTGTGAGTGAGAGTGTGAGTGTGAGTGAGTGAGTGTAAGTGAGTGAGTGAGTGAGCTTGTGAGTGTGAGTGTGAGTGTGTACGTTTTGCTATATACCGTTTGCTATATCCTCATAATTATAACACGAAAGCATTTTTATACTTATCCCACGTGATCTCCCTCAACGAGACCTTTAATTTGATACCCCACACACCCTAGCAGGGTCATATGGAATTCATACCAGTCAAAATAACCATGACTCTCATGACTCTAATCAGGACGCATTATTTAGGTGTCCTACGTGATTCCCCTCACGAGAACCTTCAATTTGACGCCCCATATGCTTCAGCGGCCTCACCTTGTATTTAACCCTATCTATGACTCATAATGACTATCTCATGATTCGAACTACGAAGCCTTTTTTTACCACGTGATTCCCCTCGTCAAGACCGTAAATTTGATACCCTACACGCCGTAGCGGGGTCACTTGGAATTTTGCCCAAATATAAGACTCGCCATGACAATCTAATAGTTATAACCAGGAAGCATTTTTGTATTTCTCCTGCGTGATTCCGCTCATCAAGACCATTAATTTGATACCCATCACATCCTAGCGGAATCAATTTGAAATTAAACCAATCAATAACTAACCATGACTATCTCATGATATAGCCCTACCACATTTGTGTCCAACGTGATTTCAGTAATCGGAACCTTCCATTTGATGCCCCGGACACCCAGTGGATATTGTGAATTTTAACCTAATTTATGACCCATTTTGACTATGTTATGATATTAATCAGGAATCATGTGATTACCCTCATCCAGACCTTCAATTTGATGCGCCACTCCCTAGTGTCATGAACCTACATTTTAACCGAATCTATGACTTACCATGACTACGTCATGATATATCCATAACTCTTTTTTGTCCCGAATGTTTCTCCACATTGAGACCTTGAATTTGATTCCCCACATGCCCTCGCCGCATCATTTTGAATTTTAACCCAATCTATGACTCATTATGACTGCCTGATGACTACAATCAGGAAGCATTTATTTACCCCGCTTGATAACGTAAACCCGGACCTTTCATTTGATACCTTACACGCCTTAGCGTCATGAGTTTCACTTTTCACCCATTCTAATGTGGTCATTATTCTGTCTTAAGGGGCGCTGCCCAGTCAATTCAGCTAATTCATTTGAAACAGCAGAAAGGACAGCCCCCACCCCTATTTTCCCCCGGCTCTCACCTCTTCCTTTGTGACCCCTAGTATATCTAGCCGTTAACAGTGGCAGGCGAACAACCAGCACACCAGCACCGCCGTGTGCTTTTCCACCACCCTTTCCCACGCTCTTAGTGGATCCGTCAGGAGGAAAAGTTAAGACAACCCTTTTTATGACCCCACCAGTCAATTATCACTCACGCGCCCAGCCACGAAAATTAGGTATACAGGAAGTGCTTATGGCAATTAAAATTCAACATGAAACTAAAAAAAAATGAGTCACCTCCTCCCTCCCAACCGATCATGCAGATCGCGATTGCTGCCGCAGGTAACCTGAATTCCGAGCCCACAGTGACGCCTGAAACTTAACAGCCAACCATACCTGCCTGCTAGGCTACTCATATGTACTCAGAACTGAAAATGTGCTCAAAACTCAATATGTAATCAAACTCAAAATGTGCTCAAACTCAAAATGTACTCAGAACTCATAATGGACTCAAACTCAAAATGTACTCAGAACTCAAAATTTACTCAAACTCAAATTGTACTCAGAACTCAAAATGGACTCAAACTCAAAATGGACTCAAACTCAAAATGTACTCAGGACTCAAAATGGAGTGAGAATTCACTAGGTCTCAGGCGTACTCAAACTCAATCGGACTCAAACTCAGTCAGGATCACTCGGCTCAAACTCACTCAAGCTCAAACTCATCATGCCACACTAGCCTCGCGCTCACTCAAACTCAAACTCAGGCTTGAGTTTGAGTCTAAATGAGTCTGAGTGAGTGGACTCATGAGTGAGTTCGCCGACCTCTGAATTCAGGACACTACAGACAGACACACTACCCACACTGGCGAAAGTACACTTCCGGTGCCCCAGGCTGTATTCCCCTTTTTCCCTATATTTCACCATATATTCCCCTATAATACCCAGGAAAGGCTGGACCTTACATGGTAGGGACATGCCAGTATACACCAACAATAAACCAAATCACAAACACATCAAGGAAGCAGTGGGAGGCCATCCCGCGCAACGGTGTCCCTCCCTACCACACATGGCTCGCAGAGACAGCCTCAGCGGCGTTAGAGGCCAGTGGAATTCTGGGATGAAGATCTCCACCTTCTTTTCTCTGTTTTTCTTTAAAATAAATATATTTTCAATCAAAAATCGCCATACTTTAAAATGGCATTATATTCAGCTATATTCGACGACCCATAGGTAATGCGGAGCAGTGTCTGGAACCCTTATAAAGTATCAGAAATCAACATCTTTGAATACGCATGAAGAAATAATGTTTCATTTGCTGCTCTTTTGACTTAAGCCTTTCGCCATCAACCCACCTTGCTGCACTTCAATTAAAACCCCTGTCCGAACGCACTGATCGCGACTGTGTTAAACATTTGGATATCCTTCCGATCACTCTGCGCTACTTATTGGGTAACTATTTGCCTCCTGATGACATTAAATCTACTCAATCTACTCTAAATATTTACCCTGCACATTTACCCTGCAACATTTCGAACCCATACTTTGAAAAATAAAATTTGGTACCAAATGCATTTAAATCACTACATTCCCAAAAATCGTAAAATTTCGATTGGTTATGTTGCGGGAATTTTTGTATCGTTTTATTTGGATTTTTTGTGTTTTATTCCTTGCTATGTCTAATGTTCTCGTAAAAATACCGGAGGTTTTTTTTTTGTTGTGAAATTTTACTCGGTTGATGTGTAGAAAAAAGGGTTTTCTGAAGTTTTGTGCACATATCCACTTTCGTGATACCCGATTAGGCTACAGAATGTAGAAATAAAACAATAACACTATTACTAGGCGGCGGCTCTAAATACCTGAATTGCTAAGCCATCCTGCATATTTCTCGTTGTCCGAATACATTATCACAGGTCGCTGGGCCGTGCTTCTCGGATTCGGCGTCTTTCTGCTCCTGCCGTGTTACGACCGGGCAAGCTTCAGTTTTTTCGATCCAATTCGCCTCAGCAGCTACCTGGGAGAAGACAGAATAACCAAGCTTCGACGCTGCATATACCCTAATGCGGCCACGGATACCGTCATGAAGATAATTGGCATCTTCAACGACTTCGAAAGTGAGAGATAAGCGTGTGCTCTCTTACCTCTGCCTAATAATAACGGAGTGCTGTTAACTAAATGTGAAATTTTTGGGTTGGCCTGAGAGGCCTATTCTATTTTATAGTACTCGTTGAAAACCACGACTGCTGGACATTTCTTCAATGGTGAAAAGCGGGGAAAAGCTGGACCTTTGCTCAGCACAGGCCCCCTGATCCTATCCGTGCTAGCCCAACGTGGGGGCTCTCACCAATCCCGCGTCGCATGGAGGACAATGAAGGCTACCTGAATAAGGCGCCCACCAATTATACTTTTCTTATCTTGTCTTTGTTACGACAGAAGAAAGTGCGCTGTTGCACAAAAGAGCACCCACAGAAACGTCTGTAAAATCCTGCATCTTTTTCGGCGCCGAAGTTTTGTTACTGGAGAGAGAAAGAGAGAGGGAGGGGGATAACAACATTTTTGCGACAAGCAAAACTAAGGCCAATACGAGTGAATAGAGAGCCTCCCTTTTCACGGGACCCATATGCTTGTACAGCCACCTGCTCTCTGTGTATCAGGACAAACTGTTCGTCCTTCTAAGGTGAGAGAGAGAAAGTGTTTATTAACATGAAAATATTTACAGGGCGAAGTTTTGCCTCTCGGTAGAGGACACAGGTCTCGCCGGGGGAAGGAGTGAGAGGGAATTGTTGATTAATTATGATAACAGGCTATGTACAGACTATGTATAAAAGGCTATGTACAGACTATATAAATACGCTCTCAGGTTGCCTGCAGCCTATTTACACACACACGCACTCACACATACACAGCCACGCACACAAGAGGGCTAACAGGGGGTGGATGGCCGGTGGGTTCTGGTTTTAACAGTTCATGGGCGGGTGTTGAGGCCTGACTCGTCGAGGTACGAGAGAAGCAGCCTGAAGGCCTCCCAGTGCAGCATGAAGGGCCCCCTAGGACGCAGGATGTCCTCTGCGGTGCTTGATGGTAGCCCCAGCTGCCGGTACCCAGACACCAGTTTGTTCCGGGCACCGGCGTACGCAGGGCAGGAGCAGAGGACGTGATCCAGTGTCTCGAGGTCGGGGCAGTGGGCACAGGTGGGTGTAGCCTTGCGGCCCTGCCTGTGGAGGCGTGCTGCTGTGTTGTAGCAGCCGGTGCGGAGCCGGAGGAGCAGGGACCTCCTCCCTCTTGTGGGAAGGAGCCGCGGGGCCTCCCCGGTGGCCACTCGTTTGCAGGGGTGGCGGGCGGTCACCTCACGCCTGATGACGTCCCTGGCAACATCATAGCGCACCAGGGACGCAGAAACTGGGACCTTTGGGGAGTGGTGGGCTGCTTTGGCTAATTCGTCCGCAGCCTCGTTCCCCGGCATGCCGACGTGGGCAGGAAGCCACTGCAGTCGGAGGTTGCAGCCTTGTCCCTGCAGGTCGCGCAGCTTGGCAACCAGGGACATCTCGGGGCGGCCACCTCGCCCCCGTGGTGCAGATGCCTCCCTCAGGCGAAGTAGCGCCGGCCGGGAGTCGCAGAAGATGGTGGCCGCTGGCGGTGGGTCTTCTCGCAGCATGTCCGCGGCCAAGTGTAGGCCTGCCAGCTCGGCCGCTGTGGAGCTGGTGAGGAACGGCAGCCGGCATTGCGTATGAGCTCCCCTGGCCGGGGCAGTGCAGGCAGCAGCTCCTCGGCCCTCACTTGGAAGGACCGAGCCATCTGTGTACACCAGCAGTTGTCCCGGCGGTTCCAGGTCTATGAGGGCAGCCGCTTCCTGACGAATCCCGACCTCCGGCAGTCTCGCCCGGGACCTAACTCCTGGCAGCGTGGTAGTTATGTCTAGGGGTGCGGCTGCAGGCGGCGGTGGGGGCAGAAGGCACGCCCTCTGAGGAACTTCGACATAGTCCTCGAATGGAGCGTCCATGCTGCCCATGCGGGATTGGCCTCTCGAGCGGAGCCTGGCGAGGAGGTGGTCACCTCCAGGTGCTCGGTGCAGGTGCTCCACATGTCGCAGCGGCATGTCGCATGTCGCAGGTGGGGCTGGTTGCTAAGGTGTCCTATCGCTCGTTACTGGGAGTGGGGAAACCTTGGGTAGAGAGGCGTCCGTGTTGACGGTGACCCCCGTTGCGTCTTCTTGTTCTTCCTCTTGTCGTAGCGTTTCCATCCGGGACTTGACCCAGGCCGCTCTGCGCCCATCGTCGCGGCGCGGTCTCATGTTCCGGTGTAGGGGCTTGCTTTCGATTTGCTGTGCAAAAAGCTTGGGTAAACTTACCGTTTCCTTGAGGTCGGCCTCTTGCCAGCCCAGCTTTGCCTGTACCATTCGGCGCGGCGAGGTTTGGGTGAGCCGCACTCTTTTGGTAGACAGGTGGGCTTCCACCAAATCTTCCACCGTATTGTGTTTGGCCATGCCGAGCAGCTTCTCAGTGAACGAGCGGCACGGGATACCCAGCGCAATCTTCGTTGCTTTGCATATGATCGTGTTCAGTTGATGTCTGTCTTTCTTCAGTAGATGTAGGTATCGCACCGCGTATACGATGGGCGACGTCACGAAGGTCTAGACTAGCGTGAGTGCGTCGTCTTCCTTCAGTGCTCTTCGCTCGTTTGTGACCCTTGGGTATATGTTCTTGATCTTGTCCGTGGTGGTCTTCATCTTTCACAGCGCCGTTGCTACCTTGCCATGGTTCTGGAAGATCATTCCCAGGATTGAGGCTTGCGTGATCGGCGTTATGCCTTTTTCGTCGATAGTAATACGCAGCTTCTGTTTCCTTCCTTTTTTGGTTTGCGGCTTTATGATTAGGAGCTCTGACTTTTTCCGCGTGCAGGAGAGGCCGCATGTCTTTGCATAGTCGTGTACGGTCTCGGAGCAGCATGCATCTAACCTAATGAAGGACATTGCTGCTGTGTCAGTGTTGTTAGTGCGATACAACTCTGAAGACAGCATTGGGTATGTCCGCTCACCAGAGGTAAAGAAGGGCTGGTTAATACGGTCAGAACTTGGCGAGTAACCGGTAATGGCAGTGATATATAAATACAAGTTTGAAGTTTCAAGATTCAAGTTTCCAGTTTATTCACTTTCCAATTGTAGAAAGTGAAGCAGGAGCTAAGGGCTACAGCCTGACAGAGGCTCTTGCTTCACGGGGCAGTCCAGCAGTAGAGAAATCAACACAATAACATTCAATTTTATGCACACAATTATATACTCGAAACGTGAGTAGGGTGAGGAGAGTGGGGATCAATACATATATTCACAGGGTCTCTCGTAATGCTGTAGAATCCTTAAATACAAAAAATTATTTGGAGCTAGCAAACACACAAATTATTGTTGAAGGTACATCTTGTATGCATACAATAAGCATATAATAAATGGAATAATACATTTACAGACATCGAAAAAAGCAACAACAAGCAGGTTAGGAGTATTCAATACAAAGTTCTAGACGCATTTTTAATGAATTTGATAGACAACTGTCTGCTACAATCATAGTTTTGCTCAATTTTATTTAAGAGCCATGGAATCTGTAAATCAGTACGTTGTTTTCCATAATTAGTACGGATCTGTGGTGTTTTATAAAGTCGACCACGTAGGCAGTACAGACTCGCTGGCTGAGGTGTATAGGAGTTATAAAGTTTATTATTTCTGAAGTACTGCAGCAATTTGTACTAATATACTTGACTAGCTTTAGGGAAACCGTGTTTGGAAAATAAATCATGGGTTCTTAAATCCTGAATTCTTCCGTGGTAATTTTCAAAAATTCTGAGTACCTTTTTTGCAATATTATAGTAATTATGAGCGGTCGTGGTACCCCATACCAAAGAATAGTATGATAGGTTGGAATAAACTATGGTATAGTACAGCAATTTTTTCAACCAAACGTGGATAAGAGATGCGATTTTAATGAGGCAACCAACCGTTTTACTTAGCTCACAACACAAATTTTCTACATGTGTATTCCAGGGTAGGTCAGTCCTAAACCAAATACCTAAGAATTTCTGGGTTTCTACTTAGTCTATTTTACAGTTTCTGAACAGTATCGTTAAATTTGTATTTGTTGATTTATTAACTGGGGCAAATATTATATATTTAGTTTTACTGACATTTAATTGAAGTTTATTCAAATGCAGCCAATTTGAAAGAATATCCTCGAATTTGTTAACGTTTATTTCCAGGTCAGGAAGTGATTTTGAGGAGAACAACATATTAGTATCATCGGCATACTTTACTAACTGTGGGGAGTTAGGTATGGCCGACAAGTCATTAACGTATTTTAAATAGCAATGGGCCAGGTATTGAACTTTGGGGAACGCCGCTTTTTATTAAGTTTAGTGGATGTTGCGGTATGTATTGACACATAATGGTATCTATTACGTAGATAGTTTCTTAAAAGTTCTAATGCAATTACACGTATTCTATGGTTGTGTAGTTTTTGTAGTAGAACTTCATGATTTTCTGATTGGAACGCTTTGCGCAGGTGTAAAAAGACACCAAGTGTGTAAAGGTTTGGCTCTATATTGCTAATAATTTCGTGTTTTGTCATCAATAGTGCCTGTTTGGTGATTTGTTTTTCCGGAAACTGTACTGCGCATCACTTAAAACTTTATATTTGTCCATAAACATAGCCAGTCTAACAGTTATAACACGCTCAAACAGTTTAGCCAATACTGGCAACACGGAAATTTGTCTGAAATTGTTTATAGTCGTGTCCCTTACACCTTTATGAACCAGGCACACTTTTGCTATTTTGAGGCCGTCTGGAAATATAATAGTTTCTAACATAGTATTGATAATGCTAGCCAAAGGCTGGGAAATGATATCTCCAACGTATTTAATTGCAAACGGCTTCAATAAATCCCATCCGGCAGCTGCAGTGTTATTTAAACTCTTTATTATTTGCTCTACCTCTTCCATACTATTGGGGAACCATACTAAAGAATTCTCTACGTTAGATTTTGACAAGATTACTTCTTCAAATTGGCAACCAGTAACCGGGGTGTATTTTCCACTAGACAAAAAATGTGCGTTCAAAGTAAATGCTGCCTGTTCGTCAGTCACTTGTCCTTCTGTAGAGGATATTTGAACGATACTAGCATCAAAGTTCCTGTTAGAAAGATTGTTAACTTCCTGCCAGATTTTTTCGGGGTCATTTGAAATTCGGGAAAACAGTTTTTCGTAGTGCAGCTCCTTAGCTTTCTTTATTTCTGTGGTAAGCTTGTTTTAAATACTGTTCAAACAATGTGCACGTCAAAAAAATTTTTATCACTGCAAACACAGTTACCTGAAAGATATTTTATTCACTCGAATACCACTCAGAAAGAAAGTTGGAAAATAGAGAAATATGACACGCACAAAAAATAATCAGCTGAACAAAGTTGCTGTAGTAACCCCAATGAAAAGAACGGATTACGGTTGGCAGAAGAGATAGATAATTAAGATCTGATGAAATCATTAGTAACAGTCTGGGTTTGTAATTTTCATTTCAATAATAGAGAAGCAAGACGGCTTTGTGCACACCATTGTAGCCTGCGTATTTACTCCCGAAGGAGATTTTGCGAAATTCCCGGGTAGATATTTTCTCAGTGAGACTGAGCGAAACCTCTTCCCTTAGTGTATTTATTTAAAACAATTTTGTAACAATTTGAATACAATGAATTTAGGATCGTAAAACGCATTTAGGGGACGGGCTAGGGAGCTTTGTTTTTAAGAACGGCGGTCTTACTTGAGTCACTTAAAAGTTAAACCTTTGTCTGTCTGTCTCTCGCTCGATGCAGCCGCCGGCCAAATTTGAAAGAAGTTTTCAGCATGACGATAATATAGGCAAACAATTGATACATGTTTGTATACATTGCTCAGCAAAACGGTGCACCCTTAATAAATTGGTACCCTCCCCCTCTGTGAAGAAGGATGCCCTGCAAAGCTGGACGCAGTCCATGGAGTGCACAAAACAAGACACCTTTATCGCAATTTGCGATGGAGCATACTTCCTAGCCAATTAGCTGATTGACCCTCTAAAGGATCCAATCATCGTTCTTGAAGATAAACATGGAACTGCCCGTGCCCCTGTCGCATCATACGCATTCTACTGTTTGTGTAGAGCAGGGTTCAGACCCCGCAACTGTCGTGATAACTTGTCATAATAACATAAGAATGACGTCATTTCACGTGTCAGCCAACCAAACAGCGTGACATAATTTTTACGTCCATAGTTCACAAAACGGCTTTTCGTTGGTAGATTGAATATAGCCTAACACACAAATGAATTCGCTCAACCACTAAGGACTCTGGACATGTCCCAATAGGCCGTTTAACGTCCGCGTATAATTGTCAACGAACATGCCATCCATTATTACGGGCATGGAACCTATACCTTCGTATGCATGCTTTCACTATTCTGCACTACAAACTTGCGGACGCATAACCCGGGGCACGGTGTAAGAATATTGAGAATGTGAACATCTTCGACAGAACTCTGTCTGGTTGGGTTAAACTTAAGAGAAAAATACACGAACCAAGGGCGTTTATTCAAAGCGGTCCCGCTTTGAATAAACACCCTTGGTTGGTGTATTTGCCTCTTAAGAATATTTCGGTGTTGACACTCGCCGGACGCCGCGGCGGAGAACGCGGCCAGATCGTGTTCGCCCTTAGTAAATGAGCTGACCGCCGCGGCGCGGAGGCGCTGCGAATGAGGGGCCGGAAGAGTTCCTGTATATCGCGTAGGGCAAGAGTTGCGTGTCTGATTGCCACATGCCGCGCGATCCATTCCGACAGGAAAGCACGCTTTAAGTGGTGCGCATAAGACCCCGTATTCAGTCAGTTCTGCTGAACTGAGCTTCCCTGGTTGCATAAGCGGAGGAAGCGGTGGCCGCTTAACTGATAAGCAGGCGACCATCTGAATATTGTGCGCGCGTTTTTGTGCGCGCCGCTCCTGGCCACTCCTCCTCGCCACTGCCGCTGGCGGGGCAGCCCGGCTGCAGCTCCTACATGCTAGACGGGTGGCTTTCCCGCACGACTGGAACTCAAGACGGCGGAGGAGACGCAACTCGGCTCCCCTGGGGGATCTATATACAGGAACTCTAGGGGCGGCGTCTCGCTTGCGGAGTAGCGGGCGCAGCTGCGGTGAATGCGGGGCGTGCTTGACTTTCCGTGTCATTCACGCTGCGTTTCGGTGTTTTCTGCTGCCAGAGTGAGCAGTAGACATTATGATTCAGCTTCCACGTTGTGTTCGCCACCTATCACTGTGGCACCAGCCGCAGTGAGCCTTTTGGAACTCACGCGGTACAGCAAGGTGACGCAGTGCGCGGATATCGCGCCCCACGTGCTTTTCGATGGCAAATCACCGCGAACGGCACTTGCAATGCATTGTGTTTTCTCCAGCAACAAAGGCGACTTCTAGTTAAAAATATCTGTTACACAAAACGGCTAATTTGGCTTTCGTGGAACAAAAATTATTTTTTTATCTTTATGCTGAATGTATACATGGGTAATCAGCGGCATAGACAGAGCAAGGCTATTAACACAGCGAATTGTTGTATTAAAATGTAAAAACAAGGATACAGATTATGTTGGTTTGTTCAGAAGTATGGTTCTTTTACATATCCGTATTTTTGTGCAGATATTACGTCGACGAAACAAATAACACAGACATTACTAAAGCAGAAAAATGAGAATTGTTTCGCCACAGGATACATGACTTTTTATTTTTTACCTGTGTGCGTATAGCAACCCCCGAAAATATTTTCTGGATACGCCACTGTGGGAAATATCGACACCGCAATGCAAGGCGTCAAATTAAAATCAAATTGGAATATTCAAATCGTACAGAACACGGGCACCAGTTGCATTCTTTCGCTGATGCCGCGGTCAGTGTTACACTTATGTTGTTCGATTGAGCTCCATGGTCAGTAAAATCTCAAAATATCAAAAGTCTGGAGGTCACAATGTCGCCGGACGAAATAATTGAGACTTCCGCAAATTTTGACAAAAAAAACCGTGCATAGATAAGGACGAAGGAAGGAAACAGAAGCGTGAGCTCTTGTATTTTTCTTTATTCGGCCTTGTCTACGTGCAGTTTTTTGTCAAAATTGGGCTAAAAAACCAGTTAGCCCAAGTTCCAAATTTATTAGAAATAATTCAGGCTACCGATGCTAGTATCTTCTATGTGTTTTCAAAGAACCATTTACACATGCACACCACACGCCGTATGCCATGGCAGGGATGTGGTTAAGTTTATACAGACATCGCGGGCCCAGTTTTTACGCGCTGCGCAATCTGGTTTAACATAATACGTTCATAAAGCTCCCTAATTTACCCTGACCCTACTAAGGTCGGTGAAGAATTTTCTGGTCCACAATGTCGTCTTACCACGCCGACTGCAATTATTCCAAACTGACATCCGCCAATCCAAGTTTAGAGTCGCTTCAGTATTTTATATCTGGGCCTGCACGCCTGTGTTTCCGTGAGACAGACAACCGCTCAGCACCGTCGGTACCGTCGTGAAAGCCAAGCTTGATAGAGAAACGAATTGGAAATTTACATACAAAGGGATACAAAGCTGGCTACAAAGCTGGATACAAAGGTGGGAGTACAAAGCTGAGACCCGAGCCTCGCGCTCGTGGCCCGAGCGCTACATCCCTACAGCCCCAGCAGATGGCGAGACAGCTGCACTGACTCGGAAAAATGGAACTTTTTAAACTTTTAATTGGTGTACCAATACAGGTATGCAATAGTGTGAGAACTGATGGATAAGACAGGAAAGTCAGTTACGTGGGAGAGGTGGCAGACGACTATCATCATTCGACATTTGCAGCGACGCGAGCTGAGCGCCGCGAAATTTTCGAACTCCCTGTATTGAACGCCAATATTTCGGACCCACAAAGGACGTATGACAGACGTCATCATCATCATCATCACCAGCCTATCTACGCCCACTGCAGGGCAAAGGCCTCTCCCATTATTCTCCTATTGCCTCGGTCCTGTGCCAACTGTGACCAATTTATCCCCGCAAACTTCTTTATCTCATCTGCCCATCAAACTTTCTGCCGCCCCCTGCAACGCTTGCCTTCTCTAGGGATCCACTCTGTTACCCTTAATGACCAGCGGTTATCTTGCCTTCGCATTACATGTCCTGCCCACGTCCATTTCTTCTTAATTTCTACTAATATGTCTTTAACACCAGTTTGCTCCCTGACCCACTCCGCTCTCTTCCTGTCCCTTAATGTTACACCTATCATTTTCCGCTCCATTGCCCGCTGAGTCGTTCTCAATTTAAGTTGAACCCTCTTAGTGAGCCTCCAGGTTTCTGCCCCGTAGGTGAGTACCGGTAAGATGCAGCTGTCATACACTTTCTTCTTCCGCGACAATGGTAGGCTGCTATTCATTATCTGAGAATGTCTGCCATATGCACCCCACCCCATTCTGATCCTTCTAATTATCTCTGCCTCATGGTTTGGATCTGGGGTCACAACTTGGCCTAAGTAGATATATTCGCTTACCACTTCCACTGCCTCGCCACCTATCTCAAACTGCTGTGCTGTCCCGGGGTTATTGATCATTACTTTAGTTTTCTGCACATTAATTTTCAGTCCCACGGTTCTACTCTGTTCGCCCAGTGCGGAAAGCATGCTTTGCAATTCGTCCCCCGAGTTCTTAGCAAGGCAACGTCATCAGCAAATACGAGGTTACTGAGGTATTCTCCATTAACCCTTACACCCACCTGTTCCCAATCCAACGTTCTGAATACTTCTTGTAAACATGCTGTGAATAGCATTGGAGAGATTGTGTCTCCTTGTCTGACACCCTTTCTTATAGGTATTTTACTGCTCTCCCTATGGAGGATGATCGTAGCTGTAAACCCATTGTAGATATCCTCTAGTATTGTTACATAATGCTCATCTACCCCCTGGTTCCGTAATGCCTGAATGACTGCTAGGGTTTCGACCGAGTCAAATGCTTTCTCATAATCTATGAAGGCTATATATAGGGGTTCAGTATACTCAGCGCACTTCTCTATCACCTGATTGATCGTGTGAATATGGTCCATTGTTGAATAACCTTTACGGAACCCTGCTTGTTCTTTAGGTTGACTAAAATCTAAGCTTGCAGAAATTCGGTTAGCGATTACCTTGGTAAATACCTTGTAGACGACTGACAGTAAGCTGATCGACCGGTAATTTTTCAAGTCCTTCATGTCGCCTTTCTTATGAATTAGGATGATGTTCGCGTTCTTCCAAGATTCCGGTACCATTGCGGTCATTAGGCATTGCGTATACAGGTTTGCCAGTTTTTCAAGGACAATTTCTCCGCCATCCTTCAAGAGGTCTGCTGTTATCTGATCCTCACCAGGTGCTTTGCCCCCTTTCATTTCTTTCAAAGCCTTCCTTACTTCTTCGGTCGTTACTGGTGGGATGTCTATCTCCTGTGAACTACTGTCTCGTTCGGCATTATCCTGTATGTCCCGGCTACTGCACAGATCCCTATAGAACTCCTCGGCCACTGTGACTATTTTATCCCTATTTGTGATGACATTGCCTTGCTTATCCTTAAGTGCATACATCTGATTTTTCCCCACACCAAGACGTCTCTTCACTGCTTTCAGGCTACCTCCGTTCTTTACAGCGTATTCGATCCTCTCCATATTATACTTTCGTTTGTCAGCTGTCTTACGCTTATTGATTAGCTTGGAGTGCTCCGCTAGTTCTATTCTGTCAGCTGCGGTGGAGATTCTCATGGTTTGCCGTTTCCTGATTAGACCTTTCGTCTCCTGTGAAAGTTCACCAGTATCCTGTCTAGCTATAGTGCCCCCGACGTCTACTGCACACTCCGTAATAATGCGTGTAAGGTTGTCGCTGGCTTCCTGCGTCGTAAACTCGGCTTCCTTGTTAAGAGCGGAATATCGGTTCTGCAGCGCGATCCTGAATTCTTCTACTTTACGTCTTACTGTTAGCTCATTTATCGGCTTCTTTCGTACTAGCTTGTTGCGGTCCCTCCTCAAATCTAGCCTAATTCGGGATCTTACCATACGGTGGTCACTACACCTTACCCTTCCGAGCACTTCCACATCCTGCACGACGCCAGAGTTATCGCATAATATGAAGTCTATTTCATTTTTGTGCTCCCCATTCGGGCTCCTCCAGGTCCACTTCCGACTCTCCCGTTTACAGAAGAAGGTATTCATTATGCGTAGGTTATTCCGTTCTGCAAACTCAACTAGTAGGTCCCCCCTGCTATTTCTACAGCCCAGACCATAGTTCCCAACTGCCTTGTCTCCAGCCTGATTCTTGCCTACTTTAGCATTGAAGTCCCCCATAACTACGGTATACTGTGTTTTTACTTTAGCCATTGCCGATTCCACATCTTCATAGAAGCGTTCCACTACTTGGTCGTCGTGGCTGGATGTGGGCGCGTAGCCCTGCACCACCTTGAGCTTGTACCTCTTATTGAGCCTAATTACAAGACCTGCTGCCCTTTCGTTAATGCTATAGTATTCGTCTATGTTGCCAGCTATGCTCTTATTGACTAGAAATCCCACTCCCAGTTCTCTTCTGTCCTCTAGACCACGGTAACATAGGACGTGTCCATTTTTCAGCACCGTAAAGGCTTCGCCTACCCTCCTAACCTCGCTAAGCCCTATTACATCCCATTTAATGCCCTTTAATTCCTCGAACAACACCTCGAGACTTGCTTCGCTAGTTAAGGTTCGCGCGTTATACGTTGCCAGGTTCAGATTCCATTGGCGGCCTGTCCGGATCCAGCGATTCTTAGCACCCTCTGCTGCGTCACAGGTCTGACCGCCGCCGTGGTCAGTTGCTTCGCAGCCGCTGGGGACTGAGGGCCGAGGGTTAGTTGGCGTATTCATGGGAGGTTGTGGCCATTACTACACCAGGGTGGCCAATCCTGCTCTGGTGAGGGAGTGCATTACCGGCAATGGTCGCCGGGGTCAGGCCGCACCCCAAACCCCTTTGTGCAATTCCATCAATACGCGGATTTTTTTTTTAATCCGGTGGGAATTGTCCGGCACCGGGATTCGAACCACGGTCCTTCTGCACGCGAGGCGGGTGTTCTGCCTCTACGCCATCGCATCCTACCATGACAGATGTATTTCTGGAAAAAATGAAGTTTGCTCAGGTAGTGGTCATTCATAACGGAGGCACATTTAACGATTTCTATAATTATAGACCTATCTTCATACTCCCTGTTTTTCAAAAATAGCCGAGAACATCATGCGAAGAAGAATCACTGCGTTTTTGACCTCGCATAACATATTAGCTGAAGAACAATATCGCTTCCGAAAAAACAAATCGGCGGAAACGTCGTTCCTAAGAATAAAAGAATAAAAGAAAAATTGCGAATTGATGACATTACTCCGTACTACACTGAATACAGAATTCACGATGTCCAGAAAACACTGACGTATAAATTGTTCATAAAAATACTGCGACAATACATCTCGCACAGCCTGTTTCTACCTAAACATCAAATAAAAGAAAGCCCGTATCAGTTGCGAAAATCTTTTTTATCGAAGCCAAGATCCAAAGGGAACTATGGTGAACAAAACTGTCCCACAAATTACCCGGTGTGTTGAACGAACATCCGGCGATATTGGAAGTCGTAATTTCAGGAACAACGCCGTCAGAATACAAGAAACGTATTAAACAGCTACTCCTTTCTTTAGGATAGATATGACGTTATCAGTGTAACTATAAGCAAAATTTTGTTTTGTAACACCACGCGCTGCTGACGATGTTTTGCATTTTTTCTGTTTTTGTATTTTACTTTGTTTCTTCTGTACCCCATAATTATAAACACCTTGGTACAAAAATTGAAACCCCATGCAGTTGTTCCAGTGTGTGCAAGTGTCTCCTTTTCCTTGTAAATTATTCTTTTACGTTTTATTGCTTTGTCATACTGTCTGCTGCTGAGGGTGGCATGGCCTCCGTCAGGCAACTGGTTTGCCTTTAGCCACGTCCCCCAAGGCAATGTTTTGCAATATTGTCTTGATTAAACTTGTGAATGAAAATGAATGAATATATTGTTACGGTGACGTGAAGGAAGACGTGTAGCCAAGCGGTACAATAGGTATCCGCACGGTGTATTTGCAATCGCGAGAGCACCCCGCAGGCCAGTCGCAAGATTCTCTTCTACTTCGACATCTAGCTCGTTTTTCGAGTCCGCGTGTGCTACCGTCATCTTCTTTCGGCTAGTATCTGGCATATGTCCCAATGTGGTGCATAGGCTATGCACGTACCGTAGCATAACCCCCGCGGCGGAAAGCGCCGCCTCGGTGCTAATTATAGCGACGCGGGTCGCGGACCGTGGTACGGTTTGAGGCGGGCTACGTGAACAACGTGCGTTGTTGAACGGTGGGAAGTTGGCGATGGCATGGCCGGTGTTATTTCGTACGTGACATCGGTGACTTGTCGGATGACACGGTAAGGACCAGAATAGGGAAAGAGGAGTTTTTCAGAAAGTCCCACGCGGCGCGACGGTGACCACAGCCGAACAAGTGATCCCGGCGGGAAGTAACGGTTTCGGTGTCGCGAGCCTTAGCGCGCCTTTTGGGAGACTTGTGATGAGAGAAGGTTAGAGCGGGCAACTTGGCGAGTATGATCGGCACGGGCGATGGCGGCTTCGGCATACTCAGTTTTGGGCTGAGAAGGCGGTAAAAGGGTGTCGAGCGGCAAAGATGGTTCGCGGCCGCAGAGCAAGTAGAATGGGGACGAGACGAATTGTAAGCACGAATTGTCGTGACGAGACGAATTGTAAGTGAACGTGACGTAAGGCAACGCCACGTCCCAGTCGCGATGGTCGGTGGAGACGTACATCGACAACATGTCTGTAAGCGTCCTGTTGAGCCTCTCCGTGAGGCCGCTGGTTTGCGGATGGTAAGCAGTGGTGACCTTGTGTTGTGTTGCGCACGCACGAAGAAGGTCCTCAACAACTCGGGACAAGAAATAGCGGCCTCGATCAGTAAGAAGCTGGCGAGGTGCTCCATGATGAAGAATTACATCGCGTAAAAGGAAGTCGGCCACGTCGGATGCGCAGCTGGTGGGGAGAGCACGGGTAATCGCATAGCGTGTCGCGTAATCGGTGGCGACTGCTACCCACTTGTTGCCCGAGGTAGACACCGGAAACGGACCGAGAAGATCAACACCAACACGATAAAAGGGCTAAGTGGGGATTTCTAACGGTTGTAGGAGACTGGGCGGTGACGCGGTGGGCTTCTTGCGGCGTTGGCATAGGTCACACGTGGCCACATAACGTTGGACAGAACGGTAAAGGCCGGGTCAAAAAAATCGACGACGCACAGGGTCGTACGTTCGGGAAGCACCCAGGTGACCAGCCGTAGGTAGGTCGTGAAATTGTTTGAGGATGTCTAAACGAAGGTGGTTAGGGACAACATGCAGGAGCTCAGGCCCATCTGGACGGAGATTCTGGCGGTAAAGGATCCTGGATCCTGGATCCTGGAGTAGAAACAGATGAGTGGTAGGTGCAGGGGTGCCGATGGTGAGACTGTCGATGATGGATTTCAAAGAGGGATCGCGACGCTGCTCATCACCGATGTGGAGTAATCCCGAAATGGACAACACGCAGGATTGGGGCAGATGCTCAGGAGGGTCAACCGGATAACGACATAGACAGTCAGCGTCCCGATGAAGGCGACCAGACTTGTAGACGACGGAGAAAGAATAGTGTTGAAGGCGTGGTGCCCAGCGACCCAAGCGTCCTGTGGGATCTTTCAATGAAGAGAGCCAACATAACGCATGATGATCTGTGACAACAGTGAAACAGGGCCAACAGTGACAACAGGGCCGTCCGTACAGGTAGGGGCGAAACTTTCCAACGGCCCACACAAGTTCAAGGCATTCCCGTTCGGTGATAGAATAGTTGCATTCGGCAGACGAGAGGAGGCGAGTGGCGTACGCGATAACGCGATCGTGACCGCCCTGGCGTTGAGCCAGTACGGCGCCGATCCCGTGACCGCTGGCATCGGTTCGCACTTCGGTAGGAGCGGCTGCGTTGAAGTGGGCTAAAATTGGGGATGATGTAAGGAGGGATATTAGGGTGTGAAAAGCCTCATCTTGGTCGATACCCCAGAAGAACTTAACCTATTTTTTGAGAACGTCAGTGAGAGGACGGGTGATATCAGCAAAGCTTTTGATGAAACGTCGAAAATAAGAACAAAGTCCGACAAAGCTCCGCACGGCGTCTGTAGAACACGGAACCGGTAAGTTCTTCACGGCGTTGACTTTGTCTGGGTCAGGCTGAACTCCTTCAGTGCCAACGAGATGGCCGAGGATCGTAATGCGGCGGCGAGCAAATCGACATTTAGAAGAGTTTAGTTGCAGGCCAGCATGTCGGAAAAGGGAAAGGATGTCCGCAAGGTGAGATAGGTGAGTTTGGAATGATGGGGAAAACACAATGACGTCATCCAAGTAACACACGCACGTCGACTATCCACGGAGTAGAGAATCCATCATTCCTTCGAAGGTCGCTGGCGCATTGCACAACCCAAATGGCATGACCTTGAATTGGTAAAGGCCATCGGGTGTGACAAAGGCGGTCTTTTCCCAGTCCATCTCGTCGACAGAGATATCCCAATAGCCCGAGCGGAGGTCAATTGTGGAAAAGAACTAGCCCCATGAAGGCAGTCGTGGGCGGCGTCTATTCTTGGCAGTGGTGTAGCGCCCTCTGGTTGGCGCTCTTAGCCGGCGCCTTGGCGCCGGCTATGAAAGACGAGAATAAAGAAACGAGCGGCGCGTGCTTGGTGCGCCCGCACGGCATGGGCAGTTCATTCCCGAAAGCCTGCCATGCTGGCACTTTCTCTCTTGCCTACCTCGAAAGCCTACCTCGAGACGCCACCCAACGAACTCCCTGCAGACATCGCAGGCCTACACACTTCACTGCTCGCCCCCAAAACCAACGCCCGCCTGCCTCGCCGTCGCGTCACGTTCGACATTCCGTCTGGGCGGGGGGCCCTGTAGCGCCCTCTGGTTGGCGCTTTTAGCCGGCGCCTTGGCGCCGGCTATGAAGGACGAGAATAAAGAAACGAGCGGCGCGTGCTTGGTGCGCCCGCACGGCACGGGCAGTTCGTTCCCGAAAGCCTGCCACGCTGGTACTTTCTCTCTTGCGCTGCGCTGCGACCCCGCGGTACCCGACAGGGGGTATACGTCCTTCTTGGTTATTTTATTGAGGTGGCGGTAATCGACGCAGAAGCGCCAGCTGCCGTCTTTCTTTTTTACCAGAACCACTGGGGACGCCCACGGACTGCAGGAAGGCTCGATGATGTCTTCATCGAGCGTTTTTTATACTTCTTTTTGAATTACATCGCGTTCCGCATGGGACACTCGATAAGGTCGCCTGTAAATTGGCCTGGCATCGCTTGTGTCAATCCGGTGCTTCACTGCATGTGTTTGACCCAAGGGGCGGTTCTGGAAGTCATAAATGTCAGAATACGATAGAAGAAGCTGGCGTAGTTGTTGGGCTTGTGGTCCTGAAAGTTCGGAGCTGATCATTGCGCCAAATTTCTCCGCTAAGTTCGGGGTATATATGTGGTCACGAGAGGAAGCCGGTAGAGAAGTGTCGACGGTTAGCGCAGAAATGTCAATGTCGTGCAGTGGAGAAACTGAGGCGAGGGAAATTCCTTGGGGAAGTACTTGGGGATGCAATCCAAAATTCAGAATTGGAAGGATGGTGTGGTTGTTTTTGATGGTTACCACAAAGTTCGGCAGGATCACATTGTGCGTTAGGAGAACGTTGGTTGCAGGGGAAACGAGGTACGCACCGCCGGGGAGAGGGTGGCGAGAGGACAAGGGAACATGGGTGATGGCTTCAGGGCGCAGACGGATGAACTCAGCTGAACATAACGACGGTGAAACTGAGGCGTCTGGAGCATCGGGCGAAAGCGGTACCTCGAGGCGTAGTAAACCCGTCGCGCAATCTATTAGTGGAGAATGTTCCGACAAAAAGTCAAGCCCCAGAATCAAATCATGCGTGCACGTTTCTAAAACAGAGAACAAGACTGTCGTTGTGTGGCCTCCAATGGTTACACGGGCCATGCACATTCCGGTAACGGGCGGTGTCCCTCCATCAGCGACACGAACATGCGACATGGTTGGCGTCAAAATTTTACAGAGGCGACGACGAAGGGGAGCACTCATTATCGAGATATGTGCGCCAGTGTCTATAAAAGCGGTGATCGGAACGCCGTCTACTTCAACGTCGATTAAATAGTATCTAGTCGGCAACGTCAAAAGAGGATTTTCGGGCTCTGGTCGGAATGCAGCGTCACCTCTGGGCGCTGCATCCATCAGTTTTCCGGTTAGAAGCGTTGAAGGGGCGCCGACGGTGAAAGGTGTCGGCGCTGCGGTCAACGTGAATGATGGCACGGCGGCGGGGGCGAGCGTCCAAATCGGGAGGCAGAGCTACCGGCATTAGCGACGAATTCTGGCGACGTGCGACGTGCGATAGCCGAGACGAGAGGGAGGGGATGTCTGGGCACCTCACCAAGATGTTACGGTGACGTGAAGGAAGACGTGTAGCCAAGCAGTACAAGAGGTATCCGCACGGTGTATTTGCAATTGCGAGAGCACCCCGCAGGCCAGGTGCCAGATCCTCTTCTACTTCGACATCTAGCTCGTTATTCGAGTCCGTGTGCACTACCGTCATCTTCTTTCGGCTAGTATCTGGCACATGTCCCAAAGTGGTGCATAGACTATGCACGTACCGTAGCAATATATTGCGAGTTGCACAAGTGAAAGGGCGAAATTCGGTGGCACAGATTTCTGCAATATCGAGCCACTGCGTTCCGGCGGCTACTAGAAGTTCAGCGGTTATCGGCTAAAGCCAAAGCTCCCTCAGCTGCATTAAGAAGTGAACTAGCGACAATCTTCTGAGCGCACCGAAGGGCGTTGTACTCATACGTTAAACCATATTACTGTATTCTAAAATACATGTGATTCGTACATAACAGTTTGGTATAAGCTGCGGCACCTCTTCTCGTAGCATAGCGGTGGTTGGGTAAAATATGCAAGATTCATTGCCTAGACAGAGCTGCTTCACCACAAGCCAGCCCAAACGAAGCCTCACTATCTGGTGACGTTCCCTAACCTCCGTGTCCTGGTGCAGTGAACGCGGGATGGAACGTGGTTACGCAGCAAGCGCTTGGGTGTGATAACGTGACCATCCTGGAAGTGTGGGGCGTCATGGGGGCTACGGCGCTGGCAGCCGTTGTCCTCATCTGGTACCTGTCCCACGTGCTGCCATGGACATCGGCCACTCCTCAGAGCCCCCTGTTCCCACTGCTGGTCAGTATGACATTGCTATAAAATGGGTCAGGCTTAACGATTGCAAATCTAGTTATTACAACTACAAGGTCTCTTTGGCTCCGGTTTCTCACAGGTGGTGCACACAGTGTTTTATGAAAGTTAGGTCACAGCTGCCACACTTGCGCCCCGGTGGCGGCGCACCATTTAGGGGGCGAGGGATGACCAGGTGCCGGCAAACCAGCAGTCAACCCTTAGCATAATCACGTGGTTCCGCAGAGGCAAGGTTCCCAAGGGGTTATCAGCCGCGACCCATCTCTGCAAGAAATCACGTGGCATGACGCCACCAGTGCCCGACTTGCGCCGCCGACAGTCACGTTTATTTTGAAGCTATCAATGATTGCTTGTAGGTTTTCAGGCGCCGACGCAACGCCGGGGATGAGGCGCGCCGTAGTGGACTGCTCCGGAATAATTTTGACCACCTGGGGATCTTTAATCTGCGTTGAAATCTCCTACACACCTTCGCTTTTGCTTTTCGTCTCGAACCCGCGTCCTCGAACCCGCTTCCGCGAGCTCAGCAGACGCTATGAATGACCTTGCGAGAAGTGATCTAGTAAAGCTGTCGCTGTAACATGCGCTGAGGTAGAGCCGATCATTCTGTACTATGCAAGGGTTTAGCGAAGGCGTGTTTCGGTGTAAAAACACCCGGTGAAATTTTATGAGCGCCACTTGCCGCCTTAGTTTTCTCTTTCGCCCTTTCTTTCACCTATGCCCTTTAGACACCACAGCGATATACTGTAATGTAAAAAGAAAAGGAGGGTGTAGGTTTAATAAAGCCGAAAAAGCGCCGAAAATGTGGTTAAAATGAAGAAAAGTCTCAATTTCATTTTTTGTAATGTGGGACGATTATATTCACCAAAAATATTTCTGGCTGTGCCAATTATTCTAAGCCGTTTGAGTAACCTAGCCCGTTACGCTCCGCGCCCTGTAACGTGGCTGCTCAGCGTTTTGAGACAGATAGATCCTGGCAGTGGCACTCGATCGGATTATCAGGGCCGCCTTTGAAAGCGCCAACACAGTTGATTTGCGATTGCATTTGTTAAATTACCAACCCGACCATGCGACTCGTCGCACCCAGTGCATGCGTTTCTGGCATGTCTCCGATTTTTTTAGTTGCTTTCCGAGTTCTCAGGTGTCCTTTAGCCGTTTCTAAGATTCTGTATGAAAGTTTGTGTGGCTGTTGGAGCAGAGAGTATAAGGTTTTTTTTCGATTCCCGTATCGGGCGGATTGATAAGCCATCGTCAAGGGAGGAATGAAAGTACGGCAATCATGATTTGGTTGGCATTGGAAAAGGTGAAGCAACGCTTACTTCTGTTTGTTCATTCACCAGAGAAGATACGTTTTACCGAGCTATCGTTGTATCCACAGTACAAAAAGGAAACCCATTTTATGAGATCTCAGAGTGGAGACGGTAGAAGCCAAAGGAACTCGGTTACCGCGAGGGTTCTTGCCGTCAGTTTTTTTTAGTATCGCGGCCAGAGCTCCTCTAGGCCTGGTGGCGGGAATGAGGGGGAAGTATTCCCGCGGGTATTCACGCAGCGAATTGAACACGGCCCTACTCTTCGCATGGGAGTATTGGGATGACAATGTGATAGAGTGTGTGCACCAGAACTCTGCGCAGTGAGAATGTGTCGGTAGGAGGCGCCCACATGTGGCCTGCTTCGGGCAATTGTGGGAACGAGGGGATTGGTAGTGACCTGCGGAGGAGGAGGTTACTCTCGGGGTTGTCCTAGTGTGTAAGAAGCGGACGTCGGCATATCAAGAGGTTTGCGTGTATGAACATAAAAAAGTGGGCCTACGTGGAGCAGGAGGCTCCATTGCCAGATTAGGAAGATGCTTGAACCTCAGCTTTTTACCAAAGTTTCACCAGATTTTAGAGGCTCTAAAATACGGCCGTTATAACGTATTTTCTGCTCTTGGATGATTTCTGTGCACGACATTCTTCATAACTCAGCCTTGAAGATCGTGTTCTTGTTGCTTATAGCAAGCCAACCTATTATGGAAAGGGACTTGATCACTTTTATAATAGGAAAAAAAAACAGTAGTGTTGACTTTATTAAATTGGCCATTAAATTAGCACTATACGTTTGAGACAACTGAAATAAAATATCGAATATTATCCGTCATAATGCCTTTTCATGGAGAATACACCCAAAATTCGATGGGCATGATTTCACTAAAAGTTGCTTCGCTCTATGAGCCCTTCGCATATCTTTACATTCAAATCAGAGCTGGTATGGTGCACGCTTCTCTGAAGTTATTTCTTCATAATCGGACACTTTTCTGATTTTTGCACAATCAACATGCCATACAAAATATTTGTAGCTCGGAAGATTAGTGAGGAATTAGTTAGAGAGGCAATGCTAGTATTACGGCCGGTATAAAATATTTCCGCCGATGGTATTTCCAGATTGGATGAAATATATTGCCAGATTTGAGTTTTAATTTCGATCAACTAGTGCTGAAGCCCGAAATACTTATCAAGCACCCTAGAATACACGTGAAGTTCAATGCTGTAGAAGCTCTTGGTGTTTAGTACAGGAAAAAGCTTCAATTCAGGAAAAGGAAACCACTAATAAAAGCAGTAACACACTTCTCACCCTTTTTCACCAGGTAACTGTATGGTTTCCTTATTCCGTGACTAACATAATGAAAATAGGAAAGGTACAAAGGAAGGCCATCAGGTTCAAACATAACCAATTTAAACGGGCTGATTCACCCACTACCCTCCTAGCTGTTTCGTGGCTTCCCACGCTCGAAACACGTGAGAAGCAAGCACGTTTAAAATTCCCATATCAACTATACATAACTATTAAATAATACACGTTTCAAAATACGCTGAATATTCGCAAACATGAACTACCCGGCAGAAACATAGAAATACTTTATAAAAATATCAATGTAACAATGATGGGTTTGAATACTCCCTTTTTTCAGTTGCCTTCCATGACTGGAATTTGTTAACGCATTTCACCACTAATGTCGATTAATTGTGCGATTTTTTATCAACAGCATCTTTGATATGTCGTTGCTTTTCTGTGACATGAAAACCAGCGTGCACTTCTACTTGGTGTAGATAGTTGTAATTATAGTGAAAAATGTTCAATTACCATTGTTGCTATTTTCATAAAAATTAGCATGTACTTGTAGCCCTTTGTGTATTGTGCGCCTAATTGCTTTTGTTTCCGAACTTCGAAGTTTCTGATTTTCTTTTTTACCAATTATTTAACTATTTACGATCCTTAAATCGTTAAGTGTTGTTTGTAAATGTATATTGTAGTGCCAACCTGCTATGGTCTCTTTGGAGAATGGCAGTAAATAAATTGTAAATAAAAATGGCAGCATCTCCACTCTGTGGATGATGGCGAGGTTGCGGAGTACGGTGACTCGAAATGACATCCAAGTTTTGCCCCGCGTCACATCTGATTTGCGCGACGACCGTCATTTCATTGGAACAGTGAGTTGCACCTTGATTATTCCCTAAATGAAAGTGCAACTCATGGCTCAAATAGAGTTTTGCTTGATTTTTTCTTGATAGTGGTGTGTGCACGGATGGACGCGGGTGGACATGGGAGGTCCTAAGGTACTCCGCACCGTTACAGGCAAAGGATTAAGCCGTTTCACTCTCGGGCACTAAATCACGGTCTTAGCCCAGTGGGCAAGACGACGAGCCCTAATTCTGTCTGGTGTGCCAGACACAGGCTGGAATCCTGCCGGTGCCTGTGTGATTTTTTGCGATTGTAAATGCGATGCGCGCGGACGGGCATTGTGCCGTTTTAAGGTACTCCGCACCTAACAAATAAAGAATTAATGTTTGTTGTTGTAATAATGTCACCTCAGCACCAGCAATACTTAAATTTACCATATTTTCATCGGTATTCACGGGTGAATACGCGTGAATACGCGTGATTACGCGTGAACAATTGGCCACTGTCACTCGCACTGTCTCTTCTATGTTGGAAATATTAATTGCTGATTCTGAAATATAATTTCGACTTATAAATCTAAAGTTTTATCTTCAGCAGACAATACTGGCCTCAATAAAATAATCCTAAAAATCTGGAGCCAAGCTTTTTTCCACTATTGGCGGTGTTGTTTTCCAAGTCACTATCAAAAGGCGAAATACCCCGATAATAAATAGTGGCCCAGGGTATACCACCGGTAAAGTAAGGTGATCGTTTCCCACCCAATATCTATCGACCCGTATCTTTATAACGTACGATTTGAAATTTTTCGAGCCTATTATATAATAACAAATTATTCAATACCTAGGACGTAACCTCATATTTAGGCATCAGCACGTTTTTCGCAGAACCTATTCCTGCGACACACAACTCACTGGCTTAATTCACGATATATAGTTACCGATAGAAGCCGGATTGCAAGCAGATGCCAAGTTCCTAGATTTTTCAAAAACATTTCACATTGCCCATCAATATCGGCTTTTTCACAATCTTAATGAAGTGAACATTGTCCGTACTTTTGCCTCATGGTAACATAATGTCTTTCTTATGGGTTGCAATTTACAACAGTTTACAATCACGACTCATCCCTAGTCCCCGTAACATCTTGTGCACCACAGGGAAGCGTTGTTGGGCCTCTACTTTTTCTAATTTATACTAATGATCTACCAGATGGCGTTAAGTCTATTATCAGGCTATTCGCAGACGACTACGTAATATATCGTAATATTTATTCTAACTGGGATCATCGCATTCTCCAATCTGACCTAAATGCTGGAAACGCATGATATTTCTTGCCAAAATAAAAATTGATGTTTGCTAATCAAGCACCCCGCCTATGAAAATCTTACATCTTAAACAACAATCGTGTGGAACTGGTTTCTTCCTGCAAATATTTTGGCGTTCACCTAACCACTAAGTTGGCGTGGGATGATTACATTACCATATTCTTCCACGTGCCAAACCGTACTCTTGGCTTTCTGAAACCTAACCTCAAACATGCTTCTGCGCATTCACGGAAATTAGCATAGAAAACACTAATACGTCTTAAAATAAAGTACGCTTCAGCCATATGGGATCTTCATCAAGCATACCTAAAAACTGATTTGGAAGCCCTGCAAAACAGTTCTGCAGGGTTTACCTTTTTGGATTATAAACGTTACACCAGTGCGACAGCATTAAAAATCGCGCTGAGATGATTGAAGCCTTTTTTCATATTTGTTATGCATCTCCTTTAACACTATCTCAAAACTCTACTATCACGCGTCTCTTCATAATGATTTTACGTGTGAACATTCTACCGTCATCCCGCATCCTATGTTTTGATTTCCTTTTTATTGTTTATATTACTTTCCATACGCTACTAAACATCCGTGTGACCTTGTGCTAATTTTTAACATAGTGCTCCCAGACCTTTCTTTGTTTTTATTTGTGTTTGTGTGTTCTCTGCGAGTGTTTCTTTTTTAGGGTATGCACTGCCGTTGATTTTACCCTTCTTGCGTTGTGTTTTGTTTTAATTACATTTTCATTTATTGTATTACTATTGTGATGTGATGCACACCCAATGCAACACCCTTCGCTGGAGGGCATTTATGGTTAATTTGCAATAAATAATAAATAAATAAATTGTAACAAACTTCTGCCGTGATTAACCCCCTGGCGACGCGGGTATCTAGGCTCTGGTTTGATGGCTGGCTGCCTGATTGGGGCCTATGCCGGAACAGGCTGGAGTCCGCCGCACCACCACTAGTTAGGTAGGTGGTTAGGTTTCAAGGATTTGGAGGGCAGGTAACGAGGCGACATAGTAAGAAATATTTCGTAGCTCATGTGGCGGGACAAATAGAATCACATGGGGAGTTGTTCACCAGACCAGGGCAAGGTATACAGCGACATCCTCCGCAGCTACTTTAGGTGTGGTCGTGTCAGTGGCCGGAATAAGTGGAAAAGTATAGAAAATCCGATTTCCTTGATGACAGATGTAGGCATAGGAGAGTATTGGGCCACGTCCACATCTTGCCACACTTATTCAAACGACGCAAAGTGTAAGGACAGGAAAACCTGGCAAGGGCACTTTTATTGATTTCCGTGGGCCAGGTGAGTTTTCTCATAAATCCCTCATTGTTTGCTGATCGTGCTTCCCCTCTGAGCTGTTGAATTTTTTACTTTCTTGAACAGCCGTGGTACTGGATGCCATGGCGGGTTCAGCTGAGCAAGGATGAGACAGCGACTGCGCTGAACCCCGAGCGCTTCGAGCCTCCGCCAGAGGCTGCCGCCATTATAGAGTGTCGAGGACTGAAAAAGGTGAGCCGCTGTTGCCACACTATCGTAGTATCTTTATACGTTCGTATTGCATCACTAAAAAAGCTTTGCATGTACAAGCGTCAGGCCTTGTTGCGAAAACAGAAGAAACTACAATTCATTGCATTGTAATGAATTTTTGAAAACCGAAATTTTTTCGAGAGGTTAAGAGGCACACGCAGACATGCACCCGTACAGACACACGCAGACGCGAGAACGCGCGTGCGTGCATTTTATGTTAGGAGTAAACGATGGCACAGAAATCTTGCTGCAATCAAAGCATATTAGGGCGAACTCTCGCTTATCGCTCATCTAAAATACAAGCTCAGAAGCAGCCAACAAAGGTACGCGCCCATTCGAGAGTTGGCGTATCTAATGCCACAGCGTTTGGTCATCGTGCATTTTCGCGGTCCGTCCTGCTACACAAGCCTTCACAATTACACCGATGACATGCGCGATGGATCCTGAAGAATGTAGGCGAGTGAGGCGCAGGCTGCGCTCTTTGTCATCAATTAAGATGTCGGCGCGCGAAATAACGCCATAAGAAACAAAAGGATTCAATTCAATTCAGTTCAATTCAATTCATTTTTTTCCTGATAGATCTGATATTTGCAGTGTGACAGAGGCCCAGGAACCAACACATAGTGTGGCAAACGATGCTAGACGAAAAAAATACAATATTACCAGAACTTCGTACCTGATAAACAATCGATGCTCTAAATGTCAATTCATTTAGGGATACGGAAGGAAAAGCAAGCAAGTACAATAAATTTCATCATATCATCTGACAATACTGTAGCAAAGTATTAAACACAACATCAGGAATTTACACACCCTATAACGCAATTTTTTATAATAGTTATTACATGAGCCAGCAACTAAGGACCAGGTACATATACACGAGGGTAATTATGAATCATATAGCAGAGGATAGTCTCAATTTTAGCACCAAAATACAAACCTACAATACAAAAAAAAAACAGAGATGATGATGTTTGGAGTTTAATGGCGCAAGGCCGACTAAGAGCAAAGAGCGCCAAAAAAACCAGAGATATTACCAAAAATATTAAACCGAAGAAACACTCATCATTCAAGTACCATTATAAGTATTAACCGCAAAAAATAATTTCAACACTCTTTCAGTAGATATTTTGTATATTTATTTAAAATAACCGGAAGACTGTGCTGCAACGATTGAAATTTGTAGTTAGTACGAAAACGAGGGATGCGCCAGCTGTCAGTGCTGCGGGTGTTTAGTATACGATCTGAACCTTCTAGCTGCGCTGTGGACATTAAACAGTTTTTTGATGCAGTGCAAGAAAATATATAGAATGCATTTCGCTCGAAGTGGGGCCTGCGACCGCGGCAGAGTGGGCCTACTCGGATATAAAGTTGCGAACCTACCAATCAATGCCCATTGTACCGGTCATTAACTATAATACCTGGAGCAAAGAAAATTGCGGGCTAAGTCTTGACCTTTTTCGTAGCAGTCCAAACTTCAGCGTACACGTGCGAACCACACTGCTGCCATATCTGCATAATTGAGTAACGTTCTTTATTTTTGAGTAATTTCGTCCGTTTGAGCGTACGGAAACATTTTCGAGTGTAGCTTTACTTCGAGGAGCTTTCTCATTACGCGAAGGTTGTCTATGTGCGTGCAAACGTTCACAGGTAAATGTAGAATTGTTAAGGAGCGGCTGAAGCAGGGCCGTTCTTGTGGAAAAACCTTGTTTTTTTCCAGAGAAGGCAGTACTAATTGATGACAACCTCCCCGTCTGCTGAGGCATTTTCGCCATATTTGGAGCGCCATGCTTGTAGGAGCTCCGTCGAGGTGGCTTGAAAGCACAAGAAATTGCAAACGTCGGTATTGCAGCCGTCCCCGGTCAATTGTTGCTGCGAGACGCACAGTTTTTTTCGGGATATCTTTTAAATGCGGAGCATTTCCTAGGCTCGCCTGGTCCTCCGTCGTTGATGGCGGCGCCGTCCACACGCTCACTGCGCATGCGCAACTCTCCTCCTTACACCCACAGTTCCGCGATTCTACACTATAAAAAAAGAAATAGTTAGCGGCGCCCGGTTTCGATCCCACGACTCTCTGGCCTCAGCGTGAGGTACGCGGTGCTCTTCCCACTACGCTACAAATCCGGGACAGGAGCAAGTGCTCCGAACGCGCCTTATGTCCTTGACTCATTCAAACTACATCAAGAAGCTACTCATACAACGAAGGCACGCGAAGCTGAACGTCAACGGAAACGAAGAACTGAAAACTTTAGAGGGGGATGCTGAATTTCCCGTGGGAAAGCTGCGGCGAGAAGCGCCACGCGCCTTGCCGCTCAACCAGCCCCGTCCGCAGCGCCTCTGATGCTGATTGTGGCAGGATGCCTTTAGGGATTGGCCAACCAAAGAATTCATCACGAGATAGGTTCGCGTTCAACCACCGTCGTCATCTTCCCGTAGGGAAAACGCCGAAGAAGAAGAACGAGAAGACAAAGCTGCGAAGAGGAGGTCGTGTACATTGCTCTCAGCCGGTGCACCAATGTCAACAACCTTTACCTCACCAAAGCTGATGGAGACTACCGATTCTACCACAGAGACAACATCGACAAGAACATGATGGACGAGTTTCGGCGCCTCGAGAACCACCGCCTACTCACTGTAACACAACAGCACTTGCGTGCCTTTGGCACCGGTGTGGACCCGGACGCGGAATTCCCTCTGGCACTAGTAAAAACCAGATCACTCAACATAACGGCAACACAATGGAACCACACGAAACAGCCACGATGCTTCGCATCCTCATCAGGGTTCCACACGGGAAGATGGTGTAATTTTTTTTTATCCACTGCACCCGTACCGGAGGAACGGAACCAGGTGAAAGCAATTGCCTCTACCGCGCACGAGCCTCACTTGCTCAGCTGTACGCAACCGATACCATTGCGTACGATATGTTCACTAAAAGTACTGCGCAAAAAAATGTTGCCGGACCTTTAAGCATATATTTTCGCGAAAACGTTTCTTTCGGCTTGGTTTGTCGTCCTGACTAATTCGGATCTAACTTACAACTTAGCCATCGGACTCGGTGAAGCTACTTTTCTAGAGTCACTACTCATGTGGCTGCTACACTGCCTCCGCAGAAGCTCAAAACCAACCAAGACTCCAGGAGACATTTTTGATGGATGCTCGTTTTTTAGTTATAATTGCTATGCGCGGTCATCCAATTGCAATTGAGCGCTCGCCTTGTGTTTCGCCCGGATTTCCTTTTTATTTTTTAAGCGCTACCTGAAACTGTGCCCGCCAAGTGCTTCTTCCTGTTTATCTCTTCTGATTCATGCCACAGAACAAAACACTCTGAATCTATTTTTGGATTTCACTCTTTGGGATTTCACCCTTTCCTTATTTGGGTGCACTGCTAGAAGATGTAGGGAGTCGACTCAAGTGAGCAAAGAACCCCACCGAATCTACAGGGCACAGGTGACGCAGGGGGTGGCCGTCTGATGCGTGGCTTTCGCCGACCAGAGCGGTAAGAATGAGTCAGAGCCTTGAACGAACAACAAAAGAAAGACTTATATTTGGACAGGCAAAACACTATATAAGCACGAGGACATGTCGCGTAACGGCGACGTAACATAGAACGAATAGAAATGCGAGAAACACTTCAAAATCAGGCAACATTATTCAATCAGGAGTGTTAACAAGTTTTTATTACAAAACAGAACAGTTAACTAAAAAGAAAACGAAGAGTTCGATGCATATGAGAGACAGAGTCCCACAATATTCACCGACCGGGCCGGACGATTCAAGCTGTCGGAGGCGATAAGGCTACCTATGAAGCGTGGCTTCGTCGTAGGCCAGGCCGTCCGAGAAAATCACGGTGATTCGAGCCCCGGGAGTACGTTGGAGTCTTCTAGGGCGCGGGTCGCCGATGGTGTGGTGCACAAACTGGCAGAAACCGTTGTCACATCACGACGTCCAAACGTAGCTATCTTGCCTCGGCGCGAGTCTCTTTTTTATAACTGCGCCATCGTGGAGAGAGAGGTCACAACACGCAACTCACCATCCACCGACGAGCGCACAACTTCCCTCTTTCTCCCTTCTGGAATCATCGACGCGCCTTAGCCCTGGAAAAGCCTCACTCGGCCTCTCGAAAGAACTCTAAGCTTCCGTGAAAGTTGAGCGGCGGAGCTTTTATTTGGGTATTTTCTTGCCGGCGAGCCGGCGAGTGCTCGCGCTACCGCCGCTTCGTTCGAGAGAGTTCCAGTGTTTTCTTGGGGCGAATAGAACCGAACTGAATGAATCGAACTACTGTAACAAGAATTAGGCGCTGTTCAATAAAAATGAAAAATTTATACGGTACTTTTAGGCGGCGTACGCCGGAGTTTGTGACAGGGATTTACGCGCGCTGTAAAATTTGAGGAACGCTATGAAACGCATTAGCGAAGGGTTAGCATCTGAGGAGAGTTTCTTGCGAACGATATCTGGGAGGGTGAACGCTCTATGGACGCTATCCGGGTGCGTACATTTGCGAGCTTTGCCACTTAACAATTTCGCTTTAGAAGCATCTCGTCTGAGCACACCGTCGAGACCATGGAAGGTTTGCTCTGCCCCAATCGGAGTTGCCAAAGACTGACCACAACAAACCGAGGAAAATGCCGGGACATTTTCAACAACGTGAAATGCGGGGAGGGGCGAAGCATGTGCTCTAGGCGCCTAGTGTGTGTGCTCTAGGCGCCTTGACGTTTTTGCCCATGCAGATGGAACTGTTGCGGGGTAGAGGTATACAGCTTTGCTGTAAATGTCTGGTGTCTTTCTAGCGAGAAGTGTTCTATTGTGAGGCATTGGAAGATGAGCGTGCAACGGTGCTCTTCTCGTACGCGTTTTTGCCTACTGAGACGAACGCTGTAATGCGAGGCATTGGAACGGGAGTGTGCCGGTTGTGCCTGCTTCGGCCGGTTCTCACACGTGCGCTCCAGTGCAGATGCTAGGGAAAGACTGGCCATAAGCCCTTCCGACCACTTATAGGGATGCCTGCATCGATTGGACAATTTCCAAGAATGTTCCGGCAGCTTTGAGTACCCGAACACCGATTATCGGGGCGAGCACAAAGTCATTGTGACTATCGATACTAAGAGTAAGCGAGTGATTCACAGCAGTTTACGGGCGCTGTGGTTCAAAGACCGAAGGTTTTGTCCATTTATGTTTACAGCTCCGCTGGTAGACCACATTAGCAGGGCGAAATGGCACTGGTCTTTTTGTTGTGCTTACTTTGCGCAGTATTTCGGGAACTTTGCTGCGCTTAGTGACGTCGACATGACTATTCACAAAGACCTGGTCACCGTCCTGCTCGGCCACAACGGAGCTGGAAAGACGACGCTGTTCAGCATAATGACGGGTGAGCTGCTTCCCAGGGTGCCTAATTTTTGCCTGTGTTTTTATTTGCACGAGAAAGAAATTTCTGCAGAAAATAAAACATTCACAACATGTATAAAATATAAAGTCAACTTTGACCCAATATATGGCCTGGCAACGCTCAGCCTTCTCAAAAATGACTAAAAAACCTCTTAAAGAAAATATGATTTCTCAATGAGACCGAATAATGTACGGAATGAATAGTGCAATGTGATTTATGTGTAAAGGTGCTACAAGTCGTTAGTTTAGTCTAACCCTTACTAGAAAAAATAAGATGTACGTTTGAAGTTACCACGCGAATTTATGTTCAGAAGGAAAGAATCGCAATTAGCAAGTGTTCGAGTGTTACCTAAAACGTAGGTAATCGTAGCAAGTCCCTTACGCCCAACTACCATTCGCTGTAACAAAGAGTGATCTTAGGTTTATGTGTTTTCCTAACTCAGGAGTGAAATTCGGTTCCTTAAATTTATTGATTATTTGGTACTATGTGTAGAGGAAGACGTTAAAGGAGCGGAGTTGAAGGTCATCTTCCTGGAGTGATTGGTTGCATCCCGTCTCCCTTCTCTTTGAGCGCAAAGGCGTTAAATATACACACAAATGACTTTTGTGGAGTAGGTGTCGTCAAGCTCATACGCAGTTAAGCATTTTGTATACTGGGGTAACCGCAAGGAATGTCTAAATAAACGGAGGGAAAGAATTTTTTATGTTCCACTAAAATTTCCGTAGGCCAAAAGTGGGCAACGCATAGTCTCTAAACGTGATACTACGTAACTTGTCCAAATAACTCCGTCGTTCTCAATGCGGGATTCAAAACCCGCATAAAGGGATAGGAAAGTACCCAGAATATTGTTGTTTTGGGTGGGGACAATTTTTTTTAATATTTCTTTATTTTACGTGCAGGTAAAAGTGTGTTGCCCCACGGCGCACTGCCATGGTTCTAAGCATTTCTCTTGGCGGGACACGTGTGGCGATTAGGTATAAACATTAGGACTACGAACGTTCTAGTGCGCTGTCAGCGAACCCGTTTCGGGTTACAGGGCTTTAAGTGATGCACTTTTGTTTGGGATAAAAAAATCGCTTGCCTTTTCTCTCAACATTTGGTTCGTAACTACGCGCACAGTTTTTTTTTTTTGTACGTGCCCATTGCGTTAATTTTCATCCACTCCGCTACTTCGCGCAGCAAGCGGGGTTGAAGTCTCGCACTGTGCAGCCCCGAACAACCGCGGCATAAAGAAAGTCTGCAGCCTTCTGTTTGATGAGCTCCTCTACAGGCAGGGCTTCGCATGAATATTACATATTGCGGGAACCATGTATTTTGTTTGTATACTCGTTTTTTTATATTTACTATCCGCCTCCGCCCGGTTGTGTTACTGTTTCAAGAAGAGTGCATGAATCCTTTGGATTCTTTTGAGGGCGTTTTTGGCCCTGGGGTCACTAGCCTAGAATATCCTTCTTTAATCTTCAGAGTTCTCATTGCAATTCCATGTTTCGAGAAACAACCGCGAGGAAAAATAAATGCTGTCTGGGCTGCCGCAGCGGTATCTCATTCGCCGACTCTCACCTGCGCACGTCACTTTGTTGACTGCTGCCACGCAACGTGGGTATTCTTTGAGTTGTTAGGGGAGCAAAAGTTCACTCTAATAAACTTGTTTTTCCTTCACGACAGCTGCGTCGTCTTTAGCTACGTGATATCTAGTGGAGGTGCTGGACACATGCACCATAAACCCTCGGCCAGCCGCCAAGCAAGCCCAACCTGTACCAGCCGCACACAGCACAGCCTCCCACCCTAGTTCCGTCTAATTAGTGAGAAGGTGATAAAGGAAGACCTCGTGACCACCAACCTTGGTAAACCAAGCCAATCCCCCCGTTGTTGTCTAGCAACATCGCGAACCCACATCATTCAGACGGTATTCTGGTGAAGACCTCGAAGAGGGTGTGCACATTTTCAACCGGTAAGGTGACGAAGAAAACCTGAGGAAATTGTTTTTTCCTCTAGAAATTGGCTTGAACGGGGACTCGGTTTGGCTTGAAAACCGCGACCGTTCACTAACATCATGAACCACCCTCAAAACAGAATATTTGAAAACATTCACAACTGTCTTTCGTAACGATCGATCTCCGCGGTTGTTGCAGACACGATACCAACACGCCAACGAATGCGTTTTATTGTGCGTTCACGACATGAATGTGCTGTTCTGGCTAGGTGACACCGAAATGCCATACGAGAAGTTGCCCTTTTCGGTGCGAGATGTTAAACTTTTTTTCCCTGGACTCCTTCGGAACCTCCGACAGCCATTCCTGAGTTCTGAACATGTGCTCGAAACAGTACGGTCGACCCCTTAACCCGTTTTTGGTGACCCACGACAACGATCCAGGATTCGCGACGGACGATTTACGGGAAAGAATCCGCACAGTCATTCGCGATGAACTGCGAAACGCTTTACCAACAACGCCCAACCCCAAGTTGCCTCCCTTACCGACACAATCCGAGAAGGTCCAACATGCATTAGGAACGTCTAAGGCCTCAGAAACGCCCCATGAGCCACAAGCTATGGCCTCCACCGAAGCTGATTGTCGACCCCGCCCAGCTACAACACGTCATCAGGAGGCCCTGCTGTACAGCCGTATGCTGTCGCCACCCCACCACTGTAACACAAAACAAGACGTCCAGGAAAAGCGCCGTAGGGCGAACCCCCGATAATCTTCAGCTGTTCTACCACAGCCGAGAGGCGGACCGCAACTACCGTCGCTGCCCCTACATGTGGCTCGGTTCGCAGGGTTCATCGTCGATGTACCAGGCCCTCTACAAGGCCACACCAACCGGGGTCCAGCACGCTTCAACCGTTCGCCGTCGCCCTGCGCATACCTATCGCGACGCCGTCGAAACAACGCAGACTTCACGTGCGGGAGACCCTTCAGCACGCCTAGGACAAAATACAAGCAGCAACGTCTGGGGCTGAACTTGCTCAATTCTTTCATGAAATAAAAATAATTCAATATCACCTGTTACTACTTTATTCTTTTTTAGGTATATCACAGCTTTTGTTTTATTTGTATTAACTTTAAGACGCTTTCTATTGCACCAGTCGCGCAAATATTCTAAAAATTAGTTTCCACACTACGATATCTTGGATGTTGTATTTCCTCTGGCAAGCATTGTCATATCATCAGCGTAAGCTACTAAACGAAACGGAAGAGGGTTATAAAAATGTAATCTAAATATACCAAAAACAAGAGTGGCCCTGAAATACTGCCCTGCGGTACACCAGGCAAGATTGACTCGACATCAGACACAGTTTCAATAAAACACACCACTTGCCTACGGTATTTCAGGTACGACTGCACTAAAGCAAGACTGATTCCCCAACGCCATAAAGACTGGGTTTTTGAAAAAGAAGCGAGTGGTCGAAAAAGTCAAATGCCTTGGATAGATCAACTTACATACCCAGCACAATAGCTTTTCTTCAAAAGCGTCGATTATGATCTCTTTTTGCTTAGTTAATTCTATTTCTGCGAATCGCTGTTTTGTAAATCCACACTGATAATCGGAAAAAAGAGAATGCTTGCATAAGAAGTCATTCAATCTGTAATGAATGATTTTTTCTAGGGATTTACATAGTAGTTGTAGGATAGATACTGGCCTATAATTGGAAAAGTCAGAGACAATACCACTTTTATGTATTGCAACAACCTTTGCAATTAGCGTTTGTTTCGGGAAGACACCGAGGTTGTAAATATATGTCAATATCGGTGCCAATAGGTCTATTACAAATTTAAACAGTTGAATTTGAAAACCATCTTTATCCTTAGATTTACTCGGTGGAAGATTTGAGAACACGGATATAACTTCTAATTCAGTAGTTTGAAACAAAAATAAAGTTTCTTGGACGCTTGGTGCCATACAGGCATAAGGAATATTTTGTGCTGGAGACAGCGATTGTGCAATAGTGATAAAAAACCGTTTAAGCTGGTTGGAAAGCTCTTTCCCGCAGAGGACCTTCCCGTCTTTTTCAATGGAAACAGTAATACTCTGTTGCCGGAAGTTAGCAAGCAATATAGTTTGTCCCTTTTGACCAGGCGCGTTGTTGCTGAGAGAAAGATAAAAAAAATTACTAAAATATTCAAGTTTTGCCCTATTTGATTTGATTTGATTGTAGGGTTTAACGCGCCGACGCAGCGCAGGCGATGAGGCGCGCCGTAGTGGAGGGCTCCGGTTTAATTTTGACAGTTTTGCCCTATTTAGTTCTAGGTTTAACTGATTGCGGTATTTTTTATACGTGCGTAGTTTTTTAGGATTTCGTGTTTTATTCAACTGTGCGAATAGCTTGCTTTTGATTTGATTTTGCAGATTATTTCTGCTCTTACCCATGGTTTTCTAGTGTACACGAAAAGATTTTCTGTTCTATTTCTATTTTCTATTTTCAATGTTCTACATTGTATTTTCTATTGTGCACGATGACAGTACTATACGAAGAATGAAGTGGGAAACCTTGATTTCTGGACAGGCCTCACCTTCCACAAAGAGGAGAGGTTCCAACAGTATCTCCAGAATCTCCTGCCACCACTTTCGTTCATATGCCAATGAGCGCCAATTTTCATATCCCGGTTCGTACTTTCTTGTGGCACCCAGTGTTCTGTGTTTCAGCGTTGCTCTGAAACAAGAACGAAAGCACAGTCTTCGTTTCTTGCCAATTTTGCAACGAGCTCCCATTACAAGTTCCTTTATTGCGGAAGGAACGCGTTCCAGTTCTACTTCCAACATTGGAACATCTCGTTACTTTACGTTACATCTCATTTTTAAAATTAAAATATTGTGTCGGATTCCTGAGGCGAAATAAAGTTAGAAATTTTAAACTCACACGGAGCTACGTATCGGATAGGAATATGAACACCGCCAGCAGCAGTTTATATGGAGATAAAAAGAATCCAAAGAAACGCTCCTAGACCATTTTTTTCAGGGAGCACCGGACAAACTCCAGGCATGTCTAACTTCGATTTTGGTGCTCGTCTATTAAAGGTGCAACACAGATGGCACTTCCCACTTCGGTCTTACAATGCGCAGTAAGGTTACTGTGCTTCAAATATGCAAATAGAAAGTTTTAAACATGCAGAAATGTAAATAAATGTCTTGCATTAGAAACCCCACGGAAAGGAACAGTACATAGGCCTTTAATGAATGCTGATTTAATATTACAGTTTATTTAAAATACCTTACAGGCCTCTTAGCAGGAAGTTTAGTAAGGGGGTTACAAAAGTGAAGCTTTGCGGATCATACAGCACAAATTTCCGAGTAATGAAACACAGCAGAACAAGTACTGACTGCGAGGTTCGCAATTCAAAATTTGTCGGGAAACAATAAGAAGAAAAACAAATCCAACAGCGTAGTTACACACGAAATCTACGGACAAGAATTACAAAGTAGGCCGAACACAATTGGAGTAGTAGATAAAGGAAACAACGAAAGATAGCCAAATATGTGGACTTGACGCCCAGATCAGTTACTGGTTTAGAAATACGCATAAGGGAAAAGCAAAAAAAAGAAAACGCGGAGTGTAATCACGCGCGTAAAAAACATGTACACTATAAAAATACTAGTCGGACACAAATTGCGGCATTATAAAAAACAGAAACAACCACAAATAAAGAAAAAGAAATGAGAAAGCAAGAAAACGCGTTCGGTGGTACAGATAAAACAAATTCCTTGCTTCTGATTGATTGATTGATTGTAGTGCTGAACACGCCGACGCAACGCCGGCGATGAGGCGCGTCGTAGTGGAGGTCTCCGGATTAATTTAGACCACCTGGGGATCTCTATCGTGCGCCGAAATCTCGTACACACACATATTTTTATTTTTAGCCTCCATCAGAAAAGAGGCCGCCGCGGCCATGAATGGAACCCGCATCATCATGCTCAGCAGCACAACGCCTTAGCCACTGAGCCACCGTGGCGGGTGATTCCTTGCTTCTACAAGGAGAAAGAAAGTTGGAAACAAAGTTAGAGGATATGGCAGAAGAGAAAAAAATGTACATAAATGAAAAAAATATGAAAACAATAATTGAGGAAAAAAAGCCCGAATGCATAGTCGCAACAAAGTAGGGTCCCTTTTTTGAACCCAACAAGAGTTGCACCTCGATCTTGGAGCGTGACAGGCGAACCCGTTTTAAGATGCGAAGCAGTTTATCGTCGAGCCCGTTCCCTGCGCCGTTGTGTGGGCGCCGTTGTGCGGCCTCCACACCCCCCCTGCGCATGTCTGCCCGGGCACCGCTGATGATGATTGTGGCAGGAAGCCCCCACGGATTGGCCAACCAAAGAATCCATCACGAGATCGCTTCGCGTTCAACCACCGTCATCATCTTCCCGTAGGGGAACCCCGAGTAGTATGCGAGCCATTCCTCCTCTCCTCTCTGACGCTCCTCTCCTCTCCGGGATTGCGCAACTAATGGCAACACCTGCGGCTCCGCGCCCGATAATGAAAAGCAGCTTAGGGTTAGACGACGCGACGGTAGCCGCTGCATACTCCGCTGGGGGCGCCACTGTACCCCCGCGGTATAAATGACGCGCGCGCGCGTTCGGCCTCCGGTCCTCCCCCCCCCCCCCCCCCATTGTTCTCCCCCAACGCCGCTATCGAACTGAAAACTGCTTCGCATACTACTCAGGGTTCCCCTACGGGAAGATGGCGAAATTTTTTTCGTCAACACTTCGTTGGCAATGTTGAAAAGCCGTTCCACGGAAGCGCTTGAGGGTACTGATGTGTTGTAGTTGAAGAAAAGTTGGTTCAGTTCCTCGAAGTTCTTCATCTGCGACAGCGGGTAGTCAACTGGTACCAGCAGGTACCGCGACAGCTGATCCTGTGAAAATTGGCTAGTAGGGTTTGCTGCCAACAGGAAACGAAATCTTCGGGCGGGGATGAGATGGCAAATTCTGCGCTGGATGGCTGGGTCACTGCAGCCAACTCCGTCTTTATATCGTTGGTAGCCTTTTATCGCACAGAACTGTCTGGCATTCATAATAGCTTAAAAATCAGGATTAAGCAACTGGCGACAACGAGCTCGCGCTTTCCTTTTAGGTGTCTGAACCTGCAATTCCGAACAATTCCCGGTGCCCAGTGACCCTGCCATCCCAGTGACCGTTGGAATGACCTCACAGCGAGAGCAACTCCCTCGACAACACCGCACCCGCGGCTCGAGCGTCTAATGCGATAATTACTCCTTGCAGTATACGGTGGATTCGCATGGTACCTGCAGCGCCGCTCGGACTTAGAAACCTTTGCTCGACAGGGAACAATTCTATCGGCCAGACGCCCATCATGTCCTTCCCACACAAACGATGCAAGGTGAAAAGAATTATCGCGGCTGCGCTTTCACCCGTAGAACGTTGTGTAAGCTCAACCAGCATGAAAACAAGCACAAGCTGCAGCCCACTGCATGTTCATTCTTCTGTCTTTTACCTTCGAGGTGGCACGCTCTGCCGAAGGGCGGGGAAATTGCCAAAATGAAACACAGCAGCTACTTGTGGATTTTTGTACTGGAGCCTTGGCAACAAAAACAGCCAGTTTCTAGGAATGTAGCGTTTGCAAAAGAAGTGCCGTTCCGTCTGTTCCCCCGAAAACGTAACGAGTTACCGTTCCAGTTCCACCAACCCTTATTAGAACGGTGGCGTTCCTTCGTTCCTCCCAAAAGGAACTAGTAACAGGAATGCCGTTACTTGGAACGCCGTTACGCACAACACTGGTGCCATCATTGTTCTGAAATGCGGACTACCGTACGACATTCCACTGCTTGTCTCGAAGACCAAATGAATCATTTTTTCCTGCGTGATTTTCGATCCCAAATAAGAAAACGTCCAGTTTTCTGGCGGCACATGGTGAAAAAAACTTACCCCTGATATGCTCTACTGTTGCCTTTCGTGCAAACACTGCAAAATATAACCATCAGTGCCGAGATTGACATTCACGTCAAGAACTCACTACAGTGTGGAAAAACGGTGGACGGGTCTGGTTTCATACCGCCAAGAATGCTAAGCTCACTCGCAGCGCCAATATCTCTGTGAAGACATTCAGGATGCAACGCCACCCTTTCACTTAGGTGCCTGGTTGATTTCTTGAAAGCTTGAGCTCTTCTCTGCTGACGATCATGCTGGGGTGTTCTATGAGAAGAACAGCAATGTTGCATCCTTAGCCCTTATAGTATCCGTATTCTACAGCCGATGTGTCGTATGTGTGTAGTAAGCGTGCGGATTGGATTCAAAGAACACCATTTGTTCCCTTACCGGGACCTTCACTTATTTGTAGTCGTTGGTGTTCTTGTTTGATCTTTACGACGAAGAATTTATTTCACAAGAACTAAGCACTGGCTATGGTACCAAACGTGTAACGTGCGAAAAAACAATCTATTGCTCCTTAACAAATTGTAAACCAGACTTTCCACCGAAATGGATTACTACCAGCGCCCTTGTCAGTATTGTTTTCGCAATTCCAAGATTTTCTTTTTAACCACTGTAATAGTAACACGTGCTCTTCTATCGCACAGGGCTCTATACACCCAGCGGAGGGAAAGTAACCGTGGCCGGCTACGACGTGCACACCGATGCTGCGCGCGGAATGGTGGGCTACTGCCCACAGGTGGACGTTTTTTTCGATGACCTCACCGTCCAAGAGCATGTCGTGTACTACGCGGGCGTGAGTTCTGTTGGATTTCTCAGAAATGACGAAGACAACTCCGCCCTCACCAGTAAACTGAAGTTGTTTGCCACCGAATGGCTACAAAGAAATACGGAGGCGAATAAGTGATCGAAGGAATAACAAGGTACCGTTTTGTGTCAATGGTAGCCAAACACTGGGCCCTTGGATCACTGGAGACTTCAGCGCCGCCGGGTGGCATAGAAGTTGTTGCTAAACTCGCCGACTCGTGTGTTCAAATCATAATCAGTAGTTCTGTTGCACTTCTGCGCCGCCAAAATTTTTGCGTTCCCATTGTCTGATCTTCCCACTCCCAGTTTTATAGCGGCGTGCGAACATTCATTCGCCAGCTCTGCAAGCAGCGGCGTACTAACGCAGGTTTTATTGGATGTCGCATAAATGCACTTCGGTTGCATGCCAGCACAAACGACAGGGTTATATTCCGGCTCTCCATATTCTTGTGAATGATGAAGACTAAATAATGAAGTTCTTTTGATTCTCGACTTAAGAAGATGATCTCGACTCGATCCGATAACCAACGTCCGATGCATGAAGCAGGTGAGGGATGAGGACTGCCTTTATTGTTGGATATAAGGTGTATTTACATTACCCCAAGTATTTAGATCAGGACAGAATTACGCTAACATTGTCATTCTGCCCCGCCTGTTTTCCCTGCCCGCCTCAGCAGCCTGTTCGGCCAAGATCTATACTGAACTAGATCCCTCTCGACCACCCTCGGTAACACTTCGGTTTTGATCCCAAAAACCACGCCTCCAGAATGGCCGTTCAAGAAAGAGCGAAAACACCTTTCAAAATGATTAATATGAACCATTGATTGGCCACAAGAACCAACCAATCGTACACATGTCACCAACTGCGGTCACGTGACCCAACACTACCTCTCATGCACTCATACTACGTTTCCCACGCACGTTATTGCAACCGACAAGCAAATACAAGACACCTGACACCTAAAGGCACTACCGTGCGGTGTGGACACACCATTACATTGAGTGGAGGCGTCAGCCCTAAGTTCAAATGCGAACGCTTAAAGCAGTCTTCGCGCGGCTAACATCTTACAGTGTCCTCGCCTTCCCGCCCTGCCTTTGTTTGCCGCGCGAACCGGCACAATGAGGGAGTCGTGGCTAATCGCTTTCCCAGACTACACGATGCCCCTGCCCGCCGCGTGTCTGGCGGGAAGAGCTGCTCGAAACCTAGGCGAGCATTTTTAAGGTGAATGACCCATAAACGAACAGCACCTACGCCGGCTTTGTAATTCTTCAACGACCTCGCCGCGCACATTTTCGACACTAACAGAGAGCATCCTTTCGCTTCCCGTCGAGTCGGTCACCTTGACAAACGATTGAGCCACTTCCCAATGCCGGCAATCCATCATAGCTTCATGCGGGATGTCCTAGAGGGGACCCCGCGCCGGAGCTGTTTTCACTTCTCTGCACCCATCGCCAAGGTTGAGCTGACCGCATACCAACGGAACAAAGGCACTCGGGCTAACCCGCCCCCCCGTCTTTTACTATAGAAAAGGAAGGAACACAAACCATGTGCTCGGCAGCCCCCAACTTCGCGTCCCTGCGGTTGCATGAAAGGAAGGAGCGCAGCATGCCAGCTACAAGCGGAGACAAGGCCGATACTGGAGTCACCAGCGGCTTCCATAAATAAATGAGGAGCCCGAACTTAACACCTCCGCGCCAAGAATATTTTTCATACACCAGCTGTACGTACAATACTCCTCACTGCAGCTTATGTGTACCTACAGCGTCAGAACTAAAGAAAACACACTCAAGCAATTACGCGAGTTGTACGCGCAACATCCCAGGTAACAGGCACGGTAATAACGTTCCCCGTCGCCGAACACATTACCACAATACTACAGCACACACCAACGCTGCCCACCCTAACAGCCGTCCAACTGCTCCAACAACGGATAGCACATGACATACTTAGTGCCTTGCCCTAGCCGTGCCTTCCGCAACATCAAACAATAAACAAAAGTGCTCAACCACATGTGCAGGGCCTGTGAGAACAAATTTGTGCCGCCCTATAACATTAAAGGCAACCAACACCACGAAGAGTGTAAATGTTCAAACTTGACAACTGAATGAAAAACACCATTCACTCTTAAACCTAAAAGCGCTTGCAGGAATATTCTTTAACTCTAAGGAAAATAAAGAAACCCAAACATACAAAATGAGACTACTCCTGTACCAATACGAAAGCTCCTGCGTATGTTCACGCACTCAGGAATGCCTGTTCTTTCATAATTCGCAACAGATTGTTCATCCCCGTTGACGTTCACTTGCTGTCCACTTGCGATGTGCTGAAAGTTCCTTTTTCAGTACTTCAGACAATATTTCGCACACAAGCGCCACAAGGGGGCCCCAGTCGTACATATCTTGGCACACCATGACCACATGCCAATGAACGCAAATAACGGGAGACACTCGAATTTCTACCCAGAGGTAAACTCCCTATCATGCCGTAAAAGCAGCTCTACTTCTCAAGAAGACAGCATTACAACCACCAAGCTGCGCTACTCGCAAATCACACGCCTTACGGCAGCTCAAGGCAGCTAGCACATACACACACACAAAATAACAAGGGAAGAACGGCAGTACAGGCAAAACTAAAATTATCCTTACCTGAATGATCGCCACACCCCCATACCAAAACACGCCAACAACTAATTGTGCGCCAAACAACACTGACCCTTCCTGTCTAACACTGGACGCTCTTCAGCGCAAACCCCCTTTCCACGGCGGCACGCACCGACCGTCACACGGGGGTTGATTTTGTTCCATGCACCACCAACTGCTTCAAGAGAAACCCTGGTGTGGCTCGCTGTGTCCTGTGCTCTCGGGCGAAAAGAAACACCCTACCCGGCGGTAACACGTACGACGATGTCGCCCCTGCGCCGCGACACCTTCCGCCACCTTCCGCGTTCTCGGGCCCGTCCGAGTTGACCTACGATCGAGACGACGCGGCCCGCATGCGCTTTCATGCTTCGCACGCGCAGCGGCGAGAGCGGTAACATTTAGGCGCACCGGTCCACTGCTCTTACAGGACCCCTGCGCTACCTCTGCCTCCTCTGAGATGACCATGCTTTGTACAGCTTCGCGTGATCTGTGCATCAGCTCATCTACGAGGGGCTCCTCGCGGTTAGCCGAAGACTCTATTTCAGCGCATGGGGCGATGCCACTCTCAACACTTGCTTGTGCTGCCTCGGCAACCGACAGGTGTACATTGCCCACCTCCACAGGAAGAATTTCAGAAGCTAGGACTGTTGTCTCGCGCAATACCATGATCTCATCTGTCGAGGGGGAATGCTGATGGGTTTATAACAACTGGGGTGGCTTCGGCACCTCAACCGCCTTCCCACCCTCCACCTTCTGTGGCATTTTAAGCACTCATGACGGAACGAACACTGTTAAAACTTTCGGATCCTCTTCAAGTTTGCCAATCCTGCAGAGTTTCGCTTTCTCATAAGCGATCTCAGCTCTTCCTTGGGCTAATTCAGTGCTAAGCTCCTCAGCCGTCCATTCGGACAGGCTACCCGTGCCCCTGGTATCCGCCAGCCATGCTTTTTTTAAAGTTTGATGAGTATTTTTGATAGCTAATTCAGCTGTCAACATCTCTATTTCAAGCACAATGGCACTAAGCTTCCGGGCATTCCAGCGACATCAGGTTAGCATAGTGGGCATGGAGAACATGGAGAAAGCAAATTGGGGCCCACCTGGGCTCACTCCGGGTCGGCCGAGTCGCAGTGTCGCATATGCAGTAGCCCCTTGACCCGAAGCGCCGCTCTCGCCGCTGGGCTGTTGAATCGCGACTGCCACCACCCTGAGCGGGAGTTCACGAGGTATCCCGCTGAGGTGCCGCAACGTCGAATCGCGGCTTCCGCCACCCTTAAGTCAGGCCTCACAAAGCCTCCTGCTGAGGTGTCACTTCGTTGAATCGCCGCTGCCGCCGCCTTAAATTGGAACACACGAGGCCTCCCGCTGAGGTGCCGCCTCGTTAAAGAGCGCATCCGGCGCTTTAAGCTTTACCTTACAAGACCTCACGCTTAGGTTGCCGCCTCTTCAAATCGCGGTTTATCCGCTTAAACCGGAGCTCACAAAGTCTCCTGCTAAGGTGCCGCCTCGTTGAATCGTGGCTTCCATGGCCGTAAATGGAACCTCACAATGCCTCCCCCTGAGGTTCCGCCTCGTTAAATCGCGGCTGACGCCACCTTGAGCCATAGCTTACGAGGCCTCCCGCTGAGGTGTCGTCCCGTTGAAACACGTCTGCCACCGCGCTCAGCCGGAGTTCACGAGGCCTCCCAATGATGCGCCGCCTCGTCCATGGTTGGAGTCTGGCTAGTTATTGGTCAGAGCCGAACCATGCATTGAAGGAGTCTCTCCAGAATGCCCCACCAGCTCTAGCACACGATCGTTGTCACCCTGTCGACTGCGCCAGTTAGAATTTGCTCTCCACCTTCTTATGAAAGATGAAGACAAAATATTGAGGTTCTTTTAGTGCTTGAGCCGAGAGGAAAATCTCGACTCGCTCCGTTGACCGACATCTGATCCTTGAAGCAGGTGAGGGATGCGGACTGCCTTTATTGTGGATATTAGGTTTGTCACGTGAACGGATGGTGGGGTGGTCTTTACCAGCTTGGAGCAATGGACACAGGGGAGCCGTTGATGTGTTTAACAACATACATTTAATGCACTCACGACAAAAACAAACCCTCAGGCAAAGCACTAAATATTTAAACTACGCACTAACAATAAACACTCAAACCTCTACAATCCAAAATACAACTCACATGCAAACCCCTAACTTTACAACTAAATATACAATTCACATCAAAACTCAAAACACTCTACAATAGAGTTCAAATTCAGTCCAAATTCACTCATAACGTCATGTCTTACTTCATGTCTTTCTCACTACAACTCCCTAGTTGTAACCTACGAATATGTGCCTAATGGACTGGCCTTCCCCTCTGTCGTCGGCGCTGACGTGTCGCACCCGTTTCGTGGCCGCAACCCGGTGCTAGCCGTCCTCGTCTCGCTTTGGTGCCGGCGTTCGATGCGCGCGTTCACTCCTTGGACGGCGTGGGCTCCGCGCGTCCTGACGTTTCCTCTGCGGCTACTTCCTGGTATCCTCTCCCGCTGGATGTCCTTGATGCCGGCGTTCGATGCGCGCAGTCATCCCTTCGGCGGCGCACTTCCTAGGTGGCTACCCCCTGGTAGCCGCTGCCGCTGGAGGTCTCAGGTAGGCTTGGCACGAACGTCGCCTTTCGGGGCCGTCGAGACGAACGTCGACGGAGTGTGGACGCTGGCCGATGGTGCCCGACCGATGCCGCTGGGGCCATGAAGACACAGGTTCGTGGTGCACCTAGGATGATGGCACCAATGCGAAGTCGGCTCGCTCCCGCCCAGGCTCGGATGGCGTGGTCGGTGATCTGGCCGCGTCCCCCTGGCTCGTTCGTTGAAGCGCACGTGCTCCGGCCGCCTCCTGGTTTCTTCTGTTTCTTGCCTCCTCCTTCTCTTTGTGGGCCGCTCTTTTATATCCTTTGGGCTCCCTCGTGGCGCACTCCCATTGGCTTCTTGCCTCTTCTATGCCCTTATAAGGCCATCCCGCCACCTGTCCCCTGCGCGGCCTTCCCTGATTGGCCGACCAGTGCTGTGCCACCTTTGCCCATAATTCTTCGGTGCGTCGGCGCTGCCGCTTGCTGATTGGCGCGCTCCTGGCGCACACTTCAAATGGCTGTTCTTTTGTTCTTTTTCCTCGCTTTTTTCGGGGGTTTTGATGCGTCCCCCTCTCAGAGGTTGCCCTGACACATGGCAAGGTTTATATACACTACCTACATTACTTCAAGTATTTAGATGAGGATAGAGTGATGTTTACACCTCACTCTGCCCGCAGCAGACTGTCCGGCTAACATCTATACTGAACTAGACCTCTCTCTACCTACCTCGGACAAAACCCCGTTTTTTTCCAAAAAACACTGCCTCAAAAAGGGGCGTTCAAGAATGAGCAAAACCACTTCAAATTGATTAATACGAACTATTGATTAGGCGCAAGAATGACCGAGTCTTACACATGTCCCCACCTGCGGTCACGTGACCCGACAATACCTCTCCTGCATGCATAGTACGTTTCCCACGCACGTTATTGCAACCGAGAAGCAAATACAAGACATCTGCCACCTAACGTCACTGACTGTGCGGTGTGGACGCACCATTATGTTGATCGGCGGCGTCAGCCCTAAGTTCAAAGGCGAATGCTTTAAAGCAGTCTTCGCGCGGCTAACAGCTTACAGTGTCCTCGCCTGCGCGCCCTGCTTTTTCTCTGCGCGCACCGGCACAATGAGGGAGTCGTGGCTAATCCCCTTCCCAGACTACGCGATGCCGCTGCCCACCACGTGTCTGGCGGGAAGAGCTGCTGGAAACCTAGACGAGCATTTTCAAGGTGAATGACTCCTAAACGAACAGCACCTACACCGGCTTTGCAAATCCTCAACGTCCACGGCGTGCGCCTTTTCGAAAATAACGGATGGCATCCTTTCGCTTCCCGTCGGGTCGCTCACCTCGACGAAAGATTGAGCCACTTCCCAATGTCGGCAAACCATAATAGCTTTATGCGGGATGTCCAAGAGGGGACCCCGCGCCGGAGCTGTTTTCACTTGTCTGCACCCATCCCCAAGGTTGTGCTGACTGCATACCAACGCAACAAAGGTACTCGGGCTAAACCGCCCCTCCCTCCCCCCACATTTTACCATTGAAAAGGAAGGAACACAAACCTAGTGCTCGGCAGCCCCCAACTTCGCGTCCCTGCGGTTGCATGAAAGGAAGGAACGCAGCATGACAGCTACAAGCGGAGGCGAGGCCGATGCTGGAGCCGCCAGCGGCTTCCATAATTAAATGAGGAGCCCGAACTTGACACCTCCGCGCCAAGAATATTGTTCGTACACCAGGTGTGCGTACAATCTTTCTCACTGCAGCCTAAGTGTAACTACAGCATCAGAACTAAAGAAAAAACACTCAAGTAATTACGCGAGTTGTACGCGCAACATCCCCGGTAACAGGCATGGCAATACCATTCCCCATCGGCGAAGACATTACCACAGTACTACAGCACACACCAACGCTACCCACACTAACAGCCTTCCAACTGCACCAACAATAGATAAAACATGGCACACTTAAAGCCTTTCCCTAGCCGTGCCTTCCGCAACATCAAACAAAAAAGGAAAGCGATAAACCACGTGTGCAAGGCCTGTGGGAACAAATTTGTGCCAGCCTATAACAATAAAGGCAACCAATCCCACGAAGGGTGTAAATGTTCAAACTTTACAACTGAATGAATAACACAATCCACTCTGAAACCTTAAGCGCTTGCAGGAATATTCTTTAACTGTAAGGAAAAAAAAACCCAAACGTACAAAATGAGACTACTCCGGTACCAATAAGAAAACGTTTAAGAAAGCTCTGCGTATGTTCGCGCACTCACGGATGCTTGTTCTTTCATTATTCGCAACAGATTGTTCATCCCCGTTGCGGTTCACTTGCTGACCACTTGCGATGTGCTGTAGGTTCCTTTTTCAGTACTTCAGACAAGAGTTTGCACACAGGCGCCACAAGGGGGCCCCACTCGTACATTCCATTGCCCAGCATGACCACATGCCAATGAACGCAAATAATGGGAGACACTCGCATTTCTACCCAGAGGTAAACTCCCTATCATGCTGTAGCAGCAGCTCTACTTCTGAAGAAGACAGCATTACAACCACCAAGCGGCGGTACTCGCAAATCACAAGCTTTACGACAGCTGAACACAACTAGCACATGCACACCCACAAAATAACAAGGGAAGAATGACAGTACAGGCAAAACTAAAATTACCCTCATCTGAATGATCGCTACACACCCATAGCAAAACACGCCAACAACTAATTGTGCGCCAAACAACACTGACCCTTCCTGTCTAGCAGTGCACACTCTTCAGCGCAAACACCCCTTTCCATGGCGGCATTCACCGACCGTCACACGGGAGTTCATTCCGTTCCCTGCACCCCCAACTGATTGAAGGCAAACCCTGGTGTGGCTCGCGCTGTCCTGTGCTCTCGGGCGAAAATAAGCACCCTACCCAGCGGTAACACGTACGACGATGTCGCCCCTGCGCCGCCACACCTTCCGCCGCCTTCCGCGTTTTCGGGCCCGTCCGAGTTGACCTACGAGCGAGACGACGCGGGCCGCATGCATATTCATGCTTCGTGCGTGCAAGCTCAACAATTAGGCGCACCGGTCCACTGCCTTTACATGACCCCTGCGCTACCACTGCCTCGTCTGAGATGACCATGCTTTGTACAGCTTCGCGTGATCTCTGCATCAGCTCATCTACGAGGGCCTCCTTGCTTTTAGCCGAAGACTCTATTTAAGCGCATTGGCCGGTGCTACCCTCAACACTTACTTGTGCTGCCTCGGCAACCCGCAATCGCGTGATATCATCTGCCGAGGGGGGAACGCTGACGGGTTTCTCAACTGGAGTTTCTTCGGCCACCTCAACCGCCTTCCCACCCTCCTCTTTTTGTGGCGTTTAAAGCGCCCATAAGGGAACGAACACTGTTAAAACTTTCGTAACCTCTACACGTTTACCAATCCACAGAGTTTAGCTTTCTCGTAAGCGATCTTTGCTCTTCCTTGGGCTAATTCAGTGCTAAGCTCCTCAGCCGTCCATTCGGAAGCACGCTAAAATATCGCCAAATGCCGTTCTCGCTTTTAGCCTCCATCTGCAATGCTGGTACTGCGGCCGGTATTGAACCCGTGTAGTTGGGCTCAGTACAACAACGGCGCATCCACTGAGCCACTGTGTCGGGGAAATTATTTCTGCGCTCATCCATTCGTGAAAAGACTGGCTAGGCAATTATTTTTTATATTTTACTAAACACATTAAAACTGCACTACGGGCGAAATGGCAAGGGTGGCCTGGTCAAGAACAGTGCGGTGCCTATTAATTCTGTAAAACGTTTCGCAATGCATGGGAATTACCAGTGAAAATAACTTTCTCAGAAACAAATAAACATAATTTTAGCTCAAACAAAAGCTTCTAACATGTAATGTAATCTTTTCATGGTCATGTGACCTTGTACCGATTGAAATGAGGTCTTTGACAGCATAAAAAGTGCGAAAAGCATCCAGTGTAAGAGTTTTTCTTGTGTTCTAATTTTTTCGCGCTTTTTGCGATGTCGAAGTGCTCTCACCAACTAGCCCAACTTTCTGCGTTGAAGTCAGGTCGCACAGAAAACGCTACCTCGGGTGCACTGGCCATAACTGAATGTGCGTTAACACGCTATGCGTCTTTACGTATCACTTTTGAGCAATGCAACAAAAAGCTGTCCACTTTGGGCTTTCTACGCACCATTTGATATCGGGGTTGCAATTATGGTAGCTTCGGTTTAACCCCTTGCTCGGTATTCTATGGCGACGGGGATAACAGCAGTGATGAAGCTTCTAGTAGCTGCTGATGGCAGACGGCGCTAAAGGTGCATTCAATAAAGTTGCTATATCCCTTTTAACGATGCTGACGAAGATGACAATAGCGACCGCGAAGATCGTGTACGTCGCGATACCTTGCACTGCGGGTGAAAATGCCGACGCGTAGTGGGAAGTTTCTGTCTAGGCCAGAAAATACGAAATTCACGTGATAAGTGTGTTCCGCTGTAAAATATAGCTGTCCAATGACTATTGTCGCGGGACTTCTCACCGCGAACAGTGCTGCTACTTTTGAAGATGCCTTTAACAAATTAGCAACGGGTTTAATTACGATGAAACCCTCGCTGTTGTATTTCAGCTGAGAGGCGTCGACAATCCTACAGTAAAGGCGAACAAGATAATGCGCACTGTCCGGCTCAAGGATAAAGCTGAAAGTATGCCTCACCAGCTGTCGGGTGGATACAAACGAAAGCTCAGCGTAGCCATAGCTCTTGTGTCATCACCAAAGGTAAGGGGGATATTATAAATGCTTGCATGCACTTGGTGGTTTTCCGTATGTCTATGATACATTTTAAATTCAAATTCGAGCTTTTCGTGTGAAGCTGATTCGCGGAATAGAGGGTAAAGAGCGAGCACTATTCTATGAGGGATCGCGGGCTTGTGAATTGTGATCACCTAAGTGCCCTAAACCAGCTCCAATGCCTTGAAAGAGAAACGTTCCTTTTCGCAACCATCTGAAGGACAGCTGCCTCTGCCGGCATATATTTATCATGCACTCTGCCTGCCGTACAACGCCTTACTCTTTGAACCGATCTATGGCATCAGATGGATTTGATACGTTTCTGTCACACATAGAGCTTATATGTCTTCGGAAGGATAAAAATAATGGTTAAATTGTCCTAAACTAGCGACACTGTTTAGTAGCCAGCGTGGCGACATTTGGCACTTTTTCCGCATGGAGTAAATTACTCAGCCTTCATTAAATGGTCTAAAATTGCAACAGTGAATACTGAAGGTTGCGGAATTAGACCTTGAAAAATCTGAGTAAAACCGTTGCAATTCTTTAGGCATTTCAAAAACGCGGGATGCACTCAAAGTATGTCGTATAGGTTGTCGGACTCCGTAAAAATATTGTAAAAATTGTTCTATTCATTTATAAAGTTTCCCGAACGAACGCCGTATGGGGAAAGATGGACTAAAGGAATCCAGTTATTGACAACAGGCAGCTTGTTCGCTATATTTGTGCCTAAGGTGAAAGAGAAGGAAAATATTAGCGTTAATAGTAGAATAAAGCTATGGAGGCTATCCAGCTTGTTCTGAACACATTGAATGGTAGGATAAAGTGACTGCTATATTTACCCCGTTCTTTGCGGCGATGCCCATATGCCCTGCCGATGTGGCGAAGCCCGTAATCACTTGATGTGCACCGGAGGTGGCTTGTGCTCTGACCTTTCTTTGAGATGAGCTTGCAGTTACCATGCCTTCCTAACAAGTTTCCCCCGGCTTTGTGGGAGATATTCTACGAAGTGAGGGTCCTGATGTTACTTCTACGTCCGCCCCACCATTGGCGCCCCCGGGGCGCTTGTTGCTGATTATTAATATTCCCAACAATAAAATTAACTGCGCAGAGAAGCATAACAGAAGACAATGACACAACCACGGGCGGTAAAAATTCAGTAAGGCACATTAAAACTACAAACGTCTGTTTCAAAGGGCCGATCATTTGCCACGGCCCTCCTTGCAAGCTTTATGAGAATGGTTTTTGGTTACAGAGAGCGCTCTGGAGGACATTGTTTGCGAATTTCTGGTGCGTGTATTCGCATCAGCGGTTTATGAATAAACGGGAAGCTGTTAGTACCTATGAAATGGGGGAATAAAATCAATAAATGCTCAGGTAAGACTGTCTATGGACAAAAACATGTCGACATTGTCAAGTAGTCAAAGACGAGGCAGTGGTCTTCAAAGAAAACGAGTTTATTGGAGCGAACGTGTGCTCCCCTAACAACAAATAGAATACAAAGGCGGCGAGGCAGCAGTCAAGAAAGGTACAGTCTCAACGGAAAAAGATTGACACAAGTGATTCATGACTAGAGCGGAATGATCGTGGCAGGCGGCGCGATTGTCATTTAGCGCTCCTACAGCGACAGCGCAAGGCACATTCCATTTTCTTAAGAAGGGGTGGTCGGCGCTAAGCACTCCCACAAACTGCTCGCAACTTATGTCGTGTGTCGTTCTGATAAAAATTATTCGAACCACACCTGGTTTTAAACTCTTGCTTTCCTGTGACGTAAGCACTGCCACCCACTGCTTTTGACAGTGCGTCGTCCAGAAAATATTTGCCGGTAAGGTAGCTGGCAGCTCTGGAAAAAAAAAGAAATCATGTGCATAGGCATGTCTGTCGATAAGGAATGCACAAGCGTTTATGCAAGATGTGGGCTTTCGAATGGGCCGACAGCAGGATGGGCTGCTTTCTGCCAGCCACCCCTTCTTGGAAAATGGAACGTGCTTGCCACTCTCGCTATCGGCGCGCTGGGCAACGATTGCGCCACGTGTCCAGATTTTTCGGCTCCAGTCATGAATCACTTGTGCCAATCTTTTTCCGTTGAGACTGTACGTGCGTAGGCGAGTGTGGAGAGTCGTGGGCCGTGGCGTTTGCTCTGCAGGCTTTTATCTTTCTACGCGAGTGTTTCTGGAACCGTCGATTTACATCCAGAACAGGGTAGATCAAAGAAGATTTTTTTGGGCTAGTGATGTTAGTGTGAAACAGTCTGCTTATCTGAATGAAACAGCCCTTGCGGCATAAGACAAGAAGACGCACTTCGCTTGGAACACAGATAAGCGAGCTGGGCGTGGCCGGGCAGTAAAAACAAACAAAAAACAAACCCATGCATGGTTCGCGGCATTACCACCCTCTATAAGAGCGCATCTACCCGATGTTAAAAAAATACCCAACAAACAACTACAAAACAGTCTGTCATCTTGCATAGTAAGGCTTCAAACGAACCACGTGGACGACTTCGGGCCGCATACGTCGTCGTGATGTTCCCGAAACACCATCGGGGATCACCTCGTAGATAAGTGGCCCGACGCGTCATAGAATCCGCTAGGGTCCGAAATACCGTCGTAGAAGCTTTTTACTGAGTCCGCGACATAGGATGGGAGTCCAAACCCAAACAAGATTCCCTGGGTGGTAGTCGGAGTTCGGCGTCTCGGCGCCGGAGGTTGTAGTGCCCGGCATCCACCTGCTGCTGGTCCGTTGTACAAACTCGAGCGAGCTGGCGGGCCTCCTCCTCACACTGAAGGTATAATTGGACGTTGGGGTTGAGGTCGTCTTCTTCTATATGAGGAAGAGGGCGTCAAGCATCGTAGTCGGCCGTCTTCCGTAGACAGGGTCGAACGGCGTCATCTGCGTAGTTTTCTGGATAGCCGTGTTGTACGCAGACGTGACATACGGGAGAACTTCGTCTCAAGTTTTATGTTCAACTTCGACGTACATTGAGCGCATGTCCGCGATTGCCTTTTTCAGACGTTCTGTTAGTCCGTTCGTTTGGGGATGATACGCCGTCGTTTTTCGCTGATCCGTGTTGCTGTTGCGTAATATTTCTTGCATCAGCTCCACAGTAAAGGCCGTTCTGTGGTCCGTGATTAGGGCTCCCGGGGCTCCATGTCGCAGCATAACTTGGATTATAAAGAACTTTAAGACAAATTGTGCAGTCCCCCTCGGAAGAACGGCGGTCTCTGCGTAGCGTGTCGTGTAGTCGTTCTCTACGACAATCCTGTTGTTCCAGGATCGGGATGTAGGGAACGGGCCCAGAAGGTCCATTTAAATCTGTTGGAAGGCCCTTGATGGGACGGCAATCGGCTGCAGGAGTACGGCGAGTCTCGTCGGTGGCGTTTTTCGTCGCTGGCAGTTACGACAGCTCCGGACGTAGTGGGTGACGTCGGATGTAAGGCGGGGCCAGTAGTACTTTGCCTTGATTTTTTTTAATTGTGCGGGCTGTGCCGCGATGTCCGGAAGACGGGTCGTCGTGGCACTCTTCCAAAATTTTGTCACGAAGGTCTGAGGGGATGACAAGAAGATAATTCGTTCTCGTTCCAGGGCTCAAATTCTTCTTCACGAGAACTGAATTTTTCAGGCTGAATGCTGGTAGGTTGTGTTAGAAGGTCCTAGGCAAGGCGACGTTGCATCCTTCCAGGTAGTCGATTATGACGCGTAAGTCGGGGTCGGCACGCTGCTGGGTGGCGACGTCGCTCTCAGTTATGATTCCGAAGAACGCGCTGTCTTCATCAGAGTCTTGTGGTGGTAGGTCGACGGGAGTGCGGGACAGGCAGTCTGCTTCGGAGTGTTTCCTGCCGGACGATTGTAACGTCGAACTCTTGAAGGCGCACGCTCCACCCCCGGGCCAAGAGGTCCCGAGGGGTCCTTCAAATTGGTGAGCCAACACAGAGTATGGTGATCTGTCACAACCTTCAAGAGTGTACCATAAACTTATGGGCGAAATTTGGAAATCGTCCATATAATAGCGAGGCACTCTTTTTCAGACGCTGAGTTGTTTTTCTCTTCCTTCGACAGACCACGGCTGGCAAAGGCGATTACGTTTGCACTACAGCTATGTTTTTGGACGAGGAGGGCAGCCAATACTATATTGCTGGCGTCTGTATGCATTTTTGTTTCGGCGCCTTCGTCGAAATGAGCGAGCACGGGCGGCCTTTGCAGGCGTTTTTGCATCACGCAGAGTACCTTTTCTTGGTCGCTTTCTCACCTAAAAGGGGTGCTATTTTTCGTCAAGCCTGTGAGTGGCTAGGCAATGCGTGCGAAGTTGCGACGAAGCGCCGGTAGTATGGGAGCAGCCCGAGAAATCTTCGCCCTCCCTTCTTGTCTTTCGGCCATGGGAAGTTTGCAATGGCTGACGTTTTTGCCTGGTCAGGTAAGGCTCCCGCGGGGTTGACGCCGTGGCCCAAACACTGGAGCTCCTCGTACGCGAAACGGCACTTTTCGGGCTTCAGCATTACCCCGGACGTACGAATGACCTTGAGTACAGACCCCAACCTTGCAAGGTGCTCATCGAAGGTACCAGCGAATACCACAACGTCATCGAAGTATACGAAGCAGGTGTGCCAATTCAGACTGCTAGCACAGTATCCATGAATCTTTTTAACGTTGCTGCTGCCGTTAACAGCCCAAACGGCATCACCTTGAACTCGGGTGCGCGTTCATACTCGGCAACCGCGATTACGTCACTTGCTTCTTGCGTTTCAGCGAGGAACGCAATTGCAGCGCCCTTGTTTATATGTTGGTACTGGTCGGTGAAATTAGTGACCAAAACGTGAGATTGGCGTTGCCTAAAGCACGCAATGACTCTTGCGACCGCGGCACCGGGGCCAGAAGCAGCCTTTGGTCATTCTCCACGACAGCGTCAACGTCAGGAACCGCATTTTCATAGTAGACGCTGATTATCAAGCTTGCGCTGGGTGGCAGGGTGACATGATCGTCGCCTACCCTTATAGCTGCACGCTGTTCGGTGTTCAGTTCCGGCGTCATGCAGTGATCGGAGGATAATGTTATAGACTTGGCCTGTAGGTCAATTATTGCAACATTGTCCGTCAAAAAGTCCATTCTGAGAATTACGTTGCGTGTGCAGTTAGGCAAAATGACGAACGCCGGAGGTAAGTTGTGCTGTCTATGGTAACGCGCGATGTGCACGTTCCACTTGTTGTCACAAGGTTTCATCTGCTGTGCGTATGTGCGGGCCGTCCCATCTGGCCGTAACTTTCTTCAGCTTAGACACGAGTGATCCGCTAATTATGGAGTAGTAGTCTCCCGTGTCTATCAGGGAAACCAAATCAAAGCCGTCGATGGACAGCTGAACGGCGGACGCCGCCTTCCTCGACTTCCGGGTGCGTCGTAGCGTCGTATTTTTGCTTGTACGTGTTGGCGGTCGGCCAGTATGCATCGTCGTCGATTTCGTCGTATTTGTAGCAGCAGGTGCTGTCATGCCGGGTACGCGTCGCGCCGTTTTGCTGTCGTCGTGTTCGGGAGTCACGTTAGGGTTAGATCGGGTGTTCGGGCTGAGGGCATGGTCTTTCGCGAGTGGCTGTGTCATTGCAGGGTTTTCATTTTTCCGCAGTCGTGCAATTTTACCTCCAGAAGTTGCTGCTTTTAGTTTCCCCCGCGTGGGCTGGGAGACGTTCCACGAGAGAAGTCAGCATGCAGTGCCACGGCGGTTAGGCAACTGCTACGGTTAGGGCGACTGTGAACGGTTGATTCGGGCTGATCCTCGGTTGGAGTTGGACAGGCATTCGTCGATCTCAATAGGATGCTGGCCGGGTCGGGGGCGTGTTGCGTCGACGGAGAATCGTCGTAAACCGAGCCTCTTTTAATGGCGGCGATGGTAGCTGTGGTCGGCCTCTCCACAGTAGTAGCACAGCGGGTGATTATCGGGCCTTCGCCACACGTCGGTCTTCCTCGGCGTCTGGTTTTCGGCTGCAGGGGGTCGTGCGGGCGACAGTGGACGGCGGTACGGTGGGGCTTCTTGGCGACGGGTTGGAGCAGGTCTTGGTCGACGTACAGCTGCGGAGTAGGTCATGGCTTGTGGATCGCGGGGTGCTTCCGACGGCATAGAAATCCCTAGTGCGAGTTCGACTTCTTCTAGGATCACTTCGGTCATGTAGGCGATCTGGGGCTGCGGCGTGGTTGGGAAAAGCCGCCTCACTTCTTTGCGAACGACGGCGCCGATCGTTTCCCGCAAGTCTTTCGTCGCGAATCCAGGGGCGTTGACGGGGTTGGCAAAAATGCGTTCAGTGGTCGATCGTATGGCCTCGAAATGCATGTCTAGGGTCCTCTCGATCATCAAAGCCTCGGTCACGAACTCAGCCACAGTTTTTGGCAGTTTACGAATGAGTCCAGCGAAGAGCTCTTGTTTAACTCCCCGCATCAGATAGCGCACCCTACTTTCTTCTGCCATTTCGGGGTCAGCTCGACGGAACAGCATCTTAATCTCATCTAACACCACAACACCTTCCTTAGTGTGTAGGATTCCCGTGTGCAACAACAGCTAAGCTCATTCTTTTTCTACGACTGTTGTGAATTTTTTCAAAAATTCCGCTTTGAACAAGCTCCATAGGGTTATCGAGCGCTCGTGATTTTCAAACCAGACTTGCGCCGAGTCTCCGAGGTAGAAAAACACTTGCTTTAGAGTTTCTTCATCATTCGATCGGATGAAACTCTTCCGGGTCTTCACAAGGAGATCCTTGCAATAATGAGGGCTCCCGAGGTTGCTTCAGAACGATGGGGGGATTGACTTGATTGACCATGGTGCTGGTTGCGACGTCTTCTTCCTTCGCTTTCTTCTGTAGTAGACCGAGCTCGGGTAGTAGACCTTGCAGGCGGAGGCTGAATCTTGTTGGACAGGCTGGGTAGATTCGAGAGGTGTTATTGAGCATGAAGGGTGCGTACCCAGAACCTACACCAGATGTCACGTAGTCAAAGACGACACAGTTGTCTTTAAAGAAAACGAGTTTATTGGAGCGAAGTTTTGCACCACTCATGGAATACACAGGCGGCGAGATAGCAGTTAAGAAAGTGACATTCGTAGGCGAGCGTCAGGCGTCGGATGCCGCGGCGTCTGCTCTGCAGGCTTTTATCTTTCGGCGCGAGTGTTTCTGGAACCGTCGATTTACATCCAGAACATTGTAGGTCAAAGAAGATTATTCTGGGCTACTGACGTTGGGGCGAAACAGTCTGTTTATCCTAATGCGACAGCCCGTTGCGGCATAAAAATGGAAGACGCGCTTCGCTTGGAACACAGATAACACAGCCGGGCGTGACCGCACCATAAAAACAAACAATAAATAAACAAACCCATATATGATTCGCGGCAATATCCACGACCTCATGAGTAAAATTGTGGTTTTGGAAGGCAGAAAAAAAATGAACTGAGCTTACTGCAAAGTAGTGAGATGTTGTTCAGGTAGGTGATGCGCCAGCCTCGAACGCGGATCACATTTTGTCTCCCGCCTATTCCAGTTGAACTAAAGCTTTAGACTGCGGCCACATGGTATAATAAATAATTATACAGGTACACTAGCCACAAAATCAGGTACCAACAAATTTAGTTCGCTGTAAAAATAAGTAAAATATATTTATTTATTCATTTATTTAAATACCTTACAGGCGCTAACAGCGCTCGGAATATGGCGGGTTACAAGTAAAAGACTGCAAAGTAATAGGAATCGTATAAGGCGCTCACAAAGGCAGTTAAGAAAATGAGACATAAAATCAGCAGCAAATGCCCATCTAGACCAGCGTAAAGTACAAGACAAACGAGAGCTATATCTTGCGCTAACAGAGAACAACTTCCTTCAAATTCAAACTAACGCTGGCAAACAGCTATATTTTTGAAAAAATATGGGGCGCAATATTGACGAGAGGTTTAAATGTGGTTGACGAAATAGAGCTTCAACGCTAAGGTACCAGTCAACTCGCATGCCCCTCTTATATCAGCTGCTGATTCTCGACGAGCCGACGTCAGGCATGGACCCCGAGATAAGGGAGAGCTTCTGGAAGATCATCAACCACCTGCGAGGCAAGGTGACCATCCTCCTCTCCACGCACGACATGGAGGAAGCGGACGCCATCGGGGATAGGATCATCGTTATGCACAGCGGCCGGGTCATCTGCAGCGGCTCACCGACCTTTCTGAAGAACGCGTGCGGTGAGCCTTCGCGTCGTGTCTCATTTGGCACTAGGTGTGCAGCTTCGGACAAGTACTTCCGTTCAATAGGTGCAAATTTCCTTGCGAATTAGCTGTTCCGGAGGCGCTCGGGCCGCGAAAGGATCTACGTCCGTTGCTGCGGCAAATTGCCATAGGCTTCAAGTGGCCGATCTTTCTTGTGGGCTAAGCGCGAAGAAACACAGGACGAGACAAGACATGCGGCGATGACGAGCGCTAACTTCCAACAAAGTTTATTTCAAAAAGCAGACGAATATATTCGCCGCCCCCCTAAACAGTGAAACAATACGCACAAACCATTCAAAAATTACACACTTGCTATGCCCGAGCATTCTATGGACTCAGGAATTTCAACTCTTTATCACACAGCCCGCGGGAGGGGGTGCTCACACATTCTGGCCATACTCTAGAAATCATTTCCGTGTCGATGATTTCGCGCTTGAGCCTAATTTTTTGTCCCTATCACAAAATATTTTTTTTAAATCCGGCTTACAACCAAACGTGTTGCAGTGCATTGCGAGGAAACCGTCGCGACCATTGATGACGTTGCATGCGTGTTCACAGAGCCTATCATTTAAACAGTGACCGGTCTGTCGTACATACTGATTATCACGAGAGAGAGGTGTCTGGTAGACCACATTTTCTTCACACGTAAAGAAGAAATTTTTGTGCTTCTTGGAACATCCTCAGTCTACTTTTGTATAAGAAGATTTTCTTTTGAATAAGGTGGCCATTTTTTCTGGGCAGAATACACTACTTTTACACTGGCACGTGTAAATGTAGTGTACGAACTACAAACTACGGACTACTAAAAGTAGTGTAAAAGTTGTGCAAGCACGTACGAACACCGCCTGGCTTTTGACATTTTGCTGCGGCAACAAAAATGCATCTTTCTTGCCGATCCAGTGGCTTCGCAACAGTGAATTCACAGAGAAATTCGCACCATATTCAGTAAGAAACTGAATATTCAGACGAGCCTTGATAATATACAACTTTTTTTAAAACCAAACTAACTTCCCTCTGATACCTCCTGCAGCTACATTCTAGCCTGGAATGTTGTTTTTAGCCAAAAACACGCAAGAAACTTGCAATAACATTTGCACTACACGGACGTAATGTTGGCCCGATGAACGTACTATGGGGCAGCACTAAAACCGCACCACGAAAAAGATACCTGCATGTTAACCTTGGAGTAATATTATCAAGCGGAACTAAAGGCCCCGTTAAAATCGATCTATCATGTTTCGTGGCAGTGGCTCCGATCGCATAGGCAAGATTTTGCGACGTCACAAAGAAACCGACGGCCGTCTGCTTTTTTCAATGCCTCGTTAATTTTTTTTTTAGTTGGGGAGTAACCTTGAAATTTGTCTGCGTGGCCCCGTTGAACTTATCGGAACGTTGATACGCGGAGCTCTTTATACGAAATGTCTGCAAAATTGTGTAAATAGGTACACGTTATTCCGCCATCTGACATAATTACATCCGCTATGCTAGAAGTGAAAAGTGCCTAGTTCATAAGGCATGTGGCGGCATTCTGCCATCATATATAAAGATTACTGAATATCACATGTTACCGTACGGGATGACTTTTAAACATTTACCTAGTTGATTGTATACCTTTACATTTTATTGAGCACGAAGCGCTTATTTTAAGCAGGAATCTGCACATTATCCACTTCGGGAACACTGCTAACCGTACCAATGGCTGTGGTCTAACACTTCTAAGTCTTGTTGCAGCGATCACAAGCAAGGACAATGTACAGAGTTTTTTGGCAAAAGTTTGCGTAACATTTCCCTTCCTGCCACCTTGTTAATCTGCTGCATCTTTGGATTCATCCTTGATCTAGCGCTGAAGGGCACGCGTAGACCGGCCAGCCGGCGCGCGATCAGCGGCAAGACTGAGGTACCAAGCGGGGGAGGAGCAGCTGCTACACCCTCGCCTACTAACGACGTTTGCTTGCACTGAATGCACGAACTGAAGGCCCAGCCGCGCTGAGCGATCAAACGCAAAAGAAGTGGTGGTTTCAGCCTAGCCGAGTCACGTGGTACAGCACAGGGAAGGCTCCCAGTAGGCAAAGTTATAAAAAGGAAAGGAGCAGCTTGCACGACGGTGGCTGAAGGTAACTTGGGACATGATGAATGACCTCAAAATATGTAGCATGGTAGAGCTTCCATTCATAAAAAGCACCTCTTGCTACATCGGTTACCTTTGGCGTGATTGAAGTATATGCTCGGTGTACATAGGTTTCCTAGAAATATGTATCACGGCCAAACGCCAACATTAACGTGACTTCCGGAACTGGCTATCGTGCCTGGACTAGCGAGCGAGTGAGGCACCTCTGCTAACGGTTCCTTTTCCGCGCCGCCTAATCAGGGTGAAATGCCTGCGAGGCCTCGTCTCCTCTTTCATTAGCTCCACGCCACATTACTATTCAGAAACCAAAACATGCATTCGGGTTACATTGTTGCGCAATAAAAGCAATGGCATCGTAATAGATATCGCAAACGCATCGCCAACATTTTCCATCACAAAAGAGTAACTAAAGTTTTATCCCCTTTTCAGTGCAAAAAAACCCGAAATATTTCCTACGTTTCCCTTTTTGATACCCAACATGCAGGAGCGGGCTACAAGCTGACCTTCGGGAAACCTGCGACGGGTTTCAAACTCGACCAAATTCTAGCCATCCTGCGCAGTACGGCACCCCTGGCTGTGGTCGAGAGAGAACGCGATAACGATGTGACGTTTGCGCTGCACACGTTCAACTGCGACGGTTTCGAGGAAATGTTCCGGACGTTCGAATCCCATGCCCCCATGCTGGGTCTCACCGGCATTAGCGTGGCGGTCGCCACGATGAAGGACGCATACGTCCTGTGAGTTGGAATTAATTGATTGATTGCGTGTCCTAATGCGCCGAAGTACACCTGGGCTCTGAAGTGCGCCGTTGTGGAAGGCTGCGGATTAATTTTGACAACCCGGGGATTCTCAACGTGCGCCTTAATATCGACGCAAGGGCAGTTTTGGTTTTCGCCTCCATCAGTTATGCTACTTGGGATTTTTTAACCTACTTTTTTTTATTTGGGCTGTGAAAAAGCTTTTATTGTCATGAACTTGTGTTGCTTTATCCTCCTCAGTCCCGGGGTACCCAAATCGGTACCATAATCATAAAGGCAGAAGCTTCCTCCCATTCGAAATTCGCGCGTGAAAGCTGTTTCCCCGCAAAAAGCATGCATTGCTTTCACCAAGCCCGCCCAAGTGGTGCGATGCCTCAAGTCATTTCTGTAGAGGCAGTCGGCAAAATTGGCTTTCAACGGTGCGAGCGCTACAATGCGTCCACAGGGTAAGCAAGAACCAGAGTACCCAAATGGGTACCATGAAATTCTATTACTTTACTTTGATTTTTTGCTATAGCATTTTTTTTGCGTTGATTTCTATGCATAACGAACCAAATAAACTTTTGTTACAAAATATTTAGTATTTTCGCATTCTTTGGACTGAAGAGGTCATAAACACTTTACCCATTTGTTAAGAAACCCTGCAAAACTTTCGATAAGCGCTTTCACTCTTTTCTTCGTGTTTGGAACCACTACGAAAGCTATATTTATCGCCAGCATGGGGCGGCACTGTGTGATTAGTTTGCAGCACCAGATAGGCTTTCAATTTCTGGTTTGTTCTTGGGGCTGTTTTTTAAAGTTGCTGTCAAAAAGCGTTCATTGCTGCTGGGGAAAGAAAACCGGCCAAAAGCGGCTATTTGGCCTTTATGACGTAATTCGAGCGTTCAAAGAACGTCGAGACCACGAAAGAGAGAAAAATCTTTTGACCGAGTTTCCAGGTTATCTGATGGGCATGGAGCAGTAATTTTAGGCTGAGTTATTTTGCGATTATTACAACAGCGTAAGGGACGGGACTAGAAAAGCTTACAAGGACGGGCGCTGACTGACGACTAAATTTTATTGAAAGAAACAACGAAATATCTATGAAAAAGCAAGAACATAAGCAAAAAAAAATCAATTCGAATATTAGACAGAGGCGTCACACTCCGCAGCCACACAACCCAAATACCTTATCGTTTTTGCATGCAGCGAGATTGATGGCATGCTTAAACACGAGTCCTCCATTTTATGGATTGTAAACGTCTCCGAAACTTCATGTTTGCGTTCATCCGGGCGTCTGGTTACAATCGAGGAGTGGTCAAGCTTAGGCTAGCAGCCATGTTTTCCGCAAAGAGTAGCGAGGTTGCTGCATTGGAATGTCTTGAGCGAATCAGCATGCTCACGTAGGCGATCTTTGAGGCAACGCCCCGTCTGCCTACGTAGAACTTCCCGTAGAACAGTGGGACATTGTACACTACAAAGAGACTGCATTCCGTGTAAAAGCATTTCCGCTTGACGTTGAAACGTTCCAAGCTACGGTAATCGTTGTAAACCTTTCTGAAGAGTTTGGAAAGCCTATTGATTCCGAAAAAAAGCTACTCTGGCAATAGTCTTCCTTCCGGATTTCAGAAGCTTGTGCGACACCCTGTACCTTTATGGAATGATGCTAACTCTTTCTTTTTGTATATTCCGGGTTTTCTCAGCCCTGCCTACCCAAATTTCGTCCAGAAAGACTCCTTCGAGACTTTTTACCAACTGCTCGGCGAAGCCCAACTCTTTCAGTTGTGAGTCTTGTGCTTTGAAGCACTCTGATATGAGGTGGTGGCAACTTCGGTGAAGGGCGTTACGCAAAGCGCTTTGGGCGATTCTTCGCATAAACACTTTTGAGTGAACCGATACTTGCACAGGGTGTCAAAAAAGCTTCTGAAATTCGGAAGGAAGACCGGCGTCAGACTGGTTTTTTCGGCCCTCAATAAGCTTTCCAAACTCGGCCGAAAGGTCAACAAGGATGACCTTTGCTTGGGACGTTGCAACATCAAGCGTAAATGTCCCTACATGTACTGCAGTCTCTCTGCGGTGAACAACGTCCCACGGAAGTCCTACGTACGGCAGATCGGGCGTTGCATCAACGATCGCTTTCATGAGCACGCTAATTCGCTTAAGACGTTTCAGGGGAGCAGCCTCGCTATTCATTGCGGAAAACATGGCTGCTCGCCTAAGCTTGACCAAACCTCTATTTTGACCAGATACCCGGATGAACGCACACGTGAACTTTAGAAGGCGTGTACAATATATAACATTCAAGACTCGTGTGTAAGCATGCCGTCAAACTCGATGCATGCAAAAGTGATAAGGTATTTGGGCAGCGTGGCTGTGGAGGGTGACACCTCTGTTTCATAATTTTATGGTAACCCCTGTTTGCCTTTCTTGTTTTTTTTGTGGTCTTGCTTTTTCATATAATTTTATTTCTTTCAGTAAATTGTTGTCGTCAGTTAGCGCCCGTCCTTGTCAGCTTTTCTCGTCCTGTCTCTTGCGCTGTTTTAATCGTGGATCCTTACCGACTCACCCAGGCTTTTTCTGCTCCAGGGCCGGCTTTAGGCTTTCGCGTTAAAATGAGGTAACATCAGCCATTTTTGCTGTCTGGTTTCTGCTATACGCTTTTGTCGAACTGGCAATCTGGTTTCAGCTGTATAATTTTTTTAAAGTACATGGTTATTAGAAAAAAGGTTTGACGTTAACCTGGACATCATCGTGAGCTTTTGTGAGCCATCTGCCGTCCATTGGCGCCACGTGCGTTTACAGTGCTGGCAGAGGAAACATGTGAGGGCATCATCAAGATGGTGACTGATTGTTTCACGACAAAATATTTCACTGGCCACAATCGTAAGGAGGACATGTTTTAAAACATTAACGTGAGTTATGAGGGGATGTTCTTCAAGGGCAAGTTGACGACTAGCCTAACCACATCTGACACTGCCACAGCACCGCACCGCCTTTCAAAGCTGCACACAAATGCCAGGTGATACATTAATAATGCCAGTTTACCGTCAGGCAAAGAGCCGCGGCAAGTATAGCCATGCTGATTTAAAACGAGGTGGGTGTGCTCCGCAGATCGAGTGACCGCGGTACATGTGCAAGTCCCAAATAAGGTCACGCGTCGCACCACGTGACTCACAGATGGCGGCAAATTCATGTCGAAGACGTCGCAACATCGCTGTTACAACGTAGGAGCAGCGAAGAGTCGAAATTATATGTGTCTTGCAAAATTGCTGCTGAAATTATTTTCGCCTGCTTAGGTTGATTTTTTTCCGAACGATGCAGAGGAACACGAGATTGCAGATGGTTTGAGATTGATGCGATAGAAAGGCGCGATCGTGTTAAGGTGGTCTTGTATGCTTTAAACAGTACATTTTCTTAAGGTGGAAACAGGATACGACGAGCGCTACCTAATCTCGTAAAACAGCGCTGCTGTGTACGAGGTCTCTTTATTATACGTTATAGATGTAGTCCGTACAGAGACGCCTGTACGTCTTGACGGTGTGTTATACAATACTCCGACACAGTCTAGTCGATTAGTTGTGTCTTCTGAATGGATATGATTTAGTACAACTCACACTTCAATTGAGAATTGAAGCGTGAATCAATGTCCTTTAGAAACTTCGTTCCCCCGCCAAAAGGCGACTCTTTTGAGAGCATGATTAGGACAGTTATACTTAGCGCTTAGAAAGGCTATTGTCCTGGTGGATGTGGCAAAACATTAAAGAACCAGAAAAATTCCAGTTAGCAAATAAATGCCGTAGTGAGTTAAAAAGGCGGTGCCCTTTCTACCCGATTTTTCTCAGATTCCTGAGTAGTGAATACGCAAAGAAAGAAAATTCGGAGTCACTTATTACGTTGAACAAATCTCAATAAAATAATGCTGGTCTTGAGTCTACAAAATGAAACAATGAAACATGCGTGCATTTAGAACATTTTAACAGAGCCCGAAACTTAACCTTAGCAAACACAGACACCACCCACACGTAACGTCGTTGCTCATTGCTTTCTCTTGTTCTGCACCAGGGCTATGTAATTCCAATCTTGCCTTTGATGAGCCAGCATTTTTTGAAATTAAGGTTATCTTCGGTTGTACTCAGACGGTCAGATTTACAATGTGTTGTATTTGCAAGACATCAAACTTTCAGATAAAGCAGCGGCACATCCATGGGACTAAACGCCCCAAACTGGTGTACCTTTAATTTCTACTATTCAGCGATAAATATGGTTTCATACCATTTTTAATGGGAACACAACTTGAAAGTTTAAACACAAGAACATTTATGTTCACAAGACTTCAGGAATTGATGCACAATATTCATTGCACAAATACCAAATTTTACGTTACAAATTGCTGTACGTTACGCCAAATGAGCCTGCTTGCGTGCATCTTCACTTGAACGACACTCGTACTAATTTCCTGATGTTCCAATGTACCCACCCTCACAAAATATGTTTTAAGGAACCACTTGTTGTAACACCATCTTGCTTCATTGCTGAGTCGTTACCATATATATTTACCCGTTTTAACTGCGGAAATCTTACTTGAATGATTTTGGCCGCAGAAACACTTCTCTTGCGCAGTGATTACAATTACAACCGCTCCGAGTTTCTTCGCATTTAGCCCGCATTTATCTCTAGCTCCGCGTCCAAAGGCAAAACAAAACAAGCGCAAAGGAGTGCGCGGACGGGATCGTAGACTTGTTTGCAGTGGAAGAGATGATGCAGTCCAACCTCGTCAAAAACGTCCCACCTTAATCTGTATTCGCCGCTTCAACGTAGTTGCAAAGATTCCCAAAAAAGCCCCCATTGAACCCCATGTATCGGTTTCCCGCTTAAGCCGTAGCCGCTGATTCCACATGAAACGGTCAGTGCGTTCGATTTTCTTTATTGTTCTACACGCGTAGGCATAAAATCAGCAAAATCTCATGTGCGCAGATGTTACATGCTGGAGCTGCAACGCCGGGCGACAGGCGCACAGAGGTGCGGCATTAAAACGTGGCCGCTATGATGTGTTCTTTGTCATACAGCTGTTACCGATAGCAGCAACAAACACATGGCCTTCGAAATTTACTTCCAGGCAATCCGAAGAAGCTGCCGGTAAGCGTGGGAATTCACGGTCGCTGCCGAATCCAATTCAAACTAGTTCAAAAATTGCCCCCACCTCCCCGAAGGCAATCGTGAGGAAGTGCGAATGCATTTCTAGCGCCGAGAGTACACGGCGTAGTAATTCTGCCATCACCTTGAGAGGCGCAGTACCGGCGAGGGGGAGCTGTCAGGCGAGGGGAGAGGCGCGCGCCGAGGGTGAGTGCAAACCTAACGGGGGGAGAGGCGCGCCAGCTGCAGAGCATATGACGTCACGGCGCAAGGAGAGGGGAGCAGACGCAAAGGCGCCAGCGCGCGGTCACGTGGGAGTGTGACGTCACGGCGCGAGGAGCGGTGCGGGAGCCGGCGCGGGCGCGCGCCGCCACGGCGCGGGAGGCGGAGCGCGCGCGGGTCACGTGGGGTGTGACGTCGCTGCTCCGTTGCTACAGACGCTCCTCTCCGCTCTTCGCGCCGTTGCTAGGGGAGAGGAAGAGGAGCAATGCGGACGGCGGAAGGTTCGGTGTCGCTTATAAAGTGAATCGCACTTAAAAGAACTGCACAGAAACGCAGCGTGTCCTAGTTGAAAAGGGAAGTATTCTGGGCACGTTGGCACTCCTCAATGACACAATATAATTGTGCGAAGGGGAGATACGGACGAGGGGAGGCCATACGAACACGGTGCTTTGTATGCGTGAAAACGTGGGGACACGGGCGAGGTAAGAGGGAACACATAAGTACTATATCCCTGTATGTGGAGGCCTACCGGCGCCGCAAGCTGCCCCGAGTTGCAACCTTTATAGTTCCCTGCGGGCCCGTTTCAACAGGTTGACATAGACCTTTACAGACCCTTACCACTCACGCCATCTACGAAAAAGTATATTATTGTCGCCGTGGACAACCTTGCGCTCTACGTGGAAACGTCCGTGTTTTTCAGCGGTACAGCACACAACGTGGCCTTGTTCCTCCTTCATCAATTCACCCTGCGTCATGGTTTTCTTAGGGAGCTTCTCAGCGAACGAGGACGTGTCCTGCTGGGTGAAGTTTTGAGAGCTCTCCTCACTCAATGCAAGGTTGTTCACTGGACGAGTACTGCCTAACACCCGCAGACAAATGGTTTCACAGAACAATTCAATCACATGCTTGATGACATGCTTCCTATGTACATAGCTTCCGACAACTTGGACGTGGTGCATCCCTTCGTTACTTTCTTGTACAATACCGCTACGCAAACCAACACCAAATTTTCTCCCTTTTTCCTTGTGCACGGAAGAGCCGGAAGAGACCGGACTCGTCGGAGATGGGCTGGTGACAATATCGCTAAACAATAGAGAAAATCGAGCTCATTTTGCTTCTGTCAGCACGCGATCCTATTGGACACGCGCAGCTTTGTACTACCATGGAAGTACTGCCCGGAAGCCAGTTGCGCAGCGCCCCCTGGGCAGCGCAGGAGGCCTATGAGTCACCGCTGGTGCCCAATCCAGCTTGCAGGCCCGGTGGCCAGCATTCGGTGGGCGTGGCGAAAACACTCACTCAACGGACAGGCAGTCGCTAGATAGGCGAAGCGCCTTAAAATAGCGCCAGTTTCAGATGAAGCTAGATTGTGATGCGCCCTGTGCACTTAAAAGTTTTGACGTTGAAAGGGCCACCAATTGTCCTTATCGTACGGTTGTATGGTTGAGACCATCGATTCAAAAGTGGGTGAGGTTCCAACGCCCACGATTCAAAACTGCCCAGCAACGAGTAACTTCCCTCGGCCAGGCATGTGTAACCGTGTCACAGACGCTTGGATGAACCGTAGGGTGGCTCGATTCCGGCGCGTCCGCCGTACAGGGTGGCGCCGCCATTTTTGCTCACTCGCTGACTGCCGCAGCTGGTCACTGGCTATTTCTATTTCTGTATCTAAGTTTCTGGGTGTTCAACTTCATATGCTTATATTTCTATGTGGTCTGTTTCTTCCTCATCGATCTATTTTAGGATACACACCGAATGGGTTACACAGAAGAAAACTGCTACCGAGAAACAGGAATCGGAATCAGGTACGTGGAGTGGTTTTGTACGTCAATGAAAAAGTTCTGTCTCGGAACTGACGCACATGGCCGCATGGTTCAAATCATGCAACTCACCCGCTAGACACAGTTTATATAGACCTATCGAAACCAATAAAGTAGCTTCAAGTTACAATTATACGGCAGCACAAGCATCGATTGAAAATGCAGAGATGTTTGTGTTGCGTCAAGTTGAAGTGAAAATTCATGACACCTTCAGCTACCCACTGCTTGATCGCGTTTCGACAATTGTCCCGCATCTATGAGAGGACCATGCTAACGCGAGGCGTGATTGTCATTCCATGGGCGGGGAAGGAAAATCGAGTGTATGGTTCTGTCTTAGGATTTTCATTTCGCAATCGGAAGTTTCGCGCAAATTCTCTTTTCTAAGATGCTTATCAAAATATTCTGCTTAAGGAGTCATGGTGAGAAATTACAACTTTGTGGTATTTGAAATATTTAGTGTTTTAGTTCCCCCAGCACTAGTCCGAATGCAAACTATCCATTAGTAACTGAGAAATTACTTATTTAAAGTTAAAATTTTAATATCCCAATATAACGTGCATTTTCGTCGTCCGCAATGACATCACCGGGCCGTGATTACCGTTAGTTAGCCTAGATGGTGTCAACACACCTTCTCAAGGCGTTTTCAGCCTGTGGTTTGTGTACCTGGCTTGTTTTGTTCATGGAGACAGTCGTTTCGTGAAACATGCTGCTTTCTCGACAAATACGGTCACGTAAGACATCGTCGCTTGCGTCAATCGGCCAGTGCCGTCTGCAACAACCCCAAAGCCCCTCAGACCTGTGAAGCTACACCAAGCATAGTGCGCGCAGTACCAACAGCATTACGCATCGGTACTTCTATGTTTACGTGTCGTTTCGTAACTTCCACTGTTTGTCCCACTATTCTTAGGTCTTTAAAAAGAATATGCCCTATATTTAAGCGCCAATAGCTCGTTCAGCAAGCTTATCAGCTCTGACAAAATTGCGTTTGGTTTTACCGCCCTGCTCTAATCGCAGAGCTGTCTGTTATGACACTTGCGGGAAATGAGCTGGTGGGTTGCATGGTAATTTCCTTTTTTCTTAATTATGTAGCTTACTTGAAGGAAGTTTACCTTAAAAGTGGTGTCAGTATGAGTCTAACGAGGCAATATTTCGAATGTACCAAACATGTATTTTCTCTAAATGGTTCTTTTAGGGGTGGTAGCTATTGCACCCATTTTCTCGTTTTTCCAAGTGGACGCTACATTGATCGCCTGCAATACTAAGCCGTAAACAAAAAAAAAATGGGCACATTCGCGCTAGTGGCGGGAAGACTGCGCAACCAATGAAGCTGGCGGTCCCACTTAGCTTATTCTTAGTGGGGCTAAGTTTGTGCGTTGTTACACTTGGAGAGAAAGCCAAGTTTTTAGCAGGGTTATGCCTAAGGACAAGGTAAAGTTTTTTACGTGCTGTAGCCGTTAGCCCCCCAAAGCACAGAATACTCGGTCATTAAGTTATGTACGATGTATTATCGCGCTCACTACGACCTAAATTGCTCATTATATTCAGATGATTATATCGTCAGAACAATGAGTATGGTCACATACAGGTTAGTATAAGGTTTGTGTGCTCTAAATGCGCTCTGGGTCTTTAACCCCGGGTACGAGACAAAGGTTGTAGAAAGCGCTGAATACTAATGCACGGTGTTGGTGGTAGTGAGCGCGAAAATGCGTCTGCCCGATGTCTTCGCGATGAAGTTTCAAGAGTGATGGAAGGCGCAGCTTGACGAGTGTTTTCTCAAAGTTTTTGAACTCCGTCTGTGGTAACGGTTATTTTTTTGTGTTCTGGCCTGTGGGATACTAAATTGATTAGCGTTATCGCTTCTCGGACTGTTCGCGTTTTTTACCTTTGAACGAATTCATATCTTTGTACTGCCAAAACTGCACCACTCGTCGCAACAAGCGATAGAGCGATCCACCCAGAGGCGCGTTTCCAAAGTCGTGCTTGTACCAGCTGTATCGCGCCTCCTACATATGGAAGCATGAGTCCTGCCATCAGCTTCAGTAGCATCGCTGTTAAAATTTGTCTATAAACATACGGCACTTTTTCCGCTTTTGGACACCGCGGGAACAGCTGAGGTCACCGATTTACCCGAGTTTCCTGAATTCCGATCTGTTCATTATCACCATTATTCAGTAACCCTGAAGCACTGAAGAAGCATGCGTGGTTAAACGTTTGTGTCCTTTAAATCGAAGGATGTACCCATTTTGGATCTCCTCTGGTTATTCAAGAGGCGCCTTGGGTTTTGTGATGTGAACTTTTGACGGCGCTTAAGACTGCTGCGTGATCAGCAACTGCGTGTCACTGAACCAATTTCGCTTATCGGAAGTGTGGTAACAAAAAGTGTCGTCAGAACAAAAATCTGAAAAAAGAATATTTTCACGTCACTTTGACAAAGTCCAACATTTTAATGAACCCCCAAAATGAACGTCTCTGCTTTCGGAGCTAGGAAGAAGTGAACACGCGTGAAAATAAAAAACAGCACATTGATTATACCTACCGCGTAGCTTTTGCTGATTCAGGGCCAATCACTGCGTGCTTACGTACTTGTGTATATGCCATTCACGTGTGCCAAGTGGTGCTACAGTATGTTTTTAGGCGTACGGATATCCCGCAGCGTTGAGTGCCGAGTTTATTGTCTATGAAGGGCATGAGGAAGCTTTGCTTTGTCCGGCCCGAATTAGGCACCGGCTGTTTATTACATGTTCCTGCCGCCTTGGCCAAATCCACATGTGTGCTAATGACGCCATTTTAGTCTCTTTTCCACTCACCCGGACGCTTTTGCAGATCTTTCTACGAATAGCCTCCCTTCTTGACGATAATAATTTCAGTTGAAAAATTTCTGCTAACCATACGTAATTTTTTTGGACGCGGCTTTGAAGCTTCTCTGTTGTGCTCGGGACTCATAATCGCGTAAAAGAGTGCGGGGCTGACAGCAAGGACTATCTTGCCGCACTGCTCAAAGATATGGAGTTGATTACATTTCTAAACAGAGGTTTGCAATGAAACACTAGCGACGAGCGGTGCTGAGGACAAAGTTCACCTTATTGTAAAGGGTGCGGGGCTGTAAGCAAGGACGTTTTTGCCCTATTTCGTAAAGAAATAAAGGTGATTACATCTCTTACTAGTGGTTTTCCTAGCGAGAAAGGAAGCGCTGACACCAAACTTTCCATCTGATGTAAAAGGATGTGGGTTGTTGCGCGGGGCCTTTCTGCAGAAGTTTGATCCCCCGTTATCTGAGGTTTCATCGAATTTGGCGGACCAATAAGCAGAGCGTGCCAGGTTCTGTTCCCGCACAATACTCTTAACTATAAAAATGGCAAAAGATCAAACTTGAGTTCCTCTCCATTATGATTGGGAAAGAGAAGCCAGAGTGACTGGGTCAGCTAAACGAATTGGCTTGTTGGGGTGGAGTTAAAACCACACACATTCGGGGCAGCCGAAGCGACCGTCCTCATCTCTTGTAAAACGCAGTAAAAACCCAGGCACGCGATCGAAACAGCCGCACGTCAAGGTGCGGCAATGGGAGGATTCTATTCGTGAAAGAAGGAGAGATGCTGAACACCCTTCAAGGGATGAAGATGTCTTTGGAGCATTTATCAGATGATTTTAAATGGGTCAAACAGAAATGAATAGAAACTGAATGATGAATTTGCAGCTACCTAAACATTAGTAATTTTTTGGATGCGTGTGAAGGTACTTACTATCCTCAAAAACGCTATTCCCATGTTGTGGCTATTTTTATGGCTAACGTTGACACCATATGCCTTGAAGATAAGTGCGGAATTAGCGTGTAGACGCAATGTCATAGTACTGGTATTGGTTGGTGAGGTTATAGGCACGGGTATTTCTCAATTGATCATTGTCGCTGTGTCATATTCTAACAGCGCTAGTATTTTCTAACCACCTATTCTGGAGAAAATTGACCTATTTGTGTGCGTACTTATGACTGAAAGAAGACAGTCATGTTTTCAATGGTCTCCTCACTGGACTAGAATATTTAATTTCGATGTGCTGATGACGACCGGTTGCCTAAATCGTCGGTTGGCAAAACGGGAAGAAAAAGCAATACTAAATGCGGTCACTGAGTATTACCCAAACCGCAAGTAGTCACGCAAGCGACATGTTTAATAGGAACGCTACCTCAGGAACGCTGATAAAGCAGGAAAGCTAATCGCTGATAAACTGATTTATACCATTCCGACAAGTGGGGTCTTGAAAAAGATAACTGAGCAGAAGCAACACGTTAGGCCTAACAATGCACGTGCAACTGGCTGGAAATTTGAGGTTTTCAAACATACCTGACAGCATGCGTTGATGAAGTTTAGGGCCAGCAGCCCAAACTGTGTTGACGTTGCAAGTTTAATGCTATGTATGTATTTTATCCTTAAAACGGGACCTGTGCAGCCAAGCGCTGCCGAAATGCCGCAGACAACTCTAGGCAGCGAGACGGCAACTTTAGTTCTTCCATCCGTGCATGCCAGTACGGCGGCACCAGTGAAAACTGCAGCTAAAATAATCTGTACCTTGCGGGTTATTTAAATTAAACAAAGGTAGGGACATATCACAGGACATTTTTTCCCGTTGAATACAATTGTGACAAACTGTAATGGAACAGAGGTGACTGCTAGACGAGTCATTTTCGTTGCATGGTTGTGAACACACGTGTATTATTGGCTGTTGCTGCCCTGCAAACGGCTATGTCGGGTTTTGGCGTAAGAAAATCGAGTTGATTATATTCGTATCAAGTAACGGACGTTATCAGAAGGAATGAGCATTACAAATACTTTTACAACAATTTGCTAGTAACCAACGACACACTGGAAGCCGCATTTACAATACCATACACAGTGCGTCGCCTGCGTTGTGGTATTTGCATGGCAGTCGAATGACGCATTATATACGATAAGGGAGTTATTGAAAAACTGTGGTGCTATATTCTGGTCGGCATATTAAAGTGAGGTTTGCCGGCGCAAAATGTCTGTGAAAACACGACGCTGTGATTGTCTGAGTTGCGATCGCGAAGAAGGTTGCTGGAGTTGTTCGGCTAGCTAGAGTAAAACAAAAATGATAAACTTCGCTTGTTTGGGAGGCTGTAAGACCTCGCAGACTCGTAGCATGTGACACACCACCTCCTCGTCCGTCGTAAGACCCAGTAAAGGGGCGTGTACGGCAACAAAAACTGGTAACGAGAACTTAGGCTCTAGAGCTACTTTGTTTTTGAAAGTAGGAGTGTTCTTAACCCATGGTGTGGAGATATATTCCGGTGGAGATGGCTACGACACCTGCCAAGGTGGTCCGGAAATGGGGTTACAAAAGTTCTCGCTTAATTTAAATTGTACCGAGCTCAAAATGTGGCACCAAATGAAGTGATGATTTAGAAAAAGTGTGAAGTACAGTTAACTCAAGGCAAAGAAATGTTTGCACGGACGTCGATGGAAAGTTTAAAGAAGCCTTGATTACTAACGCTATGGCTTTAGAGACGAAACAGCAGTCGCCAACGAAAGTATAAAAAAAGATATCTAATAATTTAAACGTAATGCAGTTGACAGACTAGGTGGTGTGCAGTGTATCGTATAATATACAACTTCGATAATGGCCTCCCGCAGAGGAAGCGATAGCCGGTCTGACGAATGCGGTCTGTTTATTTATTTATAATTTCTTTTTTGCCCTGGGAGCTCGTGATGGTCATTACATAGAGGGTTTAAAAACAAACACAACACAATATCACACTTGAACGTGGAGTGATACACAAAGTGCGTCGAATGTTCATCGCTTTTCCTCGTGTCTTTTTTGTTTAACAGAGCATGTATCAACGCAAATAAATTAGTAGTGCAACAGGGCTACGTATAGGGTGCAAAACAAAAGCAACGAGTAACATCAAAATCATCCGTAGGCGCATTGGAAAGCAGACATACAATGAAATCAAAACATTCTTCACTTTGTCCAACTTACAAGGTTATGCTGGGCAACTGAAAGTGCAAAAAATGCACATTTTTCCACACCTTTCTTTAAAGAGCAGTTACTAAGCTTACGGGTCGATATTTTGGGTATAAATGAGTACAACATGGGTTAAAAGGAATATGATTCTGTTAGATGAACTATACTTGCCGGGAGGAAGTTCCATTCCTGTATTGAAACAGCCAGGGTGGCGTCCTGATACTTTTTGGTTCTGTAAAAATTGGTCTTACTTTCAGCGGATGATCAGTTTGAGAGGAAATGTGATGATCTGGCAAAAATTTGGATGACCTGGAAAATGAAAATTAAGCAATGGCAAGCACGAAAATTTCCTTCTGGTATCCATATAAGGCAGATCAAGAGAACATTTCAGAGCAGATACGCTTATATCAAAACAATGGGAACGCAAGATAATTATTGCAGCTTTGTTCCGCAGGGCTTCCAGTGAGTTAATAAAGGTGGTGTTGTGTGGATGCCAGATTAGAGAAGCATATTGTTGCGTCCCGATAGACGCATGCAAAATCGGCTGTACGGTGTTGCACCGATTTATTAGGGGCGGTGCGCCTAAAATGGAAAGGCGAGAGAGCACGTCAAATCTCAGCGAAAATGGCTGACCGAGTCAAGAGCGCGGGGCCCGGGGCATGCGTTTGTGTCGTGGTCTCTGTGCTAGCCGGCTTACCAGGAAACACGGCACGTATCCATCACTTGGATATTGTACCAAGTGCAATGACCTTTACACACCTTAAACAGGAGACTGCCCTGCTTAACACACAATCCACGCGACATTTTGCCCCCAGTCGAAATAGCATCGCCCCGATGCTCGCAGAGTTATTTAAAATGATAGATGCACTTATGGTATTGTCCAAAATGAGTCCGTCAACGATCGAAGTATGGCTTCATGCGCACTACATGAACGATGTCCAGACACGAGGCCATCGTGGACAACTTCGTAGGTTACTTCTGTAACCTGGCGCAGCACCCGATATGGTCCAAATTACCGTTTAAGAAGTTTTTCACAGAGTCCTCGACGTCGGACGGGAGTCCATACCCAGACTCTGTCGCCAGGTTTTTTACACAGCAGTCCTGTGGCGGAGGTTGTAGCGGTGGGAGTCGTACTGCTGTTGCCGTCGTGTTCTAACGCGCGCCAGCTGCCGCGCTTCCTCTGCTCGTTCCGTGAATTCGTGCAGTTCCGTGTTGTCGCCAGTGGCGTCATGGGGCAACATTGCATCCAGCATGGTGGTGACAGGCCGGCCATAAAAAAGAGAGAACGGCGTCATTTTTGTCGTGTCTTGTTGAGCCGTGGTATAGTCGAACGTGACGTATGGCAACATAGCATCCCACGTCTTGTGTTCCACGTCGATGTACATGCTGAGCATGTCCGCTATTGTTTTATTTAGACGCTCAGTAAGGCCGTTTGTCTGTGGGTGATACACGGTCAACTTACGATGGGAGGTACCGCTGAGCCGCATGATTTCTTCGACGAGGGCATCAGTGAAGGCTTTTCCTCGGTCAGTAATAACAATAGCAGGAGAACCGTGGCGGAGAAGAATCTTCGTAACAAAAAACTGTGCGACCTCGAGAGCTGTTCCGCGCTTCAGGGCTTCCGTTTCCGCGTACCTAGTGAGGTAGTCCGTGGCAACTATAATCCACTTGTTACTAGCGAATGACGTCGGAAATGGTCCCAAAACGTCCATTCCGACCTGCTCAAAAGGGTTTGCGGGAATCTGAACAGGGTGCAGTACACCCGCTGGTCGGAGTAGCGGAGCTTTACGACGTTTGCACTCGTGACACGTGCGTACGTAGTGTCGCACTGTGGCTGCCAGCTTGGTCCAGTAATACGATTGCTGGATCCTGGCCAGGGTACGGGTGTAGCCTACGTGACCCGCTGTCGGCTTGTCGTGGCAAGCCCGCAAAACGTCGTTCCTGAGGGCTGCGGGAACCACAAGAAGGTAGCTTCTGCCACGTGGGGAAATGTTTGTCCTGTATAGAACTCCATTCCGGAATCCGAAGGACGATACGCCTCACGAAAACAGCTTCGGTACAGTGGAGCTCCGTCCTTCCAAGAATTCGATGAGTGGCCGCAACTCGGGATCTGCGTGTTGATGCTCGGACAGAGAGGAGGCGTCCAGAACGCCAATAAATGCGTCGTCATCGCCGTAGTCATCTGACGACGCTGGAATAGCTGGTGCTCACGAGAGGCAGTCGGCGTCGGCGTGTTGTTGACGGAATTGTACACGACAGTCACATCAAACTCATGAACCCTAAGACTCCAGCGTGCTAGGCGTCTGGACGGGTCTTTTAAGCTCATTAGCAAGCAGAGTGAGTGGTGATCGTTGACCACCGTGAACGGACGACCATATAGGTACGGTCGAAATTTCAGCACCGCCCATACGACGGCCAGAAACTCATTTTCGGTTGCCGAGTAGTTGGCTTCTGTCCGTGAGAGTGTGCTGCTAGCATACGCTATACCTCTCTCGGCACCGTCTTGCTGTTGCAGAAGGACAGCACCAAGTCCAACGTTACAAGCGTCCGTATGGAGCGTGGTGGCGGCGTTTTCGTCAAAATGGTCCAGTACTGGTGGAGTTTGCAGCCGTTGCCGGAGCTCGTCGAACACTCTCTGTTCTCCGTCACTCCAGATGAACGTCACATCATCCCGCATAAGACGAGTCAGGGGCGCCGCAATGAGGGCAAAATTCTTAATAAATCGCCGGTAATAGGAGCACAGGCCTAACAACTGGCTCGCGGCTTTCTTGTTGACGGGCGTGGGGAACTGGGCGACGCTTCTACCTTGCCAGGATCAGACGAACTCCGGCAGAGCTGACCACATGGCCAAGGAACAACAGTTCCTCGTATCCAAACTGGCATTTTTCTGCTTTCAGCGTACGTCCGGCAGATCTTATGGCCTCGAGGACCGACTGAAGACGTTCGAGATGTTCTTCGAACGTGATCGAAAATACGATCACGTCATCAAGATATACCAAGCATGTTTGCCACTTGAGGCCTGATAGCACGGTGTCCATAAGTGTTTGAAAAGTAGCCGGGGCTGAGCACAATCCAAGGGGCAAAACCTTTAATTGGTAAAGTCTATCCAGCGTCACAAAAGCGGTTTTCTCGCAGTCCCTTTCGTCGACTTCTATCTGCCAATACCCGCTTTTTAAGTCCATGGACGAAAAATAGCGGGTGCTTCGCATTCGGTCTAACGAGTCGTCAATTCGAGGCAACGGGTAAACGTCTTTTTTTGTCACTTGGTTGAGCTTGCGATAATTCACGCAAAACCTCAATGTCCCATCTTTCTTTTTGACCCGTCGACTGTGCATTTCAAGCTCGCCGTTGTGCTTGGTCTGGTTTGTAGCAGAAAACAGAATTCTCCATTGTGGATACCATCAAAAAATGCTACTGTAGTCCCTCTCGCGATGTGCCGGCGTTCGTTGGAGAAATTAGTCAACAAGAGATTGGTGCGGCCACCTGACAGGCGCACAAGGCCTCTTGCTATGGCAAAGCCCTGGTCGAAAAAGAGCGCAGTATGCAGTTCGGCAACCCCGTCGGCGGTGCAGAGATCATGGCACGCTATTGAAATGAATGCGTAGGATCGCGGTGCAGGCTCACGTCTTCATCGGCGATACGAAGGGACAAACGGCGCCGGTCGGTAAGCTGTTCACGAGGCAGGCTTGTGGACCGTCTCACCAGGCGCTCTCCGAGATCTATAACGACGTTGTGCTCGCGCAGAAAAACCATACCCAATATCAGGTCCTTGCACCACCGCGGAAGAACGATGAAAGTACCAACAAAGTCAGCGCCCTCCAAACCAATCCGTGCTGTACACTTCCCAACTGGCGTCATGAGGTGACCTCCCGCAGATCGAAAGTGCGGAGTATCCCACGGAGTCTTGACCTTCCGTAAACGGTCGGCAAGTTCTTGGCTAATGATTGAATAATCCGCACCGGTGTCGAGTAACGCGGTCACCTCATGCCCGTCGATGGTAATAGGAAGGTCGGCATTCGCGACTCTGTCAGTATTCAGTGGCGTCGTCGTCGTGTACTTGCATTGCGGTGGTAATATGTCGGTAATTCGTCGGGTCTTCGTCGCTATATCTTCACTCGTCGTCTGCGTCGCTTGAAGGTCTTTACATTTGCGATCTTCAGCAACCTTGCCTCCGGAGGTTGCTTGGCCTAGTTTTCCTGCCGGGGGCTGGAAAGCCTACCCGGGCGGCTGTCTCGAGGGTTACGACGGGTCGGCGAGAAGTGGGCTGCGGGAGACGGCGAGCGTGATCGACGACTGTCGGGAGACGTAACGTTTTGTGCGGTGGGATGATCGGCGATTTCGCCAGGCCGCTGTCCCAACCGCGGAGGAGGAGCTGTAGGAGAGAATCCGGGAAGACCAATGTCGCGATAGGGGCAGCGTCGCTGTATGTGGTCATGTTCACCACAGTGGTAGCAAAACGGCCGCCCGTCTGCCGTGCGCCACAAGTCCGTCTTTCGTAGTGGCGGACGTACAGCAGGTTCCTGTGCGGGCCAAGGATGTACCGGCAGGAGTGGCTGATGACGTGGCGGGACAGCAGGATCCTGTGTGGGCCGAGGATGTACAGGCAACGGTGGCTGGCGACGTGGCGGGGGTGGTGTAGTCGGCAGTGTTGGAGCTTGCTGACAAAGGCCGCGGCATAGCTTGTAGGGAAATGTTGCGTCGACGGATCGGGGGTGAGAACACTTGGTGTATCTCCTCGCGCATCATCCTGGCCAAAAAAGGAGCCGACTGCTGGGACGAAATACCAAGATTATCTAGCTCTTCGCGAAGAACTGACTGTATTAGGTCCCACGAGGAGCTCTCGTCACAGGTCTTACTAGCGACATCGGCGCGACTTCTGGTTGTAATACGGGCATATTGCCGTACGCTCCTTCACACCCCACTCGATAGCCGTGGCATCCTTGATAAACTCCTGCACCATGCGTGGTGGGTTTCTAACAAGCCCAGCAAACATCTGCTCCTTGACTTTATGCAGAAGGTATCGGAGTTTTTTTGGCTCATAAATGGCTGGATGAGCGCGGCGGAAAAGGCGAGCCATGTCCTCTGAAAACATGGCGACACTCTCGTTGGGCTTTTGAAAACGCGACTCCAGCAAATGCAGCACTTGGTCTCGTCACTCGGTGTTCGGAAAGGTTTCCTGGAGCTCCTGACGGAAGTCGTTCCAAGTCGTCAATCTCCTCTCGTGATTCTCGTACCATGTGCGAGCACCGTCCTCCAGCGAGTAGTAGACTTGCCGCATCTTCTCGCGATCGTCTCATCGGTTGAAATTGGCAACACGCTCAAAATGCGCGAGCCAGTCTTCAACATCTTCGAACACCTCACCATGGAACGCGTTCGGGGTGCGGGGCTGATGGAGTATCACCTGAGAGGTGGCCATCACCGGAGGCGGCCGAGATTGTGGCGGAGGTGTTAACACCGGAGTTGATGTGGCCATCACCGGAGGCGGTCGAGATTGAGGCTGAGGTGTTAACACCGGAGGTTGACTCCGGTGCACGTTGTTAAGCAGGCCCAAAAGTTCTGGGGACAGACCGAGCGTGCTGCGACTGGTCCGATGCACGTTGGTGTCGACGAGACGAGGCCTTTCGGGGCTGGTGTCCGACTGCGATCCAGGCATGGGTGTAACCAGCACCTTTACTAGTGTTGCGTCCCGATAGACGAAGGCAAACTCGGCTGTACGGTGTTGCACCGATTTATTAGGGGCGGCGCGCCTAAAATATAAAGGCGAGAGAGCACGTCAAATCTCAGCGAAAATGACTGACCGAGTCAAGCGAGCGTGCCCGGGGCACGCGTTTGTGTCGTCGTCTTCGTGCTAGCCGGCTTACCAGGAAACACGGCACGTATCCATCACTTGAAGATTGTTCCAAGTGCAATGACACTTACACATCTTAAACAGGAGATTGCCCTGCTTAATACACAATCCATGTGACAATATTCTTTTGTGGATGTTATTAAGTTAATGAACGCAGGGAGTTTGGTATAGCTGGTAGCTTGAAAAAGGCGGCGTTTAAGAAATAAAAGTTTTGTGGGAGCCCAGGTTTTGATGTAATCAATGTGAGTGGTCCACCTCAGATCGCAAGTAAAAAATATACCCACATATTTAAATGAGGAGACTTTTATTTCGCTTGTTGCCAACAAAACACTGTTTGAAAGGCGTTTCTAAGAGGGTAGATGTGTGTTTGGTTTTTGATACGTTAATCTCCCCTCGTAATTTATTGCACCATTATAAATATTCGGACAAGTCATCCCGTAGACTAATGACGTCATCAATTATAGTTGTCTATTTATAAAAAACCCAGTCATGGACGCACTCATTGAACGCAGTTATTGAACACAGTCACTCAACGCAGTTATGTTGTGCTGCCTGTTCCGGAAGTAACCATAATCCTGGATACTTCAGAATCTAAACCGCATAGGTTCAACCATGCCGGTTAGGCTGGTGCTTTCGTACCCAAACAACACTTCCGCATTCGAACAGGATCTGGCCAGCCTGGTTTAACACCTTCTATCCTTTCCCAAAGCAACCTTCAGCCCTCAGTCCCAGGCAGTTGTAAAGCACATAACCAAGGCGGCTGTCATGCTGCTGCTATATTAGAGGGGGGGGCTAAGAATCTCTGCGTATGGACACGCCGCCTTCTAAACTACACCCTGCGTGCGTATTGAGAGACTGCATGGTGTACAGTTTAACGTGCAGTAGACGACAAATTGTATGAGAGAGAGGGAATAACCTTTGTTTCGTTCCAGCATGCGGGATTCCCACCGGCCGCGCAGGGCGCGGGGTTCACCCTATCTAGCAACCACCTTTACCTCGGTGGCACCCGGGCCTAGACCTCGGGGCTAGGTTGCCGGCCTCCTATTGCTACTCGGAGTGTCCCCCTTTCGCTTTTGGAGGGCCAGCGCAGCCTAGAGCTGCCGGACGGCCCGTAATTGTTCTTCGGGATGCCCCGACCCCACACAGTGTCTCACATGCGCCGGCAGCACGCTGTCCGTCGCCCCCCTTTTGCCACACCCCCACAGCACATGGGCCAGCGTGGCCCTGTCCAGGTTGCACAGGCTACACGTGTCGTTTTCATAGAGTTCCGGACACATGTGTTTTGCCAACGCGGGGGTGAGAACGTTTTCAGTTTGTAGCTGCCTGAGTAGTACCCCCTCCCGCCGAGTGAGATCTCGGTGTGGTGGGGGGAATACCCGGCGGCGTTCGCGATACCATTCGAGGATTTCCCTGTAGCTGGTGAGTTGCTGGTTTTTGTCTTCCAGGCTCGTAGTCGTCTCCCTTGCAACACCGGCGGCATAGTTCGCCACTTCCCGGCACTTTGCGAGATCACGGGCCGCGGCGTTTGCCACCTCGTTGCAGTTCACTGTATGTTCGTACACGTCCCATCCCGCATGGGCTGGGAACCATTTCAGTGTCACAGATGATGCTGGCACTGAGTTCCTTAATAAACTCGCAGCCGCCCCGCACACGGCTCCGCGCCCGAAATTTCGTATCGCGTTCTTACTGTCACTCAGTATCGTCCTGACTCCCCCGGTTTTCAGGGCCAGAGCTATCGCGACCTCTTCGCCCTGGCCCGCACCAACGGCGCGGACACTGCACGCGTTGATCACCGTCTTTCTTGTCGCCGAAACCACCACTGCGACGAACGCCTTCTCCCCCGGGGTCCTGGCGGTGTCCACGAAGACCGTCCCGTCCTCGCTTCCGTGCAGTTTGAGCAGCGCCCTGGCTCTCGCTGCTCTTCTGGGTTCATCGTTCGTCGGGTCCATGTTACGGGGTAACGGGTACACGATCAGCTTTCTCAATGTTTGCTCGTCTATTGGTGTCGTGGTGTAGTCGCCATCCCTCGGGGACTTTAGGCCGACTCGCTCTAATATTCTTCTCCCAGCAGCCGTGTCTCCTAGGCGCGTTAGCTGGGCTGTGCGTTGGGCCTCGCTGATCTCCGAGAGCGTATTATGAACTCCCAGAGATAGCAAGGCCGACGTCTTCGTGCCATTGAGGAGGCCCAGGGCTCCGGTGTATGCCTTCCGGATGGCCGCATCGATGCGCGCCTCTTCTCTGGCAGTCCACTTGTGGAAGGCGCCTACGTACGCCGCGTGGCTGATGGCGAAAGCCTGCAGCAGTCGTACGAGGCTAGCCTCTCTGGCGCCACGAGCTCTAGTCGCAATTCTTCTTACTAGCCTCGTGGCGATGCCAATCTTTGTTACCACTTGGTTGGCTGCCGTGCCGTTGGTGCGGTGGGCGTCAATGTGCATCCCCAACACCCGGATCTTGTCCACGTGAGGGATGGGCATGCCGTCCCCGGTGCTGATTGTAATGTTTCGTTCCGCTTCTGCAGCGGCTTTTTTTCGTTGTCTTCCCGGTGGGGGGATGATCATAAGTTGGGATTTCTGCGGAGCGCATTTCAGTCCGGTGCCCTCCAGTGTCTTCTCGATAGTATTTACAGCTTGCTGCAGGCCGGCTTCTATATCGCCGTCGCTGCCGCCCGTGGCCCATATTGTAATATCGTCTGCGTATATGCAGTGACGGATTTTCGGGCCGAGCTTGTCTAACTCTCGGGCGACGTCTATCATTATTAAGTTAAAGAGTAGAGGGGAAATCACGGACCCCTGTGGGGTGCCCACACTGCCTCCCTCTCTTTTCTCCCATCTCTCTCCCTCCACCTCCAAGCAGGCCGTGCGGCCCGTGAGGAAGGATCGCACGTAGTTATATGATCTTTCGCCCATGCCGAGCGCCACCATGCTAGAGAGGATGGCTGAGTGTGTGACCCTGGCGCTCTGTAAGTCTAGTCCCAGGACCGCTCTGTTGTCCTTCTGTGGGATGCCTCCGACCGGGTCCAGCACCTCTCTCTGTAGCAGCAATAGGGCGTCTTGTGTTCCCAGATGGGATCGGAAGCCCAGCATGGAGTCGCTGTAGTGGCCCTGGGTTTCCAGGAATCTTTGCCATCTGTCGTTTAGTACGTGTTCGAGGACCTTCCCCACGCAGGAGGTGAGGGAGATCGGACGTAGGTTTTCTATCCCCGGGGGCTTATTAGGCTTCGGGAGGAGAACCGTTTTGGCTGTTTTCCACTGTCCGGGGATATCCCCTTTCTCCCAGCATTTGTTGTAGAACCTCGTGAGGGCCGCTATCGCGCTGTCACTGAGGTTCCTGAGGGCTTTGTTTGTGACCCCGTCGGGGCCGGGTGCAGAGCGGCAGTTGAGGGCACCTGTCGCTCGGCGTACCTCCCATTCTTCGATCTTTCTGTCCAGTATTGGATTCGGCGTTCCTGTGTATTCCGGGTGTTGAACCTTCTCCGTGGACGGTATGTACTTCTCGTTCATAACCCGGCGTACATTTTCGGCGCCCATTTGTGTGGTCGCCTTGTGAATGATTTGGGACATCCTGTGCCTTTGATGCTCCTTGCTCTTAGTGTTGTCCATTAGGCTTCTGAGCAGGGCCCATGTGCCTCCCCTATGTAATTGCCCGTCCGCCATATTACAGGCCTCGAACCACTGTTGCATACAGAGGTGTCCGCTGTATTTCTCTATTTCTTTTCCCAGGATTGCCACTCTCTTCCTAAGTGTCTTGTTGTTCCTCTGCCTCCTCCACCTCTTCTGCATGGATCTTCGGGCTTCCAGCAGGTGAGCTAGGCGGGAGTCGACGACCATGTCCTCGTTATCCGCTTCGACCGTATCCGTGGCCTTTTTGGTCTCTTCCACTAGCTTTCTTGACCATCTGTCGACGTCTTCTATCTCGCCAAGGTCCGCTTCGCGAAATTTATGCCAATTTGTGATGTTCCTTGCCACCTTTGGTCTCCTTGTGTCAGTTCCGTGGGGAGTCGGTATCAAGGTCTCCAGAATGAAGTGGTCACTCCCGAGGTTCCACCCCGTGTTCCTCCATTTCGCCGTTCCCTTATGGTGTAGGAACACGAATGCGAGGTCCGGGGTGGTGTCCCTCACGGTGGATGTCCCAATTCTTGAGGGTTGTGCCGGGTCAGAAATCAATACGAAACCGGCTTCCGCTGCGTCTTCGAGAAGTCTTCGTCCCTTGACAGTCGAGCGTGTATAGCCCAGTTCTTCATGAGGGGCGTTAAAATCTCCGCATATGATGGCCTCCGATCCTTCGCCTTTGGCAGTGTTGCCCGCTGCCTGGATTAGGTGTCGGAATCTTTGATTGCCGTGCTGTGGATTGCTGTATACATTGGTGATGTAAATGGATGTGGTCTTTCTTGCCCTACCATTCTCCCGTCTTCCCTTGATCACGATCTCTACCATGTTGGCTTCTATGGCAGAGTCGTTCATGCGTAGTTTCTCTGTACCGTCGATACTTATTACCCCTTTTCGTACGAAGGTGCAAATACCTTGCGCCGTCCCCTTGCCCCCTGTGCGTGCACTTGGGGGCCTGGGGTAGGCCCTGTAACCTGTTAGTGTTATTTTCTCCGAATCTTCCAGATGCGTTTCTTGAATGACAATAGCTTCTGGCCATTCTTCTTTCTTTATAGTTCTGAGGAGCTGTTGCAGGACAGCCTTTCTGTTCCTGTATCCGTTTATATTCCACTGCCAAATTTTAACACTCTTGTTTCGATCCATCGCGAATGCTGTTGCGGAAATCGTGTAGGCGTTCTTGTAGCATGGCGCTAATTCTCTCTGTATGCTGTTCTAGAGCCTGATTGAGCATCTGCTGCATATGGTGCATTGTTTTGTTGATGATCCGTTTCTCCATCTCCTCCAGATTTCTGTCCCACTTCTTATAAATGTTTTCCAGACGCGTGAGCCTTGCTTGCAGGCATGCGTATCCCGGTGTTCTGTACTGTCGGTTTTCTTCCTCTCCTGATAGAGGTCGTTCATCCCCTTCCGGGGTCGCGTTCGTATATGCGTGCTCCGTATCCGAATGCTGGTGCTCCATGTTTTGCGACTGCTGTTGCGCTTCTGCCGTGGGCTTAGTCGGCCTTTTCCTGCGGTGCACCCGCGGCGGCGGTTCCTCAGCTTCGTTGTCGGTGTTCATCCTTTCGCTTCGTTCTTCAGCGTCCTCTTTTGGCTGGGAGCATCCCATGCTTTCCAGGCATCCGCTGTCCCTTAGGCGTTCTTGCCGCATCTGCTTAACAGTCTTCTGCAGAGACTCTACTAGCGTCGCCAGTCTTTGGGTCTCCGCTTCCGATTTCTGAAGTTGCGCCTTGACGTTTCTAGCTCCCGCTCCTTGGCGCAGATGTACTCCGCCGGGTCTTCAGTTTTGCTCTTCTTTCCTTGTATCCTTTGAGGTATTCCCGGTTTCATATTTGGGAGAGCCTCGTCGATCTTCCTTGTTGTTCGCGTTTCCTCGCCTTGGCCGGTGACGCGTTCCTCGCCCGGGGTCGTACGTTTGCGTGACTGCGAGCGCTCTCTTGATTTTGACCTATAACGCGATTGTGAGCGCTCTCTGCGCCTCCCATTTTCGGATGTGATGTCAGCCCAGGAGAGTCCATGCTTCCTGCCTTCGCTCTTGCTCCTACTACGTTCCTTTGTTATAGACGGGTTCGAGCCGCCTTCTCCTTTGTTCTTGTCTATCCTTGCCTGTCTGCCGGCTCCCGCGCCAGGTGGTGTGCGCACCTGTTCCGCCGGGCTGTTTTCCGGCCATCTGTTGTTGTTTCTCGGCGGTCTCGCGCTTTCACGTTTTTCCATCTGCCTTTGTCTAATGAGCAATGGCGTCTTGAATTTATTTTTGCAGCTCCCTGCCCTGGTGGTATGGCTGCCGCCGCATAGACGGCATCGCGGCTTGCAAAACTTCTTGTGCTCAGCGTCTGGGTTTTTACGCCCGCACGCAAAACAAATCTTTACGAGGGGGGTCGGGCACACGTCCCTCCTGTGCCCCACTTGTCCACATGTGGAACACACCTCTTTATGTTGACGATATAGCGTGCATTTCATGAGTACCCCCTCGTAGTAGACGTGGAAGGGGACCCTATTACCGTCGAATAGGATTACCACAGAACCTGTCTGGCCAAGTCTGTGCGCTGCTAGGATACTCGGATTGTCGTCGTTAACCAGGGCTCTGGTTATCTCCTCCGCTGAGTCGTCCAGGCCTACGCCCTTAATGACGCCTCGCATCGTGTTACTTGGCGCGCTTTTATATGCGAACGCCTCGTATGTGCAGTCCCCGACCGTCAGGTATCTAAGGGCACCGTAGCGGAATGATCTGCTCTCGCTGGGGGTACTGACGACCAGCACGTTCTGAGCCACGTTGACGGCTATTTTGTCGGCAGCCGCCTCCTCCGCTCCAACTTTCGCCGCTGCGATAATTGCTTTCCGAAGAAGCATCGGATCCGCATTCTTGGCCACAAAGCCCCCTCGGGGTCTGATTACTACTTTGTGGTCGTCTTTGCCACCGAATTGCGGCATTCTGGCGTCCCTCGCCATCTTGTTGTTAATCCTGGCTATGTGCTGAGCCTTGGCTTCCTTACGTCTCTCTTCAATGAGCTTAGCGTTGTTAGCCGTATGTTGTAACGGCTTACCTGCGGTGGGGCTGCCCCGCTGCGACGGGCCGTCCGTTCCCGCTCGTTGTTTTCTTCGCCGTCTGGGGCCAACAAGGGTCCAACCGGCACACAAACATTCGGGATCCCAGTCCCCGCACTCGTCGAGAGTTTCTTCACCTGGCATTTCTTCGTCCCCGGTGGTGTCGCAGGCACCGCCGGGAACCATCGAGTGGGCTCCGACTTCGGGGATGCCGGATTCCGCCCGGTCTCTGGGCGTTCCGGCTCCAACCACGCCTAGGCTTAGCGGGGGGCAGGCCCCCGTCGAGCCCATGTCGTTGCCGCAGGTGTTATTCGAGGTATCCACGCTTGGAGACGCCGTTCGGAACACTTCTACTTCCCCTCCGCAGTCCACGAAGCCCTCAGGGGCTCCCGCTGGTGCCGCAGATGGGTCCATGGCGCACCTTCGCCGGCCGAGCTCGTCGGCCGGCGTTAGGCTTAGCGGAGTTCGCTCCGCCCGGCCCACAAAAAGTCACGTAAGTCCTCGAAAATGGGGCCTATCACCCTAAAATCGGTATCAAACTGTGCCGCTAGCTAAGCTGCAACAGACTAAGCACAAATGAATTCACCTGGGATCGATGAAACGCTTTCGCTGGTCTTTTCCACGGAGCCGATGTGAGGCACGTCTTGCAGCTCCGCGCGCCCGACAAATTGTATGGTGGGCTCCCCCAGAGGCAGCGGTCATGCCGCGGCAAGGAATGCGGTCTATTTCCACTATTCCTGCCCAACAGCTTTTTTCAATAAATTAAAGAAGAAGAACAATAAACTTCAATGCATAATTGTTGTAGAATTGAGAAAGTGGCGAAGGGGGCTGTCTCACTGTAGGAGCGCCGCTATAGTTTTAGACCAGCCATAGCCGATTACTGCTTCGGGAAAAGGAGTGACTATGTTCAATTAAAGATCCACGAGGCTCTTGGAAGTTTGCAAAGCCGGTCCCGGTGAGGAAGTTTTCGGAAAGTTTTTGGTGGTGCATGCAAGGACGACGTTAGCTCTTCTAGGGTACCGTTTGATTTCTTCAGCCCGCGTTTGTGGATCCTTCTTAACTTTCCTAATTAAGGTGTATAACAAAGGGCTGTTGCAGGCTGTTTTGATTAGGCGTCTTTCGACATTGTGGCTGGCTGCTCGGGCAATAGTATTAATGTGGCGGTTCAAACAAGTATCTGAGGGCGATGGTAGTTAGACGAAGCGAACCAAGCCACCTGTGCGCAATAAAAGATGACCATCGTGCTCAAAACTTTCACCAACCTGAAGTTGCTACAGGCCTTCTCGAAGTCGTGCAAGGAAAGCCACGTGTTCAATTCATATCATTATTCGCCGAGTATCTCAACAGTAAAGACCCTGTAACTCCTTGCACTTTGTCATAATGCAAATCTGGAGGAAGTAACAACTTTATAAATGCTATTAACACAATACTGGATCTATTTATTCGAACAAAATTTTGAATGAATAAACGAAACAACTAAAAATTTTGCAAAAATATACTAACTGATGAAAAAAAATATGCATCGTACACACCTCCGAGTTTAAATTTAAAAGCCTGGGAAAGTAAGACAAGAACATGCATAAATATGACAAAAAGAAATCAGCCTGCCTCCCGGCATCTGTTTAAAATGGATAAGTGGCGAAGCAGACGCCTTTGATCACTTAATGATGTAAATTTGGACCATCGGCAAAAGAACGAACTCATCTAACTATTAGAGAACCCAACGCATGTGGATACACCGAGTCAAATCTGGCTTTAATCAACTCCCATTTTATAGAAGCGGCGTATGTATGTATCCTGCGCGTAGCTATACTTCTTTTCTGAGCTTCTGTAGATTTTTTTTGGGGGGGGGGTTACATCCATTTGTCATAGCGCTGGTGAAGACAGTTTCAGGGAGGGGTTTAGGTGTCAACACACCACCGAAACGTTATTCATCGTGCAAGCCAACCCCACTTTTGGCCTTTTTGTTTTTGCGGTCATGCTTGGTGCCCACTTCATCTATATGGTTAAACGTTAAAACATGAACACGATAGAATCGAAAAGAAGAGATTGTTTGGGCGGGGACTATAGTTTTAAAATTTTTTAACGGCGCGGCATGACACCCCGGAAAATATGTTTGGCGGTGCTACTTCATAGAAGGGCTTAAAAGAGCTGCATGTCCTCTGCCAATGAAGATCTCACTAGAGCTAGAGAATCAGGAGAGAGTTACGGTGAATGGGTGTGAGCATGCCGCACTCGAGAGTACACAACCTGAAACAACTTTACCGCGTGATATAAGGTGTGGAAGGGGAGAACCAGCGTGTCGATCGAGACTCGAGGTGTTAGTGACAATTGTTAGAATGCCCTTTTTAATGAACGTTACTAAACCGTTCCGGACGTCCTGACACTGGTTGATGAGCATGTTACCATTGCGAAAACACTCAACACATTATAATTCGTCGGGTTGTGGTAACGAACTGTTGAGACTAGGCATCCCACTGCAGTCACCAATGTTGTGACTCACATCCCAGCTTGTCGCCGATGTTAAGAATCAGCCGTCCTGACGCCGTCACAGTTGTGGCGATGCTGACTTGCTTCTTCCGCTATCGACGAGGCGCAGAGCAGAGCGATGAAGTTCTCGGGGCGACGAAAAGTTGAAGGAACATTTATATACAGTATGTACACGGGTAGGAAAACGTTACATTGCTCGCACTAAGGCGACAGCAGCTCTCCACTCGGTGCCTCCGAAAAGTGCCACCAAAGAATGCCGACGATAAGTGCCTCCCGGCGGGTTTTTGTACCCTCGGAAGTCCGTTGTTGCCCCGAGAAGTGTGAATCGCTCCAATCAGGACTCTCGCTGGCCGAAGTTTTAAGTATAACTAATGGAAGCGAAGCGGTTGCGTCAGCCGAGATGCCACGAAGGAGAAAGGGCGGGCGACGCCCACGCCTTCTCCGCGAAGCCGCCTCTAGGCTTGTATCTGCATGTCAGTTGCCGGTCGTTCGCGCGATGCATCGTCCGGCCGAGCCCCCGCGACGCAAAAGGAAAGGCGACCCTGCCTGTCAACCGCTCGTGGTTCGGTATGCTATGTACGAGGCGTGAAGAGGCCCCGCCGTCAGCGCGTCACCCCGTGCAACAAATTTGGGCCGGGCGCCCTGGCACAACAGAAAATATGCGTGGGTAAGTGTCACACGCGTAATCGCCCGCCTGACGGAATGGCTGCTGTTACTTTCAAATGCTGAAGGGCGTCAGCAAGAGAAAATACGTCGAACTTCTTTCAGCACCCGCTTTTTCTTAACTTTTAAAAGGACATATGCAACCACTTATACCCCCCGTTTGGAATCTGTCTGCGCAACGTAGGTTATTCAATGACAGCTCCTGAGTTTTTTAACGGGTTTGCTTGTGATTTATATGCCTTTTTTAACCGCAATGCTGTTGAGCAAATAATTCGTGTATGGTGCGCGTAGTTTTAAAAATACCAAGCATATCCCTGTGATGAATGGCAACGTGAGTGATTGGCCGCGAAAGTGAGCCACCAGTGCGACACGACGATGACGAGGAAGAGGAGCCGGGCGTAAGTGGTCGCGGAAGCTGGTACGCGAACGGCTGGAAGCCAAAAGGCGGAACAGGGCGAGGTTGCGGGGGAACTACCCCGTGGGACGCTTGTTCCACGGGCCACCTGGAGCACAACCGTCGTTGCCCTCTGCGAAGGCTAGAGAGCGCGTCCACGCACCGTCATCGTGGCGCTGGTGCACCGATTGCTGACACTCCGTTCCGGCTGTCGGGCGCTGCCGTTCCTGCTGTTGAGCCGCCAGAACCGCATCGCGACGGAATGTGAGCCTAATCGCTACCGGACATTGTCCTCAGAGCTCTCGAACTGCCAGAGTATATTGTGTACCTGCAGACTGTGTTGTGCTTTCCCCATCGCATCTTATGTTCCCGTCGTGCTTGTTCTTCATCTCGTGAAATATAGCGTCAACGTGTTAAACAGCGTTCGTCTCCGCCTGCGTGGTCCTTGGCCCATTCATAACAAAGGTGGCGAGCCTGCCAGGATCCCACCCAGAACATCTGCAGGAAGTTGAGTGCTGTGAGAACACGTCCATCCAGACTAGTATGGATGTGGAGAGGCTAGTGGCGATCGGGACGCTGCTCGGTCTCTCAGGACTGGAACTTCACCAGTGGATCGACACCCAGCGGGCGGAGCAGCGGGCAGAGAGGGCAGCTGAAAGAGAAGCACTCCGTGAAGCCACACACCGCGAAAAAGAGGAACGGCGAGAAGCTTCTGAGATAGCCAAGGAAGCCGCCGAGAGGGAAATGCTAATCTTGGAGTTGAAGATTCGTCTTCAAGAAGGGTCGCAAAGCACCAACGCCGTTACTGCCGGGAATGCAACGAACCGAAATGTGCCCTTCGGGAATCCGCAGAAGCTCCTGCCCCTGTTTGATGAAAGACGCGATGACTTACACGCGTACTTGCAGCGCCTCGAGCGCGTGGCGACTGGGCAAGAGTGGCCGCTTGAAAAATGGGTCGTCTGCCTCAGTACGTACTTGTCTGGTGAAGCGCTGATCGTGATTGGCAGTATGACTGCAGAGGACTCACTTGACTACAACAAGGTCAAGAAAGCGCTGCTCCAGCGGGTCCGATGAACGGCAACGGCGTACCAGGAGATGTTTAGGAAGGCCCGGCCTGAAGTTGGTGAGACAGGAAAGCAGTTTGCGGCGAGGCTCTCGAGCTACTTCGATCATTGGGTGGAAATGGCCAACATTTACAAGACCTACGAAGGTAGCCGCGATTTGTTATTCTCGGAGCAATTCTACTGTTGTTGCCACCCGAGACTCGTCGCCGTCTTGAAGGAACGGGAGTGTGCCACCCTGGATGCCTTGGCACACGTCACGGACCATTTCCTGGAGCCGCACAGCTTTGGGAACTTAGGGAAGCTTCCAAATGACGCGCTGGATATTACGAAGGGTGCAGCCAACACCCCCGGGAAAGGCAACACAGAACTTTTCTTAATCAATCGTCCTGGACGACGCGCGCAAGTCTGTCGCACTGTGACCAAAGAACATGGAAACTGCTTCAAGCATGGCCGCCCAGGTGGCAGATACGACAATTGTCGAAGTGGGTCAGGAGACCAAGACAAAGTGATCACATGTGCCATTTACGAGCCTCCAAAGAGAGTCTCGAAAACCAAGTTCCACAGGGGCTATGTCGGGCACAACTGGGTGTGGTTCCAACTATATTAACACCAGCGGCAGAAATTCACTGTTTCTCGTCAAGGGAATGCCAGTTGTTCCTGGCCGAGTGCTAGGAAAATTCGCCAGCGTGCTCCGAGACACTGGAAGCGACATAGCCATCGTCCGCCGAGATATGGTCGACGACGATTGCTTGACTGGGATGACACGCCGAGTTGTTCTTCTTGATGGCTCGGTCCAGGAACTCCCAGAAGCCAAAATCCGGGTCCACACGCCGTATTTGGTGGGAGAGATAATCGCAGCCTGCATGAGTCGTCCCATATACGGCCTGATTCTCGGCAATATTCCAGGAGTCAGGGAGCCTCACCAGCCAGATCGTGACTGGGAGTACGAAGTTGCTGGCAACAGGGAAACACCGAAGAGCAGCCTGGGACGAACACTACGTTCGAAGCCTTGCTATCTGATTTCCGCCGTTGCAAGGACTGAACGACCGCAGACCACACGGTCCAACGTGCCACCGCCTTCGTGCACTCCTTACCACCGAGATCGACTACCCCAAGAGCAGCGCAAAGACTACACTTTGAGATCCTGTTACTGAAAAGTTGGGAAGGAGTCTCGGTCCGCACTAGGTCATCGCTCCACTTTCCTCGAAAGCGAAGGCTTCTTATATAGAGAGTTCCAATTTGCAGAGGGAAAGACGGTGAAGCAGATGGTAGTGCCGAAAATCTTCTGGGAGTTCATCATCCGAGCGGCACATGAGAACGTCACACCTCGACATGCGGGCATTCGCAAGACTGCTCAGCGAATTTTAGGCAACTTCTACTGGCCGGATCTGCAAAATGATGTTAAGCGGTTTGTGCGCTCATGCCACATCTGCAGCCAGAGAACGACGGACAAATTGCCGCTGCATACATGCTCAACGACATGGTTTAATGAAAGCTACTGACTCACAGTTTAAGAACAAACCTTTTGTCCGCTTCCTTACTCCATGCGTGTGAACCAGCGGTGTGACCGTGACGAGGGGACGTGACTAGTAGAATAGTTGTTTGCTCCACTAACAACTTTCTTAGGGTGGGGGTGATGTGATGAGTGGCAACGTGAGTGATTGGCCGCGAAAGTGTGCCAGCAGAGCGACAGCGACGATGACCAGGAAGAGGAGCCGGGCGTAAGTGATCGCGGAAGCTGGTACGCGAACGGCTGGAAGTCAAGGAGCGGAACAGGGCAAGGTTGCGTGGGAACTACCCCGTAGGACGCTTGGTCCACAGGCCACCTAGAGCACAACCGTCGTTGCCCTCTGCGAGGCTAGAGAGCGCGTCCACGCACCGTCATCGTGGCGCTGGTGCACCGATTTCTGACACTCCGTTCCGGCTGTCGGGCGCTGCCGTTCCTGCTGTTGAGCCGCCACAACCGCATCGCGACGGAATGTGAGCCTAACCGCTACCGGACATTGTCCTCAGAATTCTCGAACTGCCAGAGTATATTGTGTACCTGCAGACTGTGTTGTGCTTTCCCCATCGCATCTTATGTTCCCGTCGTGTGGTTGTTCTTCATCTCGTGAAATATAGCGTCAACGTGTTAAACAGCGTTAGTCTCCGCCTGCGTGGTCCTTGGCCCATTCATAACATCCCTATCGCTCGTGCACACGGGCCTCGAGCGCACGTTTTACAAGCTAGGCACCCCAACTTAGGAAATTGACCAATATGGGCCAATGAAAACTCAACTAAATTGGATAAAACTCAACTTTGTGCCCCTCAATGATCAGATTAACTGCTTCGTCATTCACGTCTTGCACGTGAGTGCAAGCTTCCCTGATTTTTTAATCTCTACGTGAAATTTTCTTTTGCTATGTAACCTTAAATAGCCTTTCTGGCTATCTTTTAACCATACTCGCAACGTATTTCTCGCTTTAGTGTTCATAATATATTATACCAAACAGAATTTGTATATTAGGTCACACGAATATTTTCCGAATAAAATGCAAGTATCAAACTGGCAACATAACGTCGAGAAAAAAATCGGCTCTCGCTTACATTTCGAAGGTCAATTTTCAAGTTGTGCACAAAGTTTTCACGTTTTACGCGCATCATACGTTAGAAACAATGTTGTATCCCGTGTAATCATTTTTTTCATACGTCAACACAATTATTCACTCGTTCATGTTACTCAGTTTCCTACAACGACGATACGCCAAGGTAATGTGCTTGAATAGGCCTCGATATTGCCCGCTGGTTTGGCCAGCCACCTTGTTGTTCTCTCTTAGAGATCAGTACGTAAGTCGTGGATGCTTACTTGCAGCCCCTCAAGTGACACCGGCCGAATTCCGTCGGTACACCCTGGTTCCTCGCCGGTGGGTGCAGTTCAAGGCTCTGCTGGGCAAACGCTACAGATACCTGCGTCGCACGAAGATGCTCTTCCTTACCGGTTGGATCCTGCCGGTCGCCATCGCCCTGCTACCTGGCGCAGTCCTGGTTCGACGCGAGGCAGATGATGTAGGTCCCGAAATGTTGCGCCTACCCTTGACCGCGCAAGCTCATTACGGGCCACACGTGAGCACCTTCCTGCGGCACGTGGACCCCACGAAGTTCTCAATCAGCTACGAGGCGCTGCTAGAGGCCCGCAGCATCTCGATCGACCACCTGAGCGGCCCTGGAAAGGAGCTTCTGGAAGCTTTGAAGAAAGACTACTTCAAGTACGGCTCCCATTATGCAATGGGCGCTGTGTTCAACGACACCGAGTGAGTTGCATATGTCTCTGTAATGATACTCGACCGATTGTGATTGTCTGTTGTAGTACATTGTCGATGTACCGCGTCATTACCATCATCAACCTTATAGTGACAGAAATTGTGTCCCCTTCCGAGTGGGATAGCGTGTAAGGATTTTTCGGGTCGCACTTGAAGGCACGCGGATCGAGGCGTCGAACTAGCATCACGTAAACCGGACAGGTCTCAATCAATATCAATCATTACTGACATAATTGCATCTGGCGTCTCTTTTATATTTATTATCTGTCCCGGATGTGACTACATAACACTAAGCCGTTGAACATAGTTATTCGGCATACCCATGGCCATACGGAGTGATACTTGTGTATTGGAGTCCTAAGAGGATCACCGGAAGTCATGTTACAGGGAAGTGGAAATAAAACTCTCCACAATAATTTGCTTTGAAGTATACCTCTCTAACCCCATGTGCCCATAAATATTGGTGCTCACATTTACCTTCCCTTGTCATAGGACGAAGCAGTCTAAGAGGGAATACTTCGGGCCGTAAACTTCGTGGGCGTGCCCGCCGCCAGTCGTGCGGAATGTTTTTTTTTTGCCAAATGTGATAAGCCAACTAGCCAGCAAGAAAGCCTTATTTCGGTTAGACTTCCTCTTGCGCCACACACGAATAGCTTCAAAAGCACTTATCAAGCCGTCTTGCATTCGGAAACGTACTCCCAATCACTCAAAATATTGTACAAGCCGAGGTGATCCGGCCCAGGTCATTCTACAGTGCAGATGGGGAGGCTGAGAATTCTTAGAGCCACTAGAACGTTGACACTAATCTGTTCATATTAACAGCGCTAGCGACACGGACAAAAAGAAGAGGGCACAAACACGGCGCTCAACACGGAGGGCACAAACAGTGCCGTGTTTGTGCCCTCTTCTTTTTGTGTGTGCCGGTAGCGCTGTTAATATGAACAAGTACCAACTCGCCCAGTCTTCCATTTTAGCTTCACACAAATCTGCCTTGAAATATTGAGCAGGTAAAGTTGGTATTCTGTCTCAGCGTTTTACACGTACACAAATGGACATCAGGCGTGTGCATACATGGCTATTAACCGGAGGGCAAACACGGAGGGCACAAACAGCGCCGTGTTTGTGCCCTCTTCTTTTTCTCTGTGTCGGTAGCGCTGGTAGTATGAACAAGTACCCACTCGCCCAGTCTTCCGTTTCAGCTTCACACTAATCTGCCTTGAAATATTGAGGAGGTAATGTTGGTAGGCTGTGTAAGCGCTTTCCACGTGCACAAATGGACATCAGGCGTGTGCATACACGGCTATTAACCTAAACTGACACCACCTCCTTCATTGTCACTTATAAAAAATATGGCGGAAATATTTTAAGAGAAATACACATTTCCCGGGTCAGAAGTAAAAAAAAGTGGGGTTTAATTCCACATCTTCTCAAATTAATTTTCAAATCCCTAACACCCTTGTCACCGTGGCAGGCACTGTTGCCCAAACAATGGATGGCGACTTTCGGTGAAGTGCTGGCCATAACGTTCATCTTAAGCACATGCAAACACCCGGACATAGGAGACAAGGACAAGCGCTACTTCCAACTGAATTTTATTGAATCAGGGTGAAATATATACCAGCAAACAGACAAGAGATACAGAAAAGGACACGAATATACAAAGATAAGAATAACGAAATTACCCTGCATTGTCCCACATGTGTCAGTTATTACCACGACCAGTTCTTTTTTAAGAACGCGGCCTCCTTATCAGACCAGACTACCTATGTTGTACTGACACACTCGAAGCCACCTAGTTGCATTTCAGCTGCTTCCATTATCTCACGCGTGCGCTGATCAGAGTCATAAGGCAATACCACAGAATTTTGAAAGTACGGCTCACACTGGGGGCATTCACCGCAGTAAGGTAAAGGTTCGCATCCTTTCTTTTGTGCACATTATTTTGATGCTCGCGTAACCAATAGTTGACACACCGTGCCGTCTGACCTACATATATACCCTTCCGCAGGCCAACCGAACACGGTACACAACCCCTCTATCGCATTCTACGTACTTGTGTTGTTGCCCAACGCTCCAGCCAGGGTTTTCTTTTTGTACAGGATATGTATCTCTGCAAAGCCTTGTGAACCTGATTGGTGCGGACATTACAACGCGAACTCCAGGCCTCTGCCCTATTTTCTTCAGCCGATGTGCGATACCGTGCACACACGGTGTAACAGCCGTCTTACGGCGCTCGTTGCCGTCGTGCGCGCTTGCTTCAGCCGCTTTTATTGCCTGCTTCTCACGCCTGCGGGGAGTCTGAACGACTACCACAATAACGTGTTCAGGATACCCTGACCCTCTCAGCCGAGAAACCTGCGCCTCCACAGCGCTCTCCACACGATGCGCGGCGCTCATAGAATGTACTCTTTGAAGTAGTGAGACTGTCGTATTCTCACTCATATTCCCCAACAGCACGACATTGCACGCTTTCCGGACAAAGACTTAAGCCAAGCAGATGTGTGCAAATCTACTGCGTTGGGATTTACATCCGATTTTTTTAAAGTTTGTTGAGATGAAGTGTAGTATTGTTTTGTTTCCACAAATAAAAGCTTCTTAAATATTCCAAATACTCTCACCCGCCGCGGTGGCTCAGTGGCTAACGCGTTACACTGCTGAGCACGAGGTCACGGGTTCGATTCCCGGCCGCGGCGGCCGCTTTTCTGATGGAGGCAAAAAGCAAAAACGCCCGTGTGTTCGAGATTTCGCCGCACGTTATAGATCCCCAGGTTGTCAAAAAAATCCGGAGCCCTCCACTACGGCGCGCCTAATCGCCTGCTTTGCGTCGGCGCGTTAAACCCCACAATCAATCATTCCAAACACTCTGTTCGGAGACATTTCTGCTAGCTCTGGAGCGTTTTCACAACAGCAAGAACATTTGTATGAAAGACCAAAGTAGCGCACCTGATTCCGACATTGGAAGTCCTCGAATGGGTAGTGATGGCGGTTGCAGACGCAGCGCTTGAGGTTCATGCTCTGTAGTGACACTTACCAGGCCGGCATCAGGTTTAGCAGCGTAGTTGAAAATTTCCACGATTATATGCACGGAACTCGCAAACACAGCGGATTTGGGTTGGACGGAATGCACTTCATACAACGTAAATCAAGGTTGTCAAGTACCACAATGAAAATTGTGAGGTACGAAGCTTTCATAAGTTGGTTCGAGTGTTTAACTGACGTGGGTGTAAACAAATAAATTTCATTTTAACAATTGCATGGGGGCCTGTATCGCATCAACATTGGTGGCGAAGTTGGCGCCTCACTTACAAATTAGTTTTATGACAGTTGCATGATGGTTTGTGGCAGACAACATCAAAGACTACTTAGCGCACCACTTTAAATGTAGTTTTATGTCTCTCCTGTCACACATCAATAAATACTCCAGTTAGCGTATCTCTTAAAATTTAGATTTATGACAATTGCATGGTGGCTTGCTACAGACAATAAGCGCTGCAGTTAGCGCAGGATTTCATGTTTATTTTTATACTTTTTCTTAGAACCAAGCCGGAATTTTGCGACGTATTTTTTTGCATGTTAAATGCATAATTAGAAATTTTATAGTTTGTTGCTTGCGTTATAGGTTTGTACTTAAAAACAAATTCTCGGAAACCCTTTTTGCACCAGTCCACCGTAAAACGTCCTTTACCCCACAATTATGCCTATATAGTTCATTGCGCTAATTTAAGTTTATTTGAAGTTTTTTTGAACCACAGTGCACTAAATAGTAGTTACAGACAGAGAAATCTCTTTTGACCGGGTGCTTCTTAGTATCAGCCACGAATCTTTTGGTGCCTGAATAAAAGGCTTCGGAGGATTCATTAAACGCGAGTGTTGTTTGAAACTGCGATAAACTACATTTCCAACCAAGCATTCAAGTTAAGATTTCAGCAGCGGTCATTACACAGCGTCACCAGGCCAATTATGTCTATGAAAACGAAGGCTACTCATCACCAAAACTGCGCCTTTCCAATTCACTCCTGTCCCTTGAATTTGCGTGTATGATCGTTTCACCTCATTTTTGCCGTTTTCCTCTTCCTTATTCGCGTTCTTGGATTCCACTTTGTTACTCAATTTTACCACCGGTCGTCAGTATTTTGCCGTACCCGATCGGTTCAACTCTGTTTAATGAATTTATGGTGACGTTTTTCGCACAAGTTTGTTAACACATACCCGAAACGTACTTCTCCTCCCGGCGCATTATTCTTCTCATACGCCTTTCCGTGATGGGTTCGATTGGTTTCATTGAAGATTTTACTCTCGAGTGTTGGCCTTGTAAGGAAGGACAAAAGCCAGACAATGCTTGCGTACTTTTATGTTTTCTAGCGGGAACCCAATAGTAAAACCTTTGCTTGCGCTTGCAGGCACACGTCATTTCTGCCGTAGTTTTTTTAGGTTACAAAAATTGCGTAAATCATTTATTGTCTTACTTAAAAATATTGTGCTGAACCGTAGCGTCTTTTTATGGCTTCTTGCCGGTTCTTTTTTTTTCTTCATACTAAACGTTACCCTGAGAGGCAAATGTGCTTAATAGAAGGGCAACGCAACCACGTTTTGTTTATCATTTCTGCATAATGAATACTTTTAATGAATATTTAATGAATACTTTTGGGTTAAAATTGTGCACTGACTTTATTCTGCCCCTCCCTAAGAGTCACAAGATGGACACAGCAATTATCCGAAACCATTTGTTAGGAAACATACAGATACCATTACATGTTCAGAATTCATAGCTCGTGCGGGGCGAGCTTTCAGTCGAATTTGTGAAGCGACTTTGGTGCTAGGAGGACTTTTATCAACAACGCCTAATTTCGGATCGGCTTGTTGCTGTGAAATTGAAGTGTTTTGTACTGTGCTGTCGCAACGCAGAATGGAAGCCTGGTACAACCCCACCAGCGTGCTCAGCATGCCCATAATCACAAATCTGGCACACACGGCTCTGCTGCGTATATACTCCGGGAAACCGCGCTCGTACATTTCAACCGACGTGGCCCTGTACGCTCTCCCACACGAAGATGTCGATTTCACTGTTTCCCATTCATCGAAACCGAACAAGCACTACCTTCAGGAAGAATCAGAGATGCTACAGCGGCAGTTGCTGGGGCTGGTGCGACAGACGTGGCTCTACTGGGGCTGCGTGGTAACCATCAGCGTCGGCCTCATCCTGTCCTCTTTCGTCGTCTTCCCGGCCGCAGAGGTCCACAATGGCGCCCGTAACCTTCAGCTCATGACGGGTGTTCCAGCCTGCGTGTACCTCAAGGCTCACTTCTTCTTTGACCTGGTCTTCTACTTCGTTCCAATGGCGGCCATATACGGAACCTTCATCTACCTGCAGCAGCTGTCGTCGCAGACGATAAGTAAGCTCAGCAAGGCTATTGTCAAAGGCGTTCGCTCTGTACGCGACTTGTCTGCTTATGACACGTCACATGGTAACTATGGATCTAAAGAGAAGCTTTACAATGCTGTAAGAAAGGAAAATTTGGTGGCTACGCGAAAAGAAAATCTTTTGGAACTTGAACATCCGGATAGATACCTGACATTGCCAAACAAAATTTTGGAAGTAAGCTGCCACCCAGCTATTACAACGTCTTTTAGCTACTTTTACAAAATACACCATGCTGGTAATCATACTGAAACCAAAGAACAATTTTCCTGCGCGGTGTCTGCCTTAGCGCTAGTTTCCTTTTGGCAGCCCCTGGCGAAACTACGTAGAAACATTTTAGAAGCAGGTACGGTAGAGTTATAGGAACATTAGGGATATGTTGTCTATATGGCTTCTTTACCATGAAAAAAACGCCAGGTTTAGGTACAGCAAAAAGATCGCATTCTTAATCAGTGGTTTTGCCTTCTCCCCGAATGGGTGATACTTTGAAGAAAGAATCAAGGGAGGCCGCCTTGGAGGAGTGTCACTTAGGAGCAGTGTCACTTCGTTTATGAGGCGAAGCAAGAGCTGTAACCGGCTCGTAAGAATGAGTGTTTCATCCGTAGTTTCATATCCAGCAACAGAAATGGTGGCGAATTTCTTATGAAAGTTGCGGGCAGTGCAGACGGTGGTCAGTCACGGATAGGACCTTCTCTTTCGGGGCAAAGATTTGGCGGGCCGTCTTTGCTTTTCATATAATATGTGTTTTTGCTTTGGCGCAGTCGCTCTGGTGGCTGTCATCATCTCATTCGCACCACTGGGAATACTTTTGCCTTACTGTGTCACGGATTGTATCGAATCCGACAGCACCGCGCACTCCGTAATCATGGGGATCTTTTCGATTGGAGGTGAGTGGAAAAGTATTGCTGTAACAAGCTCCGCATGATTTTTGGCATAATAGCAGTTTTGCTAAAGAGGAATCCACAATTTGCAAGAGGCAATCGGCTTGTAAAAAACATTAGTTGTTGGTGACAAGCGTAGTAGTGACACCAACCATAAATAAACGTGCCTTGGCGAAACTAACGGATACTTTTACTTCACTTTGACTTTAGAACACTGCCATGAAATGGCCTACTATAAAAATCATCTCTAGTCGACATGGGTATTTTGTGAAATAGCAAACTTTTTGTAAGGTAGGAAGCAGCAAAGTAATTCAAGTGAACGAGTTTCCTTCCTAAATCAATATTATTTCCTTTCACATGGTTCACACTTTTCGAATATTCATGCAGCTCATCAGCATTTTCCTAGTCCTTGTCTGCTCTTTTATATGCGCAATCTTTCGCACGAGGTTTTTACAGCGCTTGAGCTGCTTGCCTGCCTACTTTGAACAATTCGCAAGCTATTTATCTATCCACAGAGAAGGTTGTACATATACACAGCGAATCTTAATGGTGACGCCTACCATGCTCAACCAGCGCAATTGTAAACCGCTTTCGTTACGAACCAAGTATCTACGCCTTATGTACCCGCCTCAAAGAGGTCACGTTGTCTTACCGTCGCGCCTTTGCCCCCCCCCCCCCCCCCCTTGCAGTAGTGGCTCAGTGGCAAAGCTTTCTGCAGCTGAACGCGAGGACGCGGGTTCGATTCCCGGCCGCAGCGGCCGCGTTTCTCATGGAGGCGAAAAGCGAAAACTCTCGTGTGTTCGAGATTTCGGCGCACGTAAAGATCCCCAGATGGTCAAAGTTAACCCGGAGTACTCCACTACCACCCCACTTAGTGCCTGTGAAGCGTCGGCGCGTTAAACCCCACAGTCAATCAATCGTCTTTGCCCATTTACCCCTATCCCCCATTTTTTTCATCGGGCCTTCCCTGGTTGGTCCAGTTCTTGGTGGCGAGTTGATCTTTTTCTTCTTCTTCTTCGCTACCCGTCGTTTCTAAAAGCCTTGTCTAAAGCTGTTACGAGATTCTCCCCGTGCTTTGAGTCTCTTATCCTATGAAACAGCTGGTTACTCTAGCGAGTTCCAATTGTGGCCACAAAACATATTTTAGCTTAATTTCCCTCTTCCCAGCGCATGCTCGCTCTCCGGTCTCACCTCGTCTTTCATACGTAGAGCACTTTTTCTTGTTTCCCATGCAGCATAAGCAATCTTGTTTGATACAGAAAGGTGTTAGGTATGTGGCCACTATCGCAGAAGCTCTTATTGTCTGATCGACAGTGTTCTTGGTCTATCGGCATGTTTACCGGGAAAGGAAAGCCATTGGAGTAATTCCGTGCCGAGCAAGCACTGAAACATTCGATTCCTCGACGTTTGACAGTGCACGTCACTTTACTGACTGCTTTTTTGACGCTCGTGTTTTTGGAGTTCACTCCAATACATGCGATTCAGTTGAAATATGTTGCGTTCTCACTCGTTACATGACAGCATCAACAAACCGCATATGAGTGGATTAGGTATGAACAACACAACGCTAAATCACAAGGCCGATGGTTATCTGCCCGCCGGAAACTGCTGCGCAAGCTCGTACCACCGGTTGCTATCAAGTTGGAGTGTTCTTCAAGGGGAGATTTCCGAGCATGCGGCCCATTGTACTTCGCACGGACGGTTGGGATTATTTTGTTTTACAATACACGATGCATATGGCCACAATTGACATAAAAGACGTTACAATCCTTGCCAAGGTACGTTTTTAACATTGAAGTCATAAGACACGCATCCTTGCCTACAGAGTCACTGGAAAATGTTCATGTGGGCTCTATGGCCACTTTAAGATGTCTCTGAGGCAATTAACCATCCTGGAAAGATATTCGGATACCGAAGTAGCGCGTGAAAAACAGCAACCGGATCATGAGTGCCAAGTTTCTCGGACGCTTTGAGCACACACCTCTCTTCCCGTGAACTACCCAACAAGCGCAATGGAACATGTTGCTGCCCAGCTCTCTCTGCCTACCCAGCTTCAGCTGGTGGACAGAGCACAGGCGGCGCGGAATGCGTATGGGCTCCAGTGAAGGAGCAACCACTCCCATGGCCCACTCTTTGGGCCGTTCAAAAATCAGAATAAAAGTATTTCCTTCTCCTCTGCCGTCTGCTCCATCTCTCGCAAACTTCGTCGCCTCTGCCGGCGGTGGCAGAGACGGAGAAGTGAGATAGTCCAACACCGGGTTTGAGCTTCCTTTAATTTTATAAAAACAGAGTTCCCACTCATGTGCGACACCAATACATGTCAAACAAACACCATTCACGAATAAACCATTTATAACCCTTAGCAAAGAGTATCTCTCTGAAGTGATAAATGATGTCGTTAGGTGCATTTCACTTGCCTCTGGTTTCACAATTTGTAGAGCCACGTGTGTGAATTTAAGTGATGTCGCATGGGTAATCATTGTGAGTGTCACTTGCGGCTTTGCTTTTCAAGCACATTCACAGGGTAGATTGGTGGCATTTTTGATACCCCGCCCAATTTCTGAATGAGAAAGCTGAGCGAATATTTATACTTTTGTTAAGATACTTTCCGGCGTGTGGCTGGTGCATTCGTTTTAAAATCCAACGTTTTTATCGTCCCTCCGGCCTCGGTTTTCTGTGCCGGAAGTTGTGAAGCAGCCTATCCTGTTTTTGTTTGTTTTGTGAATGTTTCAGAGACGACACTGAAATATTTTTCACTCTTTTCTGATCACATGCAAATTTTTAAAAAACGTTTGTACCTTAGGAATTCTAGCAATTTTAAAATATACGTAGGCCAAAATTGCCCACGTATGTTTCAAAATTCCTGCAATTACTACAGCAACCTTGAAACAAACATGGTTCAAAGAGCTCTATGTAGGTACGCAACGAAGGCCAAAACATTCTCAGCGCACAAAGCACCCTGAGAATGCTGTTACATTGGTTCTGCGCCGTCTCGAAGATCCTCGACCTATCGGCGATAAAGTTTTACCAGTGGGTGCAGTGGATCAATAACGTCACCATGTGAGTCTGTTGGAGTGTGCTCCCCATGCGGTTGTTGAAGACAGTGCTGGAACGAGCGAGTACTGCTTGCGGAACTACTTTTGGTGTGCTACCATGCGTTACCCCCACTTGATTCCAAACATCAACTCCCCTTTAGCAGCGATGTAACAGCGCGTCACGTCTCGGGATAGACTCGCAAATGTTTCACTACCATGCTCGCGATGCTTTGCTTTGACTCCCAGTTACAGGACCACAGGTCTTGGCATTCTCTTTGATGATGAGCTTACGTGTTTCGTGTATGCTGCAAGTCCACAAAAATCGAGTTCCTTGGGACTTTGGTGAATCTGCAGCATATAGTGAAGTCGTCAGCGCTCAATTCCCCCAGAAAATGCACCCGCGCCCCTGTCACCCAGTTCTGAAATCTGTCATCGCAAATGAGTCCATGCGATCCCTAAAAACGTACAGAATGTTTTATTGTCAGCCATCTAGCAGTCGCCTAACTACGAATATTAACCCTATTAATTTATATTTACTGTATTTGGGAGAACGGCCTTCTGTCAAATGATGGCTCCATATTTTTGGAGCAATGTTTTATATGAGCGTATCAATCTGGGTTTTAGCTATGATCACTCATTTAGTCGGTCTTACAAATAGTCATTCGTCATACTACAAGAGGACGTCACTCTCTCCATTCTTTTATGTTTCTAACGCGTAACTTTTTTCCTAGTGCTGGTAGTGGCAGAGTGACACTTTACTCCTGTATTCTTATAATAATGTCTAGTATGTCTAATAGAATTCATTTTTCCGCCACACGTTTACTAGCTGGTTTTCTTGATTCCATCGCCGACGTGCATGCTATCTCACTGCAGCGTTTTTATAAATTTCCACCTTCGTCGGCGGATTATACACCCATCTGATTTCCTTGACAAACCCGTTTCAACGTTGTCACCATAAAGACTGTGTGCTGTTGCGTTGCTTGTAGTGTGTACATTAGCCATGTGAAATGCAGCTGAGCAGTATTTTTAGATGTTATCGCACTTGTTTTGAATTTTTTGGATGCCCTGAGCATTAATCCAAGCTAGTAAGATGGATAGTAGTTGTTTGTTGATATTTGGGATTTAAACCGATACAGCACCTATACCTTGCAGGTCCTGCCACCTTCCTTCTGTACATTCTGGTCGCCATCGCCACTGGCAGCGCCATTCCGCGGCTCACCATGCTCCTGTTTCCGCCGTTCCTGCTGGGCGCCTCAACGATTCGTGCCGTCAACCTTGAATTCGAGGCTGAAATCTGCGAAGAGATGATGGATCAGGAGGACCGTTACGGTTTCAATCCGAAATTCTGCGAGGAAATTAACCCATTTGGGTCTGGAATTATCCACTGCTGCAAAAGTAAGCCATCCAGTTATTTGTCACTGCAGACATCTTTATGGGAATCAGGGCATGTGTAAGTAACGAAGCCTAATTTTTTTATTGAATCGCTTCTTCAGCTACTTGAACGCGAAAATTTTGTTGTGTTTGGATTTACCTAGACTCAACTTGCCGACCGAAAGTTAAAAAAACTGTTGAACGCAACATTTATATCGGCAAACATTTTCCAAATTCTTCATCTTATATTGTATTTTATAGCTGTCGACATTGCTTTAAAAGAGAAAACACAGCAAATTTGAAGCAAAACACAAATACACAACTTATGCTTGCACTGCTTTTCAGTTAAAAATAAACGGGACCAAGCTTTTTCTACAGCAAACCACAGAATTGCAGAACAAGTATGGTTGAAGCGCAAACAACCTCACAACCCCCAGCAGCACCCTTACCAACCACAACAACAATAAAGCGCTCGCGCTTGAGCTTCGAGAACGTGGCTCAAGCGAAAAGCACAACAGTAACAGATGTCCGACCAGATGGCCCGCAATGCAGCTGCGCGAACAAGCGACAATAGAGTAGACTTGACCAATGTCCCATTACTTTTGTAATGGGAAGACCAACACAGGAGGGGTGGGCGCAAGAGGTGGGCGGAGGAGAGGGGAGAGGGTTATTAGCCAGAAGGCGATTGTCATTAGACGACATTTGTAGCAAGCCGAGCTGATATGCGGCCAATTTTTTTTATATACTTGCTTATATTAGCTGCAATCATGGCAGCGAGAGCATTGCAAAGGGAGCAGAAAGGATAACGGTAAAAACTAAGCAAAAATTCAGTGGCATTCCACCCTACAGGAGGATGACCGGTGGAGCAGTGTGTGGGTTGCTACAGTCCAGACGCACACCTCATCGTGAAAATGCGGTGGCACACTGTGCTGTAACATCATGACCACACGCTCAACCTGTTGAACCTGACGCACCACGCGAACAAGTCAGGTCCCCGCGGACGCAGAAGCAATTACACACCCCTAACAAGCGACTCCTTATTTGTTTATCACAAACTGTCGCTTAAACTGCGTCACTGAGCTGGAGAAGCGTTCAGCGAATTTTTGGCCACGCAGAGGTCTTGGTTTTTCCGCTACGTGTTAATCGGGGTGCCTAAGAGCATCGCTGTTACGCTTGGCGTCGCGGCCCGCTTCCCGTCGGGGGTCTCTTTCCGTCTCAATGAGCCAATTGCCGTTTCTGCTCGCAACGGCGGTCCTCGAAGGCACGCCATTCTTTCTCGCTGCGAACAACTAGCGTCCATTCAATAGCTCAACTCAAAATAAACTGCGGTAACTGCGCTAGGCGACTTATGTCACAGCACACAGCGACGCACATTGAGGAGGCACAAATGGCGAGATATCGCGGGAGGCGAACATTTGACCCGTGTTGAAGTGAGGCGGATAATACACGACTTTTCTCTGCCTAAGAAATCCTAAAATGGGGTAGCTGTACTACAACAGCTCTTGTGTAAAAACGCAGTTACAACAATGAAGGGGCGCAGTATCTGCAGCATCAGCGAACTGTTGTTATTGTTATGAAGCAGTAAAACGCAGGCGATACGAACGGGACGAGGTGAGGACAGAAGTTCAGACAGAAATGTATGCTGGAGATTGTCCTTTCTGCCGAGGATGACGATGAAGGGGTTGGTGAACAGCGCCCTATGGAACGAAGCATCTCCCAGGATACTTCGAACACACCGAAGAACAGGGCTAGGGAAAATCATCATCCGATGGGCAGATCTATGCTGGTGACATCGGATGTTCCCAGCGGTTCTTTGCAAACCAGAGGCTTAGGACACCACGTGGGCATTTGGTGAGCCTTTCAGTTACCGGGGCTAGCGCGTTCCGACACGATTCAAGCGCCTTTTAAGTCGTCGCTTCTGCAGCAAAGACACAGTGGAGCCGTGGGCAGGTGTGACATGCACAGCGTACCAAGCACCAAAGATGCTACGTAGCGGTGGGACGAAGCTGCCAGGAACGATGAAAGATGCGAGCGGGGTATCCTGAGATATTTAAAATTCGGCCTTAAGCGAGTCCGAGCAACTCGTCATCTCAAATATATCTTCATTGCCGTCGGCAAGAGATAGTCAAAAGTAAAATAGGATAAGAAAATTAAATAGGTTCTAGGCAGTGCAATAACAGAGTTTTACTTTACGAAAGGGAGAGAGAGCGGAAGAGTGAGCGTCAGACGGTCAGTGTGCTTGTCCAATTTTCCTTTAACGTTTTTGTGACGTTTTGAAAGTAGCACTCAGACGGGTGAGTGGTTTTGTGCAAACGTTCTCTGTATGAAACAATTAAGGTGTCTTGGGGTTCGGCAAGGACTGACACTGACTTTATAAGGATAATCTGACGTACACAAAGAGATCTACGAGTATGTTGTCGTGGTGCCCTTCCACGTGGAAGCAAGCACATTCATGTAGGTGGTTGCTGTAAGCCTGATTTTGATACGAATTTGGGTATGTAAATTGGAAAACGATGAAAGTGGCTGTAAAAACTTTCCATGCAGTTTGAAAGTTGTAATGATAAGCATGGTCTCACGAGCCAGGATCTGAATAGGGGAAAAACTTTTGTGGTTTTGTATCGCTTCGGCACCGTTGGTAGTTACAGCAGTACTAGAAGCGGCACCCTTGTGTAATCGTGGCGGCTGTGAACGAATGTTCTGTGGCGATGATTACCCCTTAAGTTCGTGCGTCGCCAGCTTTGCTGACGCGCCATATGTCACTACAGGAATGCCGCTTTGTGCGGAATACGCCATAGATATCCGGAATCTGCATGGGACACAAAACCTTAGACGGGTATTCACTTAGGGCAATGCGCGGGCTGCACACATACTTTTTTGGCATCCTCCCCACACGCGCCGTGAAGGGTTTTCGCGGTGTGACTTCCACCTGTGTATATAACCCAATATCCATGCTTTTCTGGCCTTCAAATAGTCTTGTGAAGTGCGTGACGGATTTTGCTGTTGAAATAGACCACAAAAAATGGGTACGTGCGCCGTCAAGTGTGCACTCTTCCTCACTCCATGTTCGCATCTCGTTACAGTGCTCTCGATTCCGAAATCAAAAAGGGAGCCGTTGATAGTGACAACGCCCTTTACAGTCGACCCCTACGGAATCATGTTTGACCTAAGCATCATGATCGTGCTGGCAGTACCGTTCTTCTGCGTTGTGTTTTTCAACCTGAACAGCGCATACGAAGGGGAACCCAAGCCGCGCGACCTCCACACGCCCGAGCTAGACGATGATGTAGCCAACGAGAAAAAGCTGGTAAACCGTCTCTGCCGCAAGAAGAAATTTCGTGACCACGTCATGGTCGTTCGGAACCTGCACAAGTTCTTCGGAGAGTTCTATGCAGTACGTGGCGTGTTCCTGGCCCTGCAGCCCGGCGAATGCTTCGGCCTGGTTGGAATCAACGGTGCAGGAAAGAGCACCACTTTCCAGATGCTGGCCGCCCTCCTTGAGATGAGTGACGGCAACGCCTACATGCAGTCCCTCGTTCTCTCGAAGCAGCCACGCGAGGTGAACCTGGGTCAATGCCTTCATATACGCTTTGAGAATTGCTGCATCGGACGTACGCATAGGAAGATAGCAAGGAGGTTGTATAAAACTTCTGGAGTGGAGGGCTCCCATAGCCGGCAACACGGGGAGGTGAAGCCGCGGAAACCGGTCGGCGGCTATATTGCCGTGAGTAGAAAGGGCGCTCAGCTGGTAGGAACGCGTAGTGTCTTGCGTGTTCCTTTGGGTTTACACGGGAAATACCGACAGCTAAGTTGGATTGTTCGATTAGGTTATTTGACGGAAGCCATTATTTCGCCTTTCGCATAAACTATTGACATGATTCGAGCAGCGAATTGGCGTTTGCATCTCTTTAAGTGGTGAAGTGGTGAAGTGGCATGCTTACAAGAAGTATTCAGAACGTTGGATTGGGAACAGGTGGGAGTAAGGGTAAATGGAGAATACCTCAGTAACCTCAGATTTGCTGATGACGTTGCCTTACTAAGTAACTCGGGGGACGAATTGCAAAGCGTGCTTTCCGCACTGGGCGAACAGAGTAGAACCGTGGGCCTGAAAATAATATGCAGAAAACTAAAGTATTGATCAATAACCTCGGGACAGCACAGCAGTTTGAGATAGATGGCGAGGCAGTGGAAATGGTAAGCGAATATATATACTTAGGCCAAGTTGTGACCCCAGATCCCAACCATGAGGCAGAGATAATTAGAAGGATCAGAATGGGGTGGGGTGCATATGGCAGACATTCTCAGATAATGAATAGCAGCCTACCATTGTCGCTGAAGAAGAAAGTGTATGACAGCTGCATCTTACCGGTACTAACCTACGGGGCAGAAACTTGGAGGCTCACTAAGAGGGTTCAACTTAAATTGAGAACGACTCAGCGGGCAATGGAGCGGAAAATGATAGGTGTTACATTAAGGGACAAGAAGAGAGCGGAGTGGGTCAGGGAGCAAACTGGTGTTAAAGACATATTAGTAGAAATTAAGAAGAAGAAATGGACGTGGGCAGGGCATGTAATGCGAAGACAAGATAACCGCTGGTCATTAAGGGTAACAGAGTGGATCCCTAGAGAAGGCAAGCGTTGCAGGGGGCGGCAGAAAGTTAGATGGGCAGATGAGATTAAGAAGTTTGCGGGGATAAATTGGTCACGGTTGGCACAGGACCGAGGTAATTGGAGAATAATGAGAGAGGCCTTTGCCCTGCAGTGGGCGTAGATAGGCTGGTGATGAAGTGGTGAAGAGCCGTGGTGAAGAGCCTAGTTCTGTGCTAGTTCTGTGCTAGAAACACCACTATTGCTTTGTTTTCAATAAAATCCGCCGCGGTGGCTCAGTGAAGTGATGTGCTGCTGAGGACAAAGACGCAGGTTCGATTTTGGGCCGCGGCGGCCGCTTGTCTGATTGAGGCGATAAGCAAAAACGCCCGTGTGTTCGAGATTTCGGCGCACGTTAAAGATGCCCGGGTGGTCAGAATTAATCCGGAGCCCTCCACTACGACGAGCCTCATCGTCTGCGCTGCGTCGGCGCATTAAAACGCCATAATCAATAAATCTTTCATAAACGTTTGTTTAGTGTCTGTAAGGTTATAGGCCGCCCCTTAAGTATTAAAATTATATGTTGCATGCCATGGCAAGAGGTGCCGCCTGAAAACGGCTACTAATTCCCGCATTCCACGCTGGAAAGTGCTGTACCCTTCTGTTCTAGCGTGATTAGTGGGCGCAATTGCTTCTTCTAGCAGCAGTCCCGGAATTCATTAATGTTAATCACGCAACTCTCACACCCAAGCAAGCTTTGCCGGAACTGTTATCGAGACGACTTGTTTTAAAACAGTGCTGCAACATGCAAGTTTTTTGGTTCATAGGACATCCCCATTGATGGCACATGCACAAGGCCAAATTAAGTAGCATGCTGAGTTACTATGCGGCCCACACTTTAGAATTATCTGTTTCCGTTCATCGCTGCCATTTCTATCTTTTCCTTGTATTTTACAAAATGTATATGTAGTACCCTTAAGCTGGTCACAGCTGTTTCTTTATTCAGGGTAAGTCTATACGATTGATGCACATTCCATGTCTCGCTCGCGCTGTTTTTTTTTCTCTTTTTCAGAAGGTTACTTAATTACATTTTCAACTTCGTTACCCACGCCCATTCGCACGCGATCAACCCGCCATTGAAAACAAAACTGTGCGCAGGAGGTTACTGTTGGCGTTCACAGCCTCGCTAACCGTGTACGTTTGCACGCGAGTAGCGCCTGCTGTTGATTAACACGGAGACGAAGAACGCAGGAGAGCATTGCATCAATGAATTGTACAAAGCTAAGCGAAATGGCCCGGATAACCTCGCCTTTACAATTAAACTTCAATTAAAACCCTGCGAGTACTCGCGTAAGGCGGGCAGAGCGCAAATCAAATATTCGACGGCACTGCCTTGGTTTATGTCGTTACTACACAGGGTGGTCAATTTTAAGTCGACAGGTTTTATTATACTTACACGCTGAAATGTCCGTAAAAATTACCTCTATAGTGACGTTAGGCACCCAGGAAAAAACAAAGGAGGTGGTAACTATTGATGTCGGTGGCCTAATTAACTAATATTCATTAATTATTTTTAATGGCTGCAGTAAACAAGCCTATTGCAAATTTAGGCGCAATCGTGTTTCTGCGCAGTATCATTTAGCAGAAATCTTCAAGCGCATCTGTACTCCGAGATATTGAACTGCGAAGTTTAATTGCCGTTCGCATGATTACGTATGCAAGGTAGTGAGGACCGGCAGAAAGCCCCACCTGCCCATCCCACACACTTTTGTCACGTGCCTGCCGTGAGTGGTTTTTAGGTTGACTTCGGGGTGGAGGCATAGACAAAAGTGATAATTGGAGCCCTTTCCGTCTTGGCTGGCGTTATCGCAATCTGCAGTACTCGGAATCGCTATCGCAACACAGAACAAAGGGGCGGAGCTCTGCGCCGGTCATCGTGGTCTAGCATTCGTAATCATGCGAAGGGCAATTCAACTTTGCAGTTCGGATGCGGTAGAAGAATTCTGCCGAATGAAACTGCGAAGAAACACGATTGCATCTAACTTTGCAATACAAACGTGCCATGCTTACTGCAGCCACTAAAAAAATTAATTAAACAATGTTAGTTAATTAAGCCACCGACATCAATAGTTAGTATTTAATTTTATGTCCCCAAGGGCGCGCAACTTCACTGTAGAGGTGGTCTTCCCGTAAAGCTACGCGCCTTATTTTAAAAAAAAACACCTGTGGACTTAATTTTGATAACCCTGTATATATCTGAGCAAACACTCTGCATATAAATTAGTGCGCCAGCAGAAATTGCGGGACACATCATGTGTGCTGCAATTTCTGCTTCCGCACTACTGACATTGTTTAATGGTATGTCACATGTTTTGTAATAGTATTAAACAAACACGTGATCTCGCGCAGTCGTGCGACTACTGACCACCGCAACTACGAGTGAAAACATTTGCATATCTGCGTGAACAAGTAACAAGTACGTAAACAGGTGGATGGATCGGCACCATACTGCACAAATAGTGGGAAAGTGTACACTTATAACGCTGTAGTACTCGTTAGACACAAAACGAACTAAGCCCAAGGTTATCCCCGGCGTCTTCTTCGCGTGATTAGCGCAGTCGAATGCGACGCACGAGCACAGCATTGCTGATTTCTACAGCGTTGTAGCGTCCGAAAAATATTCACGACAAACTAAGCCATAAATGCACGCATGCGAGCGTGTAACACCGCAAGACTTTCAGCAGGGAGCCGGCAGAACGCGACCGATGCGGTGCGGCTGCTGCGACGGAGTGAGTTTTTTGCCCAAGGCAAGATGGCGGCCGTCGGCGTCAGTTCTCGAGAGCCGTGTCCACTCCAGAAGTTCTTACAACCGCCTTGGAAGATAGTTAAAATAAAAGAATTGGATTAATATGCACTGGGAAATGTTGCATCGGACGCACCCGTACGAAGATATTCAATATAAAAGAAGTGGCTTAATTTGCACCCTGAACGTTGAATCGGACATACACGTAGAAAGACAGAATAAAATAACTGGCTTAATATGCACTGAGAAGTGTTGCATTGGACGTACGCGTAGGAAGATAGTGTAATGTAAAAGAACTTGCTTAATATACACTGAGAAGTGTTGCATCGGACGTACCCGTAGGAAGAGACATAAAATAAAAGAACTGGAATAATATGCACTCAGAAGTGTTGCATCGGACGTACCCCTAGGAAGATAGTTAAAGTAAAAGAACTGGTTTAATATGCACTGAGAAAGGATACATCGGACGTACGTGTACAAAATAGTTAAAATAAAAGCCCTGGTTTAATATGCACTGAAGAGTTTTGCCTTGGACGTGCACGCAGGAGTAAATATAAATTAAAACAACTGGCTCTACATGCACTGACAAATGTACAATCGGACGTTCGCGTAGGAAGAGAGTTAAATTGAAATAATTGGCTTAGTGTACATTGAGGAGAGTTGCATCGGACGTACACGTAGGAAGATAGTTCAAATAAAAGAACTGGCTTAATATGCACTGAGAAGTTTTGCATCGCACGTACGCGTAGGAAGATAGTTAAAGTCAAAGAACTAGATTAGTATACATTGATGAATGTTGCGTCGGACGCACACATAGGAAGATAGTTAAAATAAAGGAAGTGAGTTAATATGCAGAGAGAAGTGTGGCATCGGACGTACGCGTAGGAAGATAGTTAAAGTAAAAGAACTGGAATAATATGCAATGAGAAATGTTACAACGGACGTAACCGTAGGAAGAGACCTGAAATAAAAGAACTGGAATAATATTCACTGTGAAGGGTTGCATCGGACGTACGCGCAGGAAGGGAGTTAAAGTAAATGAACTGGCTGAATATGCACTGATAAGTGTTGTATCGGACGTTCACGTAGGAATATAGTTTAATGTAAAAGAACTGTCTTATTATGTACTGAGAAATGTTGCAACGGGCGTACGCGTAGGAAGACAGCTCAAGTAAAATAACTGCCTCAGTATACATTAAGGAATGTCTCATCGGGCGTAGACGTAGGAAGATCGTTAAAATAAAAGAACTGGCAGAGAGAAGTGTTGCATCGGACGTACGCGTAGGAAGATAGTTAAAGCAAAAGAACTGGCTTAGTATACATTGAGGAGTATTGCATCGGGTGTACACCTAGGAAGATATATAAAGTAAAATAGCTGGCTTAATATGCACTCAGAAATGTTGCATCGGACGTACGTGTACGAAGATAGTTAACAAAACAACTGGCTTAATATGCACTCTGAAGTGTTGCACTCGACGTACGCGTAGGAAGATTGTTAAAATAAAATAACTGATTGAATATGCACTAAGAATTGTTGCATCGGACGTACGTGTAGGAAGATCGTTAAAATAAAAGAACGGGCATACAAAACGATGCCATCCTGCCCTGCGAAACTGAATTTCCAGTGCAGCTGTTGTACACCGCTATATACACATGCTGTTGGGGGAGCGTATGAAGCGTTTTCAGTTGTCTCTCAGGCTTGTCGATTGTACTGCTTGTCTGGCGGCAAACGCTTGGCACTGACGCATGCCATCGGCGTATTGGGCACCGCGTGTTGGGTCCTGCCTACATGAACGCATGCGCTGTCCCTCGAATTATGTTAACCCACTCGCCTTTCGGGAGCAGCTGCAAAGATAATCTTAGCGACAACACAGGAGGGTCCCATTGTTCACGGGCGCCTTGTCGCCAATCTTGCGATTTAGATTCCTCTTTTGTGGTGTTTCTGTAGACGAACGCTTAGATGCCACGTTAGTCTGCCGCACGCGCTCCGCGTCTTGGATGAGAACTGCTCAGTACTGGCTGGGTTTTTTATTTTGTTTACGACACGAAATGTTTGAACCCACGAGACGCTAACAGCTTCGCTGTAATATGTACCGAGAAATGGTGCATCGGACGTACGCGTAGGAAGATAGTTAAAACAAAAGAAATTGGCTATTATGTTCAGAGAAAAGTTGCATCGGACGTACGCGTCGTAAGATAGTTACAATAAATGAACATGCCTAACATCCACCGAGAAGTGTTCCATTGAACGTACGAGTAGGAAGATAGTTAAAAAAACGAACTGTCTTTATTTGCAGCAAAAAACGTCTGCCTTGGTGATGCATCACATATTCTATCGTTACTGATGCCTTTTTTATGTTGGATGTTGGAATTGTAAGTTAACAGAGCCACAAGCAACCAGCCGAGAGCTTCGCCATGTTAGCTGAGTGCGCGTTTTTTGTGGCGTAATGTTCATATATTTATATACATATCACAACAGCCCGGAAGGAGCATGTAGGGGCGTGGCATTGGATAGCATTAGAGAGCACCTCTTAATAACGCTGTTGTGAACAACAAATGAACAACGAGCAGTAGGAACAAAACTTTGAAAAAGCAAAAACCTAACAACGTAGGAAATGTCAGAAACAGCAAAAATGCCACAACAAGAAAGCGAAATACTTCAACAGACTTCACAATTATTCTTTTTCTATGCAAGCCAAAGGAGTAGTTTGATAACATGACGTCTTAGATGAGTCGGTTACGTTGCGATGATAACGAATATTTTGCAGTGATGTTGAAAAGTAGCGGGGAATTTGTATACGCGTTTGTTCTGGCGACTATCACGAGAACTTTGTGCGCATGATCAAGATGAGATTAGGCGTGAGGAATGAGAGAGTGCGAAAGCGAGTAGGCACTATGATGACAGAGTGAAAGTATGATAGCCGGGAAAACGTTCAGAGCATTGCGAGAGGTGGAAGATCAGCGAATATTTTAGCGAAGGTACATTTGGATGCTGAGAGTGGGAGGGTGAAATCAACATTATAGTTTTATTTTGGACGGACTTTAGTAAGTGTGTAAAATTGGGGTTTACAGGAGTGCAGTGTTGTAGATGCATACCTTATTGAAGGACTAATAAGTGAAACACAAGAAGGAAACGGGGTTAGAGAGTTAGCTGTTCCAAACGATATTTTGGAGGCCAAGTTTTCCCACAGCTTTGCTGGTGATAAGTTTGTCCTTGCTGTTGAGAACGTTGTCCCAGAGAAAGCCGAAACACAAACCTTACTTGCAGACTCTACCATGGCTCCGAGGGAGGTTGTGAATTGTATTGAATGAGCCACGGCACTGAGCGTGATGTAGCTTATTACCTACCTTACTCGCCACGTGCTTGTTTGACACAACTTGAAGTGAAGGTTGTTAGGCTACAGTTAATAACAATTGTTTCCCGCATTTCACCTCGTCTAAAAATTGCAAAAAAAAGCTTGTTGACTTTGGCAGTCGTGATGAAAGGGCACCTAAATTCCCCATTATGATGGGCTCAGAATTATTTACAGTAGGGTCTCAACAGACGTGGAACATGCGCCATGTCACATGGGAATCCTCATACCGGCCTAATAAAGCAGACCTTAAAAGCAACAAAAACCTACAGGGCTATATAAAAGCGCATTGGGAATAATCATGCCCAGAGTAAAATCACGAATACGAGCAGTTCCTTAGGTTCTAAGGAACTGCTCTAAGGTGTTCTAAGTTCGCAATTTCATACATGTGAAATTTCTCTGCTCTCTAGAGCACCAGCGCATGGCTATCAACGTTGTCATGAACATATAACGTAGAAAACATAGAAGTCAAGGTGTTTGAATTCCGCACGTACATCATTTGCCCATAAGCAGTGCAGGCCGACTTTGCGGTGTCAATAGGATGGGCTTATTTTCTTCCGCTATCCTGTTCATGGATTCCCTTTGCTCACCCCTGCGCTTTGCAGTGGCAGGCCGTCATCGGGTACTGCCCTCAGAGCGACGCTCTCTTGGGCAAGCTGAATGCTTACGAGACGCTGCGCCTGTTCGGCCGATTACGCGGCGTGCCGGACGACGATATGGACAGCATGGTGGAGCGGCTCATCAAGTTGGTTGACTTAGAAGAGCATGCCAGCGAGCCATGCGAGCACTACAGGTACTCGACCCACCCAAGTGGCGATAATTTTGGGATGCTCCGCATGGTGTCGCAGATTCTTTTACCGTTCGGTAGAAGCCATTTTTCGATCTAGCCAGAAGTTACTCGGAAGTGCACAACTCAGGAAGACGTTTAAGGTTCCCAAGTGCAAGAAGCGTTTCTCTGGCTGCGACATTTTACTTCCATTCTCATGTCCTCTAACTGCTCGATGTAGAGGTCCACAATGGCACTATTCTTATTCTGAGATTGCAACATTTGAAAGCAAAGATTTACTGGTCTCGTTGAGCGGTTTTGACGCCGCATAGGTTTGGCCTTCATTTAACCGCAGCTGCGCCGTATCCTTGGCAACGCGCCACGTGACTCCCCTGGCCGAGCTCTGCCGACCGAGCTCGTTCGCCCACTAAATAGGGACAAAGAAGGGCCGCGTCGGCTGTACCGCCTCCGCGACCGGCTTGGCGCATGCTTTCGCCGCAGTTGTTTCGCGCCTGACCACGTGACTCAGCACTTGCATGCCAGGTTGTCCATGAATGCGGTGGAGGCCGTGCCATCTTCTCTGAGTGCAATGCGGGTGCTGTAATAGCGCCTCCTGTATTTTTACAATGCCAAACGCATCAGCCCGGACCGGCCAATCAAACTTTCTCCTTCTACTCCGGCCACTCTCCCCAATCGGGGTAGCCTTCCCAGCGCTTCAGTCGTGTGACCAGTGCAGATTGGGGCGACGCGTGGTGGAGAGCGGCAACGATGCCAAAACAATTTCCGCCGCGGCTCTGAGCTTTATAGCGCTGGCCCGAGCGCCATTACTTTGCCAATATCAAACACCGATTGCCCTGGCAACCAGGTACAAGCCACTCTCAAATTAAGTTACGGTTGCGTGACCCACTCCCATTGGGAAGCGGGCGATGTGTTTGGCATTGTAAAAATACAGGAGGGGATGGCTGGAAGCTTTGTGCCGTCATCAACAAGCGGCGTCTGACAATCCCGCCGATATCTCCCGGCTTGCCGATCTTCTCCGAAAGCTCCAGAAGTGGGACCACAACCGCATACAAAGGAGGCCACGGACAATTAGTATAATAAGGACACCTTATAATACGGTTACTAATTAAAATAAAGACTTAAACAGGCTAAGCGAGGCTCTCAATTTGCATATCTGCGGTTTTCGGGCTAAGCCTCAGTCATTGTTTTAATGAAACAATAGTAATTTGGGTCTGTAATTGTTTGCAGGAAACTTTCTAACTCCATTTTGATGAAATATTCCCCGACAGCAAGCCTGCAAATTTGGAGTACATTGAAGCCGCAGGGATACATTTCTTTCGGTTCACATTTTTTTTAATCATAGAGAAATATCCGAATTACGGTTATAACAAGCAAACACATTACCGCGGTGCTCCAATGAGCTTAGACGACACAATCAGGTGGTTCTAAATGTAGAATCACATGAACGAGTCACTGATGCCTTTATTAAAAAGCAAAAAGGGATAAAGTTGATACTGGAGTCAGTCAAGATTTTCGAATAATCGACGTTTAAACTCGTGCAGCGGTGGCCAAAAGCGCAAGCTGTCCATAGCGGTGGCCATGGTCGGCTACCCCCCGGTCGTGTTCTTGGACGAGCCGTACGCAGGTGTCGACGTGCTATCGCGGAACAAAATGCGTGAAACTATGACTGCTCTCAAGGAGTCTACCATGACCTCTATTGTGCTCACGTCCCACAAGTGAGGGCTTTTGTCTGGTTTTTATTTCTTATATTTCAAGTGCAAGCCTGCACCGATGTACCTAATGACATACATATTGGTTTACAGACCGCAACCCATCTAATGAAATCAACATACAGCCTCCTCCAATTACTAATTTGGGTTCAGCTGAACAATTATACACTTATATTTAGGGAAAGTTAGGCAATCATTTGACAGTGTATACCTTTAAGCCATGAAAGTAGAATGGTTTATAAACACGCGTGGTTTAATACAGATGCATCTACATAAATCTTATTTCATATAGGAAAGAATAGCATACGCAGCCAGAAGTCGCACAAATAAATGTCTTTTATATTTTGAGAAACCCTCAATAATTGTAAAATCAGGTTTTGGTAAGAGAATTTACTTCGAAGTTCGCTACGGCGCAGAAGAAACAAATTATTGTTTGCTACAATTCGTTTACATTGAAAACACTTGAATGAATATCCAAATTATCCTGCAGAAATTTGCTTGTCCACTTTTAATAAAAACTGCGAGTTAAAATATTCGTTATTATTTTAAATCCGAAGTTTTATAATTTCGGAAAAGAAATGGAACGTTGCCAGCAAATGTTTGATTTTTTCTTCCCATCATCGCTGAATGTAAGGCCAAATTGCCATCTCCGTCCCTACCAACCTTAAGAACAAAGAAAACATCGTGTTATTTTTAGCAGGCTGAAGGCCGCTGCTGTAGGACTTTCAACGGAGCAGTTTCAGAGAATGGGAATCTGTGTTTTGCCGTGTTTTGCGAACAAATTTCTTGGATGCGAATGGCAAGTTTCAAGGGCTATACGAAGAAAACGATAGCGGGAAAGAATTTGGCCCACTACGCTTTAAGTAATCCGCAATCTGCCTCACGTATATGTCGGCTGTCTTCTGCAACTTCGCAGCATGGCTGAATGTGAGGTGTCGTGCGACCGCATCGGCATCATGGTCAAGGGTCAGATGACCTGCCTGGGATCGTTGCAGCATTTGAAAACCAAGTTCGGCAGAGGCGTCACCATGCAATTCGTTGTGCCTCGGCGTTCGAAGGTCGATGCAGACGCCCTCAACATGGCTGTCGTTCAAGTGCTCCCAGGCGCAAAGCAACTAGACCAAAAGCACGTGAGTACCATATGAAGGGGACAACATATTGGCACCTGGTCGCTGTGTGTAAAAAGCATCCCTCTTCGTGTTACGAATCATTTCTTGCTGATTTTGTAATTGTTTTTCCCATCGCAGTTTCATTGCAGTCCCACATCGTTAATTGGGATCGAGGTAGTGATGATATGGAACGATAGATCATTGTCATTCCCACCACCAGCAGTAGCCTTTAATTAGAAAAGTTGATGCGTTCCTCTTTGGGAAAATGCTGCGTCTGGCGTCGGCGGGTTGTAAAATGGTCCGAAATATTGCCGACAGTGCAAACACAATTTGCACAAATCTTTCTGCAACCTTTAAGCTGGTGTCATGCAAAGTCTAAATGTGACTCAAGCAGCTCTGTTTTGGTTTCAATGTGTGGTTTATAAACTGCATAGAGAATTAGGAGAGACTGCACATCTTTATTGGGACATCTTGAAGATAGCGCAATTAAACACGGACACTAGCGAAAGAAAGGAGAAGCCACAGCGCTGACTCACAACTGATTTTTTATTAGATCAGACACACACCTAAATACTACAACCTAAACCCATGTGACAGGAAATTATACATACGTCACAATCCAGCGTATCATTTACAAAACATCACAGGCATGGAACAGACTGTGTGGATGAAGGCGCGTGTTATATTTACGTTACAGAGCGATTTCAAAATTCAAACTCACTCTCATGTAAATGAATCGACGGCACACTAAAGCTCCACACCCCCTTTTTCTTATATTATATGCTTCAATAATCGCTCGTGTTAACTTATAAATGTGCACAGATAATATAACCATTTCCTGGAAGGCATGCTCGCACGTGCACTTAGATACGTGTTGAGAAAAAAGGGGGGGTGTTGTTTAATTGTGCCGTCGATTCATTTACATGAGAGTGATTTTGAAATTTTAAATCGCTCTGTAACGTAAGTATAACACGTGCCTTCATCCACAACGTCTGTTTTAAGCCTGTCATGTTTTGTAAATGATACTCTCTATTGTGACGTATGTATGATGTCTGGTCACATGGGTTTAGGTCGTAGTATTTAAGTGTGTGTCTGTTCTAATAAAAAAATTTCTTGTGAGTCACCACTGTGGTTTGTCGTTTCTTTCGCTAATGTCAGTGTTTGTGTGCGCTACCTTCAAGATGTCCCATATGGATTACCAACTGCCCAATTGTCACTTCTACTACCTTATTGTTTTATCGAGAGAAGTTTTTAAATGCCTATTTTTACACCTCCTTCCGGTAAATGTATATTGCTGTGCGGATCACTGCCACGGCTGCAAGCAGTTGTTTTGGCTGCCTATGTAGGGCCGCTGGATAAAACAAGCTGAGGGAATTCAGGGAATGTCTACTGATGCGAAGGATTCTTATGTCGCTCATCTGGAGGGTGAGTTTTTTAGAGCAAAATTTGTACGTTTTTTTTTAATATTGTGCTCGACGAATTATCTCCATTTACGCTACATAACAATTACAGGAGGAACTTCAGCCAAGTCTTCATTTTTATGGAAATGCAGGGCTTTACACGGTTCGCCACTTTTCGCTATTTATTTTGTTTTCCTATTTTGTGGCCTTTCCAAATTCTCTTCTATTTATTTTCTACATTTACACTATCTTAACAATTACAGCTAAAACTTCCCCATATCTGCATTTTTTGTGAAATGTAGGGCGTTAAACGGTTCTGGCATACGGGTACTCGGCAAACAGTGCTGCGCATTAAAATTCTGATTCAGGGCACCTTCAAAAATACAAGTTTACCCTTTCAGTGGAGATAGTTGAGAAAGTTTTACTGCACAAAATTCGGTTGGCATCACTCTAGAAATTTAACTTCTGGCCTCATGAGGGCCCCACAAGGACCTGTGGCTGCATTGATGACTTGGGAATTTGCCGCCCAGTCTTAAAGCCACGAGCCACCTTGGCATGATGTCACCCGTGTCCGCGTCCTGATGATTCGCTGCAGGTGTACAGCGACGTTTGACATTTACGTTCGCGAATATTCGGCAGCAACGGCGATAAAATTCTGCTGAATTGGCATGCTTTTGCTATGCGAAATTTTTAAACACGCCTATACTAAGCCAGGAAAGGATTTAGCCACAACCTGCTGCAAATGCGTCCCAGTGTCTGTCATCGCATAAAAGATGGCACAGGCATTCCTGTCGAGAGAATAAGATTTTTTACCGTCCGTGTGCACTTATCTGAGTGCATCCATGATTCTCGAAAAAGTTGTCCTGCTTGTCATTCCTTTATTTCTTACTACGCGGTGTCTGATTGGTCGCAGTAATTTGTATTCTTATTATCTACCCTAATAAACAAAGTCTCGTTCGCTATATCACTGTGTTGTCGATGATTTAGCATAATATCCGCATACCTCTTCAACTCCTTGCCTTCATATAGTCCTTCACAGTCTAGATAACCAAACATCTGGCCTTCAATTGGTTCTACGCTTACCGCTTCGACATTGCACGATAAATCATATGCCTCCTTTGTGTCTTCATAATCAACTCACTTATCAGCCGTTTCGGAGGTTGAATTAGCTTCCGATGAAAGTCTACCCTGCTGATTTGAGACCGAATAGTGGGCAATAATCTACGACAACAAAATTGTTTTGCATCACCCGGAGCTCAGCAAGATGCGTCAAAATCTCTAAAAGCACCTTTTGTGGTTTTTGTGATCTATTACAAAATACTGCTGTGATTAAAACCAACCAACGTCATGTTATTAAAAATCAAACAGTTTATTCAAACCGAAGGTATTATTACACTTTAGTGCTTGATCAACGACGGTGCATAGTATTGTCCTAAAAGGAGACTTGAAGATAACAAATCGGTCCCAGCTTTTTATTGGCGGGTGTCACCAAAAACTATTTCGAAATCTCAAAACATGGAACATTTCATGGTGGTTCGGGAATCCTGCAAATAAAAAGGCATGGGCTCTACAAGATTTGGTTTACAGTTGTATTTGAAATACATCAGAAACATTAGCAGCACTGTATGACCACCTTACAAAAAGTCACCTTAGAATTGACCCCTTTTTATGTTGTTATGAAATTGGCTTATTTGGGAAATTTGGGCGCGTTGATGCCTGATACTGGGAAATACCGTGGCAAGAAAGACAGGGAGAAGGTGGGAGACATTCATATCTGCGCATCTTTTCTGTCATCTTCCCTTCCCGCAGACAAGTCAAGACAAGAGGTAAAAATATTTTTTAATCTCTCATCTGTTCCAGGCAGCGTTCCTCTTCCCTGCGTGAGAGCTGTTCTAGGTTCTGTTCTTCTTAACGGAAGTTTCCAAACTCTCGCTCTCCCCAGGGCCTCCGTTTCTTCTTGGAGCAACGTCCGGCCTGGAGTGAGCTGTTCCAGCAAGTGTCCGCCTTGCAAAAGACCTTCCACTTCCAACACATCATTGTGACGGACACGAACCTCGAGGAGCTCTTCCTGGGCTTCGCCCACAAGGCTCGGGAAGAAGCCAAACTGGCCATTAATGACTAATGCCGGGACTCTCGATCTGCGCACTCTGTTTGCCGCGGAACTCCTTTGCTGCGGTTGTATGTAAAAGTTGGCGTCTTCTGGATGCGAATATTATATATTGCCAGGTACAACTGTAATTGGTTTGCTGAAAGATTCTCCATTACGGTAAAAATGAGGCTAACCTGTAGGAAAATAAAATCCGTATTGAATGCGGGGTTGTCCTCTTCACACAAATGTGTTTTAATCAGTACTTCCAACAGAAACGCATATTTGAAAATGTCATCTCTATCATATTATATTCCACTACATCGGTTAAGCCCCACGCAAACCACCCATGGGGACTTCGCTGCTGTCACGAATATATATATGTATATATATATATATATATATATATATATATATATATATATATATATATATATATATATATATATATATATATATATATATATATATATATATATATATAGATATAGATATATAGATATATATATATATATATATATATAGATATATAGATATATATATAGATATATATATACATATATATATATATATATATATATATATATATATATATATATATATATATATATATATATATATATATATATATATATATATATATATATATATATATATATAGATATATATATATATATATATATATATATATATATACATATATATATATATATATATATATATATATATATATATATGTAGAGAGAGAGGGAGAGAGAGACAAAGTATGGGTTGGCAGTCACGGCCCGGAGGTTAATAAGAAGGTCCCCTTCACCCCGAGTAGTCCGAGTGGCGCTGGCTACCACCCCCAAGTGGAGGAAACAAAAATACCTTAACATAAATACCCGAGAAAATGCTGGGGAAACAGCCCCTCCGGTAGCGTAGTGGTTATCGCACCACCCAGTATTCCGGAGGTCATGGGTTGGATCCCACCCGGCAGACATTTTTGCACCACTTTCTTTGCGACTCAAAAAAGTCTTAATCTCTTTCTATGACCCACCACAACCTCCCCTTTGCTTTCCGAGGTTTTCTTCACGGCCAACCCATATTTTCTCTGTTATTTCTCGGAGCCCCCCATTTCCCATTTTCTGATTCGCTATATATATATATATATATATATATATATATATATATATATATATATATATATATATATATATATATATATATAAAATAAGGTTAGTAAAGACAGAGACAAACCAGAAAGACGTAGGAAATAGTAAAAGGTTTACTGACGTTTCAGGGAGAGGACTCCCTTTCTTCAGAGTACAAAAAAAGGTTCGTTTCAGAGTTATATATATACCGTAAATGTAGCATGGGCGAGGGCAAGGTAAGAGGAGCAAGACTTTGTACAAATGGATTGTACAAAACGACTTTATTTGCGTCATTGAGTAGGTGCACATTAAGACGGGTTTTTCAGAAATTGCCCTCCTAACCGAAGAAAAGGGCGAAATTGTGGTTTCGCGAATTCATGATTTTGCGGTCACTCATTCACATATCGAAGAGCTTTTTGCTGATATAAGTAGCCCTTAGGAAAACCTAAAAAGTAGTTTTTGGATTTCGCCCTAACCTACACCAGCGAGGTGATTCCGCATATCGGAACTAAAACGGTGTTCCTAAATATTCTCAAATAAACCTTTCACCGATTCATAATCCAACTGATTTTTGCTAGAATATGTTACTCATACAAATGCACATAAACGTTTTTAAGGATTTCGCTCTGCGACGCCGCTAAAAGGGTCCAGATGTTTTTTACAAATGACATGGCTGATGAGCCAGAAAGGCCTGACAGGTTATGTACACGTCTAGCCAAACTGCTATTTCAAAGGGCTGCAGATTGCAAGGGCCCATTCTGATTATGGTGTTGGAGGTCAATGTTTCTTAAAATTTTAAAAATTCCACCATGGAGAGAGTGAAGAGCGGTAAAGTAGTTTTTCAGATATTATTTTTTTAACGCCCGCCATCTGAGATATCGAACTGGTTTTTGTTGAGATAGGCAACTTACACACGTATATCAACACTGTTACAGAGCATTTCCCAATAGAGGCAAGCGGGATTTCGGGAAAACACCGTGTTTTTACACTTTCCTAAATAACCACCCGGCAACTTGATATCTCCCATTTGTTTTTCTTGAAAATGCTGGCCATTTATTTGCCCATAACCCACTTCAGCATTTTGTCCTAACATGCGGATAAGAAGTCCAACGAGATTTTTTAATCTGCATCTTTTTGAGCGTAAAATACAGTTGAATTTTCCCGCGTTCGCTTAGCGGTCGCCATCTTTTGACACCTGCAGCAACTACGCGTCTCCCGTAGGAGCAGGTGTCATATATCATAAATGTAAAAGAGAAGATGTACCGATAAAAAGCGCGAAGGTTAGCCCTCGGCATCTGCTGGGACTTCCTGCAACCTCGCGCCTCCCGTAGAGAGCCCATGTTACTTATGATAAAACTGTACCGATTCCCAATGAAGTAGCCTAATATGGCGACTAACAAATACCAATTGCTGTCCTCAATATAACGGCCCACCCGGGAACCGCCGGTACTAGCGCTAGCATATATATATGTGTGTATAGAAACAAGGGTTTAGCTTCAAGCAAAACTGTTTATTTGTCGACGTTTAGGTCGGGGCAACATTTCGTATTTCTCTGCATGTATTTATAAGCTCGTCGTCCAACGACGCCAAAAAAAAAGAGAGGGGAGATTTGTGCAGAAAACTAACAACAAACACACACTCTCGGCGAGGTGAGGTAAAGGTTTACAAAAAAAGAGAAAGAGAAAAAAGAAAACAAAAACAAGCGTAAACATGCGGAGGGGAGAGAAGAGTATACAACTCTCAAAACGCTGTCCCCTATCGTTCGTCAGCTTGTAGAAAGAGTGACAGGGACCGCCTGCTTGGGAAGGGCGCCGCTCTGCTCAAGAAAGTAAAGGGCAAAGCAGTAACAGGGAGCCTCTGAAACAATCTCTTCGGGCCACCGAATTCCAATGGTAACTGACATTACGGGAAGGGTTACAGGAAGCGGTTGCCGCCACACACATGTTTCAGTGACCCCAACCCTACAAATACATTCTAAGGCTCGTTAAGAGTGTAGGTACGATCTGCGCACTGTGGCTCAAAACATGCACAATTCCGCCGAACGGCAGGACGGGCTGGCGGCATTCATCATTCTTAGGTTTATTGTTGTGCCTCTTCCGGGCAGCCGAACGGGTCGTCCCGGACCATGAACCCGGGAAAAGCCGCTTAGCTAATTCTCTACCGGCATGCGAGTGTCGCTCGGGTCCTTTGTCAGAGTAAACGACAGCCGGCACCTCGATTATGTTTGTGGTGTATGCCTCCTGTGCGGAAATCCAAGAAAGGGATAAAATAAAATAATAGCTTGATTACTTGTTTTGACAACACAGAGACTTACAATTCAGATGGGGATTATTCTGCAGCCAGATTTTCTACAGCATGTATAGACGACATAATGCCCTGGCTAACATTCATTCCCGCCTTTACGGTATTGAACTTGTGAATATCGAAAGATTCACGTTGTTCTCGTTCTCTTATAGTAGAAAATCCACTCTATAAAAGAGTAACTTTGATGGAATCGAATTGGTGGTATTCGGAGTAAATATGTCGGGATAAGGGTAGATCCGGGAGAGAACGAACAAGTGCGCGGTGGTTGTTGAAGCGCATGCGGAATGCCGTGTGCGTCTGGCCAATGTATTGAATGCCACAAACAACGCACTCCAGAAGGTACACCACATTGGAAGAGTCGCAGTCGAGTGTCGCGTTAATTAGATCTTTAAAAGGGGAGTTGGTTCTTTCTGCCACTGTGGTTGTCTGTATGTGTTTACATACGCGGCACCCTGCCGTTCCGCATGGTTGACACCGACCTTTGGGTGCTCTCTCAGTTTTGGCGTGTACAAGGTAATGTTTATATCTTTGGGGCGCCTGTATACGACACCAGAAGGGGTGGGAAAGATTTTCGAAAGCCGTTCACTCTGTTGTAGCATGTTGAAGTGCTTTTTAAAAATTTTGTTTATGTTCGGGGAATCGCCCCATAATGTCAGAACTAGGTTGCCTCTACCTTTCTGGTTTAGTTCTTTTTCATGGTGCAGCACCTCTTGGCGATCGAGGTTGGCAGCTTTGCAAATAGCGTCGTTGACTGTGGGTGTTGGTTATTGTTGCTTCGCGAGTACATTGCGCAAGTTTTCTGCGTTTGCTTCGAAGTCCTCGGTGCGGAAAAAAATTCTCCTAAACCGGTGGTCCTGCGAGTGTGGGATACTCATTTTGCAGTTGCGCAGATGACAGCTGTCAAAGAGAAGATACTGCTGCCTATCGGTGGATTTTTTGTACATGTAGAGATCAATTCTCCTTTGCATTTATATGCATGTCAAGGAAATTGATTTCCGCGGTTTAATAGGTGTAAGTGAATGCGATGCTTGGATGGGCCTTGTTGAAACACTCAATAAAGTCGATTAAGTCCCCCTCCGTGCCTGTCCAAATAAGGTATACATCGTAAAGAAAGCGTTTGTAAAAAATGGCCCAATATCAAGGGCTGATAGAAATTTTGTTTCGAGATCGTTCATGAATATATTAGCGTAGTTGGGTGTCATTTGAGTGCCCATCACAATGCCGTTTATTTGTAGGTAATATTGGTTGTGGAATTCAAAGCTTTTTAACTCCACCACTAGCTTGGTCAAAGTTTCAATAACTATTGGGCTTGGAGCATCCTAATCCCGATGTGTGCTATGGGGCTCAACCAGGGCTTTCATCCCATCTTGGTGAGGTATATTTGTGTACAGCGAAGTTACATCTTGAGTTACAAGTAAGGCGCCATCAGGGATTTTGATGTTGTTGATTTCCGTACGAAGTGGTTAGTATCACAAAGATACCCCCAATAGATAGCGGGTATTTTCTTAATCAGGGAGTCTAGGTAGCATGATATTGGTTCGGTGAGAGTGCCTGTTCCCGAAATTATTGGTCTACTAGGGTTCCCATCCTTATGAACTTTAGGCAGCATGTAAAAGCTTCCTGTCGTGGCGTGTCCTGCTGTAAATGCTTCACGAAGGCGTACCTCGATTTCCCCATTTTTGACAAGAATATTTAGTGTGGTTGTTAATATTTCCTGATGTTCAACAGTTGGATCTTCGTCAAGCTTCTGGCAGAAAAATTTGTTATTTAACTGAAGGTGGCCTTCTTTATATAGTCTGCTTTACTAAGTATTACAATCCCTCCCCCTGCATCGGCCGGTTTTATGACAATGTCTGTTCGATCACTCAGTACCTTAAGTGCTTCGCGCTCCTCTTTAAAAAGGTTCTGGGCGACTGATTTGCGAGCGTTATCAGCCGTAGGACGTATCTTTGAAGGGCCTCAATGTACGAGTCCAATTGTTTTTGCCGCTTCGATTTCGGTGTCCACTGCAACTCTACATTGAGGGAGTTTGGAGGGGTGCGCTTTTTCTCCGGCTTATCGAAAAAATATTCTTTTAGGCGCAAATTCCGGGAAAAATTGTCCAGATCATTCAGCAAGCTAAACTCATTGTATCGGCCGGTAGTTGAGCACTATGTCAGCCCGCGCGACATCAAGGACCGCTCATGAATAGTAAGCTGTACCCCGGAGAGGTAAATTATGTTTTCATCTATGCTCTTTTGAGTCTTTGGGATTACTTTCGGCTTGCAGTGCCGAACCTTTACCTTTGCACGGCCGAAGCTTTACCTTTGTTGGGCCGACCCTTTAACCCCCCTCGCCGAGAGTGTGTGTTTGTGTTTGCTTGTCTCCACATATCTTCTCTAATCTTTTTTTTCGGTGTCTTTCGACGACGAGCTTATAAATACGTGCAGAGAAATACGAAAGGTTGCCTTGATAATGGTCGGCATCCGACCGAAACGTCGACAAAAAAGCAGTTTTGTTAAAAAATATATATATATATATATATATATATATATATATATATATATATATATATACTAGAAGTAGTACCCGGCGGTTCCCGGGTGGGCCGTTATATCAAGGACAGCAATTGGTATTTGTTAGTCGCCATAATAGGCTACTTCATTGGGAATCGGTACAGTTTTATCATAAGTAACATGGGCTCCCTACGGGAGGGGCCAGGTTGCAGGAAGTCCCAGCAGATGCCGAGGCCTGACCTTCGCGCTTTTCACTGGTACATCTTCTCTTTTACATTTATGATATATGACACCTGCTCCTACGGGAGACGCGTAGTTGCTGCAGGTGTCAAGAGATGGCGACCGCTAAGCGAACGTGGGAAAATGCAACTGTATTTTACGCCCAAAAGGACGTAGATTAAAAAATCTCGTTGGACTTCTTATCCGCATGTTAGTACGACATGCTGAAAGTAGGTTTTGGACATATAAATGGGCAGCATTTTCAAGAAAAAACGAATGGGAGATATCAAGTGGCTGGGTGGTTATTTAGGAAAGTGTAAAAACACGGTGTTTTCCCGAAATACCGCTTGCCTCTATTGGGAGGGTGTCATTGAAAAATGCTGTCTAACACTTTTGATATACGTGAGTAAGTTGCCTCTCTCAACAAAAAGCAGTTCGATATCTCAGATGGCGGGCGGTAAAAAAATTATTATCTGAAAAACTACTTAACCGCTTTTCACTCTCTCCATGGTAGAATTTTTTAAATTTTAAGAAATATTGACCTCCAACACCGTAATAGGAATGCGCCCTTGCCGTCTGTAGCCGTTTGAAGGAGCAGTTTGGCTAGACGTGTACATAACCAGTCAGGCCTTTTTGGTTGACCAGCCGTGTCATTTGTAAGAAACAATTGGCCCCTTTTAGCGGCGTCGCAGAGCGAAATCCTTAAAAACGTTTATGTGCATTTGTATGAGTAAAATATTCTAGCAAAAATCACTTGGATTACTGAATCGGTGAAAGGTTTATTTGAGAATCTTTAGGAACACCGTTTTAGTTCCGAAATGCGAAATCACATCGCTGGTGTAGGTTAGGGCGAAATCCAAAAACAGTATTTTAGTTATTCTTCAGGGTTACTTATATAAGCAAAAAGCGCTTCGATTTGTGAATTGGTGACCGAGAAAATCACGAATTCGCGAATCGACAATTTGACTCTTTTCTTCGGTTAGGAGGGCAATTTCTGAAAAACCCGCCTTAGTGAGCACCTGCTCAATGACAAAAACAACTCGTGAAATTTCAAGTCTCTAGGTCTAACAGTTTTGGCTGGGCGTTGATGAGTCAGTCAGTCTGTCAGTCGGACACTTCTTTTTATAGGTAGAGATACCTGCTCCTACGGGAGACGTGTAGTTGCTGCAGGTGTCAACAGATGGCACCCGCTAAGCGAACGCGGGAAAATTCAACTGTATTTTACGCCTAAAAGGATGAAGATTAAAAAATCTCGTTGGACTTCTTATCCGCATGTTAGGACAAAACGCTCAAAGAGGGTTTTGGGAAAATAAATGGGCAGCATTTTCAAGCAAAAGCGAATGGGAGATATCAAGTGGTTGGGTGGTTATTTAAGAACGTGTAAAAACACGGTGTTTTCCCGAAATACCGCTTGCCTCAATTGGAAGGGTGTCATTGAAAAATGCTGTGTAACAGTAGTGATATACGTGAGTAAGTTGTCTATCTCAACAAAACCAGTTCGATATCTCAGATGGCGGGCGGTAAAAGAATTTATATCTGAAAAACTACTTTACCGCTTTTCACTATCTCCATGGTGGAATTTTTAAAATATTTATAAATATTGACCTCCAACACCGTAATCAAAAAGTGCCCTTTCAATCTGTAGCCGTTTGAAAGAGCAGTTTGGCTACACGTGTACATAACCTGTCAGGCCTTTTTGGCTCATCAGTCGTGTCATTTGTTAAAAACAATTCGACCCTTTTAGCGGCGTCACAGAGCGAAATCCTTAAAAACGTTTATGTGGATTTGTATGGGTACAATATTCTAGCAAAAATATGTTGGATTACTGAATCGGTGAAAGGTTTATTTGAGAATCTTTGGGAACACCGGTTTAGTTCCGAAATGCGGAATCACCTCGCTGGTGTAGGTTAGGGCGAAATCCAAAAACTGCTTTTTAGGTATTCTTAAGGGCTACTTAATCAGCAAAAAGCGCTTCGATATGTGATTGGGTGACCGCGAAAATCACGAATTCGCGAAACCACAATTTCGCCCTTTTCTTCGGTTAGGAGGGCAATTTTTAAAAACCCGCCTTAGTGAGCACCTACTCAATGACGCAACAAAACTCGTGAAATTTCAAGTCTCTAGGTATCACAGTTTTGGCTGGGCGTTGATGAGTCAGTCAGTCAGTCAGTCGGGCACTTCTTTTTATAGGTATAGATAACACCTGCTCCTACGGGAGACTCGTAGTTGTTAAAGTTGTCAACAGATGGCGACCGCTAAGCGAACGCGGGAAAATTAAACTTTATTTTAGGTCCAAAGGGTGCAGAATAAAAAATCTCGCTGGCCTTCTTATCCGCATCTTAGGACAAAATGCTGAAAGAGGGTTTTGATCAAATAAATGGGCGCCATTTTCAAGAACACACGAATGGGAGATATCAAGTGGCTGGGTGGTTATTAAGCAAAGTGTAAAAAATTGTGCATTGTTATGGCACTTCGGTGATTAACCCGGGGCTCATTGTGGCTATTTTTTTTTTCACTTGTTAAAAACACGGTGTTTTGCCGAAATACCGCTTGCCTTTATTGGGAGGGTGTCATTGAAAAATCCTGTGTAACAATGTTGATATACGTAAGTTGCCTATCTCAACAAAAACCAGTTCAATATCTCAGATTGCGGGAGGTAAAAAAAATATTATCTGAAAAACTACTTTACCGCTTTTCACTCTCTCCATGGTGGAATTTTTAAAATTTTAAGAAATACTGACCTCCAACAACGTAATCAAAATGTGCCCTTGCAATCTGTAGCCGTTTGAAAGAGCAGTTTGGCTAGATGTGTACATAACCTGTCAGGCCTTTTTGGTTCATCAGCCGTGTCATTTGTAAAAAACAATTGGACCCTTTTAGCGGCGTCGCAGAGCGAAATCCTTCAAAACGTTTATGTGCATTTGTATGAGTAAAATATTCTAGCAAAAATCAGTTGGATTACTCAATCGGTGAAAGGTTTATATGAGAATCTTTCGGAACACCGTTTTAGTTTCGAAATGCGGAATCACCTCGCTGGTGAAGGTTAGGGCGAAATCCAAAACCTGCTTTTTAGGTATTCAAGGGCTACTTATATCAGCAAAAAGCGCTTCGATATACGAATGGGTGACCGAGAAAATCACGAATTCGCGAATCGACAATTTCGCCCTTTTCTTCGGTTATGAGGGCAATTTCTGAAAAACCCGCTTAGTGAGCACAGACTCAATGACGCAAATAAACTCGTGAAATTTCAAGTCTCTAGGTCTAACAGTTTTGGCTGGGCGTTGATGAGTCAGCCATTCTGTCAGTCGGGCGCTTCTTTTTATAGGTAGAGATAACACCTGCTCCTACGGGAGACGCGTCATTGCTGAAGGTGTCAACTGATGGTGACCGCTAAGCGAACGCGGGAAAATTCAGCTTTATTTTACGTCCAAAAGGATGCAGATTAAAAAATCTCGCTGGCCTTCTTATCGGCATCTTAGGACAAAGTGCTAAAAGTGGGTTTTGGGCAAATAAATAGGCAGCATTTTCAAGAAAAAACGGATGGGAGATATTAAGTGGCTGAGTGGTTATTTAAGAAAGTGTAAAAACACGGTTTTCCTGAAATCCCGCTTGCCTCTATTGTGATGGTGTCATTGAAAAATGCTGTGTAACAGTGTTGATATACGTGAGTAAGTTGCCTATCTCAACAACAACCAGTTCGATATCTCAGATGGCGGGCGGTAAAAAAAATAATATCTGAAAAACTACTTTACCGCATTGTACTCTCACCATGGTGGAATTTTTTAAATTTTAAGAAATATTGACCTCCAACACCGTAATCAGAATATGCCCTTGCAATCTGTAGCCGATTAAAAGAGCAGTTTGGCTAGACGTGTACATAACCTGTCAGGCCTTTTAAATGCAGAGCATTTCTTAGCCTCGCCTCTTCCTGCGTCGGACGGCGTCCACAGCTCCGCGTCCACAGCAGGTGCGGCGCTCCTCCTTCCCTGCTCTCTCTCAACAGCAGCTGGCGCGCGCATGCGTCGTAGACAGGCCGTTCGCTCCGTCGCGGTATCGGCGTAACAGGGGCGTGATATCAGCGCGGTGGGGCGTGGAAGGGTGGGCGCTGCTTGGGCACGTGCGCTCTCCCCCCAGTACTGCTCTTCCTCTACTGCGCGCGCTGCAAGAATAAAGCGGCTAGCGGTCGCTCGTGCTTCAGTCACTGCGTTGCTCCTTCCTTTCTTGGTTGACGCTCGCTCCCACCTTTACTGGTATCTGCTACTACAACATCACGGAAGAAGCGATGGAAGCAACACTGCCCTCAATCAGTACTGAGGCCCGAATGCTCTGCATTTACTCGTGTTCCCCTAGCGGGAAGGCGCCGTAATTTTTTTTTTGGTTCATCAGCCGTGTCTTTTGTAAAAAACAATTTGACCCTTTTAGCGGCGTCGCAGAGCGAAATCCTTAAAATCTGTTCTGTGCATTTGTATGAGTAACATATCCTAGCAAAAATCAGTTGCATTACTGAATCGGTGAAATATTTATTTGAGAATCTTTAGGAACACCATTTTAGATCCGTAATGCGGAATCACCTCGCTGGTGTAGGTTAAGGCGAAATCCAAAAACTACTTTTTAGGTATTCTTAAGGGCTACTTAAATCAGCGAAAAGCGCTTCGATATGTCAATGGGTGACTGAGAAAATCACGCATTCGCAAAACCACAATTTCGTCCTTTTCTTTGGTTAGGAGGGCAATTTCTGGAAAACCCGCCTTAGTGAGCACGTACTCAATGACGCAAAAAAACTCGTGAAATTTCAAGTCTCTAGGTCTCACAGTTTTGGCTGGGCTTTGATGAGTCAGTCAGTCGGGAACTTCTTTTTATAGGTATTGATGAAACCTGCTCCTACGGGAGACGTGTAGTTGCTGCAGGTGTCAACAGATGGCGACAGCTAAGCGAACGCGGGAAAATTCAACTGTATTTTGCGCCCAAAAGGATTCGGAATTAAAAATCTCGTTGGACTTCTTATCCGCATGCTAGGACAAAATGCTGAAAGTAGGTTTTGGACATATAAATGGGCAGCATTTTCAAGAAAAAACGAATGGGATATATCAAGTGGCTGGGTGGTTATTTAGGAAAGTGTAAAAACACGGTGTTTTCCCGAAATACTGCTTGCCTCTATTGGGAGGGTGTCATTGAAACACGCTGCGTAACAGTGTTATATACGTGAGTAAGTTGCCTATCTCAACAAAAACCAGTTCGATATCTCAGATGGCGGGCGGTAAAAAAATTAATATCTGAAAAAATACTTTACCGTTTTTCACTCTCTCCATGGTGTAATCTTTAAAATTTTAAGAAATAGTGACCTCCAAAACCGTAATCAGAATGTGCCCTTGCAATCTGTAGCCGTTTGAAAGAGCAGTTTGGCTAGAGGTGTAAATAACCTGTCAGGCAGTTTTGGTTCATCAGCCGTATCACTTGTAAAAAACAACTGGTCCCTTTGAGCGGCATCGCAGAGCGAAATCCTTAAAAACGTTTATGTGCATTTGTATGCGGAAAAAATTCTAGCAAAAATCAGTTGGATTTCTCAATCGGTGAAAGGTTTATTTGAGAATCTTTAGGAACACCGTTTTAGATCCAAAATACGGAATCATCTCGCTGGTGTAGGTTAGGGCGAAATCCAAAAACTGCTTTTTAGGTATTCTTAAGAGCTACTTATATCAGCAAAAAGCGCTTCGATATGTGAATAGGTGACAGAGAAAATCTCGAATTCGCGAAACCAAAATTTCGCCCTTTTCTTCGGTTATGAGGGCAATTTCTGAAAAACCCGCTTAGTGAGCACCAACTCAATGACGCAAATAAACTCGCGAAATTTCAAGTCTCTAGGTCTAACAGTTTTGGCTGGGCGTTGATGAGTCAGTCAGTCAGTCAGTCGGGCACTTCTTTTTATAGGTATAGATGACACCTGCTCCTACGGGAGACGCGTAGTTGCCGCAGGTGTGAACAGATGGCACCTGGTAAGCGAACGCGGAAAAATTCAACTGTATTTTACTCCCAAAAGGATGCAGATTAAAAAATCTCGCTAGCCTTCTTATCCGCATGTTAGGACGAAACGCTGAAAGAGGGTTTTGGGCAAATAAATGGGAACCGTTTTCAAGACAAAAACGAATGGGAGATATCAAGTGGCTCGGTGGTTATTTAGGAAAGTGTAAAAACACGGTGTTTTGCCGAAATACCGCTTGCCTCTATTGGAAGGGTGTCATTAAAAAATGCCATGTAACAGTTTCGATTTACGTGAGTAACTTGCCTATCTCAACAAAAACCAGTTCCATATCTCAGATGGCGGGCGGTCAAAAAATTTATATCTAAAAAACTACTTTACCGCTTTTCACTCTCTCCATGGTGGAATTTTTAATATTTTAAGAAATATTGTTCTCCAACACCGTAATCAGAATGTGCCCTTGCAATCTGTAGCCGTTTGAAAGAGCAGTTTGGCTACACGTGTACATTACCTATCAGGCCTTTTTGGCTCATCAGCCGTGTCATTTGTAAAAAACAATTCGACCCTTTTAGCGGCGTCACAGAGCGAAATCCTTAAAAACGTTGATGTGCATTTGTATGAGTACAATATTCTAGCAAAAATCCGTTGGATTACTGAATCGGTGAAAAGGTTTTTTTGAGAATCTTAAGGAACACCGTGTTAGTTCCGAAATGCGGAATCACCTCGCTGGTGTAGGTTAGGGTAAAATCCAAAATTTGCTTTTTAGGTATTCTTAAGGGCTACTTATATCAGCAAAAATCGCTTCGATATGTGAATGGGTGACCGAGAAAATCACGAATTCGCGAAACCACAATTTCGCCCTTTTCTTCGGTTACGAGGGCAATTTCTGAAAATCCCGCCTCAGTAAGCACCTACTCAATGACGCAAATAAACTCGTGAAATTTCAAGTCTCTAGGTCTCACAGTTTTGGCTGGGCGTTGATGAGTCAGTCAGTCGAGCACTTCTTTTTATAGGTATAAACAAGCGGTAGTACCCGGTGGTTCCCGGGTGGGCCGTTATATTAAGGACAGCAATTGGTATTTGTTAGTCGCCATATTAGGCTACTTCATTAGGAATCGGTACAGTTTTATCATAAGTAACATGGCCTCCCTACGGGAGGCGCGAGGTTGCAGGAAGTCCGAGCAGATGCCGAGGGCTAACCTTCGCGCTTTTTACTGGTACATCTTCTCTTTTAAATTTATGATATATGACACCTGCTCCTAAGGGAGACGCGTAGTTGCTACAGGTGTCAACAGATGGCGACCGCTAAGCGAGCGCGGGAAAATTCAACTTTATTTCACGTCCAAAAATATGCAGAATAAAAAATCTCGCTGGCCTTCTTATCCGCATGTTTGGACAAAATGCTGAAACAGGGTTTTCGGCAAATAAATGGGCACTATTTTCAAGAAAAAACGAATCGGAGATATCAAGTGGCTGGGTGGTAATTTGGAAAAGTGTAAAAACACGGTGTTTTCCTGAAATTCCACTTGACTCTATTGGGATGGTGTCATTCAAAAATGCTGTGTAACAGTGTTGATATACGTGAGTAAGTTGCCTATCTCAACAAAAAATAGTTGGATATCTCAGATGGCGGGCGGTAAAAAAATTAATATCTGAAAAACTACTTTACCACTTTTCACTCTCTCCATGGTGGAATTTTTAAAATTTTAGGAAATAGTGACCTCCAACACCGTAATCAGAATGTGCCCTTGCAATCTGTAGCCGTTTGAAAGAGCAGTTTGGCTACACGTGTACATAACCAGTCAGGCCTTTTTGGCTCATCAGCCGTGTCATTTGTAAAAAAAATTCCCCGCATTTCCCCGAGGGGAAGAATGTGAAAGTGCGAATGCATGAGTTGAATTTGCGCGGTTCGGTAATGTTCGCGAAAGAGAGATCACACACACACACAACTACAAAGAAAGAAAGATGCATTTATTCACAGACACCTATTTGTGTTGTCGTTGTACTTGATTGCTAGAGCGGATCTCACCTTTGAAATTTCGTGTCAGTACTCCTTTAAGCGGGTGCATTACCCCTTCTCACGCCCGATTCCTGGTCAATCCCCCACGTGGGTATGTGCCATGAACAGCGGCCTGCAGCGCGCGCCCATCTCCCCCCGTTGCCAAAGAAGACGAGGAGATTCCTGGACAATCCCCCACGTGGGTATGTGCCATGTCAGCGGCCAGGCAGTGCCCGCCCATCTCCCCCCGTTGCCAAGGAAGACGAGGAGCGCGCGCACCCGCAGCTGTTGCTATGCGGACGGCAGCGGAATGCGGACGGCGGCGGACGCTTCAGGCTCGCTTAAGAAGTGCATTCGCACTTAAAATAATTGGACCCTTTTAGCGGCGTCGCAAAACAAAATCCTTAAACACGTTTATGTGCATGTGTATGAGTAAAATATTCTAGCAAAAGTCAGTTCGATTACTGAATCGGTGAAAGGTTTTTTTGAGAATCTTTATTACACCATTTTAGTTCCGAAATGCGGAATCACCTCGCTGGTGTAGGTTAGGGCGAAATCCAAAAACTCCTTTTTAGGTATTCTTAAGGGATACTTATATCAGCAAAAAGCGCTTCTATATGTGTATGGTTGTTCGAAAAAATCACGAATTCGCGAAACCACAAATTCGCCCTTTTCTTCGGTTAGGAGGGCAATTTCTGAAAAACCTGCTTTAGTGAGCACCTACTCAATGACGCAAATAAACTGGTGAAATTTCAAGTCTCTAGTCTAACAGTTTTGGCTGGGCGTTGATGAGTCAGTCAGTCAGTCAGTCGGGCACTTTTTTATAGGTATAGATAACACCTGCTCCTACAGGAGACGCGCAGTTGCTGCAGGTGTCAACAGATGTTGCCCGCTAAGCGAACGCGGGAAAATTCAAGTTTATTTTACGTCCAAAAGGATGCAGAATAAAAAATCTCGCTGGCCTTCTTATCCGCATGTTAGGACAAAATGCTGAAAGAGGGTTTTGGGCAAATAAATGGGCACCATTTTCATGAAAAAACTAATGGGAGATATCAAGTGGCTGGGTGGTTATTTAGGAAAGTGTAAAAAATTGTGCATATTTGTGGCAATTCCGTGAGTAACCCGGAGCTCATTGTAGCTATTTTTTTTCACGTGTTAAACACACGGTGTTTTTCCGACATACTGCTTGCCTCTATTGGGAGGGTGTCATTGAAAAATGCTGTGTAACAGTGTTGATATACGTGAGTAAGTTGCCTATCTCAACAAAAACCAGTTTGATATCTCAGATGGCGGGCCCAGGAAGTCCCAGCAGATGCCTAGGGTTAACCGTCGCGCTTTTTACTGGTACATCTTCTATTTTAATTTTATGATATATGACACCTGCTCCTACGGGAGACGCGTAGTTATTGCAGGTGTCAACAGTTGGCGACCGCTAAGTGAACGCGGGAAAATTCAACTGTATTTTACTCCCAAAAGGATGCAGATTAAAAAATCTCGTTGGACTTCTTATCCGCATGTTAGGACAACATGCTGAAAGTATGTTTTGGGCAAATAAATGGGCAGCATTTTCAAGAAAAAACGAATGGGAGATATTAAGTGGCTGGGTGGTTATTTAGGAACGTGTAAAAACACGTGTTTTCCCGAAATCCCGCTTGCGTCCATTGGGAGGGTGTCATTGAAAAATGCTGTGTAACAGTATTTATATACGTGAGTAAGTTGCCTATTTCAACAAAAACCAGTTCGATATCTCAGATGGCGGGCAGTAAAAAAATTAATATCTGAAAAAACTACTTTACCGCTTTTCTCTCTCTCCATGGTGGAATTTTTAATATTTTAAGAAATATTGTTCTCCAACACCGTAATCAGAATGTGCCCTTGCAATCTGTAGCCGTTTGAAAGAGCAGTTTGGCTACACGTGTACATTACCTATCAGGCCTTTTTGGCTCATCAGCCGTGTCATTTGTAAAAAACAATTCGACCCTTTTAGCGGCGTCACAGAGCGAAATCTTTAAAAACGGTGATGTGCATTTGTATGAGTACAATATTCTAGAAAAATCCGTTGGATTACTGAATCGGTGAAAAGGTTTTTTTGAGAATCTTAAGGAACACCGTTTTAGTTCCGAAATGCGGAATCACCTCGCTGGTGTAGGTTAGGGTAAACTCCAAAATTTGCTTTTTAGGTATTCTTAAGGGCTACTTATATCAGCAAAAATCGCTTCGATATGTGAATGGGTGACCGAGAAAATCACGAATTCGCGAAACCACAATTTCGCCCTTTTCTTCGGTTACGAGGGCAATTTCTGAAAATCCCGCCTCAGTAAGCACCTACTCAATGACGCAAATAAACTCGTGAAATTTCAAGTCTCTAGGTCTCACAGTTTTGGCTGGGCGTTGATGAGTCAGTCAGTCGAGAACTACTTTTTATAGGTATAAACAAGCGGTAGTACCCGGTGGTTCCCGGGTGGGCCGTTATATTAAGGACAGCAATTGGTATTTGTTAGTCGCCATATTAGGCTACTTCATTAGGAATCGGTACAGTTTTATCATAAGTAACATGGCCTCCCTACGGGAGGCGCGAGGTTGCAGGAAGTCCGAGCAGATGCCGAGGGCTAACCTTCGCGCTTTTTACTGGTACATCTTCTCTTTTAAATTTATGATATATGACACCTGCTTCTAAGGGAGACGCGTAGTTGCTACAGGTGTCAACAGATGGCGACCGCTAAGCGAGCGCGGGAAAATTCAACTTTATTTCACGTCCAAAAATATGCAGAATAAAAAATCTCGCTGGCCTTCTTATCCGCATGTTAGGACAAAATGCTGAAACAGGGTTTTCGGCAAATAAATGGGCACCATTTTCAAGAAAAAACGAATCGGAGATATCAAGTGGCTGGGTGGTAATTTGGAAAAGTGTAAAAACACGGTGTTTTCCCGAAATTCCACTTGACTCTATTGGGATGGTGTCATTCAAAAATGCTGTGTAACAGTGTTGATATACGTGAGCAAGTTGCCTATCTCAACAAAAAATAGTTGGATATCTCAGATGGCGGGCGGTAAAAAAATTAATATCTGAAAAACTACTTTACCACTTTTCACTCTCTCCATGGTGGAATTTTTAAAATTTTAAGAAATAGTGACCTCCAACACCGTAATCAGAATGTGCCCTTGCAATCTGTAGCCGTTTGAAAGAGCAGTTTGGCTACACGTGTACATTACCTATCAGGCCTTTTTGGCTCATCAGCCGTGTCATTTGTAAAAAACAATTCGACCCTTTTAGCGGCGTCACAGAGCGAAATCCTTAAAAACGTTGATGTGCATTTGTATGAGTAAAATATTCTAGCAAAAATCACTTGGATTACTGAATCGGTGAAAGGTTTATTTGAGAATCTTTAGGAACACCGTTTTAGTTCCGAAATGCGAAATCACATCGCTGGTGTAGGTTAGGGCGAAATCCAAAAACAGTATTTTAGTTATTCTTCAGGGTTACTTATATAAGCAAAAAGCGCTTCGATTTGTGAATTGGTGACCGAGAAAATCACGAATTCGCGAATCGACAATTTGACTCTTTTCTTCGGTTAGGAGGGCAATTTCTGAAAAACCCGCCTTAGTGAGCACCTGCTCAATGACAAAAACAACTCGTGAAATTTCAAGTCTCTAGGTCTAACAGTTTTGGCTGGGCGTTGATGAGTCAGTCAGTCTGTCAGTCGGACACTTCTTTTTATAGGTAGAGATACCTGCTCCTACGGGAGACGTGTAGTTGCTGCAGGTGTCAACAGATGGCACCCGCTAAGCGAACGCGGGAAAATTCAACTGTATTTTACGCCTAAAAGGATGAAGATTAAAAAATCTCGTTGGACTTCTTATCCGCATGTTAGGACAAAACGCTCAAAGAGGGTTTTGGGAAAATAAATGGGCAGCATTTTCAAGCAAAAGCGAATGGGAGATATCAAGTGGTTGGGTGGTTATTTAAGAACGTGTAAAAACACGGTGTTTTCCCGAAATACCGCTTGCCTCAATTGGAAGGGTGTCATTGAAAAATGCTGTGTAACAGTAGTGATATACGTGAGTAAGTTGTCTATCTCAACAAAACCAGTTCGATATCTCAGATGGCGGGCGGTAAAAGAATTTATATCTGAAAAACTACTTTACCGCTTTTCACTATCTCCATGGTGGAATTTTTAAAATATTTATAAATATTGACCTCCAACACCGTAATCAAAAAGTGCCCTTTCAATCTGTAGCCGTTTGAAAGAGCAGTTTGGCTACACGTGTACATAACCTGTCAGGCCTTTTTGGCTCATCAGTCGTGTCATTTGTTAAAAACAATTCGACCCTTTTAGCGGCGTCACAGAGCGAAATCCTTAAAAACGTTTATGTGGATTTGTATGGGTACAATATTCTAGCAAAAATATGTTGGATTACTGAATCGGTGAAAGGTTTATTTGAGAATCTTTGGGAACACCGGTTTAGTTCCGAAATGCGGAATCACCTCGCTGGTGTAGGTTAGGGCGAAATCCAAAAACTGCTTTTTAGGTATTCTTAAGGGCTACTTAATCAGCAAAAAGCGCTTCGATATGTGATTGGGTGACCGCGAAAATCACGAATTCGCGAAACCACAATTTCGCCCTTTTCTTCGGTTAGGAGGGCAATTTTTAAAAACCCGCCTTAGTGAGCACCTACTCAATGACGCAACAAAACTCGTGAAATTTCAAGTCTCTAGGTATCACAGTTTTGGCTGGGCGTTGATGAGTCAGTCAGTCAGTCAGTCGGGCACTTCTTTTTATAGGTATAGATAACACCTGCTCCTACGGGAGACTCGTAGTTGTTAAAGTTGTCAACAGATGGCGACCGCTAAGCGAACGCGGGAAAATTAAACTTTATTTTAGGTCCAAAGGGTGCAGAATAAAAAATCTCGCTGGCCTTCTTATCCGCATCTTAGGACAAAATGCTGAAAGAGGGTTTTGATCAAATAAATGGGCGCCATTTTCAAGAACACACGAATGGGAGATATCAAGTGGCTGGGTGGTTATTAAGCAAAGTGTAAAAAATTGTGCATTGTTATGGCACTTCGGTGATTAACCCGGGGCTCATTGTGGCTATTTTTTTTTTCACTTGTTAAAAACACGGTGTTTTGCCGAAATACCGCTTGCCTTTATTGGGAGGGTGTCATTGAAAAATCCTGTGTAACAATGTTGATATACGTAAGTTGCCTATCTCAACAAAAACCAGTTCAATATCTCAGATTGCGGGAGGTAAAAAAAATATTATCTGAAAAACTACTTTACCGCTTTTCACTCTCTCCATGGTGGAATTTTTAAAATTTTAAGAAATACTGACCTCCAACAACGTAATCAAAATGTGCCCTTGCAATCTGTAGCCGTTTGAAAGAGCAGTTTGGCTAGATGTGTACATAACCTGTCAGGCCTTTTTGGTTCATCAGCCGTGTCATTTGTAAAAAACAATTGGACCCTTTTAGCGGCGTCGCAGAGCGAAATCCTTCAAAACGTTTATGTGCATTTGTATGAGTAAAATATTCTAGCAAAAATCAGTTGGATTACTCAATCGGTGAAAGGTTTATATGAGAATCTTTCGGAACACCGTTTTAGTTTCGAAATGCGGAATCACCTCGCTGGTGAAGGTTAGGGCGAAATCCAAAACCTGCTTTTTAGGTATTCAAGGGCTACTTATATCAGCAAAAAGCGCTTCGATATACGAATGGGTGACCGAGAAAATCACGAATTCGCGAATCGACAATTTCGCCCTTTTCTTCGGTTATGAGGGCAATTTCTGAAAAACCCGCTTAGTGAGCACAGACTCAATGACGCAAATAAACTCGTGAAATTTCAAGTCTCTAGGTCTAACAGTTTTGGCTGGGCGTTGATGAGTCAGCCATTCTGTCAGTCGGGCGCTTCTTTTTATAGGTAGAGATAACACCTGCTCCTACGGGAGACGCGTCATTGCTGAAGGTGTCAACTGATGGTGACCGCTAAGCGAACGCGGGAAAATTCAGCTTTATTTTACGTCCAAAAGGATGCAGATTAAAAAATCTCGCTGGCCTTCTTATCGGCATCTTAGGACAAAGTGCTAAAAGTGGGTTTTGGGCAAATAAATAGGCAGCATTTTCAAGAAAAAACGGATGGGAGATATTAAGTGGCTGAGTGGTTATTTAAGAAAGTGTAAAAACACGGTTTTCCTGAAATCCCGCTTGCCTCTATTGTGATGGTGTCATTGAAAAATGCTGTGTAACAGTGTTGATATACGTGAGTAAGTTGCCTATCTCAACAACAACCAGTTCGATATCTCAGATGGCGGGCGGTAAAAAAAATAATATCTGAAAAACTACTTTACCGCATTGTACTCTCACCATGGTGGAATTTTTTAAATTTTAAGAAATATTGACCTCCAACACCGTAATCAGAATATGCCCTTGCAATCTGTAGCCGATTAAAAGAGCAGTTTGGCTAGACGTGTACATAACCTGTCAGGCCTTTTAAATGCAGAGCATTTCTTAGCCTCGCCTCTTCCTGCGTCGGACGGCGTCCACAGCTCCGCGTCCACAGCAGGTGCGGCGCTCCTCCTTCCCTGCTCTCTCTCAACAGCAGCTGGCGCGCGCATGCGTCGTAGACAGGCCGTTCGCTCCGTCGCGGTATCGGCGTAACAGGGGCGTGATATCAGCGCGGTGGGGCGTGGAAGGGTGGGCGCTGCTTGGGCACGTGCGCTCTCCCCCCAGTACTGCTCTTCCTCTACTGCGCGCGCTGCAAGAATAAAGCGGCTAGCGGTCGCTCGTGCTTCAGTCACTGCGTTGCTCCTTCCTTTCTTGGTTGACGCTCGCTCCCACCTTTACTGGTATCTGCTACTACAACATCACGGAAGAAGCGATGGAAGCAACACTGCCCTCAATCAGTACTGAGGCCCGAATGCTCTGCATTTACTCGTGTTCCCCTAGCGGGAAGGCGCCGTAATTTTTTTTTTGGTTCATCAGCCGTGTCTTTTGTAAAAAACAATTTGACCCTTTTAGCGGCGTCGCAGAGCGAAATCCTTAAAATCTGTTCTGTGCATTTGTATGAGTAACATATCCTAGCAAAAATCAGTTGCATTACTGAATCGGTGAAATATTTATTTGAGAATCTTTAGGAACACCATTTTAGATCCGTAATGCGGAATCACCTCGCTGGTGTAGGTTAAGGCGAAATCCAAAAACTACTTTTTAGGTATTCTTAAGGGCTACTTAAATCAGCGAAAAGCGCTTCGATATGTCAATGGGTGACTGAGAAAATCACGCATTCGCAAAACCACAATTTCGTCCTTTTCTTTGGTTAGGAGGGCAATTTCTGGAAAACCCGCCTTAGTGAGCACGTACTCAATGACGCAAAAAAACTCGTGAAATTTCAAGTCTCTAGGTCTCACAGTTTTGGCTGGGCTTTGATGAGTCAGTCAGTCGGGAACTTCTTTTTATAGGTATTGATGAAACCTGCTCCTACGGGAGACGTGTAGTTGCTGCAGGTGTCAACAGATGGCGACAGCTAAGCGAACGCGGGAAAATTCAACTGTATTTTGCGCCCAAAAGGATTCGGAATTAAAAATCTCGTTGGACTTCTTATCCGCATGCTAGGACAAAATGCTGAAAGTAGGTTTTGGACATATAAATGGGCAGCATTTTCAAGAAAAAACGAATGGGATATATCAAGTGGCTGGGTGGTTATTTAGGAAAGTGTAAAAACACGGTGTTTTCCCGAAATACTGCTTGCCTCTATTGGGAGGGTGTCATTGAAACACGCTGCGTAACAGTGTTATATACGTGAGTAAGTTGCCTATCTCAACAAAAACCAGTTCGATATCTCAGATGGCGGGCGGTAAAAAAATTAATATCTGAAAAAATACTTTACCGTTTTTCACTCTCTCCATGGTGTAATCTTTAAAATTTTAAGAAATAGTGACCTCCAAAACCGTAATCAGAATGTGCCCTTGCAATCTGTAGCCGTTTGAAAGAGCAGTTTGGCTAGAGGTGTAAATAACCTGTCAGGCAGTTTTGGTTCATCAGCCGTATCACTTGTAAAAAACAACTGGTCCCTTTGAGCGGCATCGCAGAGCGAAATCCTTAAAAACGTTTATGTGCATTTGTATGCGGAAAAAATTCTAGCAAAAATCAGTTGGATTTCTCAATCGGTGAAAGGTTTATTTGAGAATCTTTAGGAACACCGTTTTAGATCCAAAATACGGAATCATCTCGCTGGTGTAGGTTAGGGCGAAATCCAAAAACTGCTTTTTAGGTATTCTTAAGAGCTACTTATATCAGCAAAAAGCGCTTCGATATGTGAATAGGTGACAGAGAAAATCTCGAATTCGCGAAACCAAAATTTCGCCCTTTTCTTCGGTTATGAGGGCAATTTCTGAAAAACCCGCTTAGTGAGCACCAACTCAATGACGCAAATAAACTCGCGAAATTTCAAGTCTCTAGGTCTAACAGTTTTGGCTGGGCGTTGATGAGTCAGTCAGTCAGTCAGTCGGGCACTTCTTTTTATAGGTATAGATGACACCTGCTCCTACGGGAGACGCGTAGTTGCCGCAGGTGTGAACAGATGGCACCTGGTAAGCGAACGCGGAAAAATTCAACTGTATTTTACTCCCAAAAGGATGCAGATTAAAAAATCTCGCTAGCCTTCTTATCCGCATGTTAGGACGAAACGCTGAAAGAGGGTTTTGGGCAAATAAATGGGAACCGTTTTCAAGACAAAAACGAATGGGAGATATCAAGTGGCTCGGTGGTTATTTAGGAAAGTGTAAAAACACGGTGTTTTGCCGAAATACCGCTTGCCTCTATTGGAAGGGTGTCATTAAAAAATGCCATGTAACAGTTTCGATTTACGTGAGTAACTTGCCTATCTCAACAAAAACCAGTTCCATATCTCAGATGGCGGGCGGTCAAAAAATTTATATCTAAAAAACTACTTTACCGCTTTTCACTCTCTCCATGGTGGAATTTTTAATATTTTAAGAAATATTGTTCTCCAACACCGTAATCAGAATGTGCCCTTGCAATCTGTAGCCGTTTGAAAGAGCAGTTTGGCTACACGTGTACATTACCTATCAGGCCTTTTTGGCTCATCAGCCGTGTCATTTGTAAAAAACAATTCGACCCTTTTAGCGGCGTCACAGAGCGAAATCCTTAAAAACGTTGATGTGCATTTGTATGAGTACAATATTCTAGCAAAAATCCGTTGGATTACTGAATCGGTGAAAAGGTTTTTTTGAGAATCTTAAGGAACACCGTGTTAGTTCCGAAATGCGGAATCACCTCGCTGGTGTAGGTTAGGGTAAAATCCAAAATTTGCTTTTTAGGTATTCTTAAGGGCTACTTATATCAGCAAAAATCGCTTCGATATGTGAATGGGTGACCGAGAAAATCACGAATTCGCGAAACCACAATTTCGCCCTTTTCTTCGGTTACGAGGGCAATTTCTGAAAATCCCGCCTCAGTAAGCACCTACTCAATGACGCAAATAAACTCGTGAAATTTCAAGTCTCTAGGTCTCACAGTTTTGGCTGGGCGTTGATGAGTCAGTCAGTCGAGCACTTCTTTTTATAGGTATAAACAAGCGGTAGTACCCGGTGGTTCCCGGGTGGGCCGTTATATTAAGGACAGCAATTGGTATTTGTTAGTCGCCATATTAGGCTACTTCATTAGGAATCGGTACAGTTTTATCATAAGTAACATGGCCTCCCTACGGGAGGCGCGAGGTTGCAGGAAGTCCGAGCAGATGCCGAGGGCTAACCTTCGCGCTTTTTACTGGTACATCTTCTCTTTTAAATTTATGATATATGACACCTGCTCCTAAGGGAGACGCGTAGTTGCTACAGGTGTCAACAGATGGCGACCGCTAAGCGAGCGCGGGAAAATTCAACTTTATTTCACGTCCAAAAATATGCAGAATAAAAAATCTCGCTGGCCTTCTTATCCGCATGTTTGGACAAAATGCTGAAACAGGGTTTTCGGCAAATAAATGGGCACTATTTTCAAGAAAAAACGAATCGGAGATATCAAGTGGCTGGGTGGTAATTTGGAAAAGTGTAAAAACACGGTGTTTTCCTGAAATTCCACTTGACTCTATTGGGATGGTGTCATTCAAAAATGCTGTGTAACAGTGTTGATATACGTGAGTAAGTTGCCTATCTCAACAAAAAATAGTTGGATATCTCAGATGGCGGGCGGTAAAAAAATTAATATCTGAAAAACTACTTTACCACTTTTCACTCTCTCCATGGTGGAATTTTTAAAATTTTAGGAAATAGTGACCTCCAACACCGTAATCAGAATGTGCCCTTGCAATCTGTAGCCGTTTGAAAGAGCAGTTTGGCTACACGTGTACATAACCAGTCAGGCCTTTTTGGCTCATCAGCCGTGTCATTTGTAAAAAAAATTCCCCGCATTTCCCCGAGGGGAAGAATGTGAAAGTGCGAATGCATGAGTTGAATTTGCGCGGTTCGGTAATGTTCGCGAAAGAGAGATCACACACACACACAACTACAAAGAAAGAAAGATGCATTTATTCACAGACACCTATTTGTGTTGTCGTTGTACTTGATTGCTAGAGCGGATCTCACCTTTGAAATTTCGTGTCAGTACTCCTTTAAGCGGGTGCATTACCCCTTCTCACGCCCGATTCCTGGTCAATCCCCCACGTGGGTATGTGCCATGAACAGCGGCCTGCAGCGCGCGCCCATCTCCCCCCGTTGCCAAAGAAGACGAGGAGATTCCTGGACAATCCCCCACGTGGGTATGTGCCATGTCAGCGGCCAGGCAGTGCCCGCCCATCTCCCCCCGTTGCCAAGGAAGACGAGGAGCGCGCGCACCCGCAGCTGTTGCTATGCGGACGGCAGCGGAATGCGGACGGCGGCGGACGCTTCAGGCTCGCTTAAGAAGTGCATTCGCACTTAAAATAATTGGACCCTTTTAGCGGCGTCGCAAAACAAAATCCTTAAACACGTTTATGTGCATGTGTATGAGTAAAATATTCTAGCAAAAGTCAGTTCGATTACTGAATCGGTGAAAGGTTTTTTTGAGAATCTTTATTACACCATTTTAGTTCCGAAATGCGGAATCACCTCGCTGGTGTAGGTTAGGGCGAAATCCAAAAACTCCTTTTTAGGTATTCTTAAGGGATACTTATATCAGCAAAAAGCGCTTCTATATGTGTATGGTTGTTCGAAAAAATCACGAATTCGCGAAACCACAAATTCGCCCTTTTCTTCGGTTAGGAGGGCAATTTCTGAAAAACCTGCTTTAGTGAGCACCTACTCAATGACGCAAATAAACTGGTGAAATTTCAAGTCTCTAGTCTAACAGTTTTGGCTGGGCGTTGATGAGTCAGTCAGTCAGTCAGTCGGGCACTTTTTTATAGGTATAGATAACACCTGCTCCTACAGGAGACGCGCAGTTGCTGCAGGTGTCAACAGATGTTGCCCGCTAAGCGAACGCGGGAAAATTCAAGTTTATTTTACGTCCAAAAGGATGCAGAATAAAAAATCTCGCTGGCCTTCTTATCCGCATGTTAGGACAAAATGCTGAAAGAGGGTTTTGGGCAAATAAATGGGCACCATTTTCATGAAAAAACTAATGGGAGATATCAAGTGGCTGGGTGGTTATTTAGGAAAGTGTAAAAAATTGTGCATATTTGTGGCAATTCCGTGAGTAACCCGGAGCTCATTGTAGCTATTTTTTTTCACGTGTTAAACACACGGTGTTTTTCCGACATACTGCTTGCCTCTATTGGGAGGGTGTCATTGAAAAATGCTGTGTAACAGTGTTGATATACGTGAGTAAGTTGCCTATCTCAACAAAAACCAGTTTGATATCTCAGATGGCGGGCCCAGGAAGTCCCAGCAGATGCCTAGGGTTAACCGTCGCGCTTTTTACTGGTACATCTTCTATTTTAATTTTATGATATATGACACCTGCTCCTACGGGAGACGCGTAGTTATTGCAGGTGTCAACAGTTGGCGACCGCTAAGTGAACGCGGGAAAATTCAACTGTATTTTACTCCCAAAAGGATGCAGATTAAAAAATCTCGTTGGACTTCTTATCCGCATGTTAGGACAACATGCTGAAAGTATGTTTTGGGCAAATAAATGGGCAGCATTTTCAAGAAAAAACGAATGGGAGATATTAAGTGGCTGGGTGGTTATTTAGGAACGTGTAAAAACACGTGTTTTCCCGAAATCCCGCTTGCGTCCATTGGGAGGGTGTCATTGAAAAATGCTGTGTAACAGTATTTATATACGTGAGTAAGTTGCCTATTTCAACAAAAACCAGTTCGATATCTCAGATGGCGGGCAGTAAAAAAATTAATATCTGAAAAAACTACTTTACCGCTTTTCTCTCTCTCCATGGTGGAATTTTTAATATTTTAAGAAATATTGTTCTCCAACACCGTAATCAGAATGTGCCCTTGCAATCTGTAGCCGTTTGAAAGAGCAGTTTGGCTACACGTGTACATTACCTATCAGGCCTTTTTGGCTCATCAGCCGTGTCATTTGTAAAAAACAATTCGACCCTTTTAGCGGCGTCACAGAGCGAAATCTTTAAAAACGGTGATGTGCATTTGTATGAGTACAATATTCTAGAAAAATCCGTTGGATTACTGAATCGGTGAAAAGGTTTTTTTGAGAATCTTAAGGAACACCGTTTTAGTTCCGAAATGCGGAATCACCTCGCTGGTGTAGGTTAGGGTAAACTCCAAAATTTGCTTTTTAGGTATTCTTAAGGGCTACTTATATCAGCAAAAATCGCTTCGATATGTGAATGGGTGACCGAGAAAATCACGAATTCGCGAAACCACAATTTCGCCCTTTTCTTCGGTTACGAGGGCAATTTCTGAAAATCCCGCCTCAGTAAGCACCTACTCAATGACGCAAATAAACTCGTGAAATTTCAAGTCTCTAGGTCTCACAGTTTTGGCTGGGCGTTGATGAGTCAGTCAGTCGAGAACTACTTTTTATAGGTATAAACAAGCGGTAGTACCCGGTGGTTCCCGGGTGGGCCGTTATATTAAGGACAGCAATTGGTATTTGTTAGTCGCCATATTAGGCTACTTCATTAGGAATCGGTACAGTTTTATCATAAGTAACATGGCCTCCCTACGGGAGGCGCGAGGTTGCAGGAAGTCCGAGCAGATGCCGAGGGCTAACCTTCGCGCTTTTTACTGGTACATCTTCTCTTTTAAATTTATGATATATGACACCTGCTTCTAAGGGAGACGCGTAGTTGCTACAGGTGTCAACAGATGGCGACCGCTAAGCGAGCGCGGGAAAATTCAACTTTATTTCACGTCCAAAAATATGCAGAATAAAAAATCTCGCTGGCCTTCTTATCCGCATGTTAGGACAAAATGCTGAAACAGGGTTTTCGGCAAATAAATGGGCACCATTTTCAAGAAAAAACGAATCGGAGATATCAAGTGGCTGGGTGGTAATTTGGAAAAGTGTAAAAACACGGTGTTTTCCCGAAATTCCACTTGACTCTATTGGGATGGTGTCATTCAAAAATGCTGTGTAACAGTGTTGATATACGTGAGCAAGTTGCCTATCTCAACAAAAAATAGTTGGATATCTCAGATGGCGGGCGGTAAAAAAATTAATATCTGAAAAACTACTTTACCACTTTTCACTCTCTCCATGGTGGAATTTTTAAAATTTTAAGAAATAGTGACCTCCAACACCGTAATCAGAATGTGCCCTTGCAATCTGTAGCCGTTTGAAAGAGCAGTTTGGCTACACGTGTACATAACCTGTCAGGCCTTTTTGGCTCATCAGCCGTGTCATTTGTAAAAAACAATTGGACCCTTTAGCGGCGTCACAGATCGAAATCGTTAAAAACGTTTATGTGCATTTGCATGAGTACAATATTCTAGCAAAAATCCATTGGATTACTGAATCGGTGAAAGGTTTATTTGAGAATCTTTAGCAACACCGGTTTAGTTCCAACATGCGGAATCACATCGCTGGTGTAGGTTAGGGGGAAATCCAAAAACTGTATTTTAGTTATTCTTAAAGGAGTACTGACACGAAATTTTCATGTTACGTTTTTTTCGCTGCTATGCGTGCCTACTAGCCCACTAATCATAGAATGATAGATTAGACGGTCGAGCGCAGCGTAAACATTCATTTACGGCGGCGTTTATTCGTGCCAGTTTCGGTTTCGACAAAAAAACGCCGAGCGACCTCCATGACAGGATGTATCACATGGCGTCACCATTCTTGCCGTATCGCTGCCTCTCTGGGAGCGCGCGCGAGCGAGCGCACGCGCGCGCCCAGACCGGCCGAGGTCTTCGCCGTCCCCACAGGCCCGGGCAGCATGACGTCAGTCCCAAAACCATGACGTGTACACACGCCCGAGCAGCGCGCGCCAACCACAGCCAGCGCGTCGGCTTCGTCACGGGAGCCCCGACGTCGGCAGTTTGGGGCACGTAGCAGATGATGTCACGTCGGCCCGCTCTGGGCTTTCTCGTGCGGGCGAAGATTAAAATGGATTTTAAATATGTTTCGCTGAACGGTTGCTGTTGAAACTTGCTGGGAGATATCTCCTGATAAAAAGGAAGCGTTTTACATAGTTATCTCAGCTTTGAAATTTCGTGTCAGTACTCCTTTAAGGGTTACTTATATCACCAAAAAGCGCTTCGATTTTTGAATGGGTGACCGACAAAATCACGAATTCGCGAATCGACAATTTCGCTCTTTTCTTCGGTTAGGAGGGCAATTTCTGAAAAACCCGCCTTTGTGAGCACCTAGTAAATGACGCAAATAAACTTGTGAAATTTCAAGTCTCTAGGTCTAACAGTTTTGGCTGGGCGTTGATAAGTCAGTCACTCTGTCAGTCAGGCAGTTCTTTTTATAGGTAGAGATAACACCTGCTTCTACGGGAGACGCGTCGTTGCTGAAGGTGTCAACAGATGGTGACCGCTAAGCCAAGGAGGGAAAATTCAACTTTTTTTTTCCGTCCAAAAGAATGGAGATTAAAAAAATCTCGCTGGCCTTCTTATTCACATGTTAGGACAGAGTGCTAAAAGTGGGTTTTGGGCAAATAAATGGGCAGCATTTTCAAGAAAAAACGAATGGGAGATATAAAGTGGCTGGGTGGTGTTTTGAAAAAGTGTAAGAACACGGTGTTTTCCCGAAATCCCACTTGTCTCTATTTGGATGGTGTCATTAAAAAAATGCTGTGTAACAGTGTTGATGTACGTGAGCAAGTTGCCTATCTCAACAAAAAATATTTGGATATCTCAGGTGGCGGGCGGAAAAAAAAATTAATATCTGCAAAACTACTTTACCGCTTTTCACTCTCTCCATGGACCCGCCGCGGTGGCTCAGTGGCTAAGGCGTTGCGCTGCTGAGCACGAGGTCGCGGGTTCGAATCCCGGCCGCGGCGGCCGCTTTTCTGATGGAGGCGAAAAGCAAAAACGCCCGTGTGTACGAGATTTCGGCGCACGTTAAAGATCCCCACGTGGTCAAAATTAATCCGGAGCTCTCCACTACGGCGCGCCTCATCGCCTGCGTTGCGTCGGTGCGTTAAACCCCACAATCAATCAATCAATCACTCTCTCCATGGTGGAATTTTTGAAATTTTTAGGAAATATTGAACTCGACCTCCAACACCGTAATCAGAATGTGCCCTTGCAATCTGTAGCCGTTTGAAAGAGCAGTTTGGCTAGACGTGTAGATAACCTGTCAGGCTTTTTTGCCTCATCAGCCGTGTCATTTGTAAAAAACAATTGGACCATTTTAGCGGCGTCACAGAGCGAAATCCTTAAAAACGTTTATGTGCATTTGTATGAGTAAAATATTCTAGCAAATGTCAGTTGGATTACTGAATCGGTGAAAGGTTTTTTTTGAGAATCATTAGGAACACCGTTTTAGTTCCGAAATGTGGAATCACCTCGCTGGTGTAGGTTAGGGTTCAATTCAAAAACTGTTTTTTAAGTATTCTTAACGGCTACTTATATCAGCAAAAAGCGCTTCCCTATGTGAATGGGTGACCGAGAAAATCACGAATTCGCGAAACCACAAATTCGCCCTTTTCTTCGGTTAGGAGGGCAATTTCTGAAAAACCTGCTTTAGTGAGCACCTACTCAATGACGCAAATAAACTCGTTAAATTTCAAGTCTCTAGGTCTCACAGCTTTGGCTGGGCGTTCATGAGTCATTCAGTCGAGCACTTCTTTTTTTAGGTATAGACTAGCGGTAGTACCCGGCGGTTCCCGGGTGGGCCATTATATTAAGGACAGCAATTGGTATTTGTTAGTCGCCATATTAGGCTACTTCATTGGGAATCGGTATAGTTTTTTCATAAGTAACATAGGCTCCCTACGGGAGGCGCGAGGTTGCAGGAAGTCCCAGCAGATACCTAGGGTTAACCTTCGCGCTTTTTACTGGTACATCTTCTCTTTTAATTTTATGATATATGACACCTGCTCCTACGGGAGACGCGTAGTTATTGCAGGTGTCAACAGTTGGCGACCGCTAAGTGAACGCGGGAAAATTCAACTGTATTTTACTCCCAAAAGGATGCAGATTGAAAAATCTCGTTGGACTTCTTATCCGCATGTTAGGACAACATGCTGAAAGTAGGTTTTGGGCAAATAAATGGGCAGCATTTTCAAGAAAAAACGAATGGGAGATATAAAGTGGCTGGGTGGTTATTTAGGAACGTGTAAAAACACGTGTTTTCCCGAAATCCCGCTTCCGTCTATTGGGAGGGTGTCATTGAAAAATGCTGTGTAACAGTGTTGACATACGTGAGTAAGTTGCCTATCTCAACAAAAACCAGTTCGATATCTCAGATGGCGGGCCGTAAAAAAAATATTATCTGAAAAACTACTTTACCCCTTTTCCCTCTCTCCATGGTGGAATTTTTAAAATTTTAAGAAATATTGACCTCCAACACCGTAATCAGAATGTGCCCTTGCAATCTGTAGCCGTTTGTAAGAGCAGTTTGGCTACAGGTGTACATAACCTATCAGGCCTTTTTGGCTCATCAGCCGTGTCATTTGTGAAAAACAATTCGACCCTTGTAGCAGCGTCACAGAGCAAAATCCTTAAAAACGGTTATGTTCATTTGTATGAGTACAATATTCTAGCAAAAATCCGTTGGATTACTGAATCGGTGAAAAGGTTTTTTTGAGAATCTTAAGGAACACCGTTTTAGTTACGAAATGCGGAATCACCTCGCTGGTGTAGGTTAAGGTTCAATTCAAAAACTGCTTTTTAGGTATTCTTAAGGGTGCTTATATCAGCAAAAATCGCTTCGATATGTCAATGGGTGACCGAGAAAATAATGAATTCGCGAAACCACAAATTCGCCCTTTTCTTCGGTTACGAGGGCAATTTCTGAAAAACCCGCCTTAGTAAGCACCTACTCAATGACGCAAATAAACTCGTTAAATTTCAAGTCTCTAGGTCTCACAGTTTGGGCTGGGCGTTCATGAGTCAGTCAGTCGAGCACTTCTTTTTTTTGATGATCGTTGGATGTTTATGGCGCAAGGCCAACTGGGGCAAAGAGCGCCAAAACAATAGTCGATGATAGGGGTGAAACCTTAAGCACTAAGTAAAATCAGCAAAAACAAAAGTAAAATCCCAACACGACAATGAGCATGGCTGGTGTATAGGGCCAGATTTCATGATGCATGATAGGAAATGAGGTTTAAAAACTTCACGTCGGACAAATACTCAAACACACGTTTCACGGAAACAATGGCATCATCACCTAGGAAAAACGATGGATGTAGGGGAATATGTTGTCTGTAGAGTTCTCTGAAGTGTTTGTGTCGTGTTGTGTGAAGTGCATTGCATGTGATTAGTATGTGCACTACGAAAAGGGCCTCTCCGCACCTGCTGCACTGGGGTCTAGAAGATCCCGTCAGCAGATACGAGTGCGTCGCATGGGTGTGCCCTATCCGCAGCCTACCCAAGGCGACTTCCGTGTGTCTGTTGCGTGTGTCAGTGGTGTACGGTCCCAAGTGTGGTTTTATAGCGTGTAACTTGTTGTCTGTCTATTCACTCCAGTGTGTTTGCCATGTTCTACGCAAGTGTTGTCTTATGTGTGGCTTGAGGTCTGTATATGGTACGGTTGTTATGTCTACAGTGTTCCTGAGTGCAGCAGCAGCTGCCCTCTCGTCTGCCAACTCGTTTCCAGCCATCCCAGCGTGTCCTGGGACACAGCAGAGGAGCAGCTGATGCTTCTGCGCATACAGAGACATGATAGTGTTAAATACAAGATTAACTTTGTGGTTTTTGGGGGGTGTATGCGATGACAGTGCGCGAACAACACTCAAGGAATCTGTGTAGATGATAGACTTTGGAATAGGATTTTCAAGTATGCGTCGTACAATCAGTAAAATTCCATACGCTTCTGCTGAAAAAATTGTTGTGTGGGCGCTCATGGTTCTGGCTGCACTGAAATCCGGACCATGAGCAGCGCAGGAGACCATGGTGGAGGTTTTAGACGCGTCACTGTAAAATTCTGCAGTGGGTATTTAAACTGCAGAGACAGAAAGTGCTGCAGTATTGCAGCTCGCGGTACCCGATTTTTGTCAAGTTTCATAAAAGAAAGGTCGCACGACACAGGACGAACTTGCCAAGGCGGTAAACTGTTTGAAAAGGATGACCTGTACACATCTAAAAACGAAGCGCTGAGATCCGAGGCTCGCTCTTTCACTCTAAGTGAAAAGGGCAGAGGAACGGATGGGCGATTTACAAAGAGCAGAGATGTGGATGTGTCGTTAAAGACAGGATAAAAAGGATGATTATTCAGCGATGAAATTTTAAAAGCATAAAGCAAGTCCATGGATGTTCGTTGGTTCTCAAGGCTCCACTTATTACACTCAACATAAAGACTCTCAGCAGGGCTAGTGCGGAAAGCACCCGACGAAAGACGAAGGCCCAGGTGTAGAACTTGGTCAAGAATTCGCAAGGCTGTCTTAGTCGCCGACCCATACACCACACTGCCATAGTCCAAGCGAGACCCAACCAAAGCAGTATACAAGCGAAGCAAGAGTTCTTTGTCGGAACCATAGGATTGGTGGGAAAGAACCTTAAGTTTATTCATTGTTTTGAGACATTTATTTTTAAGTTCCCTGATGTGGGGAATGAATGTGAGTTTGTGATCAAACACCACACCTAAGAACTTGTGCTCCTTATTCACAGGAAGCGACACGCCATTAAGAGTAATGTCTGGGTCCGGATGGACCCCGCGCTTTCTGGAGAACACAACGCAGGAGCTTTTTGCAGGATTCAATTTAAACCCATTCTTGTCTGCCCAGCCGGCAAGTTTCTTGACACCAAGCTGGACTTGACGTTCGGAGATTGACATATTACATGATTTATAGGATATCTGGACGTCATCTACATACATGGAATAAGAGATTGTGGGTGGTAGTGCCTTACCAAGAGAGTTCATTTTTACTATGAAGAGAGTGCAGCTTAACACACCACCTTGTCGCACGCCATTTCCTTGTACGTGAACCCTTGAGAATGCACCACCGACTCTCACTCGAAACGTTCTTTCTGACAGGTAACTGACAAGACTGTTTAACATGTTACCCGAGACACCGAATGACTTCAGGTCACTGAGGATCCCGTAGCGCCAAGCGGTGTCGTAGGCCTTCTCGAGGTCGAAAAACACAGTTTTGCAATACTGTTTATGCACGAAGGCATCCTTAATATACGATTCAAGGGCTACAAGTTGATCATTCGTGGATCGCCCTGCCCTGAAGCCTGCCTGGCAGCCCTCGAGAAGACCGTTGTACTCAAGGAAGTACACGAGCCTGCGATTTATCATCTTCTCGAAGAGCTTGCACAGGCAGCTCGTCAGGGCAATAGGACGGTAACTTGAGGGGGACGACGGGTCCTTTCCCTCCTTCAGGAAAGCTACAACTATAGCCTCCTTCCAAGAGTTTGGAATGTGCCCCGAAAGCCAAATCTGGTTATATAGATGTAACAGTGTTAGAAGAGTGTCTGCGTGCAGGTGTTGTATCATTGTGTATGTGATGTTGTCTGGGCCTGGAGCTGAGGGTTTACACGTGCTCAAAGCAGCCCTCAGCTCATGCAGTGAAAACTCTGAGTTATAAGAAGATGTTGACCTATTGTTATCTAGTATAGGCTTCTTTTCGGCCGTTTGTTTGTGTTTCATGAAAGTGTTTGTGTAGTGTGCTGAACTAGAAACGTGTTGGAAGTGTTGTGCGAGTGTGTCAGCCTGGTCTTCGAGTGTGTCCCCTGTAGTGCTGACCAGAGGCAGGCTGTGTGTTTGTTGTCCCTTGAGTTTGCGTATTTGTGTCCATACTTTTCGTGTGTCTGTGTAGGAGTTTATTGATGTTATGAATGTACGCCAACTCTCTCGTTTTGCTCCCCGGCGCACACGTTTTCCTAATGCCTTGGCCCGTTTGAACAAGAGGAGGTTTCCCGACGTGGGGTACCGACTAAGGATACCCCACGCCTTGTTCTGGGCCTCTCGCGCCCGCCTGCAGTCCTCGTTCCACCACGGCCTCCTCTGGTTGCGCGGGGCACCAGAGGCGTGGGGAATAGACTTTTCGGCGGCGTCGAGGATGTGCGCCGTGAGGAGTTGGGTAGCTTCTGCGACGTGTAGGTGTCCTATGGATGTGTGGTGTAGTTTGGACGTCTCTGTAAATGTATTCCAGTTAGCTCTTGCTTCATTGAACCTATTATGGGAAGATGGACTGCATGGGCCTTTACCTATGTATGTGAGTGAGGTGGGGAAGTGGTCACTACCGTATGGGTCAGTGCCCACAGCCCACTCGAGGAGAGGAAAGAGAACTGCGGAGCCAATCTCCAAGTCAAGACATGAGTATGTGTTGTGTCCTATGCTATGGTATGTAGGCTGCTTATTGTTGAAAAGGCATGCTCCTGAAGATGAGTGGACGTATGTGTACATGTGCGTGTGTTTGCGTTTGTGCGTGAGTATGCGCATGCGTGTCCGCGTGCGTGCGTGCGCGTGTAGTGCGGTTATGAATCTGTGTGCGTGCCTGCCCGCGCGTCTCTCTGTGGGCATGCACGCGTGCGTTTGTATGTGTCTATGCCTGTGTGCGCGTGTGAAGGCGTGTGTTCGGGCGAGTGTGCTTGCGTTCATGCACGTGTGCGTGTGCAGTCGTGCGCGCGTGTGTGTGTGTTTGTATGCGTGTGCTTCCGCGTGTGTTTGCATGTGTGCCTACATGTATGTGTGTGTGTGTGTGTGTGTGTGTGTGTGTGTGCGTGTGCGTTCATGCGTGTGTCTGCCTGTGTGTGCGTGTGTGCTTGCACGCGTGTGTGGCCGTCCTTTCGGGTGCGTGTGTGTGCGGGCGCGTGTGTGGGCGTGGGTGTGTGTGCGTGCGTGTTGCGGGTGTTTTTGTGTGTGTGTGTGTGTGTGTGTTGCGGGCGTACACGTGTGCGTGCGTTTTTTCGTGTGTGTGTGTGCGCGCGCGAGCGTGCATGCGTCTGCGCATCTGCGCACGTGTGTGTGCTTGTGTGTGGGTGTGTGCGTATGTGCGCGAATTCCTGTGTGCATGAGCGCGTGTGTCTGCGCGTGTGCTCGTCGTTGCGTGTTTTGTTCATGTGTGAGCGTGTGCAGCCACGTGTGTAGGCGCGCGTAAATGCGTGTGTGCGTGCGTGCGTGCCTGTGCGCACGTCCGTGTGTGTGTGCCTGTGTGCGTGTGTTTGTGTGTGTGCTCGTGTGCGCGAGTGCAGGCAGCAGGCGTGAGTGTGTTTACGCGTTTGTACGTGCGCGGGTATGCGTGTGTTTGTGCGTGTGTGTGCATGTGTGTTTGTTTTTTTTCGCGTGCGTGCGTGTGTGCGTGTGTGCGCGCGCATCTGTACGCGTGTGTGCGCGCGTGTGTGTGCGTGTGCGTGTGTGTGTGTGTGTGTGTGCGTGTGCCAGCGTGGCTGTGCATGTGTGTGTTTGCCTGCACGCGTGTGTGTGTGTGCATGCGTGAACACGTTAATGCGTGCGCGTGTGCAGGCGCGTGCGTGTACGTACGTTCGTATGTCTTTTTGTGCCTGAGTGCATGCGTCTGCACGAGTGAGTCTGTCTGCACGGGCGCGCGCGGGTGTATGCGTTTGTCCGTGTGTGTGCATTTGTGTATGTGTGTGTGCTCACGGACCCGCGCGTCTTTGTGTGCATGTGTATGCGTCTGCACGGGTGCATGTGTGGGCACACAAGTGTGTGTACAGCCGTGCGCTCGTGCGCGCCTACTTGCGCGTGTGTGGGCGCGTGTGCGTGCGTGTATGCGTGCGAGTGTGCGCGCACAAAAGCACGCAACATTCGCGCGCACACGAACACTCAAACGCGGCCATATACAGACACGCAGACGTGCACACATGTACACACGCACACACACACAAACGCACACAGGCTCGCGACCACACACGCACGCGCGCGCGCCCACACGCGCACGAACGCCGTCACACGAGGACGGACACACACACTCAAGCCAAGCGCTTATGCACGCACTTGCGCATGCTCGAACACGCACGCACCCGCCGCACACACATGCACGCACACCTGCATACACACACACGTACACATACACGCACACACGCACAATCACACACACGCGTGCGCGGGTGCATGCGCGCACACACGCGCACGCCCGTGTTCCGGCACGCACGTATTCACAAATACCACACGCACAAGCACCCCCGCACGCACGCATGCAAACACGCGCACGCACATGCAGACGCATGCAGGCGTGCAAGCACGCACTTGTGCACACACGCACACACACACACGCTCAATCACACACGGACGCCCACAAACACACGAACGCACACACGCACAAAACACATACGTACGAACACGTGCACGCACGCACACGAGCATGCACACACACACGCACTCACACCCACACGGACACACACGCCCCTGCATGCACACAAATACACGCACACCCACGCGCACATCCGCGTACACACACGCACGCACACACACATACACACACGAACGCTCACGTGCACGCACATAAGCACGAGCATATACACCCACACACACACCTACACACACCTACACACACGCGTGCGTGAATCCACGCAGGCGCTCGCACACGCGCACGCATGCAAGCGGCTACGCAAGCACCCAAACACGCACACATGCGCGAACACGCGCACACCACCCACTTGTGCACGTAGGCACACGCACACCCACATACACGCACACACAACTAGGCACACACACGCACACGCACGCACACGTGCACCCACATGTTTTGGCACGGACCCACACAAACACGAACACGCAGAAGCACCCGCACACGCATGCACGCACACACCCGCGGTTGCACCCGCGGACACACGTAAGCGTGCAAAAAGGCCCGTGCAAACCTGCGTGCCTTCGTGAACACAGGCACGCAGGCACGTGTGCGCGCGCACACACACACGAACTCACTCACACACGCACGCACATACACACGAATTCACACATTCACACAAACACGCGTGCGCGCACGTCCACAAGCACACACCCCCATACGCACACACACTCGCACACACAGGCACGCACACGCGCACGTGTGCACACGCGTATTCACGCACACAAACACGCACACACACATGCACACGCACTCATACACACACGCACGTATGTCCGCAAGGACACAAGTTTTGTGTGCGTGCGTGCGCGTGTTCGTGCACGTGTGAGCGTGGGTTTGTCTGTGCGTGTGTGCCTGTGCGTGCGTGTGTGTGAGTGTGCGTGTCGCATGCGCGCACGCGTGTCCACGTGTGCTCGTGACTGTGCGTCCTTTTGGGTGTGCGCGTACGTGGGCAGGCCCCGCGTTTGCGTGCGTGCGTGCACACGTCCCAGCGTGCGTGTGTGCGTGCGCGTTTATGTGTAAACGTAAGTGCGTTTGTGTCTGTGGTGGCGTGACGAGTGGCTGCGTGCGCACGTCCGTGTGTGTGCACGCGTGTGCGCATATGCTGGCGCGCGTGCGCGCGCGCGTGTTGTAGCGCGTGCGTGTGTGCGTGCCCGCTTCCTGGCGTTCTCGCGTTCCCGCGTGTGCGTGCACGCGCACACATGTGCGTGCATGCATGTGTGGGCGTGTCCGTGTGTGAACGTGGGTGTGTGTTGCCTGTGATTGCTTGTGTTGATGTGCGTGCACGTACGCTTGTTCGTGTGCCTGTTTGTATGTGCGTGCGTGCGTGAGCATAGGCGTGCAAATACAGTGTTTGTGTCGGTCAGCTAGCGTGCACGCGTGCGTGCGTGCGAGTTTGCATGTACGTTTGTGTGTTTGTGCGTAGCTGTTTGCGCGTGTGCGCGCTTGTGTGCGTGAGCGCGCGCATACGTTCCCGTGTCTGTCCGCTTGAGTGCGCGCGTGAATGTGCGCGTGTGCACTTGCGCGCAGGTGTGCGTGTGCGTGTTTGTGTGTGGCTTGCGCGCGTGCGTTCGGGCGTGCACGTATGCTTGTGCGTGTGCATGCGGTTGTGCATGCGTGCACACCCACGCGCACGCATGCGTGCGCGTTGGTGCGGCATGCGTGTGCGTGTGTATGGGCGTGTGTGCGTGCTTGCGCGAGCGTGTGTGCATCTGTCCGCGTGTGTGTACGCGTGTGCATGAGCGCACATGTGCATGTATGTTTGTGTGTGCGTGCGTGTGCGTGTGCACACACGCGCGCGTGTGTGTACCCGTGCGCGTATGTGCGACTTCGTGTTTGCGAGCGCTTGGTGACACGTGCATGAGTGCGTGTGTGCGTGCGGGTATGTGTTTGTGTGCTCGTGCGTGTGCGTGCGGGTGCGCTTGCATGTGTGCGTGCGCGTGCGTGCATGTGCACGTGTGCATATGCACGTGTCGGTGTGTTCGCCCGCGCGCGTGTGTGTGCATGTGTCTGTTGCGTGTGTGTATGTGTGCGTGTGTGAGCGGGCGTGTGTGCCCATTTGAGCTTGTGCGTGCGTGTGTGTGCGTGGAAGGTCGTTTTTGCGCGCATGTGTGCGTACGCGGGCGTTTGTATGTGTGCCTGTGTGTGCGCGTTCGTGTCTACGTGCTTACACGCGTATGTTTGTGTGTGTGTGTGCGCGATTGTGTGTGTGCGCGCGTGTGGATGTGCATGTGTGCCTGCGCGTGTCCCCGTTTGTGTGCGTGCGAACGCTTGTGCGCACATGCGCGTGTGCGTTCGCGTGTGCGGGTTTGCGAGGCGCGCACCTTTGTGTGTGTGCGTGTGCGCGTGTGTTCCTTTGTGGGTGTGCGCTCGCATGTGTGCGTGTGTACGTATGCATGTCTCCACGTATGCGTGTTCGGGTGCGCGTGAATGTTTTGTGCTTGCATGCGTGCGTGTGCGCGTAGCCTGCGTGCATGAATGTGTGCGTGTGCGCGAATGTGTGCGTGTCCATCTCGATGTGTGGGGTGGTGTGCGTGCACGCGTGTGTGCGTGCGCGTGCGTGTGTGTGTGTGTGTGCATGTGCTTGTGTGCGTATGTGCGTATGTACTTGCGTGTGTTGGCGTGTGTAGGTATGCGCGGGTACATGTGTTTGTGTGTGAATGCGTCCGCGTGGTGATGCGTTTACTTGCATGCGCGAATGTCTGCGTGCGCACGCGCCTGTGTGCAATTGTGCGCGTTTTGCGAGCGCGCATTATCGCGCGCTTGCGTGCTCTTCTGCCTGCGAGGCTGCACGCGTGTGCGTGTGTGCGCGCCTGCGTGCGTGTGTGCATGCATGCACGTGTGTATGTGCTATTGCGTGCGTGTGCACACACGCGGGTGTTCGTGTGTTCGTGCACACACACGCGTGTGTGCGCGCGTGCGTGTGTGTGCGTGCATTCCCGTATGTGTGCGTGCGCGAGTGTGTGTGCTTGCACGTGGATGTGTGCGTGTGTGCGTGTGAGCGTGCCACCGTTCGTGTACACGTGCGCACGTGCCTGTACGTGTTTGGGTGCGTGCGTTCACGTGTGCGTGCACGTTTGTGTGCGCTTGCGTTGCCGAGTGCCTGCAAGCGCACGTACGTGTGTCTGCGCGTGCATGTGTGCGTGTGCGCTTGCTTGCGCGTTTTCTCGTCGTTGTGCGTGATTGGGTGCGTGCTTGTGCCCGTGAATGTGCACGCACTTGTGCGTGCGCGCGCGCGTGTGTGTGTGCATACTCGTGTGCATGAGTGCACGTGTGCGTGCGCGTGTGCGTGTTTGTGTGCGTGCGCGTTGCGTGTACGTGTGCACGTGCGCGCGAGTGTGTGTGTGTGTGTGCGTGTGGGTGTGTAGGTGTCTGCGTGCGCGTGTTGGCGTGTGTGAGTCTGTGCGTGTACACGCGTGCGTACGTGCATGCGTCCGAGTGTGCGTGGGTGTGTGCGTGGGTGTGTGCACGAACATGCGCGTGTGTATGTGCGTGTGAGCAGGCGTGTGTGTGCGGGCGCGAACGGGCGTGCGTGCGTGTACACGCGAGTGTGTTCGCGGCCGTGTGGGTACGCGCTCCTGTGGGTCTGGGTGCGTATCTGTGTGTGCGTGCATGCCGGCGCACACGCACATATACACATGCGCGCGCACATGCACACACCCGCGTACACAAACACGCACATACACACGCGCACGCACGCATACGCGGACGCACGGACACGCAAACGCGCACTCAAGCACACGCATATGCACGTAGACAAACACGCGCACAGACATGCACACACACGCACCCACACGCACGCGCACACGCGCACAAGTGTACACACACGCACAAGTGCACGCACGCGCAGACACGCAGACGCACGGACGGTCTCACGCACTGACGCACGCGTACACGCATGCGTCGCCAAAGCGCCCGCACACTGGCACATACACGCACGCACGCGCGCACACACGCCCACATGCACACACCCATGCACACACGCACACACGCACGCACACGCGCGAGCAAGCACGCACATGTGCACGCTCGATCACGCCCATGCACGCAAACCCACACGCACACCCGCGCGCAAACGCGCATGTGCACACCGCAGGCACACACGCGAGCGCACGCACGCGGGCACGCACACACATGCGCACACACACCCACATATGCACACACGCACACAAACACGCGAATGCAAGCACGCAAGCACACACGAACGTGCGCGGACGTAGGCACTGGCGCACCCAAACACTGGCGCACGCACACACACACACACACACACACGACCGCAAATACACGCACACGCAAGTGCACACACGCACACGCGCACGCACGCGCACAGGCACATACACACACGCAAACTTGGGCACAAGCACACCCCACGCTTGAACACGTGTCTGTGTGTGTGCTTGTGTGTGTGTGCATATGTGCTCATGTGTGCGTGTGTGCGTCTGTGGGTGTGTGTGCATGTGTGCATGTGCACGTGCGCGCGCGTGCACATGCACCACCATACATACCTTGACGCACACACGTGCACAGGCATGCACACGCAGGCACACTTGCAGATGCACGCACTTGCTCACGCACTGACGCACGCACACACGCACACACAAGCGCACACATGCACATGCCCAAACGCACTCACAAACGTAATTACACACGTACACGCCCACACGCACAGGCTCACGCACACTCGCACACACACACACGCACGCAAAAACACACGCGCCCACACACACCCACACACACACGCCCACACAATCTTGCGTGCATGCACAAACACACGCACACGCGCACACGCGCACACTTTCACACAGGGGCACACCCATGCGCACACACGCGCGCACGCACAGACACGGGCACCGACACGCACCCAAATAAGCAAACGCACACACACGCACGCACACGCATGCACACACGCACGCACACGGGCACCCACACTGGCGCCCACCCGCACGAGCACACACGGACACGCACATGCACAAGCACGCAGGCACAGATGCACAGATGCACACACCTGAACACGCAACCGTGCACTCGTACACACGCACACACACATACGCATGTACATACACACACACGCAGAGCGCACGTGTGTTTGTGGGTGCACGCCTGCACGCGTGCGTGCGTTCGCGTGTGCGGGCACATTTTTGCGTTTGTGCATGTGTGCGTGTGTGTGCGCACACGTGTTTGTGTGTTTCTGTGTACGTGTGTGTGTGCGTGCCGTGGGCGTGTGTGTGTGTGTGTTTGCAGGCGCGCACTTCTGTGCGTGAGTGCATGCACGCACGTGCGCGTGTGTCCCCGTGTGCGTGGGCGTGTGTGTGTGCGGTTTGTGTTTCTGTGTGCTTCTGCTCGTGTTTGCGTGTGCACGCGTGCTTCGGTGTGGGTGTGCTTTCGGGAGTGTGTGGGCGCTCACCAGTGTTTGCGTGCGCGAGTGCCTGCGGTCGGGCGCGCACGCACGCACAGAGACACACGCACACCCGTACACATGCACATGCACATACGCAAACACGCGTAGAAAAACACACACGGCCGCACAGACACGCGCACGCATGCGCGTGTCTGTGCGTCTGCGTGGATACATGCGTGGACACAGTCGCACAAACACACACACGCACGCATTCGCAAACACACACTCACGCACTCACGCGTACACGCACGCGCGCACGCGCACACAGGTGCACGCCCACGCGCAAACAGGTGCACGCCCACGCGCACACACTCGCGCACGCACACGTGCACGCAAGCATGCACGCACGCGCGGACGCACGCGCGCGCACGCGTACACTCACATGCACACAAGCGCACCCACACTTCCACGCAAGGTGAACGACACGCACGTGTGTGCGATTGCTTGTCTGTGTGTTTGTGTGCGTGCGTGCCGCAGCGTGTGCGCGTGCGTGTACGTGAACGTCTACGTGTACGTCCACGCGGGTCTACGCGTTCGCATTTGTAGGTACGTGTGTGTGTGCGTGTTCCCCCGCGCGCGTGTGTGCATGTGTGTGTGTTCGCGTGCGCAGTGCGTGTATGCGCATCGTATTTCCCCGCGCGCGTGTGTGCATGTGTGTGTGTTCGCGTACGCGGTGCGTGTATGCGTATGTGATTTTGGTCGTGCTTTTGTGCGTGTGTGTGTGCTTGCGTACGTGACTGCCTGCGTGTGTGAGCGCGTACGCATGTGTGTGTGCGTGTGCACGTTTGCGCACACGCTCAAACGCAAACACACACACGTAAACACGCAAGCGCGTACACGCACAAACACGTACGCACACGCCTGCACGTGTGCGTGCACGTGTGGGCGTGTGTGTGTGCGGTAATATGTGGGTGTGCGCATGCATGCTCGCGTGTGCACGTATTTGTGTGGTGGTGTGCGTGTCTGCGTATGTATGTGTGTGCATGTGTGAGTGCTAGCGCGCACGCGCGCGTATGCGTGCAGGTGTGCATTTGTGCGTGTAGGCCTGCACGTGCGCGCTCATTGGAATATCTTACATAGTCTGTCTTTCATAGAATGTCTTTCATAGTCTGTATTTCATAGGCACTTGGCAGCAGAGACAACAAAGCGCGAGCAGCACCTCACGCTTCTCTGCTCGTTTCTGCAAATCAACCCTGCGCACAGCTGTTGAAACCACCCGATACGCTAAGCAGCAGCGCGCTGTCCCGGACGCGCAACTATAACGGACACCCAGAATCAGGAGGTGGTTTGTGTCAGCGGCGTTCGTGGTCTGCAGCCCCTGCTGCAGTGACGCGCCATCACCAAGCTATAGAGGAACTACTGCTGGCTGTCATAGGCATTTGGCAGCGGCGACAACAAAGTGCGAGCAGCACCTGACGCTTCTCTGCTCGCTTCTGCAAATCAACCCTGCGCACAGCTCTAGAGACCACCTGATACGCTGAGGAGCAGCACGGTTTCTCGGTCGCGCAACGATAACGGTCACCCAGCACAAGGAGGCGGTTTGTGTCAGCGGCGTTCGTGGTCTGCAGCATCTGCTGCAGTGACGCGCAAAAACCAAGTTATAGAGGAACTACTGCTGGCTTTCATAGGCATTTGGCAGCGGCGACAACAAAGTGCGAGCAGCACCTCACGCTTCTCTGCTCGCTTCTGCAAATTAACCCTGCGCACAGCTGTAGAGACCACACGATACGCTAAGCCTCACACTTTCTCGAACGCGCAACGATAACGGACGCGCAGTACCAGGAGGCGGTTTGTGTCAGCGGCATTCGTGGTCTGCAGCCGCTGCTGCAGTGACGCGCCACCACCAAGCTATAGAGGAACTACTGCTGGCTGTCATAGGCATTTGGCAGCGGCGACAACAAAGTTCGAGCAGCACCTCACGCTTCTCTGCTCGCTTCTGCAAATTAACCCTGCGCACAGCTGTAGAGACCACCCGATACGCTAAGGAGACGCGCGGTTTCTCGGTCGCGCAACGATAACGGTCACCCAGCACCAGGAGGCACTTTGTGTCAGCGGCGTTCGTGGTCTGCAGCATCTGCTGCAGTGACGCGCCACAACCAAGTTATAGAGGAACTACTGCTGGCTTTCATAGGCATTTGGCAGCGGCGACAACAAAGTGCGAGCAGCACCTCACGCTTCTCTGCTTGCTTCTGCAAATCAACCCTGCGCACAGCTGTAGAGACCACACGATACGCTAAGCCTCGAGCTTTCTCGAACGCGCAACGATAACGGACACCCAGTACCAGCAGGCGGTTTGTGTCAGCGGCATTCGTGGTCTGCAGCCCCTGCTGCAGTGACGCGCCACCACCAAGCTATAGAGGAACTACTGCTGGCTTTCATAGGCATTTGGCAGCGGCGACAACAAAGTGCGAGCAGCACCTCAAGCTTCTCTGCTCGCTTCTGCAAATTAACCCTGCGCACAGCTGTAGAGACCACACGATACGCTAAGCCTCACACTTTCTCGAACGCGCAACGATAACGGACGCGCAGTACCAGGAGGCGGTTTGTGTCAGCGGCATTCGTGGTCTGCAGCCCCTGCTGCAGTGACGCGCCACCACCAAGCTATAGAGGAACTACTGCTGGCTGTCATAGGCATTTGGCAGCGGCGACAACAAAGTTCGAGCAGCAGCACCTCACGCTTCTCTGCTCGCTTCTGCAAATTAACCCTGCGCACAGCTGTAGAGACCACCCGATACGCTAAGGAGACGCGCGGTTTCTCGGTCGCGCAACGATAACGGTCACCCAGCACCAGGAGGCACTTTGTGTCAGCGGCGTTCGTGGTCTGCAGCATCTGCTGCAGTGACGCGCCACAACCAAGTTATAGAGGAACTACTGCTGGCTTTCATAGGCATTTGGCAGCGGCGACAACAAAGTGCGAGCAGCACCTCACGCTTCTCTGCTTGCTTCTGCAAATCAACCCTGCGCACAGCTGTAGAGACCACACGATACGCTAAGCCTCGAGCTTTCTCGAACGCGCAACGATAACGGACACCCAGTACCAGCAGGCGGTTTGTGTCAGTGGCGTTCGTGGTCTGCAGCCCCTGCTGCACTGACGCGCCACCACCAAGCTATAGAGGAACTACTGCTTGCTGTCATATTCATTTTCAGCGGTGACAACAAAGTGCGAGCAGCACCTGACGCTTCTCTGCTCGCTTCTGCAAATCAACCCTGCGCACAGCTCTAGAGACCACCTGATACGCTGAGGAGCAGCACGGTTTCTCGGTCGCGCAACGATAACGGTCACCCAGCACAAGGAGGCGGTTTGTGTCAGCGGCGTTCTTGGTCTGCAGCATCTGCTGCAGTGACGCGCCACAACCAAGTTATAGAGGAACTACTGCTGGCTTTCATAGGCATTTGGCAGCGGCGACAACAAAGTGCGTGCAGCAACGTGAACGGATGGTGGGGTGGTCTTAACCAGCTCGGAGCAATGGACACGGGGAGGCCGTTGGTGAGTTTGACATAACACACATTTAATGTCCACACAGAAAAAAACTCACGCAAAGCACTCAATGATTAAACTACACACCCGATAAACAATCAAACCTCAAACTAAATATCACAAATACAGTTCAAAGCAAAACACCAAACGATTCTACCGTAAAGTCCTACACCATTATCTCAGATACACTCATTCTATCACCTTCCAGGTTATCTGTCTACACTTACAACTATGTCCCTATAATGGACCGGCCTACCCCGGTCGTCGGCGCTGACGTGTCGCACCCTTGCGTGGCCGCGACTCGGTGGTAGCCGTCGTCGTTTCGCTTCGTCGGTGCCGGCGTGCGATGCGCGCGGTCACTCCTTGGACGGCGTGGGCTCCGCGCGTCCTCACTTCGTTCCTGTGTGGCTACCCCCTGGTAGCCGCTCTCGCTGGAGGTCCTTGATGCCGGCGTTCGACGCGCGCGGTCATCCCTTCGGCGGCGCGCTTCCTCGGTGGCTACCCCCTGGTAGCCGCTGCCGCTGGAGGTCTCATGTAGGCTTGGCACGAACGTCGCCTTTCGGGGCCGCCGAGACGAACGTCGACGGAGCGTGGACGCTGGCCGCTGGTGCCCGACCGATGCCGCTGGGGCCACGAAGACACAGGTTCGTGGTGCACCGAGGATGACGGTGCCGATGCGCAGTCGGCCCGCTCCCTTCCAGGCTCAGATGGCGTGGTCGATGGCCTGGCCGCGTCCCCCTGGCTCGTTCGTTGAAGTGCACGTGCTCCGGCCGCCTCCTGGTTGTCTTCTGTTTCTTGCCTCCCCCTTCTCTTAGTGCGCCCCGCTTTTATAGCCTCTGGGCTCTCCCGTGGCGCACTCCCATTGGCTTCTCGCCTCTGCTATGTCCTTATATGGCCATCTCGCCACTTGTCCCCTGCGTGGCCTCCCCTGATTGGCCGAACAGTGTGCTGCCACCTTTTCCCAGGATTCCTTGGTGCGTCGGCGCTGGCGCTTGCTGATTGGCGCGTTCATGGCGCGCACTTCAAAATTCTCGTTCTTTTGTTCTTCCCTTCTATTTTTCGGGGGGTTTTGATGCATCCCTCTTAGGGGGTGCCCTTGATACATGACAATTACCCCCCTTTAAGAGTTTTTTTCCTAAAAAACTGCTTTATCTTGGCCGCCAAAGTATCTTCTGATCACCACCACTGTTCACTACTCACACACAGACACCTTATTACACACCACCGTTCACTTGTTCATCACTCTACAGTTCGATTCTTTCTACACACCATAATATACATTTCGTCCTCACAACCTTCATCACGTTACAAATCCTCAAGTAATCATGTCTTACACAATATTACTCACGCAGTCCGCTGTTCACCACCCCTGCTCACTTCTTTAGTCGTACTTTTCACTAGACACTTCTGTATCAGCCGATGAGAGACGACACGCACACTCAAGTGGTGAGCAGCAAAGAGAGGAAGCTTTATTGTTTCGACGGTTTATATACCCCCCGACCCATAGTTGCTGTTTCCGGCTACGCTGCCGCCACTGTAGCCTGATACATCTTCCTTCCTTTTAAGAATTACGGAATTTGGTTGAACTGTTCATCATAGTCAAGCTTGACACGGGGCTTTCGAGGTCTGGTCGATCTCCTTGGTACAGGCTGTGACTGTTGTGTAGGGGTGGTGACCCCTAGCAAGGATTGGGCAAGATGGTCTCCATCTTCTGGGTTCGGTACTGGCTGGCTGGGTTCGAGCGGCTTGAGGATTTCCTGCTGTGGCGGAATGCTGGAGTCGGTGTCGCTCAAGGTGTCGTCTAGGGGCTCCTCTGTACGAAGCAGGTGTCTCCTGTTCCTGCGAAAGCAACGACCAGTATCAGTTACCAGGCGGTACGAGCGGGGTGAGCATTCCTCCAACACCCGGGCTTTAGGGTTCCATCCCACATCGCTCTGTAAACGAACTACGTCACCAGGTTGCAGTTGCGAGAGATGACAGCCCTGCATTTTCTGCTTGTGCTTTTTCACTTGAGTCCCCCTTGCCTTTCCAAAGTCGGGAAGCCTAGTCCTAAGCATCCTGCCCATGAGTAGTTCGCTGGGTGACCGTCCATCCTCCAAGGGCATTGTTCTATAGTTCAGCAGACCCAGCCAGTGATCATCGCCAGTCAGAGCACATTTACGCAAGATACGTTTTGCCACTTGCACGCCCTTTTCTGCGAGGCCATTAGACTGGGGAAAACAATGACTTGATGTAACATGACGGAACTCATATTTGGCCACAAACTGACTGAACTCGCGCGAGGTGAATTGAGGGCCATTGTCCGAATTCACCTCCACTGGAATGCCATGACGGGAAAAGATTGCCTTCAGCTTATCTACGACTTCTGCCGCAGTTGCATTCTGCAATTTTTCTAGCTCCAAAAAGTTTGACTGTGCGTCGTATACCACAAGATAGGTCTGATGGGCATACTCAAGTAGGTCAACACCTACCCTGCTCCATGGGTGTTTGGGTACCTCACGAATCCGGAATGGCTCCTGTGGCAGTTTATAAGCAAGTGCCTTGCACGCTGAGCATCTGTTGGCAAAGGCCACAATGTCCGCATTCATCCCCGGCCAAAACATGAGTTGCCTTGCTCTAGCTTTACACTTGGAGATGCCAAGGTGACCTTCGTGCAACCGTTTTAGCAAGTCGGCTCGCATTGATGAAGGCACGACAACACGGCTGCCTTTGAACAATACTCCATTGACAACGGTCAATTCGGCATAGAATGGTCTGTACAAGCCATCGACTGGGCTATTGTTTGACAACGCCGATATTACCTGTTGGAGAATGGGGTCATGTTGGGTCTCTGTGACGAGTTTGTCGAGGGTCGTTGGCGCTACCAGGTCGAAGAGGACATGGGTGGCATGCACCTCGATGTCCACTGCGAGGTCGTTCGGCTCTCTGGGGATGTGAGTTTTCTGCCGGGACAGCGTATCAGCCAGGACAAGCTGTGAGCCAGGAACATACTGCAAGGTGAAGGTATACTTCAACAACCGTACGAAGAATCTCTGCAGCCTGGGAGGCATGTCATTCAAACCCTTTTTTGAAATTGCGATTAATGGCTGGTGGTCTGTTTCAAGGGTGAAGTCAGCAGCATACACAAAATGATGAAACCTTTCACAGCCGAACACCAAGCCTAAAGCCTCCTTTTCAATTTGCGCATAACGTGTCTCAGGGTCCGAGAGTGCCCTCGATGCATAGGCCACTGGCCGCCAGATTTCTCCATGCAACTGTAAGAGCACTGCTCCGATGCCTGTGGGTGAGGCATCAGTGGATATCTTTGTGGCTTTCAAAGGGTCGAAGACTGCCAACACTGGTGGCTGCGAGAGTATGTCCTTCAACTCGGCAAGTTCCTCTTCGTGAGGGGGAAGCCACTGAAATTCAGTCCTCGCGAGTCAGGCTACGCAGGTTCTTCGTTTTCTGTGCTAAGTTTGGAACGTACTTCCGAAAGTAGTTGATCATGCCCTACAAGCGACGCAGGGCCTTCTTATCTCCCGGAGTGGGCATGTGGGTCAGACCACAGACCAAACTTGGGTTGGGTGTAATGCCTTCAGCACTGATGACATCTCCCAGGAAACAGACCGAGCTTTGAGCGAATTTACACTTGTTCCGATTAAAGGTTAACCCTGCTTTGCGTGCCGTTTCGAGCACACGTAGCAACCTTTCATCATGTTCTGCTTGGTCTCGACCCCAGATGAGGATATCGTCTATGCAGACGCGAACACCCTCTATGCCCTCAAAAATCTCGGACAACACTCTCTGAAACACCTCTGGCGATGAGGCTATGCCAAATGGTAGCCGTAGAAAACAGTACCGGCCAAACGGTGTTCCGAAGGTACAGATCTCAGACGAACTGGGATCGAGCGGCACTTGGTGAAATCCAGCTTTAGCATCAAGAGTAGTGAAAACAGTGGCGCCGGCCAGGTCAGATTCGATGTCTTCGCGCCTGGGCAACTGATAGTGCTCTCGCTTTAGGTTCTGGTTTAGCTCCCGCGGATCCATGCACACTCTGAGCGAGCCATCCTTTTTCCTTATCAACACGAGTGGGCTTACCCATTCGCTGGGGCCGGAACTTTGCGTATGATGCCCTCCTTTTCCATGCGATCCAGCTCCGATTTCAGTGGCGTCCTCAGGGCTTGGGGCACACGCCGTGCTGGCTGGACTATTGGCTGGGCTCCCTCGCGCAGAGTCAGATGGTAGGGGCGGCCCAAACAACCAGTTCCTGAGAACACGTCCGGAAACTGACTAACAATGTCTTCCTCCTTGACAGAGTCGACTCTCGATACTAAGCCGAGTTTTTCGCTAGTTTCCAGGCCAAGCAGGGCTTGATGCCCATTCTTGACCACGAAGAAGTCTACTGGCGCTGTGGTGCCGTTCATCTTCAGCTGGAGAGTAACCAGGCCTATGTGCTTGATTATGCCTCCCGTGTAGCTTCGAAGTGTTGCTGGGCTGGGCCGGACAGAAGCATTCTTGCTGAGCTTCCTGTACAGCGAATAGGGCAACAGGTTGGCCTGCGACCCGGGGTCGACTTTCAAGGAGAGTTTGCCTGTTGCACCCACACCAACCGTAACAATCCACTCTGGACGCGACGCAGTCGTACAAACTCCAACATCCAGGATGTCAAACTCCCCTGACGACTCGTCACTGGCAGTGTTCTCTTGGCACGAGCTAGCTGTTTTCCCACGCGCTTGGTCCGTTGCAGTTATGCAGCAGCTCTGCCGGCTGTTGGGCTTTGCAGGGCAGCGGGCGACAAAATGATTGCTCTTACCGCACCGAAAGCACGTTTTCCCGAAGGCTGGGCAGGCTCGGTCATCGTGCAGTGTGTTACACCTTGTGCATCTTGAGCGCCGGACCCTGTGCTTTTCCGGCTGCACGGCATTGACGCACTTCTCCGGCCGCACGACGTCTACGCACTTCTCTTGATCATTCCGTACCATGTTTTGCCTATCTGTGGCTTCTGTTGCTTGACAAAGGCGAACGGCTGTTTCCAGCGTCAGATCCGTTTCCTTGAGCAGCTTTGTTCGCAGCTTTTTGTCACGGATTCCGTAGACGACCTGGTCCCTCAACATAGACTCGGCCATACTTGAAAAACCGGAAGACTGAACCTTGATTTTCAGGTCACGAAGAAATTGCTCAAAGGGCTCAACTTCCGCTTGCTGCCTTGTTCGGAACACGTAGCGCTCGTAGATCTCATTTTTCTTTGGGACACAGTACTCCTCGAACTTTTTCACTACCACATCGTAGTCGTCACGGGACTCTCCGTCGGAAAACTTGAAGGTGTTGTACACCTCAAGCGCCTCTTCGCCGGCAACGTGCAGGAGCAGCGCGACTTTCTCGGCGGGCTTCTTTGAGGAGAATCCGGTCGCTAACATGAAGATGTCGAGGCGCTGCCGGAATCGAGTCCAGTTTACCTCGAGGTTGCCCGAGCACACGAGCGGTGGCGGCTGACGTAGTGCATCCATTTTGCAAAGATGTCCGAAGCGGGGTTACAACATTACGGCGATAATTCGGCTGCCGGCTGCGCCATGTATCAGCCGATGAGAGACGACACGCGCACTCAAGTGGTGAGCAGCAAAGAGAGGAAGCTTTATTGTTTCGACGGTTTATATACCCCCCGACCCATAGTTGCTGTTTCCAGCTACGCTGCCGCCACTGTAGCCTGATACAACTTCACTTTCATTTCTTTAACCCTTGTCTTGTGTTCACACAATTTTCACCACTTCCATTGCCAACACCAAACTTTCTCAACCCTTATAAATAGTTCACTCATGTCTACAGGACACACACATTGGTTCACACCCCGTTACCGTTTTATCACCGATACATCACTTTCTTGAACACCAATCTACTCAAGCACTCCCCTCTAACACAGCACTGCCATCAAGCACTTCAATATTCTCTAATTCGCCAACACTCTCTCTCAGTCTGCACCAAATGTTTTTCTCCTCCTCCCTCTCCTCAATTTATTCTTTGCCCCTACTACTTTTACATCGACAATTCATACAGTTACACTGACATACTCATGCAGTCTGCTTTTCCAGCACCACAATCAAACACTTCAATAAATCTCACTTTGACACCACTATCTTTCAATCCTATCTTCGTCACTCACTCATTCATATCTCTATTATATACGTCTACACCAACCTTGCCTTTTCACTATACTACAACATGTATAGTGTTGTATAGTGTTGTATACACTATACAACATGTATAGTGTATAGTTCAGAGGAGATAGACATCCCACCAGTAACGACCGAAGAAGTAAGGAAGGCTTTGAAAGAAATGAAAGGGGGCAAAGCACCTGGTGAGGATCAGATAACAGCAGACCTCTTGAAGGATGGCGGAGAAATTATACTTGAAAAACTGGCAAACCTGTTTACGCAATGCCTAATGACCGCAATGGTACCGGAATCTTGGAAGAACGCGAACATCATCCTAATCCATAAGAAAGGCGACATGAAGGACTTGAAAAATTACAGGTCGATCAGCTTACTGTCAGTCGTCTACAAGGTATTTACCAAGGTAATCGCTAACCGAATCTCTGCAACCTTATATTTCAGTCAACCTAAAGAACAAGCAGGGTTCCGTAAAGGTTATTCAACAATGGACCATATTCACACGATCAATCAGGTGATAGAGAAATGCGCTGAGTATACTGAACCCCTATATATAGCCTTCGTAGATTATGAGAAAGCATTTGACTCGGTCGAAATCCTAGCAGTCATTCAGGCATTACGGAACCAGGGAGTAGATGAGCATTATGTAAGAATACTAGAGGATATCTACAGTGGGTCTACAGCTACCATCATCCTCCATAGGGAGAGCAGTAAAATACCTATTAGGAAGGGTGTCAGACAAGGAGACACAATCTCTCCAATGTTATTCACAGCATGCTTACAAGAAGTATTCAGAACGTTGGATTGGGAACAGGTGGGAGTAAGGGTTAATGGAGAATACCTCAGTAACCTCAGATTTGCTGATGACGTTGCCTTGCTAAGTAACTCGGGGGACGAATTGCAAAGCATGCTTTCCGCACTGGGCGAACAGAGTAGAACCGTGGGCCTGAAAATTAATATGCAGAAAACTAAAGTAATGATCAATAACCTCGGGACAGCACAGCAGTTTGAGATAGGTGGCGAGGCAGTGGAAGTGGTAAGCGAATATATCTACTTAGGCCAAGTTGTGACCCCAGATCCCAATCACGAGGCAGAGATAATTAGAAGGATCAGAATGGGGTGGGGTGCATATGGCAGACATTCTCAGATAATGAATAGCAGCCTACCATTGTCGCTGAAGAAGAAAGTGTATGACAGCTGCATCTTACCGGTACTCACCTACGGGGCAGAAACTTGGAGGCTCACTAAGAGGGTTCAACTTAAATTGAGAACGACTCAGCGGGCAATGGAGCGGAAAATGATAGGTGTAACATTAAGGGACAAGAAGAGAGCCGAGTGGGTCAGAGAGCAAACTGGTGTTAAAGACATATTAGTAGAAATTAAGAAGAAGAAATGGACGTGGGCAGGGCATGTAATGCGAAGGCAAGATAACCGCTGGTCATTAAGGGTAACAGAGTGGATCCCTAGAGAAGGCAAGCGTTGCAGGGGGCGGCAGAAAGTTAGATGGGCAGATGAGATTAAGAAGTTTGCGGGGAAAAATTGGTCACAGTTGGCACAGGACCGAGGTAATTGGAGAATAATGGGAGAGGCCTTTGCCCTGCAGTGGGCGTAGATAGGCTGGTGATGATGATGATGATGATGATGATGATGACAACATGTATGCTCTACCACAACACACAGCTCATTCGTCACCTTTATGGGTCCTATTTCTGTCCAAGTCCACTCCGCGTATTCCGCCCGGTTACTTGCCCTTTGCCTTCATCATCACCTTCTTCCGCCTTAACCACTCAGCAGCCTTTGATACCCGGTCGTGTCGGTTCAGCCAATCAACTTTTGTCACCCCGTTGGATAGCCGGTGGCACGTAGCCAGGCTGAATGGTTGCCTGCGGCGCCCAAGCCTTGCGAGCTCACCTCCTACTGGGCAATAGAGAGTGTTCCTTTGACACCTAGCTCGCAAGCCTCTTAGCGCGGTAGGTCTTCTGTGCCCTGAGCGACCTGACTTGCCGTGCTCACTGTGGGCGTTTTTATCACCCTGCCTCCTCTTGCCCCGTCGTCTGCTCGTTTGCCTATCTTCGTGCCTTATCTCAGCAAATTTTCGAGCAAGACCGCCTTTCAATCTGGTATTCTCCTTACCTCTCACAACCAGACTACTCATGGGCGACTCTGCTCTCCTGCACTGCTCTCTCTTTTGCTTATGTGTAGGCTTCGCCTTACAGCAGTGTGCTTCCGCTAGCTTATTGGAAGCTCCCAGCGTCCTTTTGCCTGAGATCACTAGCCCCTGCACTGCATTCCTGCCACACTGCTCTACTCCTGACTCTTCATCGAGCGCAATCAACTCGGTCTCAGGGCGCTGTCCTGGTTGTTCTGAAATGCCGGTGGCTAGCGGCACCCTAGTGTCCGCGTTGACAATCGCAGGCGCTGAGCTCCCCGCTTCACTGTCTTTTTCCGGGATAACTATAGTCTCAAGAGTCATAGGCTTTTCTACCGCACTGGCAATAAAGCCTTCTGGCGGGATACAATTCCTACCAGTGCACGGAGCAGCAGCCACATCGGTCTCAATAATTAATCTTTGGGCGACCGGGACACCCACTAATTTCTCAGGGCTACTAGGCGGCAGAAAGCTGTCCGTGCCTGGCGTGTTCTCGGTGCGCCCATCTTCAAGTGCCTGGCCTGCGGTTAAGCCACGCCCGGCTATTTCACTGTGTCGCGCTTCGAACGCACCTTTTTGCTCAGCGGGCTGTCCAAACAAACAATCGTTTTCTTTGCGTTCCTTTTCATTTGCGGCCTCATCAAGATCTGCGATAAGGCTTGACTTTGGGCTAGTTGGGTATGCATGACACCTGCGTTCTATCTGCGACCTGCGTTCTATCTGTCTCACGTGCCTGATCTCGGTCGCCGCTCAGCGCGCCTTCGATCTCACGTGCGGCACGTTCACCGCTCTCTTTGCGGCTTTCCTCCTGGGCGCTCTGTCGCGAGAGCCCCTTTTCATTTTCTATTACTTTGCTTTCAGCATCATCGCCGTGTGCTAGGCGCGTGCCCTGACTTTCACGTGCGGCTGGTTCAACGCTCCCTCCTCGTTTGTAGAAACTATTTTCCCCGAACCGCCGCTTCGATTCTTTTAGTGCTACCTTCTTTCGCCGTTCTTCCATCTCTGCATCCAACATTCTTTTTTCTATCTCAAACGCCTCCTCCGCTCGGCGACTCTCTTCATCTAACAATTCAAAAAACTGCCTTTTGTTCAAACCTTGCGATTGAACAAGCGTCAACAACCTTTCCAAATCCATTCTCCAAGCTGGTTAGACACGTGACTGGGCCCGATGGAAATATCCCGTGTGAGGATAAATCAATCCTGGCAGGCTCGCCAATTATTTGTCACGTGAACGGATGGTGGGGTGGTCTTAACCAGCTCGGAGCAATGGACACGGGGAGGCCGTTGGTGAGTTTGCCATAACACACAATTAATGTACACACAGAAAAAACCTCACGCAAAGCACTCAATGATTAAACTACACACCCGATAAACAATCAAACCTCAAACTAAATATCACAAATACAGTTCAAAGCAAAACACCAAACGATTCTACCGTAAAGTCCTACACCATTATCTCAGATACACTCATTCTATCACCTTCCAGGTTATCTGTCTACACTTACAACTATGTCCCTATAATGGACTGGCCCACCCCGGTCGTCGGCGCTGACGTGTCGCACCCTTGCGTGGCCGCGCCTGGGTGGTAGCCGTCGTCGTCTTGCTTCGTCGGTGCCGGCGTGCGATGCGCGCGGTCACTCCTTGGACGGCGTGGGCTCCGCGCGTCCTCACTTCGTTCCTCTGTGGCTACCCCCTGGTAGCCGCTCTCGCTGGAGGTCCTTGATGCCGGCGTTCGACGCGCGCGGTCATCCCTTCGGCGGCGCGCTTCCTCCGTGGCTACCCCCTGGTAGCCGCTGCCGCTGGAGGTCTCATGTAGGCTTGGCACGAACGTCGCCTTTCGGGGCCGTCGAAACGAACGTCGACGGAGCGTGGACGCTGGCCGCTGGTGCCCGACCGATGCCGCTGGGGCCACGAAGACACAGGTTCGTGGTGCACCGAGGATGACGGTGCCGATGCGCAGTCGGCCCGCTCCCGCCCAGGCTCCTCACGCTTCTCTGCTTGCTTCTGCAAATCAACCCTGCGTACAAATGTAGAGATCACCCGATCAGCTAGCAGCAGCGCGCTTTCTAAGACGCGCAACGATAACGGACACCCAGAACTAGGAGGCGGTTTGTGTCAGCGGCATTTGTGGTCTACAGCCCCTGCTGCAGTGACGCGCCACAACCAAGCTATAGACATGCTTATGACAGCCTATGACAGCTTATGAATGCCTATGACAGCTACTGCTGGCTGTCATAGGCATTTGGCAGCGGCGACAAAAAAGTGCGAGCAGCACCTCACCCTTCTATGCTCGTTTCTGCAAATAAACCCTGCGCACAGCTGCAGAGACCACCCGATACGCTAAGCAGCAGCGCGCTTTCTCGGACGCGCAACGATAGCGGACACCCAGAACCAGGAGGCGGTTTGTGTCAGCGGCATTCGTGGTCTGCAGCCCCTGCTGCAGTGACGCGCCACCACCAAGCTATAGAGGAACTACTGCTTGCTGTCATATTCATTTTCAGCGGCGACAACAAAGTGCGAGCAGCACCTCACGCTTCTCTGCTCGCTTCTGCAAATCAACCCTGCGCACAGCTGTAGAGACCACACGACACGCTAAGGAGCAGCGCGGGGTCTCGGTCGCGCACCGATAACGGTCACCCAGCAGCAGGAGGCGGTTTGTGTGAGGGGCGTTCGTGGTCTGCAGCATCTGCTGCAGTGACGCGCCACAACCAAGTTATAGAGGAACTACTGCTGGCTTTCATAGGCATTTGGCAGCGGCGACAACAAAGTGCGAGCAGCACCTCACGCTTCTCTGCTTGCTTCTGCAAATCAACAGTGCGCACAGCTGTAGAGAACACCCGATCCGCTAAGCAGCAGCGCGCTTTCTCAGACGCGCAACGATAACGGACACCCAGAACGAGGAGGCAGTTTGTGTCAGCGGCATTCGTGGTCTGCAGCCCCTGCTGCAGTGACGCGCCACAACCAAGCTATAGACATGCTTATGACAGCCTAGGACAGCTTATGAATGCCTATGACAGCTACTGGTGGCTGTCATAGGCAGTTGGCAGCGGAGACAACAAAGCGCGAGCAGCACCTCACGCTTCTCTAATCGCTTCTACAAGTCAACCCTGCGCGCAGGTGTAGAGACCACCTGATACGCCAAGCAGCAGCGCGCTTTCTCAGACGCGCAACGATAACCGACGCCCAAAACCAGGAGGCGGTTTGTGTCAGCGGCATTCGTGGTCTGCAGCTCCTGCTGCAGTGACGCGCCACAACCAATCTATAGAGGAGCTACTGCTGGCTTTAATAGGCATTTGGCAGCGGAGACAACAAAGCGCGAGAAGCACCTCACGGTTCTCTGCTCGTTTCTACAAGTCAACCCTGCGCACAGCTGTAGAGACCACCCGATACGCTAAGCAGCAGCGCGCTTTCGCAGACGCGCAACGATAACGTACACCCAGAACCAGGACGCGGTTTGTGTCAGCGGCATTCGTGGTCTGCAGCCCCTGCTGCAGTGACGCGCCACCACCAAGTTATAGAGGAACTACTGCTTGCTGCCAGAGGCATTTGGCAGCGGCGACAAAAAAGTGCGAGCAGCACCTCACCCTTCTATGCTCGTTTCTGCAAATAAACCCTGCGCACAGCTGCAGAGACCACCCGATACGCTAAGCAGCAGCGCGCTTTTTCGAACGAGCAACGATAACGGACACCCAGAACCAGGACGCGGTTTGTGTCAGCAGCGTACGTAGTCTGCAGCGCCTGCTGCAGTGACGCGCCACCACCAAACTATGAAGTAACTTCTGCTGCCTGTCATAGGCATTTGGCAGCGGGGACAAGAAAGCGCGAGCAGCACCTCACGCTTCTCTGCTCGTTTCTGCAGGTCAACCCTGCGCACAGCTCTACAGACCACCTGATACACTCTGGAGCAGCGCGAGTTGTCGGATGCGCAACAATAACGGACACCCGGAGCCAAGAGGGGGTTTCTGTCAGCGAGGTTTGTGGTCTCCTGCCCCTGTAGCAGTGACACGCCACCAACAAGCTAAAATAAACTACTGCTGGCTGTCATTAGCATTTGGCAGCGGAGAAAATATAGTGCAAGCACCATTTAATGCTTCTCTGCTCATTTCTGCAAATTAACCCTGCGCACAGCTATAGAGACCACCAGATACGCTAAGCAGCAGAGCGCTGTCCCGGACGCGCAACTATAACGGACACCCAGAATCAGGAGGTGGTTTGTGTCAGCGGCGTTCGTGCTCTGCAGCCCCTGCTGCAGTGACGCGCCATCACCAAGCTATAGAGGAACTACTGCTGGCTTTCATAGGCATTTCGCAGCAGAGACAACAAAGTGCGAGCAGCACCTCGCCCTTCTCTGCACGTTTCTGCAAATCAACCCTGCGCACAGCTGTAGAGACCACCCGATACGCTAAGCAGCAGCGCGCTTTCTCGGACATGCAACGATAGCGGACACCGAGCACCAGGAGGCGGTTTGTGTCAGCGGTGTTCGTGGTCTGCAGCCCCAGCTGCAGTGACGCGCCACCACCAAGCTATAAAGGACCTATTGCTGGCGGTCATAGGCATTTGGAAGCGGCGACAACAAAGTGCGAGCAGCAACTCACGCTTCTCTGCTCGCTTCTGCAAATCAACCCTGCGCACAGCTGTAGAGACTACCCGATACGCTAAGAAGCAGCGCGACTTCTCGGACGGGAAACGATAATGGACACCCACGACCAGGAGGCGGTTTGTGTCAGCGGCATTCGTGGTCTGCAGCCCCTGCTGCAGTGATGCGCCACCACCCAGCTATAAAGGAACTACTGCTTGCTGTCATAGGCATTTGGCAGCGGCGATAAAAAAGTGCGAGCAGCACCTCGCCCTTCTCTGCACGTTTCTGTAAATCAACCCTGCGCACAGCTGTAGAGACCACCCGATACGCTAAGCAGCAGCGCGCTTTCTCGGACATGCAACGATAGCGGACACCGAGCACCAGGAGGCGGTTTGTGTCAGCGGTGTTCGTGGTCTGCAGCCCCAGCTGCAGTGACGCGCCACCACCAAGCTATAAAGGACCTATTGCTGGCGGTCATAGGCATTTGGAAGCGGCGACAACAAAGTGCGAGCAGCAACTCACGCTTCTCTGCTCGCTTCTGCAAATCAACCCTGCGCACAGCTGTAGAGACTACCCGATACGCTAAGAAGCAGCGCGACTTCTCGGACGGGAAACGATAATGGACACCCACGACCAGGAGGCGGTTTGTGTCAGCGGCGTTCGTGGTCTGCAGCCCCTGCTTTAGTAACGCGCCACCACCCAGCTATAGAGGAACTACTGCTTGCTGTCATAGGCATTTGGCAGCGGCGATAAAAAAGTGCGAGCAGCACCTCGCCCTTCTCTGCACGTTTCTGTAAATCAACCCTGCGCACAGCTGTAGAGACCACCCGATACGCTAAGCAGCAGCGCGCTTTCTCGGACATGCAACGATAGCGGACACCGAGCACCAGGAGGCGGTTTGTGTCAGCGGTGTTCGTGGTCTGCAGCCCCAGCTGCAGTGACGCGCCACCACCAAGCTATAAAGGACCTATTGCTGGCGGTCATAGGCATTTGGAAGCGGCGACAACAAAGTGCGAGCAGCAACTCACGCTTCTCTGCTCGCTTCTGCAAATCAACCCTGCGCACAGCTGTAGAGACCACCCTATACGCTAAGAAGCAGCGCGCTTTCTCGGACGGGAAGCGATAATGGACACCCACGACCAGGAGGCGGTTTGTGTCAGCGGCATTCGTGGTCTGCAGCCCCTGCTGCAGTGATGCGCCAGCTCCAAGCTATAGAGGAACTATTGCCGGCTGTCATAGGCATTTGGCAGCGGCGACAACAAAGCGCGAGCAGCACCTCACGCTCCTCTGCTCGCTTCTGCAAATCAACCCTGCGCAAAGCTGTAGAGACCACCTGATACGCTAAGCAGCAGCGCGCTTTCTCGGACGCGCAACGGTAGGGACACCCAGAACCAGGAGGCAGTTTGTGTCAGCGGCGTTCGTGCTCTGCAACCACTTCTTTAGTGACGCGCCACCTCAAGCTATATACGAACTACTGGTGGCTGTCAAGGCATTTGGCAGCGGCGACAACAAAGTGCGGGCAGCACCTCACGCTTCTCTGCTCGTTTCTGCAGGTCAACCCTGCGCACAGCTGTACAGACCACCCGATACACTCTGGAGCAGCGCGAGTTGTCGGATGCGCAACAATAACGGACACCCGGAGCCAGGAGGGGGTTTCTGTCAGCGAGGTTTGTGGTCTCCTGCCCCTGTAGCAGTGACACGCCACCAACAAGCTAAAATAAACTACTGCTGGCTGTCATTAGCATTTGGCAGCGGCGAAAATATAGTGCAAGCACCATTTAATGCTTCTCTGCTCATTTCTGCAAATTAACCCTGCGCACAGCTATAGAGACCACCAGATACGCTAAGCAGCAGAGCGCTGTCCCGGACGCGCAACTATAACGGACACCCAGAATCAGGAGGTGGTTTGTGTCAGCGGCGTTCGTGGTCTGCAGCCCCTGCTGCAGTGACGCGCCATGACCAAGCTATAGAGGAACTACTGCTGGCTGTCATAGGAATTTGGCAGCGGCGACAACAAAGTGCGAGCAGCACCTCACGCTTCTCTGCTCGCTTCTTCAAATCAACCCTGCGCACAGCCGTGGAGACCACCCGATACGCTAAGGAGCAGCTCGGTTTATCGGTCCCGCAAGGATAACGGTCACCCAGCACCGGGAGGCGGTTTGTGTCAGCGGCGTTCGTGGTCTGCAGCCCCTGCTTTAGTAACGCGCCACCACCCAGCTATAGAGGAACTACTGCTTGCTGTCATAGGCATTTGGCAGCGGCGATAAAAAGTGCGAGCAGCACCTCGCCCTTCTCTGCACGTTTCTGTAAATCCACCCTGCGCACAGCTGTAGAGACCACCCGATACGCTACGCAGCAGCGCGCTTTCTCGGACGTGCAACGATAGCGGACACCGAGCACCAGGAGGCGGTTTGTGTCAGCGGTGTTCGTGGTCTCCAGCCCCTGCTGCAGTGACGCGCCACCACCAAGTTATAGAGGAACTACTGCTTGCTGTCATAGGCATTTGGCAGCAGAGACAACAAAGTGCGAGCAGCAACTCACGCTTCTCTGCTCGTTTCTGCAAATCAACCCTGCGCACAGCTGTAGAGACCACCCGATACGCTAAGAAGCAGCGCGCTTTCTCGGACGGGAAACGATAATGGACACCCACGACCAGGAGGCGGTTTGTGTCAGTGGCGTTCGTGGTCTGCAGCCCCTGCTTTAGTGACGCGCCACCACCAAGTTATAGAGGAACTATTGCTGGCTTTCATAGGCATTTGGCAGCGGCGATAAAAAAGTGCGAGCAGCACCTCGCCCTTCTCTGCACGTTTCTGTAAATCAACCCTGCGCACAGCTGTAGAGACCACCCGATACGCTAAGCAGCAGCGCGCTTTCTCGGACGTGCAACGATAATGGACACCCACGACCAGGAGGCGATTTGTGTCAGTGGCGTTCGTGGTCTGCAGCCCCTGCGTTAGTGACGCGCCACCACCAAGTTATAGAGGAACTATTGCTGGCTTTCATAGGCATTTGGCAGCAGAGACAACAAAGTGCGAGCAGCAACTCACGCTTCTCTGCTCGCTTCTGCAAATCAACCCTGCGCACAGCTGTAGAGACTACCCGATACGCTAAGCAGCAGCGCGACTTCTCGGACGGGAAACGATAATGGACACCCACGACCAGGAGGCGGTTTGTGTCAGTGGCGTTCGTGGTCTGCAGCCCCTGCTTTAGTAACGCGCCACCACCCAGCTATAGAGGAACTACTGCTTGCTGTCATAGGCATTTGGCAGCGGCGATAAAAAAGTGCGAGCAGCACCTCGCCCTTCTCTGCACGTTTCTGTAAATCAACCCTGCGCACAGCTGTAGAGACCACCCGATACGCTAAGCAGCAGCACGCTTTCTAGGACGTGCAACGATAGCGGACACCGAGCACCAGGAGGCGGTTTGTGTCAGCGGTGTTCGTGGTCTGCAGCCCCTGCTGCAGTGACGCGCCACCACCAAGCTATAAAGGAACTATTGCTGGGGGTCATAGGCATTTGGAAGCGGCGACAACAAAGTGCGAGGAGCAGCTCACGCTTCTCTGCTCGCTTCTGCAAATCAACCCTGCGCACAACTGTAGAGACCACCCGATACGCTAAGCAGCAGCGCGCTTTCTCCGACGGGAAGCGATAATGTACACCCACGACCAGGAGGCGGTTTGTGTCAGCGGCGTTCGTGGTCTGCAGCCCCTGCTTTAGTAACGCGCCACCACCCAGCTATAGAGGAACTACTGCTTGCTGTCATAGGCATTTGGCAGCGGCGATAAAAAAGTGCGAGCAGCACCTCGCCCTTCTCTGCACGTTTCTGTAAATCAACCCTGCGCACAGCTGTAGAGACCACCCGATACGCTAAGCAGCAGCGCGCTTTCTCGGACGTGCAACGATAATGGACACCCACGACCAGGAGGCGATTTGTGTCAGTGGCGTTCGTGGTCTGCAGCCCCTGCGTTAGTGACGCGCCACCACCAAGTTATAGAGGAACTATTGCTGGCTTTCATAGGCATTTGGCAGCAGAGACAACAAAGTGCGAGCAGCACCTCGCCCTTCTCTGCACGTTTCTGCAAATCAACCCTGCGCACAGCTGTAGAGACCACCCGATACGCTAAGAAGCAGCGCGCTTTCTCGGACGGGAAGCGATAATGTACACCCACGACCAGGAGGCGGTTTGTGTCAGCGGTGTTCGTGGTCTGCAGCCCCTGCTTTAGTGACGCGCCACCACCAAGTTATAGAGGAACTATTGCTGGCTTTCATAGGCATTTGGCAGCGGCGATAAAAAAGTGCGAGCAGCACCTCGCCCTTCTCTGCACGTTTCTGTAAATCAACCCTGCGCACAGCTGTAGAGACCACCCGATACGCTAAGCAGCAGCGCGCTTTCTCGGACGTGCAACGATAATGGACACCCACGACCAGGAGGCGATTTGTGTCAGTGGCGTTCGTGGTCTGCAGCCCCTGCGTTAGTGACGCACCACCACCAAGTTATAGAGGAACTATTGCTGGCTTTCATAGGCATTTGGCAGCAGAGACAACAAAGTGCGAGCAGCAACTCACGCTTCTCTGCTCGCTTCTGCAAATCAACCCTGCGCACAGCTGTAGAGACTACCCGATACGCTAAGAAGCAGCGCGACTTCTCGGACGGGAAACGATAATGGACACCCACGACCAGGAGGCGGTTTGTGTCAGTGGCGTTCGTGGTCTGCAGCCCCTGCTTTAGTAACGCGCCACCACCCAGCTATAGAGGAACTACTGCTTGCTGTCATAGGCATTTGGCAGCGGCGATAAAAAAGTGCGAGCAGCACCTCGCCCTTCTCTGCACGTTTCTGTAAATCAACCCTGCGCACAGCTGTAGAGACCACCCGATACGCTAAGCAGCAGCACGCTTTCTCGGACGTGCAACGATAGCGGACACCGAGCACCAGGAGGCGGTTTGTGTCAGCGGTGTTCGTGGTCTGCAGCCCCTGCTGCAGTGACGCGCCACCACCAAGCTATAAAGGAACTATTGCTGGCGGTAATAGGCATTTGGAAGCGGCGACAACAAAGTGCGAGCAGCAGCTCACGCTTCTCTGCTCGCTTCTGTAAATCAACCCTGCGCACAGCTGTAGAGACCACCCGATACGCTAAGCAGCAGCGCGCTTTCTCGGACGTGCAACGATAGCGGACACCGAGCACCAGGAGGCGGTTTGTGTCAGCGGTGTTCGTGGTCTGCAGCCCCTGCTGCAGTGACGCGCCACCACCAAGCTATAAAGGAACTATTGCTGGCGGTCATAGGCATTTGGAAGCGGCGACAACAAAGTGCGAGCAGCGGCTCACGCTTCTCTGCTCGCTTCTGCAAATCAACCCTGCGCACAGCTGTAGAGACCACCCGATACGCTAAGCAGCAGTGCGCTTTCTCGGACGGGAAGCGACAATGTACACCCACGACCAGGAGGCGGTTTGTGTCAGCGGCGTTCGTGGTCTGCAGCCCCTGCTTTAGTAACGCGCCACCACCCAGCTATAGAGGAACTACTGCTTGCTGTCATAGGCATTTGGCAGCGGCGATAAAAAAGTGCGAGCAGCACCTCGCCCTTCTCTGCACGTTTCTGTAAATCCACCCTGCGCACAGCTGTAGAGACCACCCGATACGCTACGCAGCAGCGCGCTTTCTCGGACGTGCAACGATAGCGGACACCGAGCACCAGGAGGCGGTTTGTGTCAGCGGTGTTCGTGGTCTGCAGCCCCTGCTGCAGTGACGCGCCACCACCAAGCTATAAAGGACCTATTGCTGGCGATCATAGGCATTTGGAAGCGGCGACAACAAAGTGCGAGCAGCAGCTCACGCTTCTCTGCTCGCTTCTGCAAATCAACTCTGCGCACAGCTGTAGAGACCACCCGATACGCTAAGAAGCAGCGCGCTTTCTCGGACGGGAAGCGATAATGGACACCCACGACCAGGAGGCGGTTTGTGTCAGCGGCGTTCGTGGTCTGCAGCCCCTGCTTTAGTGACGCGCCACCACCAAGTTATAGAGGAACTATTGCTGGCTTTCATAGGCATTTGGCAGCGGCGATAAAAAAGTGCGAGCAGCACCTCGCCCTTCTCTGCACGTTTCTGTAAATCAACCCTGCGCACAGCTGTAGAGACCACCCGATACGCTAAGCAGCAGCGCGCTTTCTCGGACGTGCAACGATAGCGGACACCGAGCACCAGGAGGCGGTTTGTGTCAGCGGTGTTCGTGGTCTGCAGCCCCTGCTGCAGTGACGCGCCACCACCAAGCTATAAAGGACCTATTGCTGGCGGTCATAGGCATTTGGAAGCGGCGACAAAAAAGTGCGAGCAGCAACTCACGCTTCTCTGCTCGCTTCTGCAAATCAACCCTGCGCACAGCTGTAGAGACTACCCGATACGCTAAGAAGCAGCGCGACTTCTCGGACGGGAAACGATAATGGACACCCACGACCAGGAGGCGGCTTGTGTCAGTGGCGTTCGTGGTCTGCAGCCCCTGCTTTAGTAACGCGCCACCACCAAGTTATAGAGGAACTACTGCTTGCTGTCATAGGCATTTGGCAGCGGCGATAAAAAAGTGCGAGCAGCACCTCGCCCTTCTCTGCACGTTTCTGTAAATCAACCCTGCGCACAGCTGTAGAGACCACCCGATACGCTAAGCAGCAGCGCGCTTTCTCGGACGTGCAACGATAGCGGACACCGAGCACCAGGAGGCGGTTTGTGTCAGCGGTGTTCGTGGTCTGCAGCCCCTGCTGCAGTGACGCGCCACCACCAAGCTATAAAGGAACTATTGCTGGCGGTCATAGGCATTTGGAAGCGGCGACAACAAAGTGCGAGCAGCAGCTCACGCTTCTCTGCTCGCTTCTGCAAATCAACCCTGCGCACAGCTGTAGAGACCACCCGATACGCTAAGCAGCAGTGCGCTTTCTCGGACGGGAAACGATAATGGACACCCACGACCAGGAGGCGGTTTGTGTAAGCGGCGTTCGTGGTCTGCAGCCCCGGCGTTAGTGACGCGCCACCACCAAGTTATAGAGGAACTATTGCTGGCTTTCATAGGCATTTGGCAGCAGAGACAACAAAGCGCGAGCAGCAAATCACGCTTCTCTGCTCGTTTCTGCAAATCAAGCCTGCGCACAGCTGTAGAGACCACCCTATACGCTAAGGAGCAGCGCGCTTTCTCAGACGGGAAACGATAGCGGACACCGAGCACCAGGAGGCGGTTTGTGTCAGCGGTGTTCGTGGTCTGCAGCCCTGCTGCAGTGACGCGCCACCACCAAGCTATAAAGGAACTATTGCTGGCGGTCATAGGCATTTGGAAGCGGCGACAACAAAGTGCGAGCAGCAGCTCACGCTTCTCTGCTCGCTTCTGCAAATCAACCCTGCGCACAGCTGTAGAGACCACCCGATACGCTACGCAGCAGCGCGCTTTCTCGGACGTGCAACGATAGCGGACACCGAGCACCAGGAGGCGGTTTGTGTCAGCGGTGTTCGTGGTCTGCAGCCCCTGCTGCAGTGACGCGCCACCATCAAGTTATAGAGGAACTACTGCTTGCTGTCATAGGCATTTGGCAGCAGAGACAACAAAGTGCGAGCAGCAACTCACGCTTCTCTGCTCGTTTCTGCAAATCAACCCTGCGCACAGCTGTAGAGACCACCCGATACGCTAAGAAGCAGCGCGCTTTCTCGGACGGGAAACGATAATGGACACCCACGACCAGGAGGCGGTTTGTGTCAGTGGCGTTCGTGGTCTGCAGCCCCTGCTTTAGTGACGCGCCACCACCAAGTTATAGAGGAACTATTGCTGGCTTTCATAGGCATTTGGCAGCGGCGATAAAAAAGTGCGAGCAGCACCTCGCCCTTCTCTGCACGTTTCTGTAAATCAACCCTGCGCACAGCTGTAGAGACCACCCGATGCGCTAAGCAGCAGCGCGCTTTCTCGGACGTGCAACGATAATGGACACCCACGACCAGGAGGCGATTTGTGTCAGTGGCGTTCGTGGTCTGCAGCCCCTGCGTTAGTGACGCGCCACCACCAAGTTATAGAGGAACTATTGCTGGCTTTCATAGGCATTTGGCAGCAGAGACAACAAAGTGCGAGCAGCAACTCACGCTTCTCTGCTCGCTTCTGCAAATCAACCCTGCGCACAGCTGTAGAGACTACCCGATACGCTAAGCAGCAGCGCGACTTCTCGGACGGGAAACGATAATGGACACCCACGACCAGGAGGCGGTTTGTGTCAGTGGCGTTCGTGGTCTGCAGCCCCTGCTTTAGTAACGCGCCACCACCCAGCTATAGAGGAACTACTGCTTGCTGTCATAGGCATTTGGCAGCGGCGATAAAAAAGTGCGAGCAGCACCTCGCCCTTCTCTGCACGTTTCTGTAAATCAACCCTGCGCACAGCTGTAGAGACCACCCGATACGCTAAGCAGCAGCACGCTTTCTAGGACGTGCAACGATAGCGGACACCGAGCACCAGGAGGCGGTTTGTGTCAGCGGTGTTCGTGGTCTGCAGCCCCTGCTGCAGTGACGCGCCACCACCAAGCTATAAAGGAACTATTGCTGGCGGTCATAGGCATTTGGAAGCGGCGACAACAAAGTGCGAGGAGCAGCTCACGCTTCTCTGCTCGCTTCTGCAAATCAACCCTGCGCACAACTGTAGAGACCACCCGATACGCTAAGCAGCAGCGCGCTTTCTCCGACGGGAAGCGATAATGTACACCCACGACCAGGAGGCGGTTTGTGTCAGCGGCGTTCGTGGTCTGCAGCCCCTGCTTTAGTAACGCGCCACCACCCAGCTATAGAGGAACTACTGCTTGCTGTCATAGGCATTTGGCAGCGGCGATAAAAAAGTGCGAGCAGCACCTCGCCCTTCTCTGCACGTTTCTGTAAATCAACCCTGCGCACAGCTGTAGAGACCACCCGATACGCTAAGCAGCAGCGCGCTTTCTCGGACGTGCAACGATAAAGGACACCCACGACCAGGAGGCGATTTGTGTCAGTGGCGTTCGTGGTCTGCAGCCCCTGCGTTAGTGACGCGCCACCACCAAGTTATAGAGGAACTATTGCTGGCTTTCATAGGCATTTGGCAGCAGAGACAACAAAGTGCGAGCAGCACCTCGCCCTTCTCTGCACGTTTCTGCAAATCAACCCTGCGCACAGCTGTAGAGACCACCCGATACGCTAAGAAGCAGCGCGCTTTCTCGGACGGGAAGCGATAATGTACACCCACGACCAGGAGGCGGTTTGTGTCAGCGGTGTTCGTGGTCTGCAGCCCCTGCTTTAGTGACGCGCCACCACCAAGTTATAGAGGAACTATTGCTGGCTTTCATAGGCATTTGGCAGCGGCGATAAAAAAGTGCGAGCAGCACCTCGCCCTTCTCTGCACGTTTCTGTAAATCAACCCTGCGCACAGCTGTAGAGACCACCCGATACGCTAAGCAGCAGCGCGCTTTCTCGGACGTGCAACGATAATGGACACCCACGACCAGGAGGCGATTTGTGTCAGTGGCGTTCGTGGTCTGCAGCCCCTGCGTTAGTGACGCACCACCACCAAGTTATAGAGGAACTATTGCTGGCTTTCATAGGCATTTGGCAGCAGAGACAACAAAGTGCGAGCAGCAACTCACGCTTCTCTGCTCGCTTCTGCAAATCAACCCTGCGCACAGCTGTAGAGACTACCCGATACGCTAAGAAGCAGCGCGACTTCTCGGACGGGAAACGATAATGGACACCCACGACCAGGAGGCGGTTTGTGTCAGTGGCGTTCGTGGTCTGCAGCCCCTGCTTTAGTAACGCGCCACCACCCAGCTATAGAGGAACTACTGCTTGCTGTCATAGGCATTTGGCAGCGGCGATAAAAAAGTGCGAGCAGCACCTCGCCCTTCTCTGCACGTTTCTGTAAATCAACCCTGCGCACAGCTGTAGAGACCACCCGATACGCTAAGCAGCAGCACGCTTTCTAGGACGTGCAACGATAGCGGACACCGAGCACCAGGAGGCGGTTTGTGTCAGCGGTGTTCGTGGTCTGCAGCCCCTGCTGCAGTGACGCGCCACCACCAAGCTATAAAGGAACTATTGCTGGCGGTCATAGGCATTTGGAAGCGGCGACAACAAAGTGCGAGGAGCAGCTCACGCTTCTCTGCTTGCTTCTGCAAATCAACCCTGCGCACAGCTGTAGAGACCACCCGATACGCTAAGCAGCAGCGCGCTTTCTCGGACGTGCAACGATAGCGGACACCGAGCACCAGGAGGCGGTTTGTGTCAGCGGTGTTCGTGGTCTGCAGCCCCTGCTGCAGTGACGCGCCACCACCAAGCTATAAAGGAACTATTGCTGGCGGTAATAGGCATTTGGAAGCGGCGACAACAAAGTGCGAGCAGCAGCTCACGCTTCTCTGCTCGCTTCTGTAAATCAACCCTGCGCACAGCTGTAGAGACCACCCGATACGCTAAGCAGCAGCGCGCTTTCTCGGACGTGCAACGATAGCGGACACCGAGCACCAGGAGGCGGTTTGTGTCAGCGGTGTTCGTGGTCTGCAGCCCCTGCTGCAGTGACGCGCCACCACCAAGCTATAAAGGAACTATTGCTGGCGGTCATAGGCATTTGGAAGCGGCGACAACAAAGTGCGAGCAGCGGCTCACGCTTCTCTGCTCGCTTCTGCAAATCAACCCTGCGCACAGCTGTAGAGACCACCCGATACGCTAAGCAGCAGTGCGCTTTCTCGGACGGGAAGCGACAATGTACACCCACGACCAGGAGGCGGTTTGTGTCAGCGGCGTTCGTGGTCTGCAGCCCCTGCTTTAGTAACGCGCCACCACCCAGCTATAGAGGAACTACTGCTTGAAGTCATAGGCATTTGGCAGCGGCGATAAAAAAGTGCGAGCAGCACCTCGCCCTTCTCTGCACGTTTCTGTAAATCCACCCTGCGCACAGCTGTAGAGACCACCCGATACGCTACGCAGCAGCGCGCTTTCTCGGACGTGCAACGATAGCGGACACCGAGCACCAGGAGGCGGTTTGTGTCAGCGGTGTTCGTGGTCTGCAGCCCCTGCTGCAGTGACGCGCCACCACCAAGCTATAAAGGACCTATTGCTGGCGATCATAGGCATTTGGAAGCGGCGACAACAAAGTGCGAGCAGCAGCTCACGCTTCTCTGCTCGCTTCTGCAAATCAACTCTGCGCACAGCTGTAGAGACCACCCGATACGCTAAGAAGCAGCGCGCTTTCTCGGACGGGAAGCGATAATGGACACCCACGACCAGGAGGCGGTTTGTGTCAGCGGCGTTCGTGGTCTGCAGCCCCTGCTTTAGTGACGCGCCACCACCAAGTTATAGAGGAACTATTGCTGGCTTTCATAGGCATTTGGCAGCGGCGATAAAAAAGTGCGAGCAGCACCTCGCCCTTCTCTGCACGTTTCTGTAAATCAACCCTGCGCACAGCTGTAGAGACCACCCGATACGCTAAGCAGCAGCGCGCTTTCTCGGACGTGCAACGATAGCGGACACCGAGCACCAGGAGGCGGTTTGTGTCAGCGGTGTTCGTGGTCTGCAGCCACTGCTGCAGTGACGCGCCACCACCAAGCTATAAAGGACCTATTGCTGGCGGTCATAGGCATTTGGAAGCGGCGACAAAAAAGTGCGAGCAGCAACTCACGCTTCTCTGCTCGCTTCTGCAAATCAACCCTGCGCACAGCTGTAGAGACTACCCGATACGCTAAGAAGCAGCGCGACTTCTCGGACGGGAAACGATAATGGACACCCACGACCAGGAGGCGGCTTGTGTCAGTGGCGTTCGTGGTCTGCAGCCCCTGCTTTAGTAACGCGCCACCACCAAGTTATAGAGGAACTACTGCTTGCTGTCATAGGCATTTGGCAGCGGCGATAAAAAAGTGCGAGCAGCACCTCGCCCTTCTCTGCACGTTTCTGTAAATCAACCCTGCGCACAGCTGTAGAGACCACCCGATACGCTAAGCAGCAGCGCGCTTTCTCGGACGTGCAACGATAGCGGACACCGAGCACCAGGAGGCGGTTTGTGTCAGCGGTGTTCGTGGTCTGCAGCCCCTGCTGCAGTGACGCGCCACCACCAAGCTATAAAGAACCTATTGCTGGCGGTCATAGGCATTTGGAAGCGGCGACAACGAAGTGCGAGCAGCAGCTCACGCTTCTCTGCTCGCTTCTGCAAATCAACCCTGCGCACAGCTGTAGAGACCACCCGATACGCTAAGCAGCAGCGCGCTTTCTCGGACGTGCAACGATAGCGGACACCGAGCACCAGGAGGCGGTTTGTGTCAGCGGTGTTCGTGGTCTGCAGCCCCTGCTGCAGTGACGCGCCACCACCAAGCTATAAAGGACCTATTGCTGGCGGTCATAGGCATTTGGAAGCGGCGACAACAAAGTGCGAGCAGCAGCTCACTCTTCTCTGCTCGTTTCTGCAAATCAACCCTGCGCACAGCTGTAGAGACCACCCGATACGCTAAGAAGCAGCGCGCTTTCTCAGACGGGAAACGATAGCGGACACCGAGCACCAGGAGGCGGTTTATGTCAGCGGTGTTCGTGGTCTGCAGCCCCTGCTGCAGTGACGCGCCACCACCAAGCTATAAAGGACATATTGCTGACGGTCATAGGCATTTGGAAGCGGCGACAACAAAGTGCGAGCAGCAGCTCACGCTTCTCTGCTCGCTTCTGCAAATCAACCCTGCGCACAGCTGTAGAGACCACCCGATACGCTAAGCAGAAGCGCGCTTTCTAGGACGTGCAACGATAGCGGACACCGAGCACCAGGAGGCGGTTTGTGTCAGCTGTGTTCGTGGTCTGCAGCCCCTGCTGCAGTGACGCGCCACCACCAAGCTATAAAGGAACTATTGCTGGCGGTCATAGGCATTTGGAAGCGGCGATAAAAAAGTGCGAGCAGCACCTCGCCCTTCTCTGCACGTTTCTGTAAATCAACCCTGCGCACAGCTGTAGAGACTACCCGATACGCTAAGAAGCAGCGCGCTTTCTCAGACGGGAAACGATAGCGGACACCGAGCACCAGGAGGCGGTTTGTGTCAGCGGTGTTCGTGGTCTGCAGCCCCTGCTGCAGTGATGCGCCACCACCAAGCTATAAAGGACCTATTGGTGGCGGTCATAGGCATTTGGAAGCGGCGACAACAAAGTGCGAGCTGCAGCTCACGCTTCTCTGCTCGCTTCTGCAAATCAACCCTGCGCACAGCTGTAGAGACCACCCGATACGCTAAGCAGCAGCGCGCTTTCTCGGACGTGCAACGATAGCGGACACCGAGCACCGGGAGGCGGTTTGTGTCAGCGGTGTTCGTGGTCTGCAGCCCCTGCTGCAGTGACGCGCCACCACCAAGCTATAAAGGAACTATTGCTGGCGGTCATAGGCATTTGGAAGCGGCGATAAAAAAGTGCGAGCAGCACCTCGCCCTTCTCTGCACGTTTCTGCAAATCAACCCTGCGCACAGCTGTAGAGACCACCCGATACGCTAAGAAGCAGCGCGCTTTCTCAGACGGGAAACGATAGCGGACACCGAGCACCAGGAGGCGGTTTGTGTCAGCGGTGTTCGTGGTCTGCAGCCCCTGCTGCAGTGATGCGCCACCACCAAGCTATAAAGGACCTATTGGTGGCGGTCATAGGCATTTGGAAGCGGCGACAACAAAGCGCGAGCAGCAGCTCACGCTTCTCTGCTCGCTTCTGCAAATCAACCCTGCGCACAGCTGTAGAGACCACCCGATACGCTAAGCAGCAGCGCGCTTTCTCGGACGTGCAACGATAGCGGACACCGAGCACCAGGAGGCGGTTTGTGTCAGCGGTGTTCGTGGTCTGCAGCCCCTGCTGCAGTGACGCGCCACCACCAAGCTATAAAGGACCTATTGCTGGCGGTCATAGGCATTTGGAAGCGGCGACAACAAAGTGCGAGCAGCAGCTCACGCTTCTCTGCTCGCTTCTGCAAATCAACCCTGCGCACAGCTGTAGAGACCACCCGATACGCTAAGCAGCAGCGCGCTTTCTCGGACGTGCAACGATAGCGGACACCGAGCACCAGGAGGCGGTTTGTGTCAGCGGTGTTCGTGGTCTGCAGCCCCTGCTGCAGTGACGCGCCACCACCAAGCTATAAAGGACCTATTGCTGGCGGTCATAGGCATTTGGAAGCGGCGACAACAAAGTGCGAGCAGCAGCTCACTCTTCTCTGCTCGCTTCTGCAAATCAACCCTGCGCACAGCTATAGAGACCACCCGATACGCTAAGAAGCAGCGCGCTTTCTCAGACGGGAAACGATAGCGGACACCGAGCACCAGGAGGCGGTTTGTGTCAGCGGTGTTCGTGGTCTGCAGCCCCTGCTGCAGTGACGCGCCACCACCAAGCTATAAAGGACCTATTGCTGGCGGTCATAGGCATTTGGAAGCGGCGACAACAAAGTGCGAGCAGCAGCTCACTCTTCTCTGCTCGCTTCTGCAAATCAACCCTGCGCACAGCTGTAGAGACCACCCGATACGCTAAGAAGCAGCGCGCTTTCTCAGACGGGAAACGATAGCGGACACCGAGCAGCAGGAGGCGGTTTGTGTCAGCGGTGTTCGTGGTCTGCAGCCCCTGCTGCAGTGACGCGCCACCACCAAGCTATAAAGGACCTATTGCTGGCGGTCATAGGCATTTGGAAGCGGCGACAACAAAGTGCGAGCAGCAGCTCACGCTTCTCTGCTCGCTTCTGCAAATAAACCCTGCCTACAGCTGTAGAGACTACCCGATACGCTAAGAAACAACGCGACTTCTCGGACGGGAAACGATAGCGGACACCGAGCACCAGGAGGCGGTTTGTGTCAGCGGTGTTCGTGGTCTGCAGCCCCTGCTGCAGTGACGCGCCACCACCAAGCTATAAAGGACCTATTGCTGGCGGTCATAGGCATTTGGAAGCGGCGACAACAAAGTGCGAGCAGCAGCTCACGCTTCTCTGCTCGCTTCTGCAAATCAACCCTGCGCACAGCTATAGAGACCACCCGATACGCTAAGAAGCAGCGCGCTTTCTCAGACGGGAAACGATAGCGGACACCGAGCACCAGGAGGCGGTTTGTGTCAGCGGTGTTCGTGGTCTGCAGCCCCTGCTGCAGTGACGCGCCACCACCAAGCTATAAAGGAACTATTGCTGGCGGTCATAGGCATTTGGAAACGGCGACAACAAAGTGCGAGCAGCAGCTCACGCTTCTCTGCTCGCTTCTGTAAATCAACCCTGCGCACAGCTGTAGAGACCACCCGATACGCTAAGCAGCAGCGCGCTTTCTCGGACGTGCAACGATAGCGGACACCGAGCACCAGGAGGCGGTTTGTGTCAGCGGTGTTCGTGGTCTGCAGCCCCTGCTGCAGTGACGCGCCACCACCAAGCTATAAAGGAACTATTGCTGGCGGTCATAGGCATTTGGAAGCGGCGACAACAAAGTGCGAGCAGCAGCTCACGCTTCTCTGCTCGCTTCTGTAAATCAACCCTGCGCACAGCTGTAGAGACCACCCGATACGCTAAGCAGCAGCGCGCTTTCTCGGACGTGCAACGATAGCGGACACCGAGCACCAGGAGGCGGTTTGTGTCAGCGGTGTTCGTGGTCTGCAGCTCCTGCTGCAGTGACGCGCCACCACCAAGCTATAAAAGAACTATTGCTGGCGGTCATAGGCATTTGGAAGCGGCGACAACAAAGTGCGAGGAGCAGCTCACGCTTCTCTGCTCGCTTCTGCAAATCAACCCTGCGCACAGCTGTAGAGACCACCCGATACGCTAAGCAGCAGTGCGCTTTCTCGGACGGGAAGCGACAATGTACACCCTCGACCAGGAGGCGGTTTGTGTCAGCGGCGTTCGTGGTCTGCAGCCCCTGCTTTAGTAACGCGCCACCACCCAGCTATAGAGGAACTACTGCTTGCTGTCATAGGCATTTGGCAGCGGCGATAAAAAAGTGCGAGCAGCACCTCGCCCTTCTCTGCACGTTTCTGTAAATCAACCCTGCGCACAGCTGTAGAGACCACCCGATACGCTAAGCAGCAGCGCGCTTTCTCGGACGTGCAACGATAGCGGACACCGAGCACCAGGAGGCGGTTTGTGTCAGCGGTGTTCGTGGTCTGCAGCCCCTGCTGCAGTGACGCGCCACCACCAAGCTATAAAGGAACTATTGCTGGCGGTCATAGGCATTTGGAAGCGGCGACAACAAAGTGCGAGCAGCAGCTCACACTTCTCTGCTCGCTTCTGCAAATCAACCCTGCGCACAGCTGTAGAGACCACCCGATACGCTAAGCAGCAGTGCGCTTTCTCGGACGGGAAACGATAATGGACACCCACGACCAGGAGGCGGTTTGTGTCAGCGGCGTTCGTGGTCTGCAGCCCCTGCGTTAGTGACGCGCCACCACCAAGTTATAGAGGAACTATTGCTGGCTTTCATAGGCATTTGGCAGCAGAGACAACAAAGTGCGAGCAGCAACTCACGCTTCTCTGCTCGCTTCTGCAAATCAACCCTCCGCACAGCTGTAGAGACTACCCGATACGCTAAGAAGCAGCGCGACTTCTCGGACGGGAAACGATAGCGGACACCGAGCACCAGGAGGCGGTTTGTGTCAGCGGTTTTCGTGGTCTGCAGCCCCTGCTGCAGTGACGCGCCACCACCAAGCTATAAAGGAACTATTGCTGGCGGTCATAGGCATTTGGAAGCGGCGACAACAAAGTGCGAGCAGCGGCTCACGCTTCTCTGCTCGCTTCTGCAAATCAACCCTGCGCACAGCTGTAGAGACCACCCGATACGCTAAGCAGCAGTGCGCTTTCTCGGACGGGAAGCGACAATGTACACCCACGACCAGGAGGCGGTTTGTGTCAGCGGCGTTCGTGGTCTGCAGCCCCTGCTTTAGTAACGCGCCACCACCCAGCTATAGAGGAACTACTGCTTGCTGTCATAGGCATTTGGCAGCGGCGATAAAAAAGTGCGAGCAGCACCTCGCCCTTCTCTGCACGTTTCTGTAAATCCACCCTGCGCACAGCTGTAGAGACCACCCGATACGCTACGCAGCAGCGCGCTTTCTCGGACGTGCAACGATAGCGGACACCGAGCACCAGGAGGCGGTTTGTGTCAGCGGTGTTCGTGGTCTGCAGCCCCTGCTGCAGTGACGCGCCACCACCAAGCTATAAAGGACCTATTGCTGGCGATCATAGGCATTTGGAAGAGGCGACAACAAAGTGCGAGCAGCAGCTCACGCTTCTCTGCTCGCTTCTGCAAATCAACTCTGCGCACAGCTGTAGAGACCACCCGATACGCTAAGAAGCAGCGCGCTTTCTCGGACGGGAAGCGATAATGGACACCCACGACCAGGAGGCGGTTTGTGTCAGCGGCGTTCGTGGTCTGCAGCCCCTGCTTTAGTGACGCGCCACCACCAAGTTATAGAGGAACTATTGCTGGCTTTCATAGGCATTTGGCAGCGGCGATAAAAAAGTGCGAGCAGCACCTCGCCCTTCTCTGCACGTTTCTGTAAATCAACCCTGCGCACAGCTGTAGAGACCACCCGATACGCTAAGCAGCAGCGCGCTTTCTCGGACGTGCAACGATAGCGGACACCGAGCACCAGGAGGCGGTTTGTGTCAGCGGTGTTCGTGGTCTGCAGCCCCTGCTGCAGTGACGCGCCACCACCAAGCTATAAAGGACCTATTGCTGGCGGTCATAGGCATTTGGAAGCGGCGACAAAAAAGTGCGAGCAGCAACTCACGCTTCTCTGCTCGCTTCTGCAAATCAACCCTGCGCACAGCTGTAGAGACTACCCGATACGCTAAGAAGCAGCGCGACTTCTCGGACGGGAAACGATAATGGACACCCACGACCAGGAGGCGGCTTGTGTCAGTGGCGTTCGTGGTCTGCAGCCCCTGCTTTAGTAACGCGCCACCACCAAGTTATAGAGGAACTACTGCTTGCTGTCATAGGCATTTGGCAGCGGCGATAAAAAAGTGCGAGCAGCACCTCGCCCTTCTCTGCACGTTTCTGCAAATCAACCCTGCGCACAGCTGTAGAGACCACCCGATACGCTAAGAAGCAGCGCGCTTTCTCAGACGGGAAACGATAGCGGACACCGAGCACCAGGAGGCGGTTTGTGTCAGCGGTGTTCGTGGTCTGCAGCCCCTGCTGCAGTGACGCGCCACCACCAAGCTATAAAGGACCTATTGCTGGCGGTCATAGGCATTTGGAAGCGGCGACAACAAAGTGCGAGCAGCAGCTAACGCTTCTCTGCTCGCTTCTGCAAATCAACCCTGCGCACAGCTGTAGAGACCACCCGATACGCTAAGCAGCAGCGCGCTTTCTCGGACGTGCAACGATAGCGGACACCGAGCACCAGGAGGCGGTTTGTGTCAGCGGTGTTCGTGGTCTGCAGCCCCTGCTGCAGTGACGCGCCACCACCAAGCTATAAAGGAACTATTGCTGGCGGTCATAGGCATTTGGAAGCGGCGATAAAAAAGTGCGAGCAGCACCTCGCCCTTCTCTGCACGTTTCTGCAAATCAACCCTGCGCACAGCTGTAGAGACCACCCGATACGCTAAGAAGCAGCGCGCTTTCTCAGACGGGAAACGATAGCGGACACCGAGCACCAGGAGGCGGTTTGTGTCAGCGGTGTTCGTGGTCTGCAGCCCCTGCTGCAGTGATGCGCCACCACCAAGCTATAAAGGACCTATTGGTGGCGGTCATAGGCATTTGGAAGCGGCGACAACAAAGCGCGAGCAGCAGCTCACGCTTCTCTGCTCGCTTCTGCAAATCAACCCTGCGCACAGCTGTAGAGACCACCCGATACGCTAAGCAGCAGCGCGCTTTCTCGGACGTGCAACGATAGCGGACACCGAGCACCAGGAGGCGGTTTGTGTCAGCGGTGTTCGTGGTCTGCAGCCCCTGCTGCAGTGACGCGCCACCACCAAGCTATAAAGGACCTATTGCTGGCGGTCATAGGCATTTGGAAGCGGCGACAACAAAGTGCGAGCAGCAGCTCACGCTTCTCTGCTCGCTTCTGCAAATCAACCCTGCGCACAGCTGTAGAGACCACCCGATACGCTAAGCAGCAGCGCGCTTTCTCGGACGTGCAACGATAGCGGACACCGAGCACCAGGAGGCGGTTTGTGTCAGCGGTGTTCGTGGTCTGCAGCCCCTGCTGCAGTGACGCGCCACCACCAAGCTATAAAGGACCTATTGCTGGCGGTCATAGGCATTTGGAAGCGGCGACAACAAAGTGCGAGCAGCAGCTCACTCTTCTCTGCTCGCTTCTGCAAATCAACCCTGCGCACAGCTATAGAGACCACCCGATACGCTAAGAAGCAGCGCGCTTTCTCAGACGGGAAACGATAGCGGACACCGAGCACCAGGAGGCGGTTTGTGTCAGCGGTGTTCGTGGTCTGCAGCCCCTGCTGCAGTGACGCGCCACCACCAAGCTATAAAGGACCTATTGCTGGCGATCATAGGCATTTGGAAGCGGCGACAACAAAGTGCGAGCAGCAGCTCACTCTTCTCTGCTCGCTTCTGCAAATCAACCCTGCGCACAGCTGTAGAGACCACCCGATACGCTAAGAAGCAGCGCGCTTTCTCAGACGGGAAACGATAGCGGACACCGAGCAGCAGGAGGCGGTTTGTGTCAGCGGTGTTCGTGGTCTGCAGCCCCTGCTGCAGTGACGCGCCACCACCAAGCTATAAAGGACCTATTGCTGGCGGTCATAGGCATTTGGAAGCGGCGACAACAAAGTGCGAGCAGCAGCTCACGCTTCTCTGCTCGCTTCTGCAAATAAACCCTGCCTACAGCTGTAGAGACTACCCGATACGCTAAGAAGCAACGCGACTTCTCGGACGGGAAACGATAGCGGACACCGAGCACCAGGAGGCGGTTTGTGTCAGCGGTGTTCGTGGTCTGCAGCCCCTGCTGCAGTGACGCGCCACCACCAAGCTATAAAGGACCTATTGCTGGCGGTCATAGGCATTTGGAAGCGGCGACAACAAAGTGCGAGCAGCAGCTCACGCTTCTCTGCTCGCTTCTGCAAATCAACCCTGCGCACAGCTATAGAGACCACCCGATACGCTAAGAAGCAGCGCGCTTTCTCAGACGGGAAACGATAGCGGACACCGAGCACCAGGAGGCGGTTTGTGTCAGCGGTGTTCGTGGTCTGCAGCCCCTGCTGCAGTGACGCGCCACCACCAAGCTATAAAGGAACTATTGCTGGCGGTCATAGGCATTTGGAAGCGGCGACAACAAAGTGCGAGCAGCAGCTCACGCTTCTCTGCTCGCTTCTGTAAATCAACCCTGCGCACAGCTGTAGAGACCACCCGATACGCTAAGCAGCAGCGCGCTTTCTCGGACGTGCAACGATAGCGGACACCGAGCACCAGGAGGCGGTTTGTGTCAGCGGTGTTCGTGGTCTGCAGCCCCTGCTGCAGTGACGCGCCACCACCAAGCTATAAAGGAACTATTGCTGGCGGTCATAGGCATTTGGAAGCGGCGACAACAAAGTGCGAGCAGCAGCTCACGCTTATCTGCTCGCTTCTGTAAATCAACCCTGCGCACAGCTGTAGAGACCACCCGATACGCTAAGCAGCAGCGCGCTTTCTCGGACGTGCAACGATAGCGGACACCGAGCACCAGGAGGCGGTTTGTGTCAGCGGTGTTCGTGGTCTGCAGCTCCTGCTGCAGTGACGCGCCACCACCAAGCTATAAAAGAACTATTGCTGGCGGTCATAGGCATTTGGAAGCGGCGACAACAAAGTGCGAGGAGCAGCTCACGCTTCTCTGCTCGCTTCTGCAAATCAACCCTGCGCACAGCTGTAGAGACCACCCGATACGCTAAGCAGCAGTGCGCTTTCTCGGACGGGAAGCGACAATGTACACCCACGACCAGGAGGCGGTTTGTGTCAGCGGCGTTCGTGGTCTGCAGCCCCTGCTTTAGTAACGCGCCACCACCCAGCTATAGAGGAACTACTGCTTGCTGTCATAGGCATTTGGCAGCGGCGATAAAAAAGTGCGAGCAGCACCTCGCCCTTCTCTGCACGTTTCTGTAAATCAACCCTGCGCACAGCTGTAGAGACCACCCGATACGCTAAGCAGCAGCGCGCTTTCTCGGACGTGCAACGATAGCGGACACCGAGCACCAGGAGGCGGTTTGTGTCAGCGGTGTTCGTGGTCTGCAGCCCCTGCTGCAGTGACGCGCCACCACCAAGCTATAAAGGAACTATTGCTGGCGGTCATAGGCATTTGGAAGCGGCGACAACAAAGTGCGAGCAGCAGCTCACACTTCTCTGCTCGCTTCTGCAAATCAACCCTGCGCACAGCTGTAGAGACCACCCGATACGCTAAGCAGCAGTGCGCTTTCTCGGACGGGAAACGATAATGGACACCCACGACCAGGAGGCGGTTTGTGTCAGCGGCATTCGTGGTCTGCAGCCCCTGCGTTAGTGACGCGCCACCACCAAGTTATAGAGGAACTATTGCTGGCTTTCATAGGCATTTGGCAGCAGAGACAACAAAGTGCGAGCAGCAACTCACGCTTCTCTGCTCGCTTCTGCAAATCAACCCTCCGCACAGCTGTAGAGACTACCCGATACGCTAAGAAGCAGCGCGACTTCTCGGACGGGAAACGATAGCGGACACCGAGCACCAGGAGGCGGTTTGTGTCAGCGGTTTTCGTGGTCTGCAGCCCCTGCTGCAGTGACGCGCCACCACCAAGCTATAAAGGAACTATTGCTGGCGGTCATAGGCATTTGGAAGCGGCGACAACAAAGAGCGAGCAGCGGCTCACGCTTCTCTGCTCGCTTCTGCAAATCAACCCTGCGCACAGCTGTAGAGACCACCCGATACGCTAAGCAGCAGTGCGCTTTCTCGGACGGGAAGCGACAATGTACACCCACGACCAGGAGGCGGTTTGTGTCAGCGGCGTTCGTGGTCTGCAGCCCCTGCTTTAGTAACGCGCCACCACCCAGCTATAGAGGAACTACTGCTTGCTGTCATAGGCATTTGGCAGCGGCGATAAAAAAGTGCGAGCAGCACCTCGCCCTTCTCTGCACGTTTCTGTAAATCAACCCTGCGCACAGCTGTAGAGACCACCCGATACGCTAAGCAGCAGCACGCTTTCTAGGACGTGCAACGATAGCGGACACCGAGCACCAGGAGGCGGTTTGTGTCAGCGGTGTTCGTGGTCTGCAGCCCCTGCTGCAGTGACGCGCCACCACCAAGCTATAAAGGAACTATTGCTGGCGGTCATAGGCATTTGGAAGCGGCGACAACAAAGTGCGAGGAGCAGCTCACGCTTCTCTGCTCGCTTCTGCAAATCAACCCTGCGCACAACTGTAGAGACCACCCGATACGCTAAGCAGCAGCGCGCTTTCTCCGACGGGAAGCGATAATGTACACCCACGACCAGGAGGCGGTTTGTGTCAGCGGCGTTCGTGGTCTGCAGCCCCTGCTTTAGTAACGCGCCACCACCCAGCTATAGAGGAACTACTGCTTGCTGTCATAGGCATTTGGCAGCGGCGATAAAAAAGTGCGAGCAGCACCTCGCCCTTCTCTGCACGTTTCTGTAAATCAACCCTGCGCACAGCTGTAGAGACCACCCGATACGCTAAGCAGCAGCGCGCTTTCTCGGACGTGCAACGATAAAGGACACCCACGACCAGGAGGCGATTTGTGTCAGTGGCGTTCGTGGTCTGCAGCCCCTGCGTTAGTGACGCGCCACCACCAAGTTATAGAGGAACTATTGCTGGCTTTCATAGGCATTTGGCAGCAGAGACAACAAAGTGCGAGCAGCACCTCGCCCTTCTCTGCACGTTTCTGCAAATCAACCCTGCGCACAGCTGTAGAGACCACCCGATACGCTAAGAAGCAGCGCGCTTTCTCGGACGGGAAGCGATAATGTACACCCACGACCAGGAGGCGGTTTGTGTCAGCGGTGTTCGTGGTCTGCAGCCCCTGCTTTAGTGACGCGCCACCACCAAGTTATAGAGGAACTATTGCTGGCTTTCATAGGCATTTGGCAGCGGCGATAAAAAAGTGCGAGCAGCACCTCGCCCTTCTCTGCACGTTTCTGTAAATCAACCCTGCGCACAGCTGTAGAGACCACCCGATACGCTAAGCAGCAGCGCGCTTTCTCGGACGTGCAACGATAATGGACACCCACGACCAGGAGGCGATTTGTGTCAGTGGCGTTCGTGGTCTGCAGCCCCTGCGTTAGTGACGCACCACCACCAAGTTATAGAGGAACTATTGCTGGCTTTCATAGGCATTTGGCAGCAGAGACAACAAAGTGCGAGCAGCAACTCACGCTTCTCTGCTCGCTTCTGCAAATCAACCCTGCGCACAGCTGTAGAGACTACCCGATACGCTAAGAAGCAGCGCGACTTCTCGGACGGGAAACGATAATGGACACCCACGACCAGGAGGCGGTTTGTGTCAGTGGCGTTCGTGGTCTGCAGCCCCTGCTTTAGTATCGCGCCACCACCCAGCTATAGAGGAACTACTGCTTGCTGTCATAGGCATTTGGCAGCGGCGATAAAAAAGTGCGAGCAGCACCTCGCCCTTCTCTGCACGTTTCTGTAAATCAACCCTGCGCACAGCTGTAGAGACCACCCGATACGCTAAGCAGCAGCACGCTTTCTAGGACGTGCAACGATAGCGGACACCGAGCACCAGGAGGCGGTTTGTGTCAGCGGTGTTCGTGGTCTGCAGCCCCTGCTGCAGTGACGCGCCACCACCAAGCTATAAAGGAACTATTGCTGGCGGTCATAGGCATTTGGAAGCGGCGACAACAAAGTGCGAGGAGCAGCTCACGCTTCTCTGCTTGCTTCTGCAAATCAACCCTGCGCACAGCTGTAGAGACCACCCGATACGCTAAGCAGCAGCGCGCTTTCTCGGACGTGCAACGATAGCGGACACCGAGCACCAGGAGGCGGTTTGTGTCAGCGGTGTTCGTGGTCTGCAGCCCCTGCTGCAGTGACGCGCCACCACCAAGCTATAAAGGAACTATTGCTGGCGGTAATAGGCATTTGGAAGCGGCGACAACAAAGTGCGAGCAGCAGCTCACGCTTCTCTGCTCGCTTCTGTAAATCAACCCTGCGCACAGCTGTAGAGACCACCCGATACGCTAAGCAGCAGCGCGCTTTCTCGGACGTGCAACGATAGCGGACACCGAGCACCAGGAGGCGGTTTGTGTCAGCGGTGTTCGTGGTCTGCAGCCCCTGCTGCAGTGACGCGCCACCACCAAGCTATAAAGGAACTATTGCTGGCGGTCATAGGCATTTGGAAGCGGCGACAACAAAGTGCGAGCAGCGGCTCACGCTTCTCTGCTCGCTTCTGCAAATCAACCCTGCGCACAGCTGTAGAGACCACCCGATACGCTAAGCAGCAGTGCGCTTTCTCGGACGGGAAGCGACAATGTACACCCACGACCAGGAGGCGGTTTGTGTCAGCGGCGTTCGTGGTCTGCAGCCCCTGCTTTAGTAACGCGCCACCACCCAGCTATAGAGGAACTACTGCTTGAAGTCATAGGCATTTGGCAGCGGCGATAAAAAAGTGCGAGCAGCACCTCGCCCTTCTCTGCACGTTTCTGTAAATCCACCCTGCGCACAGCTGTAGAGACCACCCGATACGCTACGCAGCAGCGCGCTTTCTCGGACGTGCAACGATAGCGGACACCGAGCACCAGGAGGCGGTTTGTGTCAGCGGTGTTCGTGGTCTGCAGCCCCTGCTGCAGTGACGCGCCACCACCAAGCTATAAAGGACCTATTGCTGGCGATCATAGGCATTTGGAAGCGGCGACAACAAAGTGCGAGCAGCAGCTCACGCTTCTCTGCTCGCTTCTGCAAATCAACTCTGCGCACAGCTGTAGAGACCACCCGATACGCTAAGAAGCAGCGCGCTTTCTCGGACGGGAAGCGATAATGGACACCCACGACCAGGAGGCGGTTTGTGTCAGCGGCGTTCGTGGTCTGCAGCCCCTGCTTTAGTGACGCGCCACCACCAAGTTATAGAGGAACTATTGCTGGCTTTCATAGGCATTTGGCAGCGGCGATAAAAAAGTGCGAGCAGCACCTCGCCCTTCTCTGCACGTTTCTGTAAATCAACCCTGCGCACAGCTGTAGAGACCACCCGATACGCTAAGCAGCAGCGCGCTTTCTCGGACGTGCAACGATAGCGGACACCGAGCACCAGGAGGCGGTTTGTGTCAGCGGTGTTCGTGGTCTGCAGCCACTGCTGCAGTGACGCGCCACCACCAAGCTATAAAGGACCTATTGCTGGCGGTCATAGGCATTTGGAAGCGGCGACAAAAAAGTGCGAGCAGCAACTCACGCTTCTCTGCTCGCTTCTGCAAATCAACCCTGCGCACAGCTGTAGAGACTACCCGATACGCTAAGAAGCAGCGCGACTTCTCGGACGGGAAACGATAATGGACACCCACGACCAGGAGGCGGCTTGTGTCAGTGGCGTTCGTGGTCTGCAGCCCCTGCTTTAGTAACGCGCCACCACCAAGTTATAGAGGAACTACTGCTTGCTGTCATAGGCATTTGGCAGCGGCGATAAAAAAGTGCGAGCAGCACCTCGCCCTTCTCTGCACGTTTCTGTAAATCAACCCTGCGCACAGCTGTAGAGACCACCCGATACGCTAAGCAGCAGCGCGCTTTCTCGGACGTGCAACGATAGCGGACACCGAGCACCAGGAGGCGGTTTGTGTCAGCGGTGTTCGTGGTCTGCAGCCCCTGCTGCAGTGACGCGCCACCACCAAGCTATAAAGGACCTATTGCTGGCGGTCATAGGCATTTGGAAGCGGCGACAACAAAGTGCGAGCAGCAGCTCACGCTTCTCTGCTCGCTTCTGCAAATCAACCCTGCGCACAGCTGTAGAGACCACCCGATACGCTAAGCAGCAGCGCGCTTTCTCGGACGTGCAACGATAGCGGACACCGAGCACCAGGAGGCGGTTTGTGTCAGCGGTGTTCGTGGTCTGCAGCCCCTGCTGCAGTGACGCGCCACCACCAAGCTATAAAGGACCTATTGCTGGCGGTCATAGGCATTTGGAAGCGGCGACAACAAAGTGCGAGCAGCAGCTCACTCTTCTCTGCTCGTTTCTGCAAATCAACCCTGCGCACAGCTGTAGAGACCACCCGATACGCTAAGAAGCAGCGCGCTTTCTCAGACGGGAAACGATAGCGGACACCGAGCACCAGGAGGCGGTTTATGTCAGCGGTGTTCGTGGTCTGCAGCCCCTGCTGCAGTGACGCGCCACCACCAAGCTATAAAGGACATATTGCTGACGGTCATAGGCATTTGGAAGCGGCGACAACAAAGTGCGAGCAGCAGCTCACGCTTCTCTGCTCGCTTCTGCAAATCAACCCTGCGCACAGCTGTAGAGACCACCCGATACGCTAAGCAGCAGCGCGCTTTCTAGGACGTGCAACGATAGCGGACACCGAGCACCAGGAGGCGGTTTGTGTCAGCGGTGTTCGTGGTCTGCAGCCCCTGCTGCAGTGACGCGCCACCACCAAGCTATAAAGGAACTATTGCTGGCGGTCATAGGCATTTGGAAGCGGCGATAAAAAAGTGCGAGCAGCACCTCGCCCTTCTCTGCACGTTTCTGTAAATCAACCCTGCGCACAGCTGTAGAGACTACCCGATACGCTAAGAAGCAGCGCGCTTTCTCAGACGGGAAACGATAGCGGACACCGAGCACCAGGAGGCGGTTTGTGTCAGCGGTGTTCGTGGTCTGCAGCCCCTGCTGCAGTGATGCGCCACCACCAAGCTATAAAGGACCTATTGGTGGCGGTCATAGGCATTTGGAAGCGGCGACAACAAAGTGCGAGCTGCAGCTCACGCTTCTCTGCTCGCTTCTGCAAATCAACCCTGCGCACAGCTGTAGAGACCACCCGATACGCTAAGCAGCAGCGCGCTTTCTCGGACGTGCAACGATAGCGGACACCGAGCACCGGGAGGCGGTTTGTGTCAGCGGTGTTCGTGGTCTGCAGCCCCTGCTGCAGTGACGCGCCACCACCAAGCTATAAAGGAACTATTGCTGGCGGTCATAGGCATTTGGAAGCGGCGATAAAAAAGTGCGAGCAGCACCTCGCCCTTCTCTGCACGTTTCTGCAAATCAACCCTGCGCACAGCTGTAGAGACCACCCGATACGCTAAGAAGCAGCGCGCTTTCTCAGACGGGAAACGATAGCGGACACCGAGCACCAGGAGGCGGTTTGTGTCAGCGGTGTTCGTGGTCTGCAGCCCCTGCTGCAGTGATGCGCCACCACCAAGCTATAAAGGACCTATTGGTGGCGGTCATAGGCATTTGGAAGCGGCGACAACAAAGCGCGAGCAGCAGCTCACGCTTCTCTGCTCGCTTCTGCAAATCAACCCTGCGCACAGCTGTAGAGACCACCCGATACGCTAAGCAGCAGCGCGCTTTCTCGGACGTGCAACGATAGCGGACACCGAGCACCAGGAGGCGGTTTGTGTCAGCGGTGTTCGTGGTCTGCAGCCCCTGCTGCAGTGACGCGCCACCACCAAGCTATAAAGGACCTATTGCTGGCGGTCATAGGCATTTGGAAGCGGCGACAACAAAGTGCGAGCAGCAGCTCACGCTTCTCTGCTCGCTTCTGCAAATCAACCCTGCGCACAGCTGTAGAGACCACCCGATACGCTAAGCAGCAGCGCGCTTTCTCGGACGTGCAACGATAGCGGACACCGAGCACCAGGAGGCGGTTTGTGTCAGCGGTGTTCGTGGTCTGCAGCCCCTGCTGCAGTGACGCGCCACCACCAAGCTATAAAGGACCTATTGCTGGCGGTCATAGGCATTTGGAAGCGGCGACAACAAAGTGCGAGCAGCAGCTCACTCTTCTCTGCTCGCTTCTGCAAATCAACCCTGCGCACAGCTATAGAGACCACCCGATACGCTAAGAAGCAGCGCGCTTTCTCAGACGGGAAACGATAGCGGACACCGAGCACCAGGAGGCGGTTTGTGTCAGCGGTGTTCGTGGTCTGCAGCCCCTGCTGCAGTGACGCGCCACCACCAAGCTATAAAGGACCTATTGCTGGCGGTCATAGGCATTTGGAAGCGGCGACAACAAAGTGCGAGCAGCAGCTCACTCTTCTCTGCTCGCTTCTGCAAATCAACCCTGCGCACAGCTGTAGAGACCACCCGATACGCTAAGAAGCAGCGCGCTTTCTCAGACGGGAAACGATAGCGGACACCGAGCAGCAGGAGGCGGTTTGTGTCAGCGGTGTTCGTGGTCTGCAGCCCCTGCTGCAGTGACGCGCCACCACCAAGCTATAAAGGACCTATTGCTGGCGGTCATAGGCATTTGGAAGCGGCGACAACAAAGTGCGAGCAGCAGCTCACGCTTCTCTGCTCGCTTCTGCAAATAAACCCTGCCTACAGCTGTAGAGACTACCCGATACGCTAAGAAACAACGCGACTTCTCGGACGGGAAACGATAGCGGACACCGAGCACCAGGAGGCGGTTTGTGTCAGCGGTGTTCGTGGTCTGCAGCCCCTGCTGCAGTGACGCGCCACCACCAAGCTATAAAGGACCTATTGCTGGCGGTCATAGGCATTTGGAAGCGGCGACAACAAAGTGCGAGCAGCAGCTCACGCTTCTCTGCTCGCTTCTGCAAATCAACCCTGCGCACAGCTATAGAGACCACCCGATACGCTAAGAAGCAGCGCGCTTTCTCAGACGGGAAACGATAGCGGACACCGAGCACCAGGAGGCGGTTTGTGTCAGCGGCGTTCGTGGTCTGCAGCCCCTGCGTTAGTGACGCGCCACCACCAAGTTATAGAGGAACTATTGCTGGCTTTCATAGGCATTTGGCAGCAGAGACAACAAAGTGCGAGCAGCAACTCACGCTTCTCTGCTCGCTTCTGCAAATCAACCCTCCGCACAGCTGTAGAGACTACCCGATACGCTAAGAAGCAGCGCGACTTCTCGGACGGGAAACGATAGCGGACACCGAGCACCAGGAGGCGGTTTGTGTCAGCGGTTTTCGTGGTCTGCAGCCCCTGCTGCAGTGACGCGCCACCACCAAGCTATAAAGGAACTATTGCTGGCGGTCATAGGCATTTGGAAGCGGCGACAACAAAGTGCGAGCAGCGGCTCACGCTTCTCTGCTCGCTTCTGCAAATCAACCCTGCGCACAGCTGTAGAGACCACCCGATACGCTAAGCAGCAGTGCGCTTTCTCGGACGGGAAGCGACAATGTACACCCACGACCAGGAGGCGGTTTGTGTCAGCGGCGTTCGTGGTCTGCAGCCCCTGCTTTAGTAACGCGCCACCACCCAGCTATAGAGGAACTACTGCTTGCTGTCATAGGCATTTGGCAGCGGCGATAAAAAAGTGCGAGCAGCACCTCGCCCTTCTCTGCACGTTTCTGTAAATCCACCCTGCGCACAGCTGTAGAGACCACCCGATACGCTACGCAGCAGCGCGCTTTCTCGGACGTGCAACGATAGCGGACACCGAGCACCAGGAGGCGGTTTGTGTCAGCGGTGTTCGTGGTCTGCAGCCCCTGCTGCAGTGACGCGCCACCACCAAGCTATAAAGGACCTATTGCTGGCGATCATAGGCATTTGGAAGAGGCGACAACAAAGTGCGAGCAGCAGCTCACGCTTCTCTGCTCGCTTCTGCAAATCAACTCTGCGCACAGCTGTAGAGACCACCCGATACGCTAAGAAGCAGCGCGCTTTCTCGGACGGGAAGCGATAATGGACACCCACGACCAGGAGGCGGTTTGTGTCAGCGGCGTTCGTGGTCTGCAGCCCCTGCTTTAGTGACGCGCCACCACCAAGTTATAGAGGAACTATTGCTGGCTTTCATAGGCATTTGGCAGCGGCGATAAAAAAGTGCGAGCAGCACCTCGCCCTTCTCTGCACGTTTCTGTAAATCAACCCTGCGCACAGCTGTAGAGACCACCCGATACGCTAAGCAGCAGCGCGCTTTCTCGGACGTGCAACGATAGCGGACACCGAGCACCAGGAGGCGGTTTGTGTCAGCGGTGTTCGTGGTCTGCAGCCCCTGCTGCAGTGACGCGCCACCACCAAGCTATAAAGGACCTATTGCTGGCGGTCATAGGCATTTGGAAGCGGCGACAAAAAAGTGCGAGCAGCAACTCACGCTTCTCTGCTCGCTTCTGCAAATCAACCCTGCGCACAGCTGTAGAGACTACCCGATACGCTAAGAAGCAGCGCGACTTCTCGGACGGGAAACGATAATGGACACCCACGACCAGGAGGCGGCTTGTGTCAGTGGCGTTCGTGGTCTGCAGCCCCTGCTTTAGTAACGCGCCACCACCAAGTTATAGAGGAACTACTGCTTGCTGTCATAGGCATTTGGCAGCGGCGATAAAAAAGTGCGAGCAGCACCTCGCCCTTCTCTGCACGTTTCTGCAAATCAACCCTGCGCACAGCTGTAGAGACCACCCGATACGCTAAGAAGCAGCGCGCTTTCTCAGACGGGAAACGATAGCGGACACCGAGCACCAGGAGGCGGTTTGTGTCAGCGGTGTTCGTGGTCTGCAGCCCCTGCTGCAGTGACGCGCCACCACCAAGCTATAAAGGACCTATTGCTGGCGGTCATAGGCATTTGGAAGCGGCGACAACAAAGTGCGAGCAGCAGCTAACGCTTCTCTGCTCGCTTCTGCAAATCAACCCTGCGCACAGCTGTAGAGACCACCCGACACGCTAAGCAGCAGCGCGCTTTCTCGGACGTGCAACGATAGCGGACACCGAGCACCAGGAGGCGGTTTGTGTCAGCGGTGTTCGTGGTCTGCAGCCCCTGCTGCAGTGACGCGCCACCACCAAGCTATAAAGGAACTATTGCTGGCGGTCATAGGCATTTGGAAGCGGCGATAAAAAAGTGCGAGCAGCACCTCGCCCTTCTCTGCACGTTTCTGCAAATCAACCCTGCGCACAGCTGTAGAGACCACCCGATACGCTAAGAAGCAGCGCGCTTTCTCAGACGGGAAACGATAGCGGACACCGAGCACCAGGAGGCGGTTTGTGTCAGCGGTGTTCGTGGTCTGCAGCCCCTGCTGCAGTGATGCGCCACCACCAAGCTATAAAGGACCTATTGGTGGCGGTCATAGGCATTTGGAAGCGGCGACAACAAAGCGCGAGCAGCAGCTCACGCTTCTCTGCTCGCTTCTGCAAATCAACCCTGCGCACAGCTGTAGAGACCACCCGATACGCTAAGCAGCAGCGCGCTTTCTCGGACGTGCAACGATAGCGGACACCGAGCACCAGGAGGCGGTTTGTGTCAGCGGTGTTCGTGGTCTGCAGCCCCTGCTGCAGTGACGCGCCACCACCAAGCTATAAAGGACCTATTGCTGGCGGTCATAGGCATTTGGAAGCGGCGACAACAAAGTGCGAGCAGCAGCTCACGCTTCTCTGCTCGCTTCTGCAAATCAACCCTGCGCACAGCTGTAGAGACCACCCGATACGCTAAGCAGCAGCGCGCTTTCTCGGACGTGCAACGATAGCGGACACCGAGCACCAGGAGGCGGTTTGTGTCAGCGGTGTTCGTGGTCTGCAGCCCCTGCTGCAGTGACGCGCCACCACCAAGCTATAAAGGACCTATTGCTGGCGGTCATAGGCATTTGGAAGCGGCGACAACAAAGTGCGAGCAGCAGCTCACTCTTCTCTGCTCGCTTCTGCAAATCAACCCTGCGCACAGCTATAGAGACCACCCGATACGCTAAGAAGCAGCGCGCTTTCTCAGACGGGAAACGATAGCGGACACCGAGCACCAGGAGGCGGTTTGTGTCAGCGGTGTTCGTGGTCTGCAGCCCCTGCTGCAGTGACGCGCCACCACCAAGCTATAAAGGACCTATTGCTGGCGGTCATAGGCATTTGGAAGCGGCGACAACAAAGTGCGAGCAGCAGCTCACTCTTCTCTGCTCGCTTCTGCAAATCAACCCTGCGCACAGCTGTAGAGACCACCCGATACGCTAAGAAGCAGCGCGCTTTCTCAGACGGGAAACGATAGCGGACACCGAGCAGCAGGAGGCGGTTTGTGTCAGCGGTGTTCGTGGTCTGCAGCCCCTGCTGCAGTGACGCGCCACCACCAAGCTATAAAGGACCTATTGCTGGCGGTCATAGGCATTTGGAAGCGGCGACAACAAAGTGCGAGCAGCAGCTCACGCTTCTCTGCTCGCTTCTGCAAATAAACCCTGCCTACAGCTGTAGAGACTACCCGATACGCTAAGAAGCAACGCGACTTCTCGGACGGGAAACGATAGCGGACACCGAGCACCAGGAGGCGGTTTGTGTCAGCGGTGTTCGTGGTCTGCAGCCCCTGCTGCAGTGACGCGCCACCACCAAGCTATAAAGGACCTATTGCTGGCGGTCATAGGCATTTGGAAGCGGCGACAACAAAGTGCGAGCAGCAGCTCACGCTTCTCTGCTCGCTTCTGCAAATCAACCCTGCGCACAGCTATAGAGACCACCCGATACGCTAAGAAGCAGCGCGCTTTCTCAGACGGGAAACGATAGCGGACACCGAGCACCAGGAGGCGGTTTGTGTCAGCGGTGTTCGTGGTCTGCAGCCCCTGCTGCAGTGACGCGCCACCACCAAGCTATAAAGGAACTATTGCTGGCGGTCATAGGCATTTGGAAGCGGCGACAACAAAGTGCGAGCAGCAGCTCACGCTTCTCTGCTCGCTTCTGTAAATCAACCCTGCGCACAGCTGTAGAGACCACCCGATACGCTAAGCAGCAGCGCGCTTTCTCGGACGTGCAACGATAGCGGACACCGAGCACCAGGAGGCGGTTTGTGTCAGCGGTGTTCGTGGTCTGCAGCCCCTGCTGCAGTGACGCGCCACCACCAAGCTATAAAGGAACTATTGCTGGCGGTCATAGGCATTTGGAAGCGGCGACAACAAAGTGCGAGCAGCAGCTCACGCTTCTCTGCTCGCTTCTGTAAATCAACCCTGCGCACAGCTGTAGAGACCACCCGATACGCTAAGCAGCAGCGCGCTTTCTCGGACGTGCAACGATAGCGGACACCGAGCACCAGGAGGCGGTTTGTGTCAGCGGTGTTCGTGGTCTGCAGCTCCTGCTGCAGTGACGCGCCACCACCAAGCTATAAAAGAACTATTGCTGGCGGTCATAGGCATTTGGAAGCGGCGACAACAAAGTGCGAGGAGCAGCTCACGCTTCTCTGCTCGCTTCTGCAAATCAACCCTGCGCACAGCTGTAGAGACCACCCGATACGCTAAGCAGCAGTGCGCTTTCTCGGACGGGAAGCGACAATGTACACCCACGACCAGGAGGCGGTTTGTGTCAGCGGCGTTCGTGGTCTGCAGCCCCTGCTTTAGTAACGCGCCACCACCCAGCTATAGAGGAACTACTGCTTGCTGTCATAGGCATTTGGCAGCGGCGATAAAAAAGTGCGAGCAGCACCTCGCCCTTCTCTGCACGTTTCTGTAAATCAACCCTGCGCACAGCTGTAGAGACCACCCGATACGCTAAGCAGCAGCGCGCTTTCTCGGACGTGCAACGATAGCGGACACCGAGCACCAGGAGGCGGTTTGTGTCAGCGGTGTTCGTGGTCTGCAGCCCCTGCTGCAGTGACGCGCCACCACCAAGCTATAAAGGAACTATTGCTGGCGGTCATAGGCATTTGGAAGCGGCGACAACAAAGTGCGAGCAGCAGCTCACACTTCTCTTCTCGCTTCTGCAAATCAACCCTGCGCACAGCTGTAGAGACCACCCGATACGCTAAGCAGCAGTGCGCTTTCTCGGACGGGAAACGATAATGGACACCCACGACCAGGAGGCGGTTTGTGTCAGCGGCATTCGTGGTCTGCAGCCCCTGCGTTAGTGACGCGCCACCACCAAGTTATAGAGGAACTATTGCTGGCTTTCATAGGCATTTGGCAGCAGAGACAACAAAGTGCGAGCAGCAACTCACGCTTCTCTGCTCGCTTCTGCAAATCAACCCTCCGCACAGCTGTAGAGACTACCCGATACGCTAAGAAGCAGCGCGACTTCTCGGACGGGAAACGATAGCGGACACCGAGCACCAGGAGGCGGTTTGTGTCAGCGGTTTTCGTGGTCTGCAGCCCCTGCTGCAGTGACGCGCCACCACCAAGCTATAAAGGAACTATTGCTGGCGGTCATAGGCATTTGGAAGCGGCGACAAGAAAGAGCGAGCAGCGGCTCACGCTTCTCTGCTCGCTTCTGCAAATCAACCCTGCGCACAGCTGTAGAGACCACCCGATACGCTAAGCAGCAGTGCGCTTTCTCGGACGGGAAGCGACAATGTACACCCACGACCAGGAGGCGGTTTGTGTCAGCGGCGTTCGTGGTCTGCAGCCCCTGCTTTAGTAACGCGCCACCACCCAGCTATAGAGGAACTACTGCTTGCTGTCATAGGCATTTGTCAGCGGCGATAAAAAAGTGCGAGCAGCACCTCGCCCTTCTCTGCACGTTTCTGTAAATCCACCCTGCGCACAGCTGTAGAGACCACCCGATACGCTACGCAGCAGCGCGCTTTCTCGGACGTGCAACGATAGCGGACACCGAGCACCAGGAGGCGGTTTGTGTCAGCGGTGTTCGTGGTCTGCAGCCCCTGCTGCAGTGACGCGCCACCACCAAGCTATAAAGGACCTATTGCTGGCGATCATAGGCATTTGGAAGCGGCGACAACAAAGTGCGAGCAGCAGCTCACGCTTCTCTGCTCGCTTCTGCAAATCAACTCTGCGCACAGCTGTAGAGACCACCCGATACGCTAAGAAGCAGCGCGCTTTCTCGGACGGGAAGCGATAATGGACACCCACGACCAGGAGGCGGTTTGTGTCAGCGGCGTTCGTGGTCTGCAGCCCCTGCTTTAGTGACGCGCCACCACCAAGTTATAGAGGAACTATTGCTGGCTTTCATAGGCATTTGGCAGCGGCGATAAAAAAGTGCGAGCAGCACCTCGCCCTTCTCTGCACGTTTCTGTAAATCAACCCTGCGCACAGCTGTAGAGACCACCCGATACGCTAAGCAGCAGCGCGCTTTCTCGGACGTGCAACGATAGCGGACACCGAGCACCAGGAGGCGGTTTGTGTCAGCGGTGTTCGTGGTCTGCAGCCCCTGCTGCAGTGACGCGCCACCACCAAGCTATAAAGGACCTATTGCTGGCGGTCATAGGCATTTGGAAGCGGCGACAACAAAGTGCGAGCAGCAGCTCACTCTTCTCTGCTCGCTTCTGCAAATCAACCCTGCGCACAGCTGTAGAGACCACCCGATACGCTAAGAAGCAGCGCGCTTTCTCAGACGGGAAACGATAGCGGACACCGAGCAGCAGGAGGCGGTTTGTGTCAGCGGTGTTCGTGGTCTGCAGCCCCTGCTGCAGTGACGCGCCACCACCAAGCTATAAAGGACCTATTGCTGGCGGTCATAGGCATTTGGAAGCGGCGACAACAAAGTGCGAGCAGCAGCTCACGCTTCTCTGCTCGCTTCTGCAAATCAACCCTGCGCACAGCTATAGAGACCACCCGATACGCTAAGAAGCAGCGCGCTTTCTCAGACGGGAAACGATAGCGGACACCGAGCACCAGGAGGCGGTTTGTGTCAGCGGTGTTCGTGGTCTGCAGCCCCTGCTGCAGTGACGCGCCACCACCAAGCTATAAAGGAACTATTGCTGGCGGTCATAGGCATTTGGAAGCGGCGACAACAAAGTGCGAGCAGCAGCTCACGCTTCTCTGCTCGCTTCTGTAAATCAACCCTGCGCACAGCTGTAGAGACCACCCGATACGCTAAGCAGCAGCGCGCTTTCTCGGACGTGCAACGATAGCGGACACCGAGCACCAGGAGGCGGTTTGTGTCAGCGGTGTTCGTGGTCTGCAGCCCCTGCTGCAGTGACGCGCCACCACCAAGCTATAAAGGAACTATTGCTGGCGGTCATAGGCATTTGGAAGCGGCGACAACAAAGTGCGAGCAGCAGCTCACGCTTCTCTGCTCGCTTCTGTAAATCAACCCTGCGCACAGCTGTAGAGACCACCCGATACGCTAAGCAGCAGCGCGCTTTCTCGGACGTGCAACGATAGCGGACACCGAGCACCAGGAGGCGGTTTGTGTCAGCGGTGTTCGTGGTCTGCAGCTCCTGCTGCAGTGACGCGCCACCACCAAGCTATAAAAGAACTATTGCTGGCGGTCATAGGCATTTGGAAGCGGCGACAACAAAGTGCGAGGAGCAGCTCACGCTTCTCTGCTCGCTTCTGCAAATCAACCCTGCGCACAGCTGTAGAGACCACCCGATACGCTAAGCAGCAGTGCGCTTTCTCGGACGGGAAGCGACAATGTACACCCACGACCAGGAGGCGGTTTGTGTCAGCGGCGTTCGTGGTCTGCAGCCCCTGCTTTAGTAACGCGCCACCACCCAGCTATAGAGGAACTACTGCTTGCTGTCATAGGCATTTGGCAGCGGCGATAAAAAAGTGCGAGCAGCACCTCGCCCTTCTCTGCACGTTTCTGTAAATCAACCCTGCGCACAGCTGTAGAGACCACCCGATACGCTAAGCAGCAGCGCGCTTTCTCGGACGTGCAACGATAGCGGACACCGAGCACCAGGAGGCGGTTTGTGTCAGCGGTGTTCGTGGTCTGCAGCCCCTGCTGCAGTGACGCGCTACCACCAAGCTATAAAGGAACTATTGCTGGCGGTCATAGGCATTTGGAAGCGGCGACAACAAAGTGCGAGCAGCAGCTCACACTTCTCTGCTCGCTTCTGCAAATCAACCCTGCGCACAGCTGTAGAGACCACCCGATACGCTAAGCAGCAGTGCGCTTTCTCGGACGGGAAACGATAATGGACACCCACGACCAGGAGGCGGTTTGTGTCAGCGGCATTCGTGGTCTGCAGCCCCTGCGTTAGTGACGCGCCACCACCAAGTTATAGAGGAACTATTGCTGGCTTTCATAGGCATTTGGCAGCAGAGACAACAAAGTGCGAGCAGCAACTCACGCTTCTCTGCTCGCTTCTGCAAATCAACCCTCCGCACAGCTGTAGAGACTACCCGATACGCTAAGAAGCAGCGCGACTTCTCGGACGGGAAACGATAGCGGACACCGAGCACCAGGAGGCGGTTTGTGTCAGCGGTTTTCGTGGTCTGCAGCCCCTGCTGCAGTGACGCGCCACCACCAAGCTATAAAGGAACTATTGCTGGCGGTCATAGGCATTTGGAAGCGGCGACAACAAAGTGCGAGCAGCGGCTCACGCTTCTCTGCTCGCTTCTGCAAATCAACCCTGCGCACAGCTGTAGAGACCACCCGATACGCTAAGCAGCAGTGCGCTTTCTCGGACGGGAAGCGACAATGTACACCCACGACCAGGAGGCGGTTTGTGTCAGCGGCGTTCGTGGTCTGCAGCCCCTGCTTTAGTAACGCGCCACCACCCAGCTATAGAGGAACTACTGCTTGCTGTCATAGGCATTTGGCAGCGGCGATAAAAAAGTGCGAGCAGCACCTCGCCCTTCTCTGCACGTTTCTGTAAATCCACCCTGCGCACAGCTGTAGATACCACCCGATACGCTACGCAGCAGCGCGCTTTCTCGGACGTGCAACGATAGCGGACACCGAGCACCAGGAGGCGGTTTGTGTCAGCGGTGTTCGTGGTCTGCAGCCCCTGCTGCAGTGACGCGCCACCACCAAGCTATAAAGGACCTATTGCTGGCGATCATAGGCATTTGGAAGCGGCGACAACAAAGTGCGAGCAGCAGCTCACGCTTCTCTGCTCGCTTCTGCAAATCAACTCTGCGCACAGCTGTAGAGACCACCCGATACGCTAAGAAGCAGCGCGCTTTCTCGGACGGGAAGCGATAATGGACACCCACGACCAGGAGGCGGTTTGTGTCAGCGGCGTTCGTGGTCTGCAGCCCCTGCTTTAGTGACGCGCCACCACCAAGTTATAGAGGAACTATTGCTGGCTTTCATAGGCATTTGGCAGCGGCGATAAAAAAGTGCGAGCAGCACCTCGCCCTTCTCTGCACGTTTCTGTAAATCAACCCTGCGCACAGCTGTAGAGACCACCCGATACGCTAAGCAGCAGCGCGCTTTCTCGGACGTGCAACGATAGCGGACACCGAGCACCAGGAGGCGGTTTGTGTCAGCGGTGTTCGTGGTCTGCAGCCCCTGCTGCAGTGACGCGCCACCACCAAGCTATAAAGGAACTATTGCTGGCGGTCATAGGCATTTGGAAGCGGCGACAACAAAGTGCGAGCAGCAGCTCACGCTTCTCTGCTCGCTTCTGCAAATCAACCCTGCGCACAGCTGTAGAGACCACCCGATACGCTAAGCAGCAGTGCGCTTTCTCGGACGGGAAACGATAATGGACACCCACGACCAGGAGGCGGTTTGTGTAAGCGGCGTTCGTGGTCTGCAGCCCCGGCGTTAGTGACGCGCCACCACCAAGTTATAGAGGAACTATTGCTGGCTTTCATAGGCATTTGGCAGCAGAGACAACAAAGCGCGAGCAGCAAATCACGCTTCTCTGCTCGTTTCTGCAAATCAAGCCTGCGCACAGCTGTAGAGACCACCCTATACGCTAAGGAGCAGCGCGCTTTCTCAGACGGGAAACGATAGCGGACACCGAGCACCAGGAGGCGGTTTGTGTCAGCGGTGTTCGTGGTCTGCAGCCCTGCTGCAGTGACGCGCCACCACCAAGCTATAAAGGAACTATTGCTGGCGGTCATAGGCATTTGGAAGCGGCGACAACAAAGTGCGAGCAGCAGCTCACGCTTCTCTGCTCGCTTCTGCAAATCAACCCGGCGCACAGCTGTAGAGACCACCCGATACGCTAAGCAGCAGCGCGCTTTCTCGGACGTGCAACGATAGCGGACACCGAGCACCAGGAGGCGGTTTGTGTCAGCGGTGTTCGTGGTCTGCAGCCCCTGCTGCAGTGACGCGCCACCACCAAGCTATAAAGGACCTATTGCTGGCGGTCATAGGCATTTGGAAGCGGCGACAACAAAGTGCGAGCACAGCTCACGCTTCTCTGCTCGCTTCTGCAAATCAACCCTGCGCACAGCTGTAGAGACCACCCGATACGCTAAGCAGCAGCGCGCTTTCTCGGACGTGCAACGATAGCGGACACCGAGCACCAGGAGGCGGTTTGTGTCAGCGGTGTTCGTGGTCTGCAGCCCCTGCTGCAGTGACGCGCCACCACCAAGCTATAAAGGACCTATTGCTGGCGGTCATAGGCATTTGGAAGCGGCGACAACAAAGTGCGAGCAGCAGCTCACTCTTCTCTGCTCGTTTCTGCAAATCAACCCTGCGCACAGCTGTAGAGACCACCCGATACGCTAAGAAGCAGCGCGCTTTCTCAGACGGGAAACGATAGCGGACACCGAGCACCAGGAGGCGGTTTGTGTCAGCGGTGTTCGTGGTCTGCAGCCCCTGCTGCAGTGACGCGCCACCACCAAGCTATAAAGGACCTATTGGTGGCGGTCATAGGCATTTGGAAGCGGCGACAACAAAGTGCGAGCAGCAGCTCACGCTTCTCTGCTCGCTTCTGCAAATCAACCCTGCGCACAGCTGTAGAGACCACCCGATACGCTAAGCAGCAGCGCGCTTTCTCGGACGTGCAACGATAGCGGACACCGAGCACCAGGAGGCGGTTTGTGTCAGCGGTGTTCGTGGTCTGCAGCCCCTGCTGCAGTGACGCGCCACCACCAAGCTATAAAGGAACTATTGCTGGCGGTCATAGGCATTTGGAAGCGGCGATAAAAAAGTGCGAGCAGCACCTCGCCCTTCTCTGCACGTTTCTGTAAATCAACCCTGCGCACAGCTGTAGAGACCACCCGATACGCTAAGAAGCAGCGCGCTTTCTCAGACGGGAAACGATAGCGGACACCGAGCACCAGGAGGCGGTTTGTGTCAGCGGTGTTCGTGGTCTGCAGCCCCTGCTGCAGTGATGCGCCACCACCAAGCTATAAAGGACCTATTGGTGGCGGTCATAGGCATTTGGAAGCGGCGACAACAAAGTGCGAGCAGCAGCTCACGCTTCTCTGCTCGCTTCTGCAAATCAACCCTGCGCACAGCTGTAGAGACCACCCGATACGCTAAGCAGCGGCGCGCTTTCTCGGACGTGCAACGATAGCGGACACCGAGCACCGGGAGGCGGTTTGTGTCAGCGGTGTTCGTGGTCTGCAGCCCCTGCTGCAGTGACGCGCCACCACCAAGCTATAAAGGAACTATTGCTGGCGGTCATAGGCATTTGGAAGCGGCGATAAAAAAGTGCGAGCAGCACCTCGCCCTTCTCTGCACGTTTCTGCAAATCAACCCTGCGCACAGCTGTAGAGACCACCCGATACGCTAAGAAGCAGCGCGCTTTCTCAGACGGGAAACGATAGCGGACACCGAGCACCAGGAGGCGGTTTGTGTCAGCGGTGTTCGTGGTCTGCAGCCCCTGCTGCAGTGACGCGCCACCACCAAGCTATAAAGGACCTATTGCTGGCGGTCATAGGCATTTGGAAGCGGCGACAACAAAGTGCGAGCAGCAGCTCACGCTTCTCTGCTCGCTTCTGCAAATCAACCCTGCGCACAGCTGTAGAGACCACCCGATACGCTAAGCAGCAGCGCGCTTTCTCGGACGTGCAACGATAGCGGACACCGAGCACCAGGAGGCGGTTTGTGTCAGCGGTGTTCGTGGTCTGCAGCCCCTGCTGCAGTGACGCGCCACCACCAAGCTATAAAGGAACTATTGCTGGCGGTCATAGGCATTTGGAAGCGGCGATAAAAAAGTGCGAGCAGCACCTCGCCCTTCTCTGCACGTTTCTGCAAATCAACCCTGCGCACAGCTGTAGAGACCACCCGATACGCTAAGAAGCAGCGCGCTTTCTCAGACGGGAAACGATAGCGGACACCGAGCACCAGGAGGCGGTTTGTGTCAGCGGTGTTCGTGGTCTGCAGCCCCTGCTGCAGTGATGCGCCACCACCAAGCTATAAAGGACCTATTGGTGGCGGTCATAGGCATTTGGAAGCGGCGACAACAAAGCGCGAGCAGCAGCTCACGCTTCTCTGCTCGCTTCTGCAAATCAACCCTGCGCACAGCTGTAGAGACCACCCGATACGCTAAGCAGCAGCGCGCTTTCTCGGACGTGCAACGATAGCGGACACCGAGCACCAGGAGGCGGTTTGTGTCAGCGGTGTTCGTGGTCTGCAGCCCCTGCTGCAGTGACGCGCCACCACCAAGCTATAAAGGACCTATTGCTGGCGGTCATAGGCATTTGGAAGCGGCGACAACAAAGTGCGAGCAGCAGCTCACGCTTCTCTGCTCGCTTCTGCAAATCAACCCTGCGCACAGCTGTAGAGACCACCCGATACGCTAAGCAGCAGCGCGCTTTCTCGGACGTGCAACGATAGCGGACACCGAGCACCAGGAGGCGGTTTGTGTCAGCGGTGTTCGTGGTCTGCAGCCCCTGCTGCAGTGACGCGCCACCACCAAGCTATAAAGGACCTATTGCTGGCGGTCATAGGCATTTGGAAGCGGCGACAACAAAGTGCGAGCAGCAGCTCACTCTTCTCTGCTCGCTTCTGCAAATCAACCCTGCGCACAGCTATAGAGACCACCCGATACGCTAAGAAGCAGCGCGCTTTCTCAGACGGGAAACGATAGCGGACACCGAGCACCAGGAGGCGGTTTGTGTCAGCGGTGTTCGTGGTCTGCAGCCCCTGCTGCAGTGACGCGCCACCACCAAGCTATAAAGGACCTATTGCTGGCGGTCATAGGCATTTGGAAGCGGCGACAACAAAGTGCGAGCAGCAGCTCACTCTTCTCTGCTCGCTTCTGCAAATCAACCCTGCGCACAGCTGTAGAGACCACCCGATACGCTAAGAAGCAGCGCGCTTTCTCAGACGGGAAACGATAGCGGACACCGAGCAGCAGGAGGCGGTTTGTGTCAGCGGTGTTCGTGGTCTGCAGCCCCTGCTGCAGTGACGCGCCACCACCAAGCTATAAAGGACCTATTGCTGGCGGTCATAGGCATTTGGAAGCGGCGACAACAAAGTGCGAGCAGCAGCTCACGCTTCTCTGCTCGCTTCTGCAAATAAACCCTGCCTACAGCTGTAGAGACTACCCGATACGCTAAGAAGCAACGCGACTTCTCGGACGGGAAACGATAGCGGACACCGAGCACCAGGAGGCGGTTTGTGTCAGCGGTGTTCGTGGTCTGCAGCCCCTGCTGCAGTGACGCGCCACCACCAAGCTATAAAGGACCTATTGCTGGCGGTCATAGGCATTTGGAAGCGGCGACAACAAAGTGCGAGCAGCAGCTCACGCTTCTCTGCTCGCTTCTGCAAATCAACCCTGCGCACAGCTATAGAGACCACCCGATACGCTAAGAAGCAGCGCGCTTTCTCAGACGGGAAACGATAGCGGACACCGAGCACCAGGAGGCGGTTTGTGTCAGCGGTGTTCGTGGTCTGCAGCCCCTGCTGCAGTGACGCGCCACCACCAAGCTATAAAGGACCTATTGCTGGCGGTCATAGGCATTTGGAAGCGGCGACAACAAAGTGCGAGCAGCAGCTCACGCTTCTCTGCTCGCTTCTGCAAATAAACCCTGCCTACAGCTGTAGAGACTACCCGATACGCTAAGAAGCAACGCGACTTCTCGGACGGGAAACGATAGCGGACACCGAGCACCAGGAGGCGGTTTGTGTCAGCGGTGTTCGTGGTCTGCAGCCCCTGCTGCAGTGACGCGCCACCACCAAGCTATAAAGGACCTATTGCTGGCGGTCATAGGCATTTGGAAGCGGCGACAACAAAGTGCGAGCAGCAGCTCACTCTTCTCTGCTCGCTTCTTTAAGTCAACCCTGCGCACAGCTGTAGAGACCACCTGATACGCTAAGCAGCAGCGCGCTTTCTCGGACGCGCAACGGTAGGGACACCCAGAACCAGGAGGCAGTTTGTGTCAGCGGCGTTCGTGCTCTGCAACCACTTCTTTAGTGACGCGCCACCTCAAGCTATATACGAACTACTGGTTGCTGTCATAGGCATTTGGCAGCGGCGATAAAAAAGTGCGAGCAGCACCTCGCCCTTCTCTGCACGTTTCTGCAAATCAACCCTGCGCACAGCTGTAGAGACCACCTGATACGCTAAGCAGCAGCGCGCTTTCTCGGACGCGCAACGATAGCAGACACCGAGCAGCAGGAGGCGGTTTGTTTCAGCGGTGTTCGTGGTCTGCAGCCCCTGCTGCAGTGACGCGCCACCACCAAGCTATAAAGGAACTATTGCTGGCGGTCATAGGCATTTGGAAGCGGCGACAAAAAAGTGCGAGCAGCAGCTCACGCTTCTCTGCTCGCTTCTGCAAATAAACCCTGCCTACAGCTGTAGAGACTACCCGATACGCTAAGAAGCAACGCGACTTCTCGGACGGGAAACGATAATGGACACCCACGACCAGGAGGCGGTTTGTGTCAGTGGCGTTCGTGGTCTGCAGCCCCTGCTTTAGTAACGCGCCACCACCCAGCTATAGAGGAACTACTGCTTGCTGTCATAGGCATTTGGCAGCGGCGATAAAAAAGTGCGAGCAGCACCTCGCCCTTCTCTGCACGTTTCTGTAAATCAACCCTGCGCACAGCTGTAGAGACCACCCGATACGCTAAGCAGCAGCGCGCTTTCTCGGACGTGCAACGATAGCGGACACCGAGCACCAGGAGGCGGTTTGTGTCAGCGGTGTTCGTGGTCTGCAGCCCCTGCTGCAGTGACGCGCCACCACCAAGCTATAAAGGAACTATTGCTGGCGGTCATAGGCATTTGGCAGCAGAGACAACAAAGCGCGAGCAGCAAATCACGCTTTTCTGCTCGCTTCTTTAAGTCAACCCTGCGCACAGCTGTAGAGACCACCTGATACGCTAAGCAGCAGCGCGCTTTCTCGGACGCGCAACGGTAGGGACACCCAGAACCAGGAGGCAGTTTGTGTCAGCGGCGTTCGTGCTCTGCAACCACTTCTTTAGTGACGCGCCACCTCAAGCTATATACGAACTTCTGGTGGCTGTCAAAGTATTTGGCAGCGGCGACAACAAAGTGCGGGCAGCACCTCACGCTTCTCTGCTCGTTTCTGCAAATCAAGCCTGCGCACAGCTGTAGAGACCACCCTATACGCTAAGGAGCAGCGCGGCTTCTCGGTCCCGCAAGGATAACGGTCACCAAGCACCGGGAGGCTGTTTGTGTCAGCGACGTTCGTGGTGTGCAGCCCCTGCTTTAGTAACGCGCCACCACCCAGCTATAGAGGAACTACTGCTTGCTGTCATAGGCATTTGGCAGCGGCGATAAAAAAGTGCGAGCAGCACCTCGCCCTTCTCTGCACGTTTCTGCAAATCAACCCTGCGCACAGCTGTAGAGACCACCTGATACGCTAAGCAGCAGCGCGCTTTCTCGGACGCGCAACGATAGCAGACACCGAGCAGCAGGAGGCGGTTTGTTTCAGCGGTGTTCGTGGTCTGCAGCCCCTGCTGCAGTGACGCGCCACCACCAAGCTATATTGGAACTATTGCTCGCGGTCATAGGCATTTGGCTGCGGTGACAACAAAGTGCGAGCAGCAACTCACGCTTCTCTGCTCGCTTCTGCAAATAAACCCTGCGTACAGCTGTAGAGACCACCCGATACGCTGAGAAGCAGCGCGCTTTCTCGGACGGGAAACGATAACGGACACCCAGGACCAGGAGGTGGTTTGTGTCAGCGGCGTTCGTGGTCTGCAGCCGCTGCTTTAGTGACGCGCCACCACCAAGTTATAGAGAAACTACTGCTGGCTTTCCTAGGCATTTGGCAGCGAAGACAACAAAGCGCGAGCAGCGAATCACGCTTCTCTGCTCGCTTCTACAAGTCAACCCTGCGCACAGCTGTAGAGACCATCCGATACGCTAAGAAGCAGCCCGCTTTCGCAGACGCGCAACGACAACGGACACCCAGAACCAGGAGGCGGTTTGTGTCAGCGGCATTCGTGGTCTGCAGATCTGCTGCAGTGACGCGCCACCACAAAGCTATAGAGGAACTATTTCTGGCTGTCATAGGCATTTGGCAGCGGCGACAACAAAGCGCGAGCAGCACCTCACGCTTCTCTGCTCGCTTCTGCAAATCAACCCTCCGCACAGCTATAGAGACCACCCGATACGCTAAGCAGCAGCGCGCTTTCTCGGACGTGCAACGATAGCGGACACCGAGCAGCAGGAGGCGGTTTGTGTCAGCGGTGTTCGTGGTCTGCAGCCCCTGCTGCAGTGACGCGCCACCACCAAGCTATAAAGGAACTATTGCTGGCGGTCATAGGCATTTGGCAGCAGAGACAACAAAGCGCGAGCAGCAAATCACGCTTCTCTGCTCGCTTCTACAAGTCAACCCTGCGCACAGCTGTAGAGACCATCCGATACGCTAAGAAGCAGCCCGCTTTCGCAGACGCGCAACGACAACGGACACCCAGAACCAGGAGGCGGTTTGTGTCAGCGGCATTCGTGGTCTGCAGATCTGCTGCAGTGACGCGCCACCACAAAGCTATAGAGGAACTATTGCTGGCTGTCATAGGCATTTGGCAGCGGCGACAACAAAGCGCGAGCAGCACCTCACGCTTCTCTGCTCGCTTCTGCAAATCAACCCTGCGCACAGCTGTAGAGACCACCTGATACGCTAAGCAGCAGCGCGCTTTCTCGGACGCGCAACGGTAGCGGACACCGAGCACCAGGAGGCGGTTTGTGTCAGCGGTGTTCGTGGTCTGCAGCCCCTGCTGCAGTGACGCGCCACCACCAAGCTATAAAGGAACTATTGCTGGCGGTCATAGGCATTTGGCAGCAGAGACAACAAAGCGCGAGCAGCGAATCACGCTTCTCTGCTCGCTTCTACAAGTCAACCCTGCGCACAGCTGTAGAGACCATCCGATACGCTAAGAAGCAGCCCGCTTTCGCAGACGCGCAACGACAACGGACACCCAGAACCAGGAGGCGGTTTGTGTCAGCGGCATTCGTCGTCTGCAGATCTGCTGCAGTGACGCGCCACCACAAAGCTATAGAGGAACTATTGCTGGCTGTCATAGGCATTTGGCAGCGGCGACAACAAAGCGCGAGCAGCACCTCACGCTTCTCTGCTCGCTTCTGCAAATCAACCCTGCGCACAGCTGTAGAGACCACCCGATACGCTAAGCAGCAGCGCGCTTTCTCGGACGTGCAACGATAGCGGACACCGAGCAGCAGGAGGCGGTTTGTTTCAGCGGTGTTCGTGGTCTGCAGCCCCTGCTGCAGTGACGCGCCACCACCAAGCTATATTGGAACTATTGCTCGCGGTCATAGGCATTTGGCTGCGGTGACAACAAAGTGCGAGCAGCAACTCACGCTTCTTTGCTCGCTTCTGCAAATAAACCCTGCGTACAGCTGTAGAGACCACCCGATACGCTAAGAAGCAGCGCGCTTTCTCGGACGGGAAACGATAACGGACACCCAGGACCAGGAGGTGGTTTGTGTCAGCGGCGTTCGTGGTCTGCAGCCGCTGCTTTAGTGACGCGCCACCACCAAGTTATAGAGAAACTACTGCTGGCTTTCCTAGGCATTTGGCAGCGAAGACAACAAAGCGCGAGCAGCGAATCACGCTTCTCTGCTCGCTTCTACAAGTCAACCCTGCGCACAGCTGTAGAGACCATCCGATACGCTAAGAAGCAGCCCGCTTTCGCAGACGCGCAACGACAACGGACACCCAGAACCAGGAGGCGGTTTGTGTCAGCGGCATTCGTGGTCTGCAGATCTGCTGCAGTGACGCGCCACCACAAAGCTATAGATGAACTATTGCTGGCTGTCATAGGCATTTGGCAGCGGCGACAACAAAGCGCGAGCAGCACCTCAAGCTTCTCTGCTCGCTTCTGCAAATCAACCCTGCGCACAGCTGTAGAGACCACGCGATACGCTAAGCAGCAGTGCGCTTTCTCGGGCGGGAAACGATAACGGACGCCCAGGACTAGGGGCGGTTTGTGTCAGCGGCGTTCGTGGTCTCCAGCCCCTGCTTTAGTGACGCGCCACCACCAAGCTATAGAGGAACTACTGCTGGCTTGGCTGTCATAGGGATTTCGCAGCGGTGAAAAAAAAAGTTAGAGCAGCACCTCGCGGTTCTCTACTCGTTTCTGCAATCAACCCTGCGCACAGCTGTAGAGACCACCTGATACGCTAAGCAGCAGCGCGTGTTGATTCTCGATTGCAGGGGAAAGCGCGTGCACGGTCACTTGGAAGAAGGGAAGAAAGAGCGCGGTTGTGTGCGGGCGCTCGTGCTTAATCGGAAGAAATAAAAGTTCAAGGCGTTCCGAACAGTAGCGTGGCGTCGGGTCTTCTCGAGTTTACATTTCTGGTGCCGTGAAACCCGGGAGAAGACCGGCATCGTGTTCTGACCGATGGACAAGCTCCGCAGTCAGCGAGGCGCTCTCCGTGGAGCCGTCACGAGGCTGCCGAAGGCAGCCACAGAGATCTACGAAAGCCCCTCGCCGTCTTTGCATGACCTGCAAGAGGCCATAGACCAGCTGGCAAGTAAAGAGCGCTCACTGAAAGAACTGGATGAGAAGATCGGGGAGGCACTCGAAGGCAATGAGTTCGACCAGGATATTGCCGACGTGATAGAATATTGTTACCCGTTGGTGTCGTGAATGACGACGACGACGACGAGGGACGTTTTTGTGCTCGGAAAAGAAGACGAGGATCCCGTCAGATTCCGGCTTGCTCTGCTATCTGCAGTAAACATTGGAATAGTGTGAATACGTTGTGTTCCCTCTTCGTAACATCTTTTGGTGGAGTGTGCGGACTCGTTCCCCTCCGGTGCCCCTGCTCTGCATCATCTCTCCTTGGACCCAAGAACCAGTTGGGGTTCCAAGCTCTACCAACCATTACGGAGCTACGCAGTGGGCGCACATATTCTGTAACAACCATGCAGCAAGGCACGCAAACATCCCCGCCAATGGCTCTTCCTCCCATCGTCATCTCCCAGCCGCGGGACCCCGGTAAGTTCTCTGGCACCGGTAACGTCGACGTTGACGACTGGCTGAGGATGTATGAACGCGCCTGCCTCCACAACAGGTGGGACCAGACGATCATGTTAGCCAATGTGAGTTGTTTTTTAAAAGAGCCCGCACTTGTTACTTAAAAGAGCCCTGTGGTGACGATGTGGTGAGTCACGTTATGTTTCACCAGCTGTTCCGTGTTGCGGGGCTTGCTGAGAGAAAGGAATTCGGCCAGGACGTGGTGGTAGGCAGATACTGGCTGGAAGGTGCAGATGCCAGATCAGCAGATGTTTGACTCCAAACCACGTACTTTGAGGGATGTGTTGTTATCCTTGAGGCAACGGTCACGTACGCTCACATCCCGGTTGAACTGGCTCAGAAAGGCTGCTCCGAGTATGGCAAAATTAACATTCGTTACCACGAAGACCCAGCGAAACAGGCGCCCGAGTCCGACGTCTATTGTCAGGGAGCGGAAGCCGTATGTAGCGATGGCAGTGTTGTTCACCTGCCTGCAGCTACGATACATTCTTATTCGCTACGTCGGCGATCCTCGGGGGTGGCTGGGACACTAGAGATTTCGGCTCCCGTGTCGACTAGCAGGCGCGAGTTGCTTACGCAGTCGACTACGAAGAACAGGCGGCTGGGTGGAGGGCCGATGTCGTAAGCCGCCGTTAACGACTGGCCCGAGCGCTTCCCGGAAACGAGCAAGGTTGAGTGCAGCGGTTAGCACCCGTGCCGAAACGATGGTGGTACCAGCAAACTCCGTCCTGTCTATCTCGTGACAGGCTTCTCTGGGAAGAGCTTGGCTGTCTTGAAGGGGATCGGTTGCGTCGTTGCTGGCCCTGTTGGAGAGCGCCAGACAGCAAACGTTGCTGCATGGTCCTGGTAAGTTGTTGCACTTTCTCCTCAAGGCACGACAGTCGATCTGGTTATTCGCGTGTTCTTGCAGCAATGGGCGCGAAGTTTGGAGTAGAGTATTCCGTGATGCCATCGGCCGGTTGCGCCAGTCGATCAAGGGACGTCTCATCTGAATAACCCGCGAGAACCACGTGCACCGACTGGGGCAGCCGTTGCAGAAAAAGTTCACGAAGTGGCCGTCCTGAAGCGCGTGCACACCTAGTAGTTGCCGCATCCGGTGCAGCAGTTGGGAAGGCCGTCGGTCGCCCAGCTCTTTCCGACGTAAGAGCTGCTGAAGTCTGCTTTCTTCAGGCGCCTCGAGGTGGTCCAGCACCGTCTTTTTGAGGGTGTCGTATTCCGCTTGTGTGGGGGGTGAAACCAAAATGCCGTCGATAGCGTCGGCGATTTCTGTGGGCAGGGCTGCGACGACGTGAAGGTACTTCGTCGACTGCGAGGTGATGTGACGGAGGTGAAAACGGGCCTCCACTTGGCTGAACCAAACTCTTGGATATTTAGGCCACAAATTTTGGTAGCTTCAGTTCTGTGGTGAAGACTGCAGGCGTGTAGGCAGCAGTGTTGTCGTCGGAGGGCGGCGTCTTCGTTAGAGCGTTGTGTGACAAGTGTGTGGCGCCCCCCAACCCTGATATTCGTTGGCTGCTAAGTTCAGTGGCCCCACCAGGCTCGGTGGGCAACATTGTGGGCGGCTGACCAATAAACACCGCCATTAGGGTGGCTAGAATGAAAAGGTGTGATGACCGCGGCGCCTTTCCCGCGGAGAGGGTGTTGCCCCGGTGCGTGCCTGCCGCTAGGGCAAAACAGGGCGCTGTCATCAGGGGCGCCGTCAGCGTTTCCACGGGGGAAAGCCAGTCCAGCGGCCAGCCTTCCCGGCAGCGACTGGACGCGGACTATTCGCGGTGTGTTTTGCTGCAGAATATTGCGTGTTGCGTGTAGCAGCTACCATGACATCGTAACTGCGCGGCCACGGCGCTTGCCTGACGATAATTAGGCGATGCACTAAAAGTGCTCGGTGAAAATAATGAGCCAGATAAGTCTTGCCTTGAAGTCGCCCCAGGTAAAAATGTTTTTCCTAGCTGGATTATTGAACCAGAAATTTCGCTCGCTATTCTAGCTAGAAATAGGTTTATAGCTAAAAATTGAGTTTCCGGTTCATTTCTAGCTGGATTGACATTTACTTCCAACTAGCATTTGTCAGGCCAGCTAGAAGAAAAAAACCCGCAAGTTGTAAATAATCGTTCTAGCTAGGCTAAGAATTTTTCGAGTGAGAAGCTGTCGAATAATCTAGTCAGGAATGAAGCCGGCAATTATGATTTCTTGCTAGACATGCTCTTTTTATTTTCAAGGGGAACGCGAAACAGCGCTTTCTGTTGTGCCACCCCGCTGAGCGAAACGTTCTTGGCTCTCATATCCTTGAACCACGTAAACAGGGCTTCCTCCAGCTTCTTGTGCAGGATATACGCCTCCTTGAGGTTATTTTTCTTCGAAGCAATTACAGAAGTAGTGGCACGGATGATGGCGTCATTTCCCTAAAAGATTGTGGAAAGGGTGCTGGCCAGGACGCCGGGCACTAAGGGATTGTTGAGTAATTTATCACTTAAAGTTCCGTGAAAACAAAACTATATGCGTCGTTTTTTTTTGTTTTTTTTTTTTGACGTGGGGCAATAATCTTCGTGGGGTTCTGTCAAAACACATTCAAAATTTCTCATTATTAGATCTATCTGTAGCTCGAAATACTTTGTCAAATCGGGAGTGGCGGGGAATCTATTTCGTTAGCTCGAGTTCATAAAAGCATTGAACCGTACAAGCACCTGCGGGGGAATTAGAATTTGCTTTTAGATCGGGTTTTCTTAGACCGAGTTTTGTAGTATTGTAGCACCGCTTATTGCATGCTACACACCTTTAATTTTTATTTGCATTTTGATTATAGAACGAATGAGAGCAAAGGCAAAAAACAGGCTTGCGTAACGTCAAAGAAGCAGCAGAACTGAACTGCATTCTGCTTCACGCAATAAAGTTTACTCGGCCAGGAACATGTTGCAGCTGTTTGTTTGGTTTTCGAACTACATTGAAAATGAAATGACTCCAGGACGTTGCATTTCAACGTATGCCATAATTTCATGTTGATTTGGCAGGTGTAAACGAATTTAGTCTTCTGCTTCCGTACGTAACTACGCCCACCACCAACAGCAACAACAACAACAAAAAAACGAGTGGCAAGAATAAACATGCCGCGTGATTCTAGAAGATAGTATAACGCTCACCTCGCTGGAAAAAAAAACAATATTTTCACATGAACCCCACAAAAAGCACTGTACCATAGATAAGCTCCCGCTCAGCGGCTTCAATGTGGCATTTCTCAAACGCCTACTTGCTTTCTGGCAGCGTAAAACTCGGCTGTGTTTAGCCGTGTCGCAAACCCCATGTTAGCAGTAGCGTAACAATAGCTTTGCCTTGTCTAAAGAACTATGGTATCAGCTAAAATTTGTAGAGCTCGGTAACGCGTTCCCGCCGGGTCGTGGCCGAGACGCGTAGCACGGAGAATGGGGGAACGGCGGCGCGAGCTGACGTCGCCCCTGACGACAGTACCGCCGCGCGGCATTCACGCAAACGGGGGCCAGCTCTTCCTCGCCGGTCATCACACCTTCCCATTCTAGCCACCCTACCGCCATGGAGGAAAGAACACCGCCGAGCACGGCTGTTTGCGGTCAGTCACCGTCACCACCAGCACGCTGCATGTCGTCTCTCGGCTGGAGGGTATCCCTACCCTGCCAGGTTCACGAACGCGGTGCTAAATCGTGACACTGGCGACGAGGGAAGAAGCCCGCGGAGCGGCCGAGGCCACTGAGAGCGCCGCCACCGAGAACGCCGAGACACTGCCCCCTCAAGCCAGCCGCCATTACGCCATGCAGTGATTTCCCTACACCCCCCTAGGGGGTGTGTAGACCCCCCCTAGTTTTTCTGGACACCCCCCTTGAATCCCCAAATTTCACTGTTGTCAGTCCCTGTATGGACCTTTTTCAATATCGATCTGCGCATGCGCGGGCTGCCTGTCTGCTATTCTAGGCAGTAGCCTCGGGCAAAATAAACAAAAGTGCGCCCCCCGAGCTTGCTGTTAGCGTTGCACGTATTTATTTCCTTTCTTCGACAGCTCATGGCAAGTTCGTATGTGCACACAAAAAAGGCCCTCAACAGGGTTTTGTCATCAGAAAGAAGCCGTCTTCTTCCCAACCATGTGAATGAGCTGATGAGCATAACTATCGAAGGTCCGGAGGTACCCGATGCGCGAGATGCTATTGACGTTGACCGACATGTTTTTAATCATTTCATCGCAAACGCGGTGCAGTGCTACAGCAAGAAGCCTAGACGGTTGTAAATAAGGTGCGTCGTTATGAAGTTCTAGTCTTCAAAAATGCGTACTTCTCCAATTTTTATTTCGGAATTTATTGCTTGGTTCTTTCATTCGCAATAAAAACGTTCTGTGTTTCTGTAAATGTATAAATAAAATTTCATGCTTTCGATATTCCAAGATTTTTTTCAGCGTCTTTATTTGGCCTAGTACCATTTGCCCGGTCATCAATTGCTTTTGTTTTTATGGACCCTGGATGATTAGCGCTGCTTTCACGCTGCGTCAAGTAAGACGTGTGCAAGTTTAATTATAAGAACTGCCAATAAATAACATCGATTCGTCAGAGGCCACTGGTACAGAGCAAGAACAAGCCCGTCAGGACGTACGAGCAAAGCATATATCGACAAGCACTCACCCAAAATTACTTCGACTGAGGCCGCCTTTGACTTGAACTAAGTGCAGTAAACACACATATAATTTACTTTCTTCATTGATTCGATGCCGTTCTTTGTTTACAACCGTAATCTTTGCAGAAGCTCTTTCAGCATGTACATTTAAAATGGGCAATTTGGCGAGGCGAAGTGCTACGAAAGCTAATCCTGGCGTTTTAATAAATCGGGAGCGTATAATCGGTGCCTGATTCGTGTAGTACCTAAACATTGTTTCAAGAACTCAAATTTCGTCTCTGCCCTGGTAACGAGTTCGAAAATGTCCTTATACGTTGAAAATTGGCGAGAAATTTAAAAAAAACTGAATGCGGACACCTTTCATCGTAAAACATGAATTTCTCTAAATTTGTTTCTTTCTTGATTGAATAGAAAGTACCGCCTCTCAGGTGTATATATATATATATATATATATATATATATATATATATATATATATATATGTATATATATATATATATATATATATATATATATATATATATATATATATATATATTGTCACAGACTTCGGACAGATTCCCGAGAAACATACACGGGGCATAACCGCATATCCATGTGGCCAATCTCTCCCTATCGGGGTATGTGCTCCAGTGGAAAGACGCTGGGCGGTGTCCAACGGAATCAAGAGGAGGTAGACGAAGACCGGGCTCCCGCTGGCTTTGCGCCATCAACCCGTCTTTCGCCCGGTGGCTACGGTGTCCTTTGTAAATACACCTCCTTCCTGACTACCCGTCTCCGCGTTGTTACGTGACATCTTTGGTTGATGTGCTGGACTTCCGGTTTCCTGTACCTCTCGCCAGTGCGCCTTCTTAACAACACGGAACTTCGGAGTGGGCGCATCGCTCGCGGCCCCGCGATGCCAACCAATGAGCCTGGATCGTCTTCACCGTTCATCGTTGTGTCCCACCCTCGGGACCCCGGCGACTTCACTGGGACGGACGACATTGATGTAGAAGATTGGCTCCGTAGGTTCGAACGTGTGAGTGCTCACAATAGATGGGACGACACCCTTAAGCTCGCCAACGCTGCTTTGTGCCTCAAGAAAACGGCTGAGACATGGTTTGACACTAATGAAGCACGGCTAACCAGTTGGGATGTTTTCAAAGAGCTTCGAAAGGTGTTCGGGAAGCCCGTGGGTCGCCTGCTTGCGGCAAAGCAAGAGCTCTCAACACGGGCTCAAACATCTACTGAAAGTTACGTCGCCTACATTTACGACGTTCTGGCCCTATGCTCCAAAGTTGACCCAGGAATGTCAGAAATGGACAAGGTTGGTCATATCCTTAAGGGCATCGCCGACGACGCCTTTCACCTGCTCATTTGTAAGGACTGCGCCACCGTTGATTCCATCATCAAAGAGTGCCGGCGATTTGAGCAGGCCAAGGTACGCCGTATAGCTCACCAAGTTGCCCGGCTCCCGCACACTGCTGCGACATCTTCCTGTGATGACGTCCATCTACCCGCTCCTGCTCCACGCAGGCCGGACCCTGTCGCCCCGTCTGCGGATATTACCAGAATCGTGCCCCGCGAAATCGAAGCTATGGTCCCGACCCCCACACTGCCATATGCAGATGATCGCTGCCAACTCCCTACGATCGCTACAATCCAGGCCGTCGTTCGCAATGAAATGGCAAGCATGGGCATCCATCAAGTGTGCAGTATCGGGCATCCCCATCCTCCTTTTACCCAACAGTTTTCGCCGACCACACACATGGGCCCCCAGGCGCCCTTTGGTAACCGCCGCCGCAATCCAGCTCAATGGCGAACGCCTGACGACAGACCAATATGCTTCAACTGCTCCCGTATTGGCCACATCGCTCGTTACTGTAGGAGCCGCTGGACTCCACCCCCGCCCAATGCGTCACCTCGTTACGGCTCTCGGCCTTTCTTCTACGGCTACACTCCCGATGCGCAGCACCGTACTTCCCCAACCTCGGATACCCAACACTTGAATGCAGACCCTGTGCACACCCGGTTCAACCGCTCACCCTCGCCCCAACGCCGCCAGTCCCGATCGCCGCAACCTCGCCTCTCGTCTCCGATTCCCCACCGTGCCGCCCGATACTCTCCGGAAAACTAGGCAGTGCAGCTCCCAGAGGTGATGCTGCATTCCCGACCCGGCCGGAAAATCCTCTACCTCCTCGTTCTGGAAAGCACAACTTATTAGCCCTTCACGTCGATGATGTATCGGCAACTGCTTTAGTCGATACAGGTGCGCAGTTGTCCGTCATGAGCTCGTCCCTTCGCCGCTGCCTACGGAAAGTCCTCACGTCTGCCCCGTCCCGTGTTTTGAGAGTTGCCGATGGTGGGATGACCACCGTAGCCGGAATGTGTACTGCGTGTGTTGGACTGGCCGGCCACCAAATCCCTGTTATGTTTGTTGTCCTGGACACGTGCCCTCATGATGTTATTATCGGCCTGGGCTTTCTCGCGGACCACGCAGCCTTAATCAATTGTGCCTCAGGTGTTCTTCGGCTCGAGCTACCGAGCCCCCTTGCTACTGATGTCGAACCTCAGTCCCGGCTTCGTTCCACTGAGCACATTCGCCTGGCCCCAAAGGCAGTGACCTACCTTCCGCTGACCTCGTCTCCGCCCGTGCCGGATGGTGATTACGTCGTTTCTCCGGTTACAGCCGTGTTGCTCGACCGACACGTGGCTCTCTCATTTTCGGTCGTAACAGTTGCCCAGAATCGGATCACACTGCCGTTACTGAATTTCGGTCTTTCGACACAAGTCCTTCCTCAAGGAATAGCGCTTGCCCAGCTTTCACCATTGGATAACTGCGAGATTTCTGCCATGGCCTTTGACTCAGCCCAAGTTGACAAAGAACACTACCACAACCTCGCAAAATCAGAGGAGTTTGTACGAATGATTTCCCCGGACCTTCAGCGCACCATGCTCACGAGCTTCGCTGCCTTCTTGCCAGCCATAGTGACACTTTTGACTTCGACGGCCGGCCCTTAGGTCAGACGTCCGTTGTGACGCATCACATAAACACCGGGGATGCAAGTCCGATACGTCGACGCCCATATCGCGTGTCTCAGACCGAGCGAGGTGTCATTCAGCGGGAAGTTGACGAAATGCTCAGAAGGGATGTTATTGAACCCTCCTCTAGCCCATGGGCATCACCGGTTGTTTTGGTGAAAAAGAAGGACGGCTCATGGCGCTTCTGTGTTGATTACAGGCACTTGAACAAAATTACCAAGAAAGATGTATACCCGCTCCCTCGAATTGATGACGCCCTCGACTGCCTACATGGTGCCTCCTACATTTCATCCATCGATTTGCGGTCCGGATACTGGCAAATAGCTGTTGACGAAAAAGACAGAGAAAAAACCGCTTTCGTAACGCCTGACGGTTTGTACCAATTAACAGTCATGCCATTCGGACTGTGTAACGCGCCGGCCACATTCGAAAGGATGATGGACTCTCTTCTTCGCGGGTTCAAGTGGACAGCTTGCCTTTGTTACCTGGACGACGTCGTTTGTGGACGACCCACATTTGAGACTCACCTGCAACGACTCTCGGACATTCTGGGTGTTTTTCGTAGAGCCGGTCTGCAACTGAACTCCAAAAAGTGTCATTTCGGTTGCCGCCAAATCACGATTCTCGGCCACCTAGTCGACTCCGCCGGTGTTCAACCCGATTCTGAGAAGATACGCGCCGTTAAAGACTTCCCCATTCCGCGTTCAGTGCACGACGTGCGCAGCTTTCTAGGGCTGTGCTCGTACTTCCGCCGTTTTGTCAAGGATTTCGCTGCCATCGCTCGCCCCCTCACTGATCTTCTTAAGAAGGATGCAGCGTTCTCTTGGGGCCAAGCGCACGAGTCGGCTATTTCCGCGCTCATCGGCCACCTATCGAACCCGCCCGTCCTGGCTCACTTTCACAGCTCTGCTCCGACGGAAATCCGCACGGACACCAGCGGCCATGGAATAGGGGCGGTGCTAGCCCAAACAAAGGTGGTCCTCGACCGGGTGATAGCTTACGCAAGCCGCCTATTGTCTCCATCCGAGCGCAACTACTCAATAACCGAGCGTGAATGCCTTGCTCTGGTGTGGGCCGTCGGCAAATTTAGACCATATCTGTACGGCAGGCCGTTTACCGTTGTAACCGACCACCACGCCTTATGCTGGCTTTCTTCTTTGAAAGATCCCACAGGTCGGCTTGCTCGCTGGGCTCTATACCTCCAAGACTTTGATTATTCAGTTGTGTACAAGTCCGGTAAACTGCACAGAGATGCCGACTGTTTATCTCGTTATCCCGTCGGCGAGCCTCGCACTGATGAGCTCGACACAGATATTTGTGTCTATTCTTTGTCGGACTTCAAAGACATCGGGGACCCCCAGCGCCGTGATCCGACGTTTCGGCCTATTATCGACCGTCTCCAATCACAGCCAACGCACCCTTCTCTGAACGCGTTCGTGCTGCGGGATGGTATCCTATACCGCCGCAACTACCGGGCTGATGGACCTGACCTGCTTCTGGCGGTACCCGAGCAACTTCGCTCGGATGTCCTCCGCCAGCTCCACGACGTCCTGATGGCTGGCCACCTTGGCGCCGCTCGCACTTATGACCACGTCCGCCGACGATTTTACTGGCCAGGGCTCTACCGGACTGTGCGTCGCTATGTCGCGGCGTGCGATCCTTGCCAACGTCGAAAAACGCCTCCATTACGTCCCGCCGGCCAGTTGCAACCTTTGGACATTCCCACCGAACCATTTTATCGTGTTGGTTTAGACCTTTTAGGCCCCTTTCCGTTGTCCTCCTCCGGAAATCGTTGGATTGCGGTAGCCACAGACCATACACACTAAACTTTTTTACACCCTTTTAGCCAAAAAGGGTGTAGCATAAGTGTGAAAAGGGTGTTGGGAGGCCTTACACCCTTTTTCTTGAGTCTCAACACCCTTTTCCTAGCTCTACGCCCTTTTTTTGAAAAAAAGGGTGTTGATCAACTTCCACACCCTTGGTTTTTCTTAGGGTGTTGAAAGGGTGTGGAAAAGGTGTTCAGCTGTTCATTTAATAAGGCCGTGTTCGGATGCATAATAGCACTGTAAAGAAGAAGACATTTCCTCGTATACTCCTCCACTCGCAAGAAATTTCCAAACGCAAAAAAAAAATTGCTCTTATGCAATGATCGCTCGTTTCCTTATTCGGTGCACCACATGCCCCAACTTTAGCTTTGGCACGTGAAACACCAGTTTGAACCTTCAAAATTAAGAAGACTGTAGTCGTGTGGCGAAAAGGATGTTTACCAACTGCAACACGCTTGGCTTTCTGTAGGTTGTTGAAACGGTGTGAAATAGGTGTTCAGTTGCAAAAAAATAACAGCGGAGCTGGGGGTCGACCTAGTTTCTTCCGGTGTTGCTAAGTTTTGTTATGTTTGCTAAGCTTTACAATGTTCTTGCTAAGCCAGGATGACCGCTCAGGGATGAGGCCAAATTTAACCGGATTTTAGAAGGTTGTTCCAGTGTGCCCCCTCCCCCCCCTCCCCATTTCCAGGAGATCCAAGAGGGAAACAAGGTAGGTCGGCCCCCCGCGTTGCTGTTTCTCCAGCCTTGCACCACTATTGCAAGGTGCGCGAATTTTTTTACCTTTTAGAATCCAAAAAAGATTAGCACCTTTGAAATGGTACAGTAAGAGGTGCGGACACGCATACGCCCCTTGTGCTCACACTCTAACAAGCTCGAAAGCCGACTTCACTGTTATAATACCCTATCTGCGGTGGTGCACCCTTTACAGGTGCCCCAGTAATTTTTCTTTGTATTTTTTTGCTAATTGCTCCGAAACTACCTCCTGAAGCTTAAAGAGCTTCACTGGTAATAAATTATGCCAATTCATATTGGTGTAAACATCGTGAGGTACAACCCCCCCCAACCCGCTTGTAGAGAATGTTTAGTCCACCCGTGTAAACAGGTACAAAATGCCTCCAAAATTGGAAGTCTCTCCATCTTTTTTCTTCGTTGGCGGTCTTTTCTTACACCCTTTTTTAAGTGCGAATGCACTTTATAAGCGACCCCAAACCATCCACCGCCGCCGGCGGCGGCGGCGGCGGCGGCGTTCGCAGTGCTCCTCTATATTTAAAAAAGAAACAGCATCCGGCGCCAGGTTTCGATCTGAGGACTTTGCGGCCGCAGCGCGACGCTCTACCGACCAAGCCACGGAGGCGACGGTGATATCAGTGTTAGTGACGCGCCTTATATCTCTAACGCATTCAAACTACGTCGTCAGCGGCGTGCGTTGGCGACTCAGCGGCGTTATAGCGGCTTGATAACTGCGTGGTGTACACGTGATACTACAAACCCGATGGAAGAGATGGAAGAGAAGGCGGCGAGGCGGTGGGCTGCGGGGGCCGAGCGCAAGCGCCGCAAGCGGGCCGACAACCGTGCATTCGCACTTTCACATTCTCCCCCTCGGGGAAATGCGGGGGAATTTTTTTACGCCCTTTTTCTTAGTTTCGAACACCCTAATTTGTAGCTCTACACGCTACTGGGAAAAAGGGTGTTGAAATAATGAACACCCTTTTTGAAGGGTGTTGAGGTGGCAGGGAAGATTTGTATGGTATTTAATAAAATTCTATAAGTTACGGATCAAAAAAACTAACGCGTAATTAAAAAGTTTTTGCAAATCCGCGTGTTGATTTGTATATTCTCGTAGTAAAATCCATACTTCCAAAATTATCGCTAAAATATTAGTTTTTTGCGACAAGCCCACCGACTCCATCTGGGGGCTTTCCTCTGCTGGGTGTAAAAGCAAGAACAGCACATGTATTTCTAAGTAAGTATGCACTCCCTGTACCGCTTGCATCCCGTGTTCCAACTGTAACTTGTACGTATTGGCTGTTTGTGTTGAATGCTGCGCGCTCCGCCGTTTGACATTGCCTATGCGCATGCCATCACCTCAAAAAAAGGGTCTGAGACTCATCACCCTTTTTTTAGGGTGTTGAGCATCCTCAACACCCTTTTTTAAAGATGTTGAGCTCAACACCCTTTTTTCATCCATACACCCTTTTTTTGCCAAAACACCTTTTAAAGGTGTTAGCCATGGGACAAGATTTTTACACCCTTTTCGGCCAAAAAGGGTGTAAAAAAGTGTAGTGTGTACTACCCGCTACGCTATCACCCGTGCGCTCCCAACGAGTTGTGCTACAGATGTCGCCGATTTCCTCCTAGAGGACGTCATCCTGCGTCATGGTGCCCCGCGACAGTTGCTCACGGACCGTGGCCGGTACTTTTTGTCACAGGTTGTCGAGGACCTTCTCCGCTCTTGTGAAACAAAGCACAAACTGACGACTGCATACCATCCTCAAACAAATGGCCTTACTGAGCGGCTCAACAAAACGCTCACTAACATGCTTGCAATGTACGTTTCCACAGACCATCGAGATTGGGACGTTACATTACCTTATGTCACATTTGCTTATAATTCCTCCCGGCACGACACGGCTGGATATTCTCCTTTCTTCCTTATTTCTGGTCGTGAGCCTACTTTACCGTTCGACACCACCCTACCGACTTCAAGTGAGCCGACCACTGCATATGCTCGTGTGGGATAACATAACTTTAATGTTTCCGCACTGAAGGTTCTACAACAACTGCCCCCCGAATCGGGGCACACACACAGTTTTCTTGCTTCTTTCGGGCGAGAGTGTTCTTATCGCCGGCGCCCGTGTTTAGAGGTATCGACGCGACGCGCAGGCGCAGAAGCGGCGCCGAACCGTTTCGCCACACCACCCCCCCACGCAGATAGGAGCCGTCAGGGTTGAAGAGGTTTGGGGACCCGCACCTGGCGTCCAAAGCGGGTGGTCTAAGGTGTGGGCCTAGGCGTTGCGGGCTGTTGTGGGCGAATTACGGGAGGCGTGTGGGAGTTGGTGGTCTCCTGGGAAAGGATGTATGATGGCTTTAGGCGGTCGATGGAAACACGAACGTCCTTTCCACTGATTTGCAGGGTGAATGTTTTGTCGTCACGACGAATGACTTTATATGGTCCAGAGTAAGGTGGTCGGAAAGGTGCGCGTACAGTGTCGTCGCGGAGGAAGGCATGCGAGCATGTTGCCAAGTCCTTAAACACAAACGGGGTCGGCTTGGTGTGGCGTGCCGCTGGTGACGGGCGCCGCGCGCCCATTGTGCGACGGAGCCGAGCGATGAAGTCTGCAGGGTCCGAGCTGGTTACGTCAGTAGTCGGAGTGGAGAGGAGTTCTCCAGGTAGGCGAAGCGGCTCCCCGTAGACAAGTTCCGCGGGCATGGCTTGAATGTCCGGCTTGAAAGTTGCGCGCAGACCAAGAGCGACGGCGGGGAGAGCTTCGAACCAGGTTGAGTGAGGGTGACACATGATGGCTGCCTTGAACTGCCGGTGAAACCGTTCAATCATCCCGTTGGCGCAAGGGTGGTAGCTAGTTGTCCGTGAACGTTCGAACCCGGTGGAGAGCCCGAGGAGCCTGAAGAATTGTGATTCGAATTGCCTTCCTTGATCGGTTGTGACTCGACGAGGAGTGCCGAAGCGTGAAATCCAGCCGGAGAAGAAGGCTGATGCGACGTCTTCTGCGGTGATCCTTTCGAGCGGCCACACCTCGGGCCAACGAGTGTAACGATCAATGGCGGTGAGGCAAAACGGTAAGGGCCGGCTGGTGGAAGGGGTCCAATGATGTCGATGTGGACGTGCTGAAACCGTTCCGGCGGGAGGGGGAATTCTCCGAGTGGCGAGGTGACGTGCCGGGTGATTTTGGCGCGCTGGCATTCCCGTTGGCTGGCAGTCCCGTTGCATTGAGGGCCACGCGTACCGGTCAGTCACAAGGCGTGTAGAAGCTCGGATGCCGGAATGACTGAGGCTGTGTAACTGGTTGAAGATGCTTTGGCGATGCAAAGAAGGGACGTATGGTCTCACTCATCCTATTGATATGTCACAGTAGAGAGCGTCCGTCGACCCAGGGATGGTAACTTTTTGAATTTGAAGGGAGGAGCCATTCTCGAGGAGCTGCTGGAGTTCGGTGTCCGTTTTCTGAGCTTCGGCGAGGGCATCGGTCGTAACGGTTGGCAGCTCGACAGCCGAGACGCGGGAAAGTGCGTCGGCGACCACGTTTTCCTTTCCGCTGATGTGTTGGATATCTGTGGTGAACTGAGCGATGAAGGACAGTTGGTTCTGCTGGACCGGTGGAAGCTTTTCGCGGCGTTGGGAGAAGGCGTAAGTGATAGGTTTATGGTCGGTGTATATGGTGCAGTGCTGTGCCTCGAGGATGTGGCGAAAGTGTTGGACTGCTTCGTAGATGGCAAGAAGCTCTCTGTAGTAGGCTGGCCAGGTCGTCTCCGCAGGGGCGAGGTTGCATTGACGATGCTGCCGGAAGGCGGGGGCGGCTTCGGAGAAGAGAGTTTCTTCGAGAAGAACGCCAAGGGGCGCCAGTTGTTTCCCACGCGCTGCATGAGAGAGGCTCCGACGGCGGTGCTAGAGGCATCTGTGAAAAGACCCAGGGGCGCCTCTGGCTTGGGATGGGATAGCAGCGTAGCGTTGCAGAGGGCAGTTTTGCAGTCTTCGAACGCTTGCGTTAAAGGAGTACTGACACGAAATTTCAAAGCTGAGATAACTATGTAAAACGCTTCCTTTTTATCAGGAGATATCTCCCAGCAAGTTTCAACAGCAACCGTTCAGCGAAACATATTTAAAATCCATTTTAATCTTCGCCCGCACGAGAAAGGCCAGAGCGGGTCGACGTGACATCATCTGCTACGTGCCCCAAACTGTCGACGTCGGGGCTCCCGTGACGAAGCCGATGCGCTGGGTGTGGTTGGCGCGCGCTGCTCGGGCGTGTGTACACGTCATGGTTTTGGGACTGACGTCATGCTGCCAGGGCCTGTGGGGACGGCGAAGACCTCGGCCGGTCTGGGCGCGCGCGTGCGCTCGCTCGCGCGCGCTTCCAGAGAGGCAGCGATACGGCAAGAATGGTGACGCCATGTGATACATGCTGTCATGGCGGTCGCTCGGCGTTTTTTTTGTCGACACCGAAACTGGCACGAATAAACGACGCCGTAAATGAATGTTTACGCTGCGCTCGACCGCCTAATCTGTCATTCTATGATTAGTGGGCTGGTAGGCACGCATAGCAGCGAAAAAAACGTAACATCAAAATTTCGTGTCAGTACTCCTTTAAGGCTGGGGTCCAAGTGACAGGATGGTTGCCGCGTTGGCCGGCCAACGCATCATGGAGAGGGGCCTGATATGTGGCCGCTTTAGGCACGAAGCACCTGTAAAAGTTGAACATGCCCAGGAAACGGCGGAGGTCTTTCGCCGTGGCAGGCAGCGCGTAGTTTTGAAGGGCCAGGATGCGGTCAGGCAAGGGTCTAGTTCCTTCTGAAGAGATTTCATGGCCAAGAAACGTGACGACGGGGGCGCCGAGCGTGCTCTTCTGAACGTTTATGAGTAAGCCGCGTTCTTCGAGACGCTGGAACAGTTGACGAAGGTGTTGGCGATGTTCCGTTTCGTTGCGGGAGAAGATCAAGATGTCGTCTAGGTAGACGAAACAGAAGTCCAGGCCGCGGACGACGTTGTCGATGAAGCGTTGAAAGGTTTGTCCCGCGTTGCGGAGACCAAAACTCATGAAAGGGAATTCGAATAGCCCTTTACGGCCCAGCCCACACAAACGTGTGGGTCAACAAGTTCGTTTACTAAGTGGCACCTTTTTCGGTTTCGGTTTCACAGCCCTGGGTAGTCGCTGCGAACGCTTCCGAGACTTTATTGGTTTCGGTAGTTCACTCATTTCGCCACCAGGGGGCGCGAAACCGCAGATTAAAAACGGCGCTCAAGCCGGAGCAATAACGTTAGCCGCCTTCAAGATGAAAACTGGTATTTCTTCTTGCTATTCTCGTATTTTCTGAATAACAAGCGCAAGACACGACTTGCAGGACTTGGAAAAACATGATCGGCTAAAAAATACACCCGTTCCCTTCGTATGCGTTCCGTCATCACGCTTGAAAAATGCACCCACACAGATGTGTTGGCTGGGCTTTCGTCGTAACGAAAATTTTGCTGGGCGGTACTAGGGTCCCTAGAAATTGTGCTAGTCTGCCGTCCGCGCGCTTTCTCTATGGGAAGCCGTGTCCGCGCCGCTGATGCACGCACAGCGCTGCGCAGAGGGCGCTGCGAGCAATCGGAGCGCCCGAGCGGCCGGAGCAAGAGCGGCCGCAGGCCGGCCTGTGCCGCGCGCTATACTGCCGCTCTGCCGCGGAACGCGAGCGCAAATCGAGGTTTGTCGGCCACTTAGAGCGGTGAAATTTAATGGTACGAGGTACATCAGCTCACAATTGAAGGTACGATAGTACTATAAGACCTTTTAGTTTCACGCCCCGAGTTTTTCGCGAATTGGGCTACGGAGCCTCTTTGCAGCCGTTGAATTTCGCGAGTGAGACCGAAGGTTGAAACCGCAGCAACCAGCGTAGCCGTTTCACTACCACCGCTTGGACCATTATTAAAGTAAAGCTTTCTATGTCTCACTGGTGGACTATGTCGCCTCGAAAAAGCACTGCGGGAAAGCCAACTGTCTCTGACGACGGTGATGTTTGTGAGTAAAGTGAGAGGGAAAAAAAAACGCTTCCCGTGATCAGAATTGAAGCTGGCTCCATCGCGTTTTGAAGCCGACGTCTATCTCAATGCGCAATTCCAACATGTTCAAAGCAATTTGGATTTGGAGAGGAGTGCATGGACGTGCGCATGTAATTAGTCAGAAAAATTATCCACTCCTCCACTCCGCAACGATGGTTGAACTCGAAGCTTTCTTCGCGTGAAATCAAATGGCAAAGGGTCGATTTCAAATCCGGCGCGATCATAAGTCCAAAATGCGTGCGAGTCAAAGTGAAAGCTCAATGAGTCAAAGTCAAAACTCAAACGACAAGGAAGCGCTCACAAGAAAGCTTCGCGTTCAACCACCAATGTTCAGACAGTGAGATACCGTTCAAAAAGAACTCCCTGCGGCACCAGAAGCTGTGTTTGTTCCACATCGAAACTACCGGGTCATTCCCGAACGTCATTGACGGTGACAAGCACGCAGCCGGCTGGTAGGCTGAAAAGAAGAAAAGCGAAAGCTTGAGTAAAATGTGCCAGCAAAAACTTGTTCCTATATACTTTGGGCAGAGTGCGGGGGGAGGGGGGATAAAGCAAGGTATATATGGTCATGACAGTATAAATAAACCTCACTATTTTTACTCCTTGGTTTCAAACAGCCACGATTATATGATTGGCCATAACACAAATATTCTCCAGTTTTGCTTTCACCGCGTGCGTCTCGCAATTCTCTCCGAGTGTGTGGGTGATCAAAAAGAACCTGTGTAATGACTTGCAAGCGAAGTTACTGATTTGCAGCCTGGTTTTATTAAAAATCAGTTTCACGTACCCAATGCTGGCGAATGTTTCAAATCGTGGTATTCACGAAAATTACAGGCACGCAGAAGAGGTTTGATAGTACCCAAATTTTTGAAAATTTCGAGGTAAGCGGAGTGTTGGGTTAAGCGAAATGCGAAAAATGTATGGACAGATCACTGGAATAAGAGCTAGTGCTGGTAACAAACGCTCCAATGCACAGGGACGCTTCCGGAATACAGGCAAAAATAATTTGCAGAAAAAACAATTTTTTTAGGTATTGCGGAAAAAGAACTGCGTGATGCTCGCCTGTTTCGCGTTCGCATCTGGTCCGAAAAAAGTGTTCTCGAGCTTCTCAATGCCGCATCAACTGTTGGTCGCCAAGGCTATATTCTATCTTTGCTGTGAAGCAGGCAAAGCATATGTTTTTCTTGTTCCTGCCGTTTTTGGGACTTTTTGAGACACGTCGTCGTCCACATGATCAGAAGCGTCTTCCCCAGCTATATCAACAATGTAGGCGTCGGACAGCACTCCACTAACGGGACATCGGCCGCGCACAGTGCGTACCCCGTGCAAATTTGCCGTTCGCGACGGTGTTCGGCGCGTAATGGGAGCTAAGCTTTAACCGGGAGCTTATCAGCTGCCTGCAGCGGATGTTGCATTGCGTCCTATTGTCAACATTTCGAGATATCCGTGATCCCCGAAAAGACGTTTGGAGACAAAGGGTGGAAAATGTGCCTATGGCAGGTATATGCACGGCAAAAAAAGGTTTCGACTTAACCGATATTCGAGATATCCGAGTTCGAGTTATGGAGAAATCACTGTATCTGATGACTGAAGGTGATAAAACTTCGTATGCATGTGCACACGTCTTGTTTTTTTTATTCGGCATTTACATTTAACAGATTCCCAGCTGACTGGACGTAACTGAGGGGGCCGCGAAGACGTGCGAAGACGTGGGCCTCCAGATCAACGATGCGAAAGGTCAGGAGGCACCGGTTCGAGCTGTTTTATTTACATACACGTACAGGGGACAACATCTTGGGAAACTTGCAAAGAAAGACGGTTCCAAAGAGCCATAGAAAAAAGCGGAGCGCCGCCACACACATTTTCACGCGCTGACTAATCCATCAGTTAACAACGGCGGGGGTATTCACAAAGAACGGCTGTTTGGTAGCTGAAGTCCCGCATGATATTTCCAAGCTGGAAAACGATGCCTTGCCGGCAGTGTTCCCGAAGCCCCCGAGTATGTGTCGAAATCGGTTCGACACATACTCGGGGGCTAGCATAGCGACACGATTCCGCGGTTTTTACAAGGCCCGATCCTTCATAATACGCGAAAACGTACTCCTGTCACTTCACGCTCCGGTTAAAACACTTCGTACTGGTAACAACCAACTTATTTGGCTAATCTGGTTTGTCGACAGAAACGAATAGGGTTCGAAAATCGGCAGTTAAAATGGGCTGAACCCGCCCAGAAATAGGGCAGAACTACGAAGGCAGCAGCGGCACGGCAGAGCGCCGTCCGCCGCTGCCCATCGCGCCGGCCGGCCACCGCGCTCCGATTGACTGCAGCGCCGCCGCTGCATGCATCACGGAGGAGCCCCCTTCGCGGCCGGCGGACGGCAGACTAGCACAATTTCTAGGGACCCTAGCGGTACAGGGTGGCGGGCTCGTGCACTGCAGCGCTAGCGATAAATAATTTTTTCTTGCTTCGTTGGTGTCTCATTTATTCGCGGTTTTGCGCTGGCTCGTTGGTAATGTTTTCTTGCGGCTTAACCTTGGACTAGTCCGTAATTACTTCTGATAATAAGTAAAAATGCAGTTTTTTTTGTGCCTGATGCCGTTTTTAAGATTTTCTTACTACGCGCAGATCATACGAATAGAAGCCCAGCCCACACATATGTGCGGGTTTGTTTTCCGTATGAAATACTCTGAGCTTTCCATTTTCTTTTGCCGAAGTATCATTACGAAGGGGTAAATACACAAAATTTAATTACTTGTGGCCATTTTTTCTAAAATCTTTTTGCTGGGCAGGAAAGGGATAGGCCGAAGGGCGTGATAATTGCGGTCTTTGGGACGTCATCCGGGTTGACAGGAATTTGTGTGTAGGCCTTTACGAGGTCCACCACTGAGAAGATAGTGCTGCCGTGTAAGCGGTGAGCAAAGTCTTGTATATGACGGACGGGGTACCTGTCGGGGACGGTGCGGGCGTTGAGGGCGCGATAATCTCCGCAGGGGCGCCAGCCATTGGTCTTCTTTGGTACCAGATGAAGCGGTGAGGCGTAAGGTCCCTCCGAGCGGCGGGCAGTACCTTCGCGGAGCATGGCTTCGAATTCGGCCTGTGCGATTCGTAGGCGGTCCGGGGCTAGGCGACGGGCGCGGTGAGACCGGGGGGCCGGGAGTAGTGCGGATGTAGTGCACGGTTGAGTGGCGCACCTCTCGCGGACGCCCGCTAGGTCGAGTCAGGTCGGGAAATTCTGCGAGGATGGCATGGTGAGTGCCTTGACGTTAGGCTGTTGGGTGGTCGCACGTTGGCCCGGCGTGGAGAGGCCTGTTGTACCGTCGATAAGTCGGTCATATTGGCAGTCAGGTAGAAGATTGTAGTACGCCAAGAAGTCGGACCCGATGATCGGCTCTGCGACGTCGGCGATGACGAAATTCCATGGGAAATCCCGACACAGGTTTTTGAAGTTGATGTTAAGGCGGAGCGAGCCGTAGGTCTTGATGCTCGAATGGTTCGCCGCACTGAGCTCAAAGGACGTGCAAGGACACTTGTCATGCAGGAAGGTTCGGGGAAAGCAACAGATGTCGGAGCCGCAGTCGACGAGGAACCGCCGCTTAGTGACTTGGTCGGTGACAAATATGCGACGACCTCTGAGTTGGCAGCTCGCGGCCGTCTCTACGGGCTGCCTTTGAAGTTTCCCTGACGTTCGGCTGAACAAGGTGGTTGACATTTCCGGGCTTTGTCCCCGAAGCGGCGATGGTAGTAGCAGGGGCCGTTATCTCTGTGCGATGAAGCGGCATTGTTGTCTTGGCTTTGGGGGCGTTTTTGTGGACGCAGCTTCGGGCTTTGATCCAGGCGCCTTTGAATTGAGTCCAGCTGACGGGTGATTTCGTCGATACGGCGCGCGAGCTCGCTGCTGGACTGTCGGGTGTCAACAGCGTTAACGGTGAGAGGCGATGCTGGCAAAAAAATCTCGACGACTTGGTCGGCGATGTGAGAGAGCTGGTCCAGCGGCAGATTCGGCTGCACCTGGAGGATGGCCTGCGCATGTGAGGGTAGACGCTGAAGCCAGATGATACGGAGGAGGGAGTCGTCGACCGGTGTGCTGCCCAAGAGGTCACGCATGTAACGCAGGAGCTGCGATGGCTTGCGGTCACCGAGTTCTTCGTGCTGGAGTAGGTGACGCACCTTCTCGTCTTGTGAGGGTGAAAGCCGGCGGATCAGTTCCCTCTTCAGGTGTAGGTATCGGTCATCAGCCGGGGGATTTGCGAGGATATCGCGAACCTCAGTCGCGTAGCGAGAGTCTAAATGGGCGACGACGTAGTCGTAGCGCGTCCGGTCCTGGGTGGTGCGTGCCGTGGAAAACTGCGCCTCGACTTGAGCGAACCACACGTCAGGCGCCTCTGCCCAAAACGGTGGAAGTTTGATGGCGACGCGACAGACGTCCGTGTCGGTGGCGCCCGCAGCAATGGAGGCACCCGAGGTGGCAGGGACCGCTGGAGCGAAGTTTTGGGGGGCGTGGCCCAAGCGGGGCGGTGCACGGTCGTCGGACGAGAGCGCTTCATTTTGATTGCGCTGCTGCTGTTCCCGGAGCTGTTGCTCTTGGTTCTGGATCACTTGCTATTGGGCCTGCAGTTGTTGTTGCAGTTGTTGTACTTGTTGTTGAAGGGCAGCAAGGGTTTCCTCGTCGGCCATGGCGGTGCGGTACGTTCGTTTTCCGGGTCACCACATGTGGGATAACATAACTTTAATGTTTCCGCACTGAAGGTTCTACAACAACTGCCCCCCGAATCGGGGCACACACACCGTTTTCTTGCTTCTTTCGGGCGAGAGTGTTCTTATCGCCGGCGCCCGTGTTTAGAGGTATCGACGCGACGCGCAGGCGCAGCAGCGGCGCCGAACCGTTTCGCCACACTCGTGACATCATCGCCCACGCTGAACTGGCGCGCCAGGTTGCCCGAGAACGACTATTGGCCTCACAAGCATCCCAGAAGTCTCGATACGATGAGTGTCACCGCCCTGCACACTTTGCTCCTGGCTCCTTGGTTCTTTTGTGGACCCCTTCTCGCCGAGTTGGACTGTCTGAGAAGCTCATGTCCCCCTTCACTGGCCCCTACCGCGTCGAGCGTGCCGACACCCCCGTCACCTGACCTCGTCTGGGCACTCAATACCTCAGCTCGTTCACGTGAGCCGCCTCAAGCCGTACCACCGACGGAGTCTACCTGCTACTGCTCCTCCTTCATAACAGGCACCGGGACGGTGCTTCTGCGGCGGGGGAGTTGTGTCACAGACTTCGGACAGATTCCCGAGAAACGTACACGGGGCATAACCGCATATCTATGTGGCCAATCTCTCCCTATCGGGGTATGTGCTCCAGTGGAAAGACGCTGGGCGGTGTCCAACGGAATGAAGAGGAGGTAGACGAAGACCGGGCTCCCGCTGGCTTTGCGCCATCAACCCGTCTTTCGCCCGGTGGCTACGGTGTCCTTTGTAAATACACCTCCTTCCTGACTACCCGTCTCCGCGTTGTCACGTGACAATATATATATAGAAAATGAAAAACGTACGTCACGAGGATGAGCGTTTGGTTAACAGACGTCTATTATTTAACTAGTGGGATAAAAAAACTGCTTTTCTAGTTTATGACACCCCCCAGAGCCATTGAGACACCCCCCCTTGATTCGATGCCTGGCAAAACCCCTGACGCCATGCCGCTCTACAGGAGGCTCGAGCCGTTCGACGGTGAAGGGTCCGTCTGGCCGGTCTACGAGGAACAAGTCGGCGTGTTTTTCCGGGCGAACGACACACCCGAGGCAAAACAGCGCGACATCTTCCTGCACAGCTGCGGGACCCGCGTCTTCGCTCTCCTGCTCGACCTGCTCAAGCCGGCCACGCCGCATGACAAGTCGCTGGGTGAGCTGCTCGCCACGCTGCGCTCACACTTCAGCCCGGCTCCATCGACGTTAATGGAGCGTTTTCGCTTACACAACCGGAGCCGCGGAGACGGAGAGACGCTCGGGCAGTTCGTCGCAGCGCTGCGAGGGTTGGCGAGCGGCTGCGCCTTCGGGGAGCAGCTCGACTCGCTGCTCCGGGACCGTTTCGTCTGCGGCATCAACGACCCCGCCATGCAGACGCGGCTCCTGGAGCTTCCCGACCCCTCGCTGGACGACGCCGTCAAGGCAGCGCTGGCGATGGAGGCTGCGGCCAAGGACGCGGGCGAGATAGCACGTGCGGCCGGCTCACCGTCGGCGGAGGCGGCGGTGAACAAGATGGCGACACGGCATGGCAGGTGCAGTCGCTGCGGTGGTGGCCACCCCTCCTCACAGTGCCAGTTCCCGCAAGCGGAGTGCTTTGCGTGCGGAAGAACTGGGCACATTGCTCGGGCGTGCCGAGGGGGGACGACGGCGGACGGACTGAAGCAGCAGCCGGCGTCGAGCACATGTTCCGCGCCAGCCCACGGTCAAGGAAGTCGGCGCAAGGGTAGGCGGCGGGGGCGTGCGGCAGCAGCTTCGGGTGCAACGGCTAGGCTTCACGTCGTGGCCGAAGACCCGCAGATTTTCGACATGTGGAACGCGGGCACAGTGCAGCCGTCGGTGCCACCATACATGCTGACCGGCGAAGTCTGCGGGCGTCCCATTCCCATGGAGCTGGACACAGGGGCCAGCGTGTCGGTCTTGACCGGGAAAGCCTTCAGAGCACCTTCCCTGGCGTGTCCGTCGAGGCGTCGGGCGTCATGCTGCGCAGCTACTCCGGACAGCTCGCCCAAGTCGAGGGTCAAGCCCAGGTCAGCGTCCGCCTTGGCAGCAGGGAGGCTACCCTGCCCCTGTATTTGACCATGGGGCCGTCACTGACGCTGCTGGGCCGGAACTGGATCCAGGCGTTGGGTGTGCGGCTGCCGGAGTACCAGGAAGCAGTGCGTGCGGTGGAGGACGTCCCGAGCCTCCTGACCAAGTTCAAGGCCCTGTTCCAGCCCGGGGTGGGCATATTCACCGGCACGGAGGCAAGCATTCCCCTGCGAGAGGGAGCCAAGCCCCGGTTTTTCAAGCCGCGCCCGCTGCCATTCGCTTTGAAGGACTGGGTCACCCAGGAGCTGCAACGGCTGCAGCGAGACGAGATCCTGGTGCCCGTCAAATCTTCGGAGTGGGCTGCTCCCATTGCGCCAGTCCTGAAGCAAGACGGCAGTGTAAGGATCTGCGGGGACTTCAAGGTCACCATCAACCCCGTCGCTACCGTGGAAAAGTACCCGCTGCCCCGCATTGAAGATCTCTGGAAGGCGCTGTCCGGAGACAGAAGTTCACCAAGCTCGACCTCAGAGATGCGTACCAGCAGCTGGTTCTCAAGGATTCGTCCCGGAAGTATGTCACAATATCAACAACGTTGGGACTCTTCCAGTACCCGCCCCTACCGTTCGGCGTGGCCTCAGCTCCTGCCATTTTCCAGAGGGAGATGGACAACCTGTTCAGGGGCATGAGGCACGTGGCAGTGTACTTGGACGACATCCTGGTGACCGGTACCGACTACGAGGACCACCTGCAGAACCTACACAACGTCCAGGCACGATTGCAGGATGCCTGGCTGAAACTCAAGCTGGAGACGTGCGTTTTCTTGGCCCCCAGCGTTGAGTACCTAGGCCACGTCATTTCGCAGGAAGGCCTAGCCCCGGCACCCCGCAAGGTTGAGGCTGTGCTCAAGGCGCCCAAGCCCCAGAACAAGAAAGAGCTGCAGAGCTACTTGGGCCTCGTAAACTTCTACAGGAGCTTCCTGCCCAACCTGTCGTCGCATCTGCAGCCGCTCCATCTTCTGCTTCGAGATGGACAGCAGTAGGCCTGGAAGAATGAGCAGGACTTGGCCTTCCAGCGCAGCAAGGAGCTCATCACTAGGGCTCCGGTGCTGGTGCACTTCGATCCGGCCAAGCCTGTCGTCCTGACTGTAGATGCGTCGCCGTACGGCGTGGGAGCTGTCCTGGCCCACCGGGAGAAGAATGGCCAGGAACACCCTGTATCGTTTGCGTCCCGTCGGCTTCATGCGGCAGAGCAGCGGTACAGCCAGCTGGACAAGGAAGGCCTGGCCCTCATGTTCGGGGTCGAGTGCTTCCACCAGTACCTGTGGGGCCGAAAGTTCGAGGCGGTCACGGACCACAACCCGCTGCTGGGACTGCTGGGGCCTGACAAGGCGGTCCCAGTGCAGGCATCGCCTCGAGTGGTGCGCTGGGCCTTTAGGCTCGCGGCCTACAGCTACCGGCTGGTCTACCGTCCGGGAAAGGACCTGGCACCTGCTGGTGCCCTGAGTCGACTGCCCCACGGCTGCCTGTGCGTGTACGCCAGCCAGCCGGGGCTGGAGTACATCCGCGAGAGCCTAGAGAAGACCCTGCTGGCCAACCTGGAGCAGGAGGACCGGCTGCCCTTCCACGGCCTGCCCCTGGTCATGGTGTTTGCGGGCCAGGGGGACTTCCTGCGCGAGGAGGGCATCAACCGGGCCAAAAGCCTGCAGTGCCCCTTCGTGGACGTGGGCGGCAGCCTGGACCCCGTGCGGCTGGAGCAGGCGCTGTGCGCGCTGGTGGAGAGCATCGAGCGGCGGCCGGGCCGGCTGCACATCTACCAGGCGCTGCCCGCGGCAGCGGGGCCCCGGCCGGACCTGCGGCTGATGCTGTGCATGCTGTGCGGGGACTCGTACGCGCCCAAGCAGGTGCTAGCGCCCCTGCTGGCGCAGCCGGGCTGCCTGGCCACGGGCCCGCCGCACTGCCTCAGTCTGGACTCCTTCCTGGGCCCTTGCTGGAGTCTGGGGCTCCGGTCTTCGCCAGGAACTTCCGGCCTGGTCCACCCTGGTCTGCCGGGCACGTGGTCTCTCCTGCCAGTGCGTCGTCGTTGCTCGTCCGCATGTCGGACGGGACCACGTGGCACCGGCATGCTGATCGTGTGAGGCCTCGCCTGGCAACCGCAGCCGCCCCTTCAGGAAGCCAGCAGGCAGGGGAGCCAGCTACACCGACCACTGCCAGCACAGCACCAGGGGCTGGTGCTACTCGCGCCACTGTGGCGCCACGGGCAAGTCCTGCAACACCTGCAAGACTGGCGGATGGTGCGAGAGTGACACAGACGGCACCCAATGCTGCCACAACTGCTTCGACACCTGTGCTCAGGCGGAGTGAGAGACTGCGGAGACCACCGGACCGTTACTCGCCGGGGTGACAGTGTTTCGTGTTTGTGTAGGACAAACAAACTTGGGGGTGAGGGGTGTGACAAGTGTGTGGCGCCCCCCAACCCTCATATTCGTTGGCCGCTAAGTTCAGTGGCCCCACCGGACTCGGTGGGCAACATTGTGGGCGGCTGACCAATAAACACCGCCAAGCACGGCTGCTTGCGGTCAGTCACCATCACCACCAGCACGCTGCATGTCGTCTCTCGGCTGGAGGGTATCCCTACCCTCCCAGGTTCACGAACGCGGGGCTAAATCGTGACACGTTGTTCGGGTCACCAATTTTGTAGCAGCCCGGAATGTCGGCTGCTGAAGGAGGCGAGAAAGCAGACGTAGAGCTGGTTTGCAGTTTCAAGACAAAACTGTTTATTTCCGAAAGATGCGCACGCCGAGAGCTTCTCCCGACGAGGGAAAGAAGGGGAACCCCCGCGTCCTTCAAAAGAGCGAGAAAAAGGCCCCCCAAGCGAGCAGACGACAACGGCGCCAGGACTAATCCCAGGAGTCGGCCGGACAACAAGTTAAGCGCTCCCCCGAAAGGCGACCGTGTAGGAGGGCGTGGGAATGACCCCCGTAGTAATACAGCGGCGGCGTCGCCAATACGTGTCTTCCACAAACGCGCAGTCGTCAAGCAGGCGGCAGACCGGAGACAAAGGAAAAGTCCGGTCAGCAGGAGCCGCTTGCGCGGCGGAGTCGAGCGGCTTCCGCTACATCGCTACTTGCAGTAAACACAAACGGGCTGGTGATGATGAGGTCCTAGCTCATACGAGTTGAGAGTGCATATGAGTTCTAAGCCCTTGCGAGTTTGATGATGATGATGGTTGGATGTTTATGGCGCAAGGCGAACTAGGGCAAAGAGAGCCAAAATAATGGTTATGTATGACGGATGAAGATGCAAACTCTAAAATTGTTGAACAAAAGCAAAATTAAAATTAGTAAAAGACAATTGTAAAAGGCGGGCGTGTGATAGTGCATGGCATGAAATTATGTGCAAAAATTACGCCCATCTTCCCGCGAGGGAACCCTGATGTGATGCGACGCATCGGGGGGTTCAATTGGTCGTAACGTTGCCTTGAGCGTTTGCGCTGACGCTGGTATTGGATTGTGTCAGCCCACTCGCTGAAGGGACCGTCGCTTCCATCACGTCTTCATCGGAAGAATCAAGACAAGCACGGAGTCGTCAAGCAAAGTCACGCTGAGTCGAACGAGAGCGAGCGCTGACTGAACTGCCGCAGCGCGCTACCCGCTTTATATTCACAGCGCCTGAAGGAGAGGAGACAGTGGAGGAGAGTCGCGCATGCGCGCACTTGCGCAAGCCGGAGCAGTTGTTAATGCAGCGTTACGCAGCGAAGCGCGCCCAAAGAAGCGCGCCAGCTGTGGTATGCTAATGAACCGGAGTGAGAGTGTCGCACACAGCTGTGGGAGAAAAGAACGGAGGAGGGATGCGGACGGACGCCGCGACAACGACGCAGGAGGGACATGCCTCAGAGCAAGAGATGCGTCGCATCTAAAAACTACGCGTGATAGGAAATGGGCTGTAAACATTTGGTTTAGCTGAGAAACTTAAAAGTGCGCAGTAGAGGAATCATGGGATCATCCGCTAAAAACAGTGCTAAGTGTAGTGAGATGTGTTGTCTGTACATTTGTGGGAAATGTTTGCGTCTTGTTATATGGAGTGCTTTGGATGTAATGAGAATGTGAATTACGGATAGGCCCTCCCCCCACCTGCTACACAAGGGTCTTGGAGATCCAGTGAGCAGATGGGAGTGTGTCGCGTGTGTATGGCCTATCCGCAATCTAGCTAGGTCAACTTCGATGAATCTGTTGTGTGAGTCAGTAGTGTATGGTCCTAGGTGTGGTTTTATTAGGTGTAGCTTGTTGTCTTTCTGTGTACTCTAGTCGGCTTGCCACGTTCTGCGAAGGTGTTGTCTTACGTGTGGCTTGAGGTCGGTGTAGGATATATTTGTAATGTCCACTGTGTTTGTGTGTGCCGCAGCGGCGGCCATTTGGTCCGCGGTCTCATTTCCTGCAATCTCCACAGTGACCCGGCACCCAGCATAAAATCACTTCGACATTTTTGGCATATGCTGACATTAGTCTTAAAAAACTACATTTGTGACGTGATTTTTGGAATGCTTTTGGGATGATAATGCACGTACAACGCTGAGTGAATCTGTGTAGATGATGGACTTTTGAATGTGATGTTGAACAATATGACCAGCAACAAGAAAAATGCCTTACGCTTCTGCTGTGAAGATGCTCATATTTACATACATTGATGTAGAGGCCTTAAAGTTGGGTTCGCGCGCAGCACAAGATACCGCGATAGAAGTTTTGGATGAATCGCTAAAAAATTCTGCAGCCTGGCATTTTTGCTGCAGATACTTGCAGATACTTGCTGCAGATTTTGCTGCAGACCTCGAAATCTGAGCTTTCATTGAAAGCTGGAAATTAGGAGAGATGTAGATGGAGCAGAGTGTTATTAGCCTATTGAAAATTATGATTCTAATAGCAACAGCCTCAAGGACAGTCTGTAATTAGATAGGGTGACATGCCAATTATTTTCAGGCAATTAAGGCCCCACCCCCAGAAGATGTACCACCACCATTCCTGTCCTTCCTAAATACAATGTAACTAGTCAAGAAATTTGTGTGTTTTGAGTTTAGATGCGTTTCTTCGAGACACATCACACTTGGCAGATTGAAATGCAGTATTTCGTATACGTCAAGGTTTTTAAGGAGGCCTCTACAGTTTCACTGTATATTTTCTCTTCCCATTACGTTACTGGAACGTGTGTGTGTCTGTTTTGTCTTTCGGGGCTTGTATTCTTGGAGCAGGTTTCTTGGGCTTTTCTGCTGGCTTGGACGTCGGAGGCCGCTCCTTTGCGCTGCGTTGCAGGCAGGACGGACCGGGCCCCCCGCACTTGGCACCCCTTCGGGGGCCCTGCGTTTGACCCGCCACGGCCGAGGGCATCGAGGGCGCCAGAGGTGGCACCCTCGTGGGAGCCGATGCGGGGCCCCCGGTGTCCATCCCCTCGGCACCCTCCCACGCACTGGAGGACGGGGGCGGAAGCAGTTGGTACCACAGCCTCAGCAAGAGGTGTGCTGCCTGAGGCAACCCAGCGGGAGGGCGGGGGACTAAGAAACTTTATGGGGGGAGGGACCAAGTCAGACTCGCTGAACTGGGTCTCCGCGGAAACCTGACACTGCTTCGCCCCCTCCCCAGGAGGAGAGGCGAACCTCTTCCGCGCCTCTGGGAAGGTGACGTTCTCTGTGACCTTCAGAAAGAGAAAGAAAGAAGTTGTGGTTTTTTGGCACAGCAACCTTTCGGTTATAATGCGCCAGACGCAGGGTAGAATAGTTATGCAACGGTTAAACGATGCTATTCAAGGTGTTGTGAAGATTAAAAACATTTTAAAAGGACTCAAAGATGCACATAGCTAAAACCGGTGTAGAAGGCCGGTGTCCTCAAAAAATTTGAAAACGTTACTAAAATCCACCAACGGTTCATCACTAAGTAAAAGCGCAGGGTGTAAAGGGATGCAAAAGGTGTATAATGCTTTGAAATGTCTGATGCGTGCTGCTTGAAGGTGTGGGCAGCTTATTAAAACATGGAGTACAGTAAGATCTCCACAGTGGTCACACACGGGTTTCTGTTCTTTCTAGATCAGGAAGCCGTGTGTGAGCACAGTGTGACCTATTCGCAGTCGGCATAAAATAACCTCATAAAAACGATTTCTGTGTCTGCAACTTTTCCATTCAGATAGGTATGGTTTCACTAGGTGTAACTTATTTTCAGTCTGTCTGTCCCATTCAGTTTGCCAGTACATTGTAATGGACTTTCGTATGGTGTTCCGAAGGTCCTGGTAAGGAACCTTGGACTTCGTTATTGCACAACGCTTAGTATCGTATGCTGCTCTTTCGACAGTTTCATTTTCTGGAATGCCAATGTGGCTTGGTATCCAACAAAAGACGACACTAACCCCTGCCGATGTAACGCAGCACAGTCGATTTTTTAGCATACCTACAGCCGCATTTTTTGAAGGGACAAGGGGGGTCAAAGCACGTATGGCGCTTAAGGAATCTGTAAAAATTGCCTCTTTTTGTAGTCCATTTGCTATTACGTCTTCAATAGCTGAGGTTACACCAAAAACCTCTGCAGTGAAGACACTCCCCTCATCAGCTACCCTCTCAGCTACAGTAACTGCCGACGAGTTTACAAAAGCATAACCAGTATGACCAGCAGTTTTTAAACCATCAGTAACGTAGTGGCAATAGCTACTGTATTTATCCTTAAGTGCAAGAAATTCTTGGCGCAAAAACTGGTGTGGAAAAGCTTTCTTGTCATATTTTAACAGCGACAGGTCACATTTGACAGCGTCCCAAAGGGCTAAAGCATCCGAGAAACTCAGAAGAGTTGGCGGGCATATCTTGAAAGAGTACAGAGTCATGTGCTCCTCCAAACGGAGGGCAAGAGAGCGGACCACTATTGGTTTGTTCTCATAGAGCTTCTTGTACTTATTTTCAACCAATTCTCCGGCACAAGGATGGTCATTTATGCATGCTATTTTGGCTGCATATACTCCACTTAGGTACGCTCGACGGTACTGCAGAGGCCACTCATTGCACTCAACGTAAAGACTATCAACAGGGGAGGTACGATATGCACCTGAGGCAAGTCTGAGGCCCAAGTTGTGCACTGGATCGAGTGAGGTGAGAACAGATTGGCGAGCTGACCCATAAACAATACAACCATAATCAAGACGAGACCGTACAAGTGAGCCATAAATTCTGAGCAAACATGCGCGGTCGGCCCCCCATGACTTGTGCGACAAAATTTTCAATATGTTAAGTGTCCTCATGCAGGTCATTTTGAGTGTCTTTATGTGAGCCCCAAACGTTAACTTGGAGTCATAAATGATGCCCAAGAATTTGTGCTCACTGTGTACTGGAGCGAGCATATCCCTGATTTTTATTTCAGGCTTGGCATAAATACCTCGTTTCCGCGTGAAACACACACATGCACACTTCTCAGGAGAAAAGCGAAAACCGTTTTCATCCGCCCATCGTTGCAACCGATTGACCGTAGTCTGTATTTGTCTTTCACAGACTGATTGGTTACATGACGAAAAGGCAATCTGCAGGTCATCGAGGTAAAGGAAGTACATAACCGGTCGAGGAATAACCTTTGCCAAGGAATTTATTTTAATGGCGAAGAGTGTCGCACTTAGCACACTGTCCTGAGGTACTCCATTTTCCTGGCTGAAAGAACGGGAGACTGCATTGCCCAGTCTCACAGTAAAGGGGAGGTACAAGATTTTCTTGAAGAAAATCTTGTACACATGAAAACATTCGCCCTCTGATTCCTATTGCTGACATATCCTGCAGAATTCCATACCGCCAAGTGGTATCATAAGCCTTAGCCATATCAAAAAAGACAGCAAGGCAAAACTGGTTGTTAACGAAAGCATCTCGTATCATTGTTTCAAGCCGAACAAGGTGGTCAGTTGTAGACCGAAACTGCCGAAAACCACATTGAAACCTATCTAAGTAACCTGAACGTTCGAGAACAAAGACCAATCTAAAATTGACTATCCGCTCAAATGTCTTGCACAGACAACTGGTCAACGTTATGGGTCGGTAGCTTGATGGACAGTCGGGTGGCTTGTCATCTTTCAGAAACGGAATTACGACAGCCTTTTTCCATGCTTTGGGCAGTCTACCCGTTTTCCAGATTTTATTAAAGAACTTCAGAAGCACTTCTAAGCAGCTATCATTTAGGTGTTGTAGAAAGGCGTAGTGAATAAGGCCAGGGTCAACAGAAGTAGCCTTGCACTGAGCTAGTGCTCTTTTAAGTTCGTACAATGTAAATTCTTGGTTATAGTCTTCAGTGTTGTTGCTAGTATTTTTAATCCTGAACTTTTCAGCACCAGCCTTATGTCTCATGAACTCTTGTGTGTAATTTGTATCGCTAGAAACATCTGAAAAGTGGGCACCTAAAACATCCTCTTGCGTTTGCAACAAATCGTTCCCACCGTCGGTAGAAAAAAGTGGTACCGTAAACCGTCTGTAGATGCCTTTGACTTTGCGTACACGGTCCCAGACTTTTTTTGCGGGAATGGTAGTGTTTATTGTGCTTACAAAGTTTTGCCACGAGTTTCTTTTTGCTTCTTTTCTGATTTTTCTGGCAGCAGCTCGGGCAGCCTTAAAACTCAGGCAGTTGTCCATGGTAGGGGACCGTCTGAACACACCCCAGGCCTTGTTTTGCTTTTTCCGGACTTCACGACAGGCATCATTCCACCACGGCTTTGGCTGCTTAGGAATTCGGCCAGATGATTGTGGGACGGCTACTTTAGCAGCTTTAACAAGTTCCTCGCAAAGGTAGGCATTTAATTGCTTCATCTATGGACATACTGCTCATGTACCTCCCTCAAAATTGACCAGATCATTAAATTTTCCCCAGTCTGCTCTCTCGAGCCTCCATCGGGGTGGACAGTTTTTGAGGGCTGGAAGTGGCTGCACGTCTCGTAACAAAGCGGGAAAGTGGTCACTTCCGTGTGGATCGTTCACTACACTCCACTCAAAGTCCATCTCGAGCTCTGGCGACCCAACACAGAGGTCTAGCGCAGAAAAGTTTCCCGTACCCGCAGAAAAATATGTCTTGTCTTCATTACTGAACACAAAAAGGCTGTTATTCGTCAACTACTGTTCGATTTGTTTTCCCCGACTGTCGATTTTGTCACCTCCCCATAGGCAGTGATGGACATTAAAGTCCCCCATAACACCAATGGTGCACGCAGTTGCTCAATAAGATCATTAAGTTCCTGTAATGACACATTATCAGATGGTGGCAGATAAAGTGAGACAACAGTGACCAGTTTGTTGACATAAACTTGTGCTGCAACGGCCTCCAGTGTAGTGTCAAGTTGTATTGACTTTAGAATTGTGCCCTGTGCCACAACCAAAGCCACACCCCCTGAAGCACGGGTGCTCTCTTCTCTGTCCTTTCTGAGGAGGTGATAACCAACGTTACTAGATAGGTTAGGCCTATCTAGTAACGTTGGTGATAACTGCGGAGAATTTTATCATGTCTTTTTGTTAAATTTGTCTCCTGCAACACCACCACTTGGGGCTAATATTCATCTATCAACTTGTGTATGTCGTCAATGTTGTGAATTAAACCTCTACAGTTCCAGTGGATGAAGGGAACCGGCATTTTAGTTTTTTGGATGAAGTACAATTACTTTTTTTTTTTACTTTTTGTCAGGTGGTTTCCTTGCAGGAGGTTCACTCCTTGCAAGGGTCTAGGAGAGATGTTGAGTGTCTTCCAGTGCCCCTTTGGGGCCCTGAAAGGGACGAGGTGGAGGGAACAGCCTCCATGGCCTCCTCAGCCGGAGCAGAGAGGGTCGGTGGGTGCACAGCCTCGGGGGCCGGAGCACGTGCAGTCGGCTGTGGCTGTGCTGGCTGCTGCACGGGGGGAGACTGGGCAAGGGCAAGGTCAGCAGAGCTAAACTGCGTCCCTACCGATGCCCGAGGCGGCCCGGCCCCCCGGCGCGCCACCTCGGCGAAATTGCCTTTTTGCACAAACAAGAAGCGTCTTCGCGCTTCTTGAATTGACAGACCTTCTTTTACCTTGATAGACATTATTTCTTTTTCATCTTGGAATTTCCGGCATTTCCGTAAGTACGCAGGGTGTGGCCCTGCACAATCGACACACTTTGCTTCCTGCGCTGTGCAGGAGTTCGCGTGATGATCAGTACTCGCGCACTTGGCGCACGTCTCTTTGCCCCGACAGCTCTGCAGTGTGTGACCAAACCTCTGGCACTTAAAGCACCGGTGTGGGTTTGGGATGTATGGACGGACTCGATGGACTACATAGCCAAGTTTCAGGGATTCAGGAAGCTTGGTGGAGTTGAAAGTCAAGACAAGGTGATTAGTGGGGATGTCAATGTCGTTATGTCGGATCATGATACGCCTGACAGCCGTAACATTTTCCTCTTGCAGGCCCTCTAGGATTTCATCCTCCGTGAGGTCTGCGAGGTCAGGATCTGAAATCACTCCTTGGCATGAGTTTAGGCTTCGGTGAGCCGATACTTTTATAGTTAGGTTTGCTAACCTTTGCATTGCAAACACTGCATCAGCCTGGGCTTTGTTTTCGCATTCAATGAGGATACCTCCAGAGGACATCTTTGTAGCTTTGCATTTACCGCCGAGGACAGCTTCCAGTTCTTTAGCGACTATGAATGGCGAGGCCTATCGTAGGGGGGGGGGGATTCGATGACAAGAAATCTTGGAAAGCTTTGTTCTTTTAGTTGGAATGGGACCCTTGATACAGGGTAGCTTACTGCGGTGCGAACTCGTTTCCGAGCCCGATCATGAGGAGGTTTTGTCGTAGCCATAAACTAGCAGACAAACATTCAGCAGCCATGCTGGCCACCCACCTCGGAGCCCAACACGGGAACGCAAACTTGCGTTAGCCATACGTGGCCACTATAACCCTGCATAAAGAAACCTAGGGTGGCCATTCACACAGGGTTAACCCTTGCCACCTGGAAGAGGAGATCGGAAAGCAGAAAAAATAGAGGACAGGAAAGATGGAGAAAGAAGACAGGAAAGCGAAAGGGTGGAGAGGGGGACAGGAAAGGGCGACTGGCTGATTACCCCTCGGCCGGGTCTAGGGTGCCTGGATTTTCCTCCTCGCCGCCCCTCCGTGGCGGGCGAGGAGGAACATCCAGGCACCCTAGCCGGGTCAGTCCAGGGGTGCCGTCTACAAGAAGCTAGGGCCAAAGTGGCGTGTTGCCTCCACCAAGGGGCCCTAAGGTCCACAACAACCTCTGTGTCGGCGTAGCCACCAGGATTCCCTTTTCCCTGGACACGGCTAAGCCACGCACAGCCTAAAGCGTGTGTGGGTCCAACCCAAACGGGCTCAGGGTCCGCGGTGTCGCCACTACCGTCACCTTGAACGTACAAGGTGCCCCTGCGGGGTCTGTGACCTTCAAGTTGATTATTGGTTTCTCTTGCTGAAACTTCTCGCATTTCCTGGAGTACGCCGCATGTGGGCCCCTGCAGTTTGCATATGTAAGGTTGTCAGAATTGCAATTGTCGGTGGGGTGGTCCTGTGCGGCGCATTTCGCACAGGTTGTTCTGCCGCGGAAAGAGGTTGTACTGTGCCCGAACCGCTGGCACTTGAAGCAGCAGCGCAGGTTCGGTATGTATGGGCGAATGGAACATCGGATGAAGCCTGCATTAAGATATTGTGGAAGTGCCGAGCGGTCAAAGGTCAGGATGTGTTTGGTGGGGATTATCCTATCGTCCCTGGCATAGTATAAAAGCAGGGAACGGGGGTACTACCTTCGACATCCTTACCCTGATAGCTGTAGAGGTCCAGGAGCTCCCTGCCTGGTAAACAGACAGGGAGCACATCCGCCAAAGCTTGACCTGGGCTCCGAAGGCCACCGTTTGTAGTTTCTGCCCTTCACCTTAAAACTCCTATCCACGGTAGATTACAGCGCGAGTATGGGGGCTCTGAATCCGCAGTGTCGCCAATACTGTCACCAAAATTACTCAAGGTGCACCGTTTGCGAGTTTAGTTGGAATGCTCAGCGATGAGTCTGAGTTTAAGTGAGAGGAGATGTCAAAATAAATTTGTGAGCATGTTGAGTGAGCAGCTTCAACTTTGCCGAGGTATGTCCATGCAAATAGAAACGACGCTCATGCATTGCGACATCACTCACGGCACAGATAACACAGCCCGGCGCAGCCGGACATTAAAAGCAAAAACAAACAAATCCAATGCGTCGTTCGCGGCAAAGTCAAGCTACTGCGATCATATACGGCACCCGCAACCATGCCAAGAGAAAAACATTCCCGCTGCATTTTTTAATGCAAGGTGGCAAGTAAATTCTAAAGAAAGAAAGTGGGAAAGGGGTTTATTATGCGAGTAAATGCAGTAGGGTGCCCCCGCAACCTTTTTTTAGGGGCCAGGATAACGAAATTAAAGATAGCCAGCCCACACTTGAAAGAAATTTATTTTTGCACGGTTTGGTCAACAGAACATAGCTTTCGTATATTTGTAGGCTTTGATAAACATTTGACTTTTGACGGCCCTCACGGCATGTCCAAAAAAAAGATTAACTGGCATATGATTCACAATAGGCATGTTATGCATTGTTAACCGCATACATCAAATGGCTAACTATCTACAATGTCAACAATGTCACTCTGCTTCACTCCGGAACAGACATGGATTCAAGGGCTGACTGTTAGATCAGTGAACAAGACGTCAGACCTAACCAGTTTGACAGCCCTGGATCCATGCCAGCCCTGGAACCTTCTAAGGAACACTTTGGGCCTCTTGAAAAGTTTATACATGAGGGAAAAAAAGAAAAAGGGAACGCAGTAGAAATGCTCTTTGAAAAATAAACCACACAGCTGTCATCCTCCATGTTGTCATTATTATGATGATATGTAGTCGACCTTGCACACGACCACAAGTTAGCCCACAACTGGGAGGGTGATTGCTCTCGAAGCGCACACTACTAGTATTTACAGCCACCCAGGCAAGCATCGGTGCCCACCACACTGACAATAGTAAGTACAAACACTCGAGACAACTGGCGCTCTCGACTCACTCGGAGGCTGGCTAGCTGCTATCACGTTTCAAGCCCACTCCTTGACAGCGGAGACCGGCATACTTGAACATCGCCAGCTACAAGCCAGCCCTGACTAAATTCCATAAGCTAGACACTCAACAACAAGCACATGTGGGAGACAGCCCAGAAATGGGACTGAAACAAATTATTGCTGACCAGCAAATCCCAATCGGCACCTCTGCATCCGATCGGACAGGCACTGCTGCCTCACTCGCAAGGCTTTGTTTCCTCGTACTAGTGGCAAACGTAATCCTCCATACGCTTCTCAGTTCAGCAGAAGAAAAACTACATCACAGCCAGGAAACTTCCTGTCAATTCAAACGAACAAAATTAGATTTCTCTTGCCTTTGAGACCCATAAACACTACCCGACTGCGTCACTGCTTTATACGAACCAGCTTAGTGCCCTTTGGAACCAAACCAGTCACAGTGAAATGGAAGTAGAACTAGCGCGGGGGTTCAACACACCACCTAGGTCAGTGCCTCAACTCTTCCTTGCATAGCAGATGCCTCCCCAGAAGGCCTCCCAAAGGGGAACTTGGGACGTGCACGCTTTGTGGAAGAGTGCTACACTTAGAATTTAGTTTAGCGCCCCTGGGGTGGAGACACAAAGGTTGCAAAAAGTACGACCCAGCTCAGAAAAAAAAAAAAATTTCCCCCAGAACCGGGATGGAAACAGTGCCTGATTCATGGTCCGTTTAACACTGAGCTGTTCAACCCAACCTGTAGTTTCACACTGCAGTGACACAGCCAAGATGCAGTGGGACACAAAAAGGCTCGCCCTGGCTGCAGTCACCTGTGCCAAGTTTCCAACGGAGGCACACCTAAATTCACTGGCTAAACCACAACTGTACATTTCTTAGGCTACAAGCCGATGCAGCGAATCTCCACAACAACACTGCAGCTATACGTACACATGCAAATTTAAGCATCGCACAAGCGTCGGGACGACACTTTACACAACGTTCCAAGCCTCAAAGTTAGCTGCACGGCAGTTGAAACAGTGTCTCAAGTGCAACAATGTTGAACAAACGAAAAAAAAAAATTAAGACGCATTTGGTTGCACCGAGTGCAATTACAATTTTGCACCATGCACCACATTACACACATTAAAAGGGTGGGCACCAGGCTTTCAGTTGACCATGTGCTCATTTTTCCAACAGCACTCCACTGAAGTAGTTTTAGAGAATTCTCCAGTCAGGTTTCTCCCTTCCTGTTTGCCTTGCCTCAGTGACCAAAAAAGTGTCGTGTCAAGCGGGCCGTCAGCAGAGGCTACGTGTCATTTGAGTCGCAGATATGCAGGGCGAGCCCATTGTCATACGTGGTTGGCCACTGGTCGTAGACATGCCACTTGACTATCTGTCGTTGCATTTCGAGACTGTACAGTAAATTTGGTTAGGCATTAGTGACTTGCACTTTTAAATGCGTCTGAGTAAAAGGCGAGCCACATTAACACGGTTACACTGAAACGAGCCGACAAAAATTTGATCAATGCTGGCTCAGAGGTGCCATGTTTATTTGAGTCAGCCACTGGTGCATACTGAGAAAGGACCTCTTTACGTCCTCAGACTCCATGCAGTCTGACTGTGCTGAGAGTGCCACTGTAGCTACGATGCACCAGGCCAGAGTGTACTTACTTCGCAATGTTTGCACACATTTTATAGCATTTTTTGACATTGCACGCACATGCAGCACAGCAGCAGCGCTGACTTGCAATTTGAGGCGGTCGACACAGCACTGCCGCCTGCACCCGGCAAACCAAGCGATGAGTAGCAGCCAACGCCTCGGCCCGGGAGAGAATTTACTCGGCAGCAGCAGAAGTGAAACGGACACAGGGGCACAACAGGTCGGTGGCTGGCTGCTATAGTTGGAAGATCTCCTCGTGGTCGCGTTCGTGCCGCTGCAGGGAGTGCTTCACCTGTCGCGTCATCACCACGGGCGCAGGCACCGAGTCGCGCGCCGCCACCCCGCCAGCAGGGGCGTCCTCCCCGGGGGGGCTGCAGTCGCCAAACCTGCGAATACAACTTCTCAATTCCAAAGGACTAGCTTTTGGCATTCCCACTGCGAAAGATGTCTTTTGAACGCTACAGTGATGTCATATGGGACAGCATTACATTTGCAGGTGCTACGATCCAACACAACTAGAGGTCCTACTGCAACAAGTGCCCAGTCATGTTTGTTGGCCGCCACCAATCGCACAAACAAAATTCTGTGACGTCACAGAGGAGAAGTTTCTGAAAAGTGGCCACTGCTTCAACTGTTTTCTTTATTATCTCCATTATTTGTTTCATATTTTCAGGGTTCATGCTGCTATCAAAGAAAAAAACTCAAGGGTTTTCAAGGACTTTCAAGGCCCAGCCAGTATATTTTCAAGGATCATGTTGAAGGCCTTACTTCCACAAAACACAAGTTACAATGCGTCGAGATGTATTATTTATTGCACAAGAAAACATATTAAGAGGTTTCTCACTTTACACAGTAAAAATACATTAGCATCACCTTTTCAATGTCTGAAATTTTGAACAAGACAAATACAGTCGAGTCCCCTTATAATGATACCGTCTATAACAATATATCAGATATAACGATGAACAGCTATGGCACCGTCCACTTTTCTATGCTTTCCATAGGAAAATCAACGGCTTATTACAATGCTCCAGTCTAGTGCACTTATAACAATATCCAAGTGCCAAGGAAATCCTATCGTTATAACCGATGATTGTTACATGCGGGTTGCTAAATAAAAAGATGGAGCAGAGCTCAAAACATTTTATTTGCAGGCAAGCAAGGTTGTACTGCTATCTATTTGTGGAAAAGAAGCCATGTTTACTTCATATGAAGCTGGCGAACATCTTTTTCAAGAGCATCCATAGGTGCTTCACCTAGCTGAGCGAAGGGGCCTTGGTGGAAACGAAGTCCCTGAGAGTCTATCATGCGTTGGGCCTCCTGCGAAGGTGCTACCCGAGTAAGCTGTGCAACCGCGTCGTCAGAGTTGTCACTGCCACCGCTGTCCACCGCACATATCCGCGCAGCGATCGTCTCTTCAGTGAGGCACTCAGACGTTTCTAAAACATCGGCCCTGACGTCTGATCCGCGGAAAAATGGACGTATAGTTCAGGCAGGGGTGAGACAGCTGAATCAGATTTGGGAGTAGTTTTTGGAGCAGCGAAATCTTGATTTTGGAGCAGAAGAACCTTGAATTGGAGCAGAAGAACGACATTTATATCACCTCAGTAGCCTAAAAAATCAATTTTTGGCAATTCACGGGGGAAAAGTGCACTTTTTAATCGGTTTTGAACGTACATAACACTGAAACAGCCTCCCAATAAAGTTTTTTTCTACCAGAATATCAAGGTACGAACTGCACCTTTTCTTTAATTACAAACCATTTTAAAATTCTTATGTTCTATGCATAGATAGTGGAGCGCCGTCGAAAATATCGATTCGAAAAACTAAGCAATCGTTAGGCATCTTTATTATCATGTGAATGCCGAAATAGCTATTTTTGTAATCCCAGACTCGGCTTTACGTACAACTATAGAGCCACGGCAGAAGTAGCGCAAAGCGAGGTGACAGTCGCCGCACCCCACCAGCCCTTCCATTTCAATCCCCAAGGTGCACATTCACTACGATCGTAATTTGAGTAACGTTGGTATGTTTAGCCTCCTCCCCCTTGGCACTGAATTTAACTTCAGATAGATGAACCATTATTACTAGCCCGTCCCCCTATCTGACACTGCTTGAACATTTTACGGCGATGTAGCCTGCGCCGCTGCTTCTGCAGCGTCGATCGTCCCATTCACGCCAATCGCAAGCTCGCTGTGAAAGGCAACAATAACTCAGCGTTTTATAACCCCGCAATGTGTCCGAAATTTCACTTCAAGTCCTCACACTCAAAGCCGCAACACAGCGAATTCGCGGGCGCCATGTTGTTTTTGATGAACTCCCGTCTTTCGAGTGCCGCAACGTACCCGCATCAGATCAAACGACTAAACGTAAACCCAGCTACCCCCATAACTAAAACCACGGCCGGACTCTACTCTCCTCCTCCCAGCGCGGGAGAAGGCGAGTGGAGTCCGGCCATGCTAAAACCAAGGTAGAAATCAGCGAAGAGCCCTCTGCCTGAACCACAAGCAACTGCTTCGCCCGGCAGCCACGTTTTCACACCTTCACCACACTAAGATGGCGGCGCCCAGTAATGTCGTTCCGGAGATACGGCGCCCCGAAAATTGCCGTTTTTTCATCAACTTGCACAATTAGGTTGGCGCCTCAGTACACATAAGTATTTTTTCTGCAGGACGTTGCAATGGTTTCTGATTGGAAAACTGTAAAAACGCACAGAATATAACATGTGCAACCCGACATTGCGGCTTTCGAAAAAACTACCTCAGGGTCAACTTAATGCAGTTGTTTTATTGAATGATCAATCAAATGAACCTTTACAAACACCATCACCTTGGGAGTGCTGGAAAATAATGCCATTAGTAAGCATTTTCCCCCACTGAAACTGATGGAAGCGTTAAAATCCTTGGCTCTCAGACTATTTTGGAGCAGTTTGGCGCAATTTTTGAATTTTCAAGCTTTTGGAGCAGCCTGGCGCAGGAAAACAAATGTGTATCAAATCTGCGCAATATGCGCAGCTGTCTCACCCCTGTTGAGGAGGCACCCAGTCTAATTAAAAGCAGCAGGCACGAGGACGGGGCCAAAGCAGCGGCATCGGGAGAGAGAGAAAGTATTTATTAAACTGAAAATATTTACATAAACAGCAAACAAGCACTCATTCTGTTGGAAGGAATGTCTGCCCGGCACCACGCGCATGACGTCAAGGGCATGGCGCGAGGTGCGGGGCGGGAGAGCTTTATTCTTTTCACTACACTACACGCGCGGGTGTAGTAGATTGTCCCACATCCTCCTTTTTCAAGGAAGGTTACAGCTCGGAGTCAGAAGGAGCCGCCTCTCTGGACCGGCTCGCCGCTGTACGGTTCCAGCTCGGCCGAATCACGTGGTGCCGGGCAGGCACTCCTTCCAACATGGTGTCAGAAGCAGGATGTGCTGACCGCTGCTCTCCCCCTGAACGACACGTCAGCACACCCAACCAACGCTCGTTGTGAAGCCGCTTCTGCCTCGTCTACGGGACTTCCTCGACTGCAGACCTGCCTGCGACCTTCGCGAGCGACTCATCCTCGATGGCCAACAAGAACGGCAGCGCTGCCTCATTCCAGATCACGGCACCTGACCCGTTCACCTTCTCACCGTCAGACTGGCCCCAATGGAAGAGACGTTTCCTCCACTACCGGGCTGCTTCAGGGCTCAGCGATCGACCCAAAGAATGCCAGGTGGATGCACTGGTCTACCTCATGGGACCCCAGGCAGAGGACATCTTTAATACCTTCAGGCTGACCACTGACGAGCAGAAGAACTTCGACGCAGTGCTTAAGGGCTTCGAGGACTACTTCATACCTCGGCGAAACATCATCTACGAGCGGGCGAAATTCAACACCCGAGTCCAGCTGGATGGTGAGTCAGTCGAAGATTTCGCAACAGCCCTACACGCACTAGCAGATTCTTGTAACTACGGGGAGCTCCGCGAAGAGTTAATTCGAGACAAACTAGTCGTGGGCCTCAAGAACCATAAACTGTCGCAAACTCTGCAGCTTGACCCCAGCCTAGACCCAATGAAAGCGTTAACCATGTCAGAGTGAAGCAGTACAACAGCAGCAGGCAGAACTCTTATCGGGCACGCCAAAGGAAGCAGTCAACCTCGACGCACGGCGAGTACACCCGCTAAAGACCCAGTTGCAACGCCACCCCCAACCACACACCACTCGAGGGGCTTCAAGAAATGCGGCTGGTGTGGCAAAGAGCTTCACGCGAGGGCCATCTGTCCAGCCAGACTGCGTCTGCCAGACGTGCGAGAAAAAGGGCCATTTCCAAACCGTCTGCCGCTCAGCAAATGCTCTTTAGAACATCGAGCAGGAGCCAGGTTTCCTGGGCCTCATGGCGACGACGGCTTAATCCAAGTGGGAAGTATCTCCCCTCGTCGAGTCACAGACCCTCGTCTTCAAAATTGACACGGGTGCGGACGAGACTGTTATCCCGGAACGACAATTCCGCCGGCTCTTCAAGCACGTCGTTCTGACTTCCCCCGACCGGAGGCTTCAGGGTCCAGATGGAAAAACTCTGCGCATCTCGGGACTGGCAAGGCTTCATTTCAAGCTCAACGGTCGAGAAAGCGTGGAAAACGTCTACATCTTACCTGGTCTACGCACAGCCCTACTTGGAAAACCAGCCACTGACAGGAACAAACCAACCTTGGTTTGTTCCCGTCAGTGAACAATGTGTCGGTACCACTTCCACCGTACGAGCAGACCAGGGCAGAGCTTCAGCGAATGTGCTTGGAAACCTTCTCAGAGCTGATTCAAGAGCGCTATCTTAGTCCCGAAGAAATGAGCTACACCTACGGTTACAACCAACCGTCGAAGCAGGACATCGAGCACCGCCCTCCTGAGTACATCGTGGACCCGATTCTGTTCCGGCTATCGGCACCGCCCTGGACTCCCCGTGGCAGCCCTGCTGACAGGCGCCCGCGGCACCCTCGCGGGGAGACGAGCGAGCCGTGGTACAACAATTTCGCCCACAAGGGTGAATCACTGCTCGAACCTTCGGTCTCCTGGCTGCCTGGAAAATAGTGAAGAGGCCCGTGCCGCCGTGCGAGGGGCATCCATAGCGCAGCAGCACAGACCATCAGAGCAGCAGCACAGACCATCGCGTATGAGGCAGTTTTCAGACTACAACCCGAGCAACGAGTCACTGTCCGCATCGACCGAGGTTCTCCTGCCGGACCCCACAGCAACGGCCAAGAAGCAGAAGCGAGGGGACGCTCGCAGAAAAAGCAACGACCACGCGAGTGGAGGCGACAGCTTTCACCAGGGCGACACGGACGAAAAGCGGATCGACCCCAAGTCCATACCATCGCTGCGGGAGATCCGGTCAAGCTGGAACCGTACAGCGGCGAGCCGGTCCAGAGAGGCGGCTCTATCTGACTCCAAGCTGTAACCTTCCTTGAAAGGGGAGGATGTGGGACAAGCTACTACACCCGCACGTGTCGTGTAGTGAAAAGAATAAAACTCTACCGCCCCGCGCCTCGCGCCATGCCCTTGACGTCATGCGCGTGGTGCCGGGCAGGCATTCCTTCCAACACGTTCAAAGCTCACAGTTGCTCATGTTGCTTTTTCTGGACTTCGAGGTCAATGTTCATGATTTCCTGCGCCTTGCTTTTGGCAGACTTCCTTAGGCTGTTGGATTTGATAATCCAGGTGAGGTCACCCGTAGTCTCTGCCTTTTCTGCATAACTGTCTTCTGAAGCTGTTAATTCAGCGACCGCTACCTCCAGTTTCTTTTTCTTCTTTTTCAAGCATTCAACCTCCTCATCAATGCAGCACTTCCTCACTTTTATCGATTCTTCAAGATCCCGCTTTTTCTTGGCTTCCAAAAAAGCCTGCCGGGCAGAAGCGACAGATGCCCCGAGTTCCTTTGTGATTTGTACATTAAGAATGCCGCCTGCTTGGCTTACAGCACCACATACAATTCGTTGCGAGATGTAGGAAAGTTCTTTCATGTTTTCCACAGCTACCTGCCGACTGACATTGAACCCTCTCTCTACACTCGCTTCTCCATGACTCAGGACAAGCAGAAGCTCAGCAACTTTCCAGAGGTCACTGTATGACGAACTGATCTTCAGGAGGTCATAAAAAAACTTGTCTAAAGAGTCCGAAGTCCTTTCAAACTGTTGCAAGTTGTGCCTTCGTTCTTGCAGGAGCTCGGGATATTGTGCGAGCACAGTGTCTCTCTGATGATCACTGAACCTTTTCGTTGCAGCAAGCGAGTTCAGAACTTTCTTGAAGCCTTCCAGACACTCATCTGGCTTTGAGCACATTTGTCTGGGGTCCAGTGAACCAAGGCCTCTTACTAGCGGAAGTCGTAGTGGGCTCTTCTCAAGAATCTTCTTTGCTACAGCAACAAGGATCTGCTTACACTGCATCCTAAATGTAAATGCACCTTTCGCACTTACTTTGGAACTTTTCAGAATCTGTTCGGCTGCATGGCCACCGTCCACTTTTTCAAGAGGGATGTGGTTGTTCGGGTCGTCCATGTCAATCTTCAGTATGCTGGTGATGCCTTTTGACGAGCACAGTACTGAGCACTTAACGAATCTTGTTACCAGCTTTCTCACTGCACCTTCAAGGTCTTTTGACAGGAAGAATACCAGCGGCTTGTCGGTCTGGTACTCCACAAGAAAAGGCTGAAGCATCATGACAACCGCAATAGCAAAGTTGAGCTTTGCCAGCACTAACGAATCAGCACAAAAGTCAGACAAGCATTGGAAGGAAGCCCATTTTGGAATATTCACTTCCTTCTTCTTTGCGGATTCCAGGTACTTCCTTAAATCAAGCCAAAGAAGCAAAGCGCGTTCAAGAACTGGGATATTCTCGACCCACCGATGCGGAACAAACTTGTGTGAGAACAGTGTCTGCCCAGTCATCATCATCATCATCATCATCATCACCACCAGCCTATCTACGCCCACTGCAGGGCAAAGGCCTCTCCCATTATTCTCCAATTATCTCGGTCCTGTGCCAACTGTGACCAATTTATCCCCGCAAACTTCTTGATCTCATCTGCCCATCTAACTTTCTGCCGCCCCCTGCAACGCTTGCCTTCTCTAGGGATCCAGTCCAGTTAATGACCAGCGGTTATCTTGCCTTCACATTACATGCCCTGCCCACGTCCATTTCTTCTTCTTAATTTCTACTAATATGTCTTTAACACCAGTTTGCTCCCTGACCCACTCCGCTCTCTTCTTGTCCCTGAATGTTACACCTATCATTTTCCGTTCCATTGCCCGCTGAGTCGTTCTCAATTTAAGTTGAACTCTCTTAGTAAGCCTCCAAGTTTCTGCCCCGTAGGTGAGTACCGGTAAGATGCAGCTGTCATACACTTTCTTCTTCAGCGACAATGGTAGGCTGCTATTCATTATCTGAGAATGTCTGCCATATGCACCCCACCCCATTCTGATCCTTCTAATTATCTCTGCCTCATGCTTGGGATCTGGGGTCACAACTTGGCCTAAGTAGATATACCGTATTTACTCGCGTAATGGTCGCACTTTTATTCCAAAAGTATGATGCAAGTTTAGGGGTGGGTTCATTACGCGAGGAATATTTTTCGCGGAAAACGATGCCCCGCATAAAACGCAAACTAGTTGCAGGTCAGAATTCTTACGATAGGTGTCGCGAACACCATAAACATAATCAACACTCCCCTGACAACCGCCAGCCGCGTTGCTAAGTGGCGCAAAATGCAGCGTTTTCATAAATTACGGAACGACTTTGTGGCGAGGTGAGAACAGGTCGACGAATACGAGGCTCCTGCTCTCATAGTGCGGGACATTAAAACAGACACGGCTGCCGACGCAGCAAGCTGAGCGCCTTTTTGTAGCGTAAGCTTTTTGTACCGGAAGCTTTTTCTAGCGTAAGCTAGGATCAGCTAATCCTAGACCACCACAAAACCCAAGAAAAACCAACTGAACCTTACCTCATGCTACGTATATCCTTGCATAACCGAGCTAAGCCACTGTAAGGTTTTCTTCGTGTCTTGAGTACATTATGAGCATTTAGTGAGAGTTTCTTCCCCACCAATAACGTACTCAAGCTAGCCGATGTCGCTAATATCGGAAAGTCTGCAGAACATTATGTAGCCATGTCCGCTTTGAACGAGGAGAAAACATAAGTGAGCACAGTCATCATCAGCTATACTTGGCACACATATGACCTATTGTTGTGGCAAGTTCAGGGTGCGATCATTGCGCGGAAAAAAAATCGTATTTTGACGACAAACTTCAGGGATGTGATCATTACCCGAGTGCGATCATTACGCGAGTAAATACGGTATTCGCTTACCACTTCCACTGCCTCGCCACCTATCTCAAACTGCTGTGCTGTCCCGAGGTTATTGATCATTACTTTAGTTTTCTGCACATTAATTTTCAGGCCCACGGTTCTACTCTGTTCGCCCAGTGCGGAAAGCATGCTTTGCAATTCGTCCCCCGAGTTACTTAGCAAGGCAACGTCATCAGCAAATCTGAGGTTACTGAGGTATTCTCCATTAACCCTTACTCCCACCTGTTCCCAATCCAACATTCTAAATACTTCTTGTAAACATGCTGTGAATAACATTGGAAAGATTGTGCCTCCTTGTCTGACACCCTTCCTTATAGGTATTTTACTGCTCTCCCTATGGAGGATGATGGTAGCTGTAGACCCATTGTAGATATCCTCTAGTATTCTTACATAATGCTCATCTACCCCCTGGTTCCGTAATGCCTGAATGACTGCTAGGGTTTCGACCGAGTCAAATGCTTTCTCATAATCTATGAAGGCTACATATAGGGGTTCAGTATACTCAGCGCACTTTTCTATCACCTGATTGATCATGTGAATATGGTCAATTGTTGAATAACCTTTACGGAACCCTGCTTGTTCTTTAGGTTGACTGAAATCTAAGGTTGCAGAGATTCGGTTAGCGATTACCTTGGTAAATACCTTGTAGACGACTGACAGTAAGCTGATCGGCCTATAATTTTTCAAGTCCTTCATGCCGCCTTTCTTATGGATTAGGATGATGTTTGCGTTCTTCCAAGATTCCGGTACCATTGCGATCATTAGGCATTGCGTATACAGGTTTGCCAGTTTTTCAAGTACAATTTCTCCGCCATCCTTCAAGAGGTCTGCTGTTATCTGATCCTCACCAGGTGATTTGCCCCCTTTCATTTCTTTCAAAGCCTTCCTTACTTCTTCGGTCGTTACTGGTCTGCCCAGTAACAGTTGTAAAATCCTCCCTTCGAGCTGGGGCATCATGGAACAACGTGCTTAGATTTGAGAGCACAAAATCGAGTCCCCACTTGCTGGCTGCGACACCTGCTTTGTACGCATTGTGAACAGTGTGAAGGCCAAAACTTCCCAGATCTAAGCATCGAACTTGATAATTCTGCTGCAGGTGTTCTTGTAGAAGCCTAAAGGCCTTCAAGTTCACGTTTGGTCCATCCATCGACAGCTGAACGATCTTCTCTAGTGTGAGAGGCTCCGAGGCACTCACCAGCTTCTCTGCAATGTCTTCTGCCTTTGAATGGCCCATGAAGTACCGCGTGGCAACCTTATGTGATGCATCCCAGTATCTTATGTAAATGTCCATCTGCTTCTGTTGCAAGAAGTCATTAAGCGACTTGCCGAAGAGGACAACGTAGTAATCGCGCAAACCTATCTCTCGTCGGAGGGAACATAAAAAGAAAGGTCTGAGGTCATGGCACACGACATACTCAGTCTTCTGCTCTCCGCAGGAGAAGGCTCAGGCAACTTCGCTATGAGGAACCATTCTTCTGAATCAGTCATTTGTCTGCGAGCAGGAACTGTAGGAATAGTGCGATTTAGTTACCTTTAGTGCCCACAAAATCTCCGCATCAGTCACTAGCTCATGCTTCTTGCACACACTAGGTGCCTTCGATTTGGCTGCACTAGCTGCCCCAGTTCAAGGGGTGCAGAACCGTCGTCCTCGTTTTGCCGGTGCCGTGCGTGCCCTCTGCACTTCCTTCCTCGTTTTGCCAAGGTGCAGGTACAGTGCAGACCCACCTCGGCACTAGTTCTCGGCCGCCGTGCACTCGCCAAAAAGGAGGTGCCGGAATAGTGCAGCATGGCGTACGTGCCGCTGCCGCCCAACGCGGAGCAGCCGACGACGGCGTGGAGGAGGACGTGCACCTCCTTCACACCCGGACGGGTCACCCATGCAGGACGACAGCGGCTGCTACCTGTACGAGACGTTCGGTAAGTGTTGTTGCATGCCGGCGGTAACCACATGTAGCGTTCAAGAGCGGTTTTATTTTTGGGCGTAGCCATGTCGGCCTCATCGCGTTGCTTTGGGTGCAGTTTGTGATTTCTCAAAGGCTGTGCCGACTTTATACATTCTGGTGTATACTTTTGCTTGCACGTAACGTTGCGGTTCACGGCAGGGGGCGATGAGAATTTGCCCCCTCCGGCGCAACCGCCGACTTGCGCCTGCAGGGACGGCGATGATGGTGCGGCCGCACTGGCTGAAGATGAGGTGGAACTGTGCAGCGCCCGGAGGACGAAGTTCTTCATCGCCCAGTACACCGTGCTCAAGGACTTGGTGGAAAAGAGCAGAACACTCCGGTATGATCCTTTGTGTGCAGAATTACATGCAGGACGCCATAATTTCCCCCCGCGCTGTGTGAACGCAGTAGCTGCAAATGAACTGTACAGGGGTGCTGGCATTGTCGCTCGAATTCCTAGTTCCAAGCAATTTAAAATTATTCGCAGAATGCTAAAGTTCACACATCTTTTCCTCCTGCTTCAAGTGCTTCAAATATGTGACAGCCGAAATACAAATGTTCTGATAGAACGGCACCTAATAGCAGCGCATTTTTACTAAGAAAGTTATAAATAAAACGTTGTGCACCCCTAGCATGCGCCTCGTGTCAGTCAAGTGTTACTTTACCCATGCATTACTTCAGCTGTGCTTTTCTTTTGTGTTTAGGACAAGAAAACAGCTCTGGATTAAAATAACCAAGCTCATTAAGAAAGAGTTCCTATGCAATATGACAGCCACCCAAGTGGAAAGTAAACGGAAGAGTTTGGACCGATCATATAAGGCAAAAAAAATAACACTTCCACTGGCCGTTCCCCCACAAGTTGCGCACACGAGGAGTAAGTTGGAATTATTTATTGAACTATTCAACAGTTCTGGCATCCCTCATACCCTGAGTCACCTCGGGACACCATGAACCTGTTTAACCATTGAAATGTTCACACAGGGAGCTTGCCGCAGTTCTAGAGAAGGAACATAGCGAGGACAATCCTACCAGGAGGGAACCCAGGGTAAGTGAAAATTGCATGGTGCAAGCAAAGTGCTGTCTGTGAGTGGTGTGACGTTTGTGCACAACTTTCAACAGGGCCAGCACTGCAGCCGAAGGACCCCCCCAAAGATTTGCCAGTGCCAGTTGAGGGTGGAGGTGGACCTCATGAGGACTTGACAAGTGAAACGAACAATAAAGACGGCCTGTCAGGACTGCACACTTTTTAATTTCATGCAAATTACAGCACTGCCAACTCTGTTTTCACACAAATGTTCTCTATGCACATGGTTTGCACATGATGTGAACACCACACTTTCTCATGCAGTTCCCAGTCTTTCACAGTGGATGCAGTTCAACAACATAGCAGTTTGCGTGATGTCGGATTTGCGGTAACACAAGGCATATTCATGTCGACTTTGCGTTGGCAGGGCAGGGGTGTCCACAATTAGCACTGCTCTTTGGCAATGAAATCTCTCAAAGCCTGGGCGTAGCCTGGTTGGTTGCAGTCAAAGTCCCTTTCGGAGGCATCGTTGCCCACATCATCATCATGGCGCAAGGACGTCAGCTCCAGCAGGAAGTCTCTCTCGTCGTTCAGAAGTTGTGCAGAACGCACGCAGCCATTACAATGCAGCAGGACTGCTCAAAAGTTCTGGCGTCTACGGCGTAGAGCCTCCTAAAACGTGTTTCAGGAGGCCGAAGGCGTTCTCAATGGCCACTCTCTGCTGGCTATGTTGCCTATTAAAGTTGCTTTACCACGTGGGAGATGTGCACTCGTCCCTGAATGGGGTCATGAGCCATGGCATCAAGGGGTACGCGCTGTCCCCAAGAATGTAGCTTTCCCCGCACTCGACGGCTGCGCGTTCAAAGAAGGGGCTCTCTCTCAGGACGCAGGCGTCGTGCGCCGAGCCCGGGAACCTGATGAAAACGTTTCGGAACTTGTTTCTATTGTCGCAGATGCCTTGCAAGATGATAGAAGGCCACTTCTTGCGGTTGAAATACGAGTGGGCCGATTCACTTGGCGTCGGTATTTCGATATGCGACCAATCGATGCAGCCAATGGCATTCCGAGGGCCCTTTCAGAAATCAGAAATCTTTATTTCATGAAGAAAATCAGATACAAAAAATAGGTGAGAAGTCATCTGGATCCACAGCCGACAGGGCTAGTAATGGATCCATAACATAATATACACAAAAAACACAATCCAACACAATAATACAAAGATAAAATACAATGTGCACGAGAAAAATATATTGTGCAAATTTAACACGGTGAAGCATAAAGCTCAGACATGAAGTATTTTTAAATGCGGAGCGTTTCTTAGTCGCACGATGTCCCTCGACCGTTGGCGGCGGCGTCCACACGCTCACTGCGCATGCGCGTCACGGCAAGGCACAGGTGCGCGTCTCTCCCCCGTACCCTCCTCACTCTCAACAACAGGTGCAGCGTTGTTGTCCATCCGCACCCCTCCCACTACACTATAAAAAAAAATAATAGTTATCGGCGCCTGGTTTCGATCCCACGACCCTGTGGGCGGAAAGCGAGGTACATGGTGCTCTTCCCACTGCGCCACAAAAGCGACACAGAATCAAAGGCTACGAATGCGCCTTATATCCTTGACTCATTCAAACTACGTCAAGAAGCTGCTGATACACGGCAGCAGTTGCATCGATCTCGTCTCCACCAGTTGCTGCAACGCACGACCACTGCTTAATTAAAGACCCCTTAACAGTACACTTTAGCGACCACAAAGCCGTCATTCTCAGCGTCCAATACAACGACAACAGCAACAAATAAATAAATAACGACTTACAACAACCTACTCCTTGCCTTCACTTCTTGCATCACAAAAAAAAAGAAAAATTGGGCCCATCTTTCCACGAGGGGGGACTCGAGTCGCAAAATCACGAAAGTAATAATTAATATATCAAAGAAATAATAATAATTATTAGTAATAAGCAATAATTGTTAACACATTCACTACCACCCCACCACCACCCCCCAAACACTAACGTTAACGAGTCCCCCCTCGTGGGGAGATGGGCCCAATTTTTTTTTAACGAATGAGTGCTATGTGTGTTTTGTTTTAATTCGACTGGAATATTATTTAATAGTTTGGCTCCCAAGAAAGAAATGGTGCGCCAACCATATACATTGTGTATTTTTGGTAAATTTAAGTTGCATTGGTGGGCGTGTCTGGTATCTAATTTGGGTTGTATGAAATTGAATGACCGGTTAGGTGTGTTTAGCATTTTTTGGGCCAGTAATGTTGTCTTGAAGTCTCTTGCTACAATAAATGGTATGATTTTAAGTTTTGAAAAAATCGGGGATGATGGTGCAGTGGTAAGGGCGTACGTCAATATTCTAATCGCTCTCTTTTGGAGTTTCGCAAAATTGTCATTATATGACGCATATGTGAATCCCCAAGACTCTATACAGTACGTAAGGTGAGAGTGGAAAATACTATCGTAGTGTTTTACTGTCAAAGTGTTTCCGTGCTTGAATTAATGTGTTGCAACCAAACGACAACTTTTTGCTAGGTGCTTCTATATGGGGTGCCCAGTTTAGCGACTTGTCAATTATTACTCCTAAATATTTATGTTGCTCAACCTTACTAAGTGCGGTATTTCCCAAGAATAATTTGCAATCTACTGTTACATTTTTTCAATTAGACCAGAAGACTATATAATTTGTTTTTGTAATGTTGAGAGCTAACTTATTACTGGTAAACCACTTTAATATATTACGTAATTCTAGGTTTGCTAAAGTTTTGGCTTCTTTTAAATTGCGATCAGAGATGAGTAAAGCTGTATCATCGGCGTAGATAGTGGTTTCGGCATGTCTTAGCGAATTTGGGAAGTCATTGATAAATAGAGAAAATAATATAGGACCGAGTACAGACCCCTGGGGTACCCCAGCTTTGACAGCTTTTAAGTCAGCTTTGCTGTCAGCTATCTGCACGAACTGTTTGCAGTTCCTCATGTAACTACGGAAAAAGTCTAAAGCTGGCCCTCGAAACCCATAACGGTCGAGTTTTTGCAACAGAAGGTTGTGGTCAACGGAATCGAAAGCCTTTCGAATATCAAGAAATATGCCTATTGTAAAACGATTATTATTTAGGGCTTGGTTAATTACTTCTGTAACTTCACTAACTCCCGTTGTGGATGAGTAATTTTTTCGGAAGCCATGTTGTTTTGTTGTTAAGATATCGTATTTTTCAATGAATTCCATTACCCTCTTTGCTATTAACTTCTCAAACAACATATTAATACAAGATAAAATTGTTATAGGATGGTAGTTTTCAATTAGATTAGGATCACCTCCTTTATATATACTCTCCCAATTTTTAGCTGCTCCGGGTAAGCTCCAGTCAAAAAAGATTTATTAAATATTTTTTCCAGCGGGTAGCACAAAATGTCAATGTTATGTTCTAATATGTTAATCGATATTTCGTCATGACCCATTGCCTTCTTTGATTGCATATTTCTACTCAGATTGATTATTTCTGAGGCGATTATCTCTCTGAAAGCGAAGCTGTTAATAATCGGCGGAGGTAGCATGGGGGTTTGTTCATCCCTGAAGGTGTTTATCTGGTTGCTTATATTAACAAAGAAATCATTGAACTGCGCAGCAAGCGTAGCATGGTCGCAGCTTGAAACGCTCAAATCAGGAAGTGTGCTAAGCTTGTGCGAAGGCTTTATAACCGAGTTTATGATGCGCCAGATTTCGTTTGAGTTGCCGCTATTTTTTAGTATTAATTTACTATAATAACCTTTGTTCGGCTTGCGTATCAGTGAGAGACAGGTTACGCAGAATTCTATATTGTTCTTTATAATAATTATTATCTTTGTGTTGTTTCATTTTACTCAGCCAGTGATCTCTCTTTTTAATTCCTTTAAGTACCTAAGTCAGTCGTCATCCAGGGACAAATGGGAGTTGAGAAGTGCAATGCTCTACGCAAGCTGTTCGCTGTTTTGATACAGCTTTGTTGTAATGTTTTAGAAAATCGTTCATAGCATAAGTTAATATCAGTATCGATATCTTCGTTAAAGCTTCTTTGTTGCATTATTGTTCTTGTTTTTACATAGTCCCATCGTTGTGATTTATGTATTGTAGATTTAACTTTCGAAATTTGAGTGTTTGGGGCAATGATGTAGGTGGGATAATGGTCAGCGACATTTTCCGCAATAACGCCCGCTTCTGTTGAGTCCGGACAAAAATTAGACAGAATGTGATCGATGATCGAGGAAGAGATGTCAGTCACTCTAGTAGGGCGTGTAATGTGGTTTTCAAAGGCATATGAGGAGAGCAAGTTTTGATAATCAGTACTTGAACAATCTGCTGTATTAATATTGAAATCACCACAAATTATCACCTTTGTGTTCATGGTAGCAAAGTGTCGCAATATTTCTTCGAACCTTTTTAGAAAAACCTGTGTTCGAGAGCCAGGTGGCCTGTAGATCACCCCGATTGTTATCTCTGCATCGAGCTCGACAAACATCATTTCATATTCACTTTTTGTTTCCGTTATCTCAATTAGTTCTTTATATTTTATTGCAGTAGACAAGTAAAGTGCGACACCACCCCCTCTCGAATCGGTTGTTCTAGGTAGTGAAAGGAAGTTATAATTAGGCATGTTGATAAATTCTTTTTCTTTCAACCATGTTTCCGTTATGGCTATTATGTTGCATGGAAATTATGTTGCCGGGTTTCCGCCGCTCTTGGCTGGAAACCCGGTGTTGATGCGTGTCACTTCCTCCACGCTACTTGGCCAGCTGATGACTTGAGCGCTAATTGCATGGAGGAAGTGAATGACCCGTGTGACACAGGCATGCACCGACGACTCCGTCACGTTGAACTTGTCTCCGATCGCATACATCGACACTTTCGAGCCGATGTACACAAGCGCAATGAGGCACGTCTTCTGAGCTGATATTTGTTGCCGGCCTTGCACTGCGCTCGGATAGTAGGCCGAATCGCTGAACCTGGAGTTCAGGCAATCAAACGTCTCCCTCAACAGCCTGAACAGCCTCTTGAATTCTTGTTCATTGCATCTGCTGACAATGTGCTCGTAGCCAGGCACACGATCGGCGTCTTCGCGTACAAACGCACACGGTGTCGAACTCGTCAGAGTCATTGCACGGATCACTGTACTCCGTGTCGTCGTCGCTGTCGGAGTCGAGCAGCTGCGCGGCCGCCTGGAAAAGTGCCGTGGCTGACAGCCGATCCATGCTCGCGATGCACAAAGTGCACATTCGCGCCTCCCAGCTGCTGCAGGCCTACACTTGTGCCCTCGTTTTGGTTGTGTCCGGTGTGCGCTAGTGTCATGGCTGCACCTGCACTGCACGTGCGCGACACCGGCCGGCACTTTTCGCAACTAGTGCAGCCAGAGCAAGCCACATCGAAGAGACCTACTGTCAAAATCCGTCGACTGTGATGGTGTAGGGTCCACGGACACCAAAAGTTCTGCATGGTGCTACTCACTGCTGCCTTCCCCTTCCCGTTGTGTTTGGCGCTTTTCGCGTGACTTTTCAGCGCCGACTCTCCCATAGCAGCGATGTTGAATGTTTTCGCGCAAGGCTTGCATTTCGCCCGATGTGGATTCGCCGGGTCCAGTGTAAGCCAGTGCCTATAACTGTCATTGTTCAGCCACGAGCATTGAAACTTGGATTTACCAGGCATTATCCTAACTCACAGTGACTGCGTGCAGTAATTTCTACCGCACACATTACACGCCACACAAAGCACGCCGAACGTACGAGCTACAAGAGAGAACAACGCAACTACCAAACAAAACACAAAGGGATTGATTGGATATGGATCCGGCTAGACCCTTTGAAACCGCAACTGATCTCAGCGTAGCCAGGCCCTTCAAAACGGAAACTGATTTCAGCGTAGCCAGGCGTTTAAAATTATCTGCTAAGTGTATTCTGTTTGAAACGCAAACGTTTCCTTGTAAAAACGTGGCAAAAATTTGCGGTGTAGGAATACATTTCTTCGTACGCAGAGTGGTCTTCTTAATTTCACTCCAAAATCAAGGGTTTTCACGGACCTGTAAAAATTCAAAAACTTTTAAGGCCCTTGAAAATGCTACTCCTGATTCTGAATTCAAGGGTTTTCATGGATTTCAAGGACCCGCACGAACCCTGTATTTGGTGCGTTTGTTATAGGGACAAAATAGCATTTTTAAAGAACCGTAACGGTTTTTTAATACACCCAATTAATAATTTTATTAATAGTCTGAGTGAAACTGAAATGGAAATGGTTGCACACGAACAGTAGTGTCCCATTTAGATGCCACATGGCACCACCTTTCTGATTTCAAAAAGATTAGCGCCCAATTAAAATTATTTCCACCAATTTGTTTAGAAACACCTTGTGCTTACCCACTGTATAAAATGCTGGCTTTCGTGTGAGCTAGATGATATGCACTCCACAAAAAGCAGTTGCAGCCCCATGAAACTTTGCAGTTACCCTTGCGTTAGTGCCCGTTATAATAGCTTACAAGTGAAAAAGTTCCACGCACTTACAAGTTAGGAATAGCAGATGCCGTGCCACAGCTCATTTGCTTGCATTGCTCCGCTGACTGATCACCAAAGACTATGGTGGAAACACAACTGCCACTGTGCACAGCCGCAGAAACGACACAGAGCATGACACTGCCTGCTTTGCTTATGGATTTCATCGTTGCCCTTGTTTACTTCTCTTACTTTTTGTGCTGCACCTGAAAACTATTTATTTATTTATTTCAGTACCCTAGTCAGGGCATTACATAGAGGGGATGTGGTTGTACAGACCGCAAAAGCTACAACACTCGATCGGCGCCGCTCTGCGCGCATCGCTGCTGCGTCATTGTTCCTGTCGTGCGTCTGCGCTCGAAAGAAACGGCTGCGTAATGATTCCGTCATTACGTTGCGGGCTGCGAGTTTATGCGCCGGTTTGGTAGTTGGCCAACGGCGTGATTTCCTAGCGCGGCTTTTATCGTTCAAGTGGTCATGCTTTGAGGTCAAACCAGTGAAAACACGCTACACAAGGGGAAGGCAAGACAAGGACAGTCACTGGACTTACAACAAAATTTTATTGGAAGAACTCCCACAAATACTTAAAAACGACGCACCCGCAGATGGGTGATCCCCTCACCTCTTCAAAAACCCAACATCGCCACAGAACTCTCTCTCACACCGTTGACATCTTAGGCGGCATTAAAGGAGCCCTGACACCAATTTTCGGCGTTAATATTGTTACAAGACGACGACCGTTCACAACCGTTCACAAGGTTACTACCGCCTACCACCCTCAAACCAACGGCCTCACAGAGCGCCTTAACTGGACTTTAACAGATATGCTGTCAATGTACGTTTCTGACGACCATGGTGATTGGGACCTTGCCTTGCCTTACCTTACATAACGTTTGCCTACAATTCGTCGCGCCTTGATACTGCCGGATTCTCTCCCTTCTACCTCCTATTCGGCCGAGAGCCGACGTTACCACTGGACACTCTAATTTCAACACCCTCTGCCACCTTCCGTATATGCACAAGACGCCATCGCCCGCGCTGACTTTGCCCGCAATATTGCTCGCGTCAGGCTCGCTTCGTCCCAGCGCTCTCAAAAGGATCGCTACGACTGCCGTCACAGCACCCGCCACTTTGCACCTGGATCCCTGGTGCTGCTCTGGTGTCCTGCACGCCGTGTAGGGCGTTCGGAAAAGCTTCTAGCCAGGTACTACGGCCCCTACCGTGTCGTACGCCAAGTGACGGAGGTCAATTACGAAATCACCCCGCTGGTTCCGTCAGACTCATCCCGCTCTCCACAAACAGACGTCGTCCACGTCGCGCGTCTTAAGCCATACCGCTCGCAACCTACAGCTTTACCCTGACAAGCACCGAGACGGCGCTCCTACCACCGGGGGGTTGTGTTACGGGGCATTAATTAGATTCCCCACAAATAGGACGGCATTCAAGTGCCGTGCTAGCGGGCATCATCATCAAGAAGAGAGATGAAGAGGACGCTGACGGTGAAGCGCATTCGCTCCCTGGCTTACACGGTGCTCTCTTCCATCGTGGTTTGTTATAACTAGCCTCTGAATGTGTACAGTCAAACCTCGGTACAACGAACGCCACATTAACGAACTTTTCAGATTAACGAGCGTTTAAGAAATCCCACGCCGACTGCTTATAGTTTTAATGTAAAATTATTTCACTACAACGTACTTCAGAATAGCGAACGTTTCAAAATAACGATCGTTTTATTTAGTTCCGTGCCATGTTAACAACACCTCAGTACTACGAACTCATATTTTCAAGGCCGGAGACTCTTAGAAGTCCGTTAAACAATCGCGGCAACCGGGGCAGTGTGCTAGTAGACGACACGGCAAAGCGCAGCGAAGAAGAGGACGTCTTGCAACTTGCTCCGCGGAATGCGGCAGCCGATGCAAGAGGGAGAAAAAAGGTAAGGAGAAGAGAAAAAATGAAGCATGGGTAGCCTTCTCCGTCCCGAAAGCCGCGTCCGCGCTATTCGCGCTCACCCCAACTTTTTCTACGTTCCGCCGCTGCTCACGTGGCTTGCTGGATCTTCACGGACATCAGCGGAGCTGACAACAGAGGACATTGCCCAGACCGTGAGCGTTCAGGATGAAGAAGTGAGGATGGCTGCGAGGATGGCATGAACAACGATACCTCTGAGGGTGCCGCAGCAGCACTCGAAGACTACGACGAGCACGCGACGACTGCGGATGTGGTGGACAGCATACAAAAACTCCGCACATGTGCGGGGAAAAATCGCACGGCCACTGATTCACTCCCCAGGAATGTGTAAGAGTTTGAGTCCTTCGTGCTAGGAAGCTTGTGCTACTCGCGCTAGATGAAAATCGCCAACCACTTTAAATAAACGTGCATTGTTTCATGATCACTAGTGCATTTTTTTTTTGTGAAAAATGACTCCAAGGATGCACTGCTGTACACGTAGGTCGTTTTAGGCATTAAAATACTATTTGTTTTCTTACATTTTGCGATTTTCACTATAACGACCTTTCAGAATAACGAGCAATTTTCCACGGTCCCCTGAAGTTCGTTATATCGAGATTTCACTGTATCGTAAATACACCATTGTAAACACAGCTTTACCCTGTATCAATATTATTGCACAGTTCGCTTCCTTCACTCAACAGAATAGCCTGGCTGAAATATGAGCGGTTTGCGACGCGAAAAACATAGTTCAATTGGATCTCATTCATCGCCCCGACGAAGCAGCGCACGGAGCGGCACTCAGCAAATGGACATCAGCGTGACATCACCCCGTGAAGCCAAAAGAAGTGACGCGACAGCGCTCATCAAAAACTCGTGACGTCACTTCACGCGCGCGGCCCCACGAGCGGTGAGTGGGCGCTGCATCCTCTCATGCGGGCGCCGGTGACATCCGCACAAAGCAGTAAGGTCAGGCCGGGATTCTGTCATATGCGCCGTTCGGGATGAAAGCGCGGGAATTTGAAACAAATGATTTTAAGGCCGTTCAATGTAAGTAACTACCCCGCACTGGAGTATTTGAAGTGCTGTTTCAGGTTCACCAGACCATTAAGCATCGATAAAAGCAATAAAAGAGTAACATAAAATTTTCGTGTCAGTGCTCCTTTAAGAAACGCTACCTCTTTATCAGTTAATGCCACCGAAGGCTCACTGATGCATTTCTCTCCTGAGCAAAGTGAGCGGAGGGTCATGCGGGATGATGTTGCGTATCTCGCATAGAGGGAAAAGAGCTGCTGGAGCACAACATTGTTATATTGATAACTTCACTATACGATAAAATGGATAAACGTGACCAGTGTAAATGAGATAAAGAGAAAGCTTATGAGTCTAATCATTCCGTCGACCTTCACAGCCCTTGAGCGAAAACCGGCAGTCATCAGGCATCATATAAAAAAGCCCCTGGATGCCTCCAGGGAATTAAAGGCAGTTAGAGCGAATCAGAGTGAAGATTTAGAATTAGGCGATGACAATGCAAATTAAGGAGGATGAAAAAGCAAATTAGGAATAATACCAGTGAATTAAAAAACATGAAATTTGAATAACCGGAACAAAAGTGAATTAAGAAGACACGGAAAATAACAAGAATGAGTGCGAGTTAAAAAGGGATTAAAATAGGTGGATTTCTGAGTGAATCAAGGTAACTTCAAGTTAATAAAGATGAATCAAACTTAACTGACAGATGTCAAGGTGTGCTAAGATGAACCCAAGCGTATTAAAAATGAACACGAAGCGAATTAAATTGTGAGGATTTAACGCAACTAACAGTGAATAAAGTAGTAAATTGAGTTAGATAAAATAAATGAACATGAACCCAACTAAATTCAGAAAGACCAAAGTGAATTACGAAGACAAAGCAGAGGGAGAGGAATCAATGTGACTCAAGCGGAATTGGAGTCAAACTTGAATCCAAGTAAATTAAAGTGGATCAGTGAGTGAATTAACGTGTATCAAGTGAATTAAGTTGATTCAAGTAAAAGGCGCGAGGTCACGTTTCGTTCTTTGCACAGAACTTTGCACGTTCTTTTCAAGGGCTTTATTAAAAAGAGAAGGTTGTGTTCTTTTCCCATAATTGGTAAAAACGCGAGGAATTATATATTTTTCAATACGGCGCAAAAGTCTTTGTTTTTTGTTGTCCACTTTAAAGGTATTTGAGAAATAATGTTTGCAAAGTGCATCAAAGGCAAACTGTTTGTCAACAAGCAGCATTTCTAGTAGAACTTGATTGCTGGCTAGTTGGTTCAAGATGAGCGCAGCAAGTTGCGCTCGTCTTGTCCTTACATCTCTACGTCCTTGTCTTTTGCACAAACTTATTCCTTCGTACAGCATTTCAGTTGATGCATTATTAAATCTTTGTCCTCTCCTTGAAGGAGCATTCCATACGAAATGCTGTGAGATATTCTTTTTACTATACGGTTCCATGTTTAGCTGGTATTGTGAGATAGTTAACCCATATCGTACTATTCATTCTCCCAATGATTTGTACACCATTTTTCTGATTGCGCTATCTGATGCAAATTGAAAAGAATAAAGGTAACTGCACACCACCTGTAAGCGCTTCGCCACTTCTTGAATGTGCGTGTCCCAAGCTAGTGTCTCATGATAAGGATGATGATTTTACTAGAAAGCTAAGGTTTCGATAATGCTTTTCTCAGCATCATTATTGTATGAAATTTCACCTTATAAAATCTGTTGCAACCTTTTCCTGCATAATGAACCCTCCCCCGAATTCATGCGGATTTTTCTGAAAAAGTCGTTTCATTATGCAAGTAAATACGGTATTATTATTATTTTTTTATTTATTTAATTTCCTGCAGCGCCAAGATGGCATTATAGCAGGGGGGAAATTGAAAAATTGAACATGTGGTCATATACATGTGGTAGTCAGGCTACAACACATCGCTGAACATCGTCACAAATACAAAAATAAAAACTGAACTACAAGTCTAACAGATACTTACTAAAAGCACGTCAGTGGTACAATCAACTACAGCACTTGGCAACTTATTCCACAAACTAATGGTGTGAGGAAAGAACGAATCTTTGAAAACATTTGTACGGCAAGGCATGTCACGAATTTTCCAACTATGGTCACGCCGTCTTGATACAAAATGTGGGGGAAACAGAAAAACGCCAGGATCAATGCCAGTTTTTTTAAAATAGATACGATAAAGCAAATTAAGTTTGACATGCTGCCTGCGTTCTTTTAGGGCTTCCCAATTAAGCTGGTTTTTAAGTAATGTAACACTGGATCGGAAATTGTAATCACCCGTGACAAAACAGGCGGCACGGTTTTGTACACGTTCTAACATTTCGCATAAGTAGGCAAGTTGCGGGTCCCAAGCGGCGCACGCATACTCCATGATGGACCTTACGTGGGTGAAATAAAGAAGTTCTTTCAGTTTAGGAGGGGCAGCCCTGAAATTGCGGCGAAGAAAGTTAAGCGTTTGGGAGGCAGAAGAACAAATATGTTCAACCTGTCTTTTCCAGGAGAGGTTGGATGAGAAGTAAATGCCACGGTACTTGAAATCTGTAACTGTGTTAAGGGGCACATTGTCAAGAACATATTTCGACATAATGGGTTTACGACTGTGCGAAAAAGTAATGTGCTGACATTTCATTGCATTCAACGTCATTTTCCATTTTTTACACCAGCGCTGAATTGAATGTAGATCGTTTTGAAGATGGCATGTATCATGCAAACTAGTTATACGATGATAAATGACACAGTCGTCAGCATACAGACGCACTTTGCAGTTAAGATCAGCTACAATGTCATTGATAAAAACAAGAAAAAGCAGAGGCCCCAGAACAGACCCCTGCAGAACACCGGAAGAGACACTCACTGCTTCAGATTGGCACCCATGCAAAACAACGCGCTGCGTGCGATTTTCCAAATAAACCCTTATCCATTGCATTACACTGCAGTCTAAGCCAAGAAAAGATAGTTTGTGTAAAAGCAAGGCGTGAGGAACACAATCGAAGGCCTTCTTAAAATCTAAAAATACGCAATCTCTTTGTTCGTTTTGGTCAAGTGAGGAGAAAATGTCATGACTAAATTCAACCAATTGAGTCGTACAGGAAAAGCCAGCCCGGAAACCGTGTTGATAATTTGTAAAATAATTATTGCTTTCTAAATGTTTAATTACTGCACTATAAATTATGTGCTCAAGAATTTTTCCGCACACGCTTGTAAGGGAAATGGGCCTGTAATTTTCGGGGTTGCTTTTGGAGCCGCTTTTGTGAATGGGGACCACATTAGCGGTTTTCCAGTCACAAGGAAGTTCACCGGTAGCAAGCGTTATGGTAAACAAGGTAACCAGAAAGTGGGCAATGATTTCAGAACAAGCATGCAAAACATAATCCGGTATGCCATCCGGTCCACCAGCTGAATTAACTTTAACATTTTTAAGCAGATTGAGGACACCATTATAAGTGATAATTATGGGGCCCATAGGTTGGTCTATCGTTTCAGGCACAGGAGGGAGGTTTCCTGAATAGGGGGGTGCAAAGACTGATTTGAAATAATGATTAAGACAAGTAGCTTTTTCAGAGTCGTCCGTAAGTATTTCACCATCAACTTGGAGGCTGGGTACCCCTGTAGGTTCCTTGCCCTGGGATTTAACAAATTTCCACATTTCCTTGGGGTTTTCTTTAAGCTTCGTTCCTAGAGAACAAAAGTACTTCTCCTTGGAGTTTTTGTTACGACTCTTTATATCGTTGCCAAGCTTCCTAATAGCATCTAAAATGCTTGGGTTTTTACTTTTCCTGTACGCGTTCAGGAGACGACGTTTTTTCTTTATAGCAGCAAAGTATCTCGAGTCATCCATGGCTTATCAGCCCGTTTTTTATGGGAGATAACTTTACTAGGGACATATTTTTCTACTAAGTGTTCCGATTTAATTTCCAGTGCGTCCCATAATGAATTGCAAGTAAGTGAGTGGCTCAGTTCATTAAATTCTGGGAGGAAAGACTGAATTTCTTCCGATAAAGCTGCGTAATCACCTCTGTTATAGAAAAATACCTTTCTCGGATTGGTGTGCACTCTTTTGCAGTTAAGCGGGGACAAATAGGCATGAACGTAGTCATGGTCGCTAATGCCTGGGATGATATTAACATCTTTGATAAGTGATTGTCTGTTTGCAAATAGTAAATCTAAAACAGAAGTTTGCTCTTTCCCTTTTCTAGTGGGTTCGTTTACAAACTGGAAAAGGTCATTGGCCAGAACCAGTTCGTGAAAGCTTAACGAAAGTTAAGTTTTGCCATGAGTGATCAGAAGTTAAAGATGTACCCAAGTATTTGAATCTCGTTACATTCCCAATTACAGTACCGTTTACTGCATAAGCAATAATAAGTGTTCTAGAAAGCATAGAAAATGCAAAGTGTTTGTATTTTTCAGTATTCAGCTGCATTTGCCAAATCTTGCACCACTCAACGAGCATAGATAGGTTGCCCTGAAGATTGATAACGTCATCTGGTGTAGCTGTCTGTCTGTACAAAACAATGAGCTTAGAGAGGTTGTCCTGAAGAATAGTAACGTCATCCGGTGTAGCTATCTGCCTGTACAAAACACAACAGCAAAATTCCATGTGGTTGAAGTGATGTTAGTCACTGTATCAGCTATATAAGCCAAGAACAAAAAACTCCCTCCTCCCCTCGCGGGAACCCCTGTGTAGATGCAACGCATAGGCGGAGCGGCGAAGGGACCGCGTTTTATAGCGCTCATAACGTTGAGGGGACTGCGTAAGCCGGTCCCAGTCGATGACGACGTTGGCGTACTTGTAAAGCGGCGTGGACTCTAGGTGTTTCAGCCAAGCGTGAATGTTGCTTCGCCGGAGGACGGCACACCGGTTATATGCGCAGCGCGCCCGAAGGAGAGGAAACCGCGGAAGAGAGAGTACTGCACATGCGCCGGCCCCAGCGCGTCTGCCGCGGCTATGATGCAACGTGCCGCGGCTATGACGCAACACAATCCACTTTAATCCAATCCAATCCAAGCCAAGCCAATCGAATCGAATCCAATCCAATGCCCCTCGCGAGAGAGTGTTCGCTATCGGAGAGGAGAGGGGGTGAGCGGCGGAGAGCGCAGCTGGCGCTGCGAGGAGAATGGGGGAGGGGCGGACAACGCCGCCGCCGCCACCGACGCCGGAGGGACAAGGCGAGTCAATCAGATGCTCTGCATCTAAAAGCAAATGGCCCAAAACAAAGCCCCGCAGAACACCTTATTTATTACATGCGCCATTTGATACACAGTTGTTTAAGGTGACTGACTATGACCGCCCTAATAAATTCTTTACCCAGCTAGTTACACTTTCATAAAGTTCTAGAGCAGTTAATTTCAGCAGTAGACGGTTGTGACACACATGATCAAAAGCTTTTGACAGGTCAATAAAAATTGCATCGATGTAATGCTTGGTATGAAAGGCTTTGCGAAAGTCTGTTACTAGTTCGAATAACTGAGTTTGACATGACCGCTTGCCCAAATCCATGCTGATTTGTGAAAAGCTAGTTATTTGCATTTAAGGGGGCAGACTGGTCTTTGAGCTATTCATTCTTATTTACCAACCAATTTTAATGAAACTGCACAGTATTATGGAGTTTTTGTGCTGATTTCAAATCTGCATATTTTTTGCAAGTCGATTATTTTTTAAGATAATTATGATTATTTGGGGTCACAATTACAAAATAATCAAGCCATACAGAATGGTTATTACACCATGGCTCAGCAGACAAATGACTAAAGAATACAACGTTGGAAGAATTTTTTCGCTTTAGCTTTTTTTGGCCATTTGACAACACAGTGAACTTCACTCCTCCTGCACTCTGCCAGAAATGGCTCACAGGTGGTGTCATTTGAACACAATTATAATTTTCCAAAACCTCCATTTGGAAAATTTGTTGTATCTTCCAACATTGTACCTTCCACAGATTTAGGTATCAGAAGCAAAACATTACAGTTGTAGCTGCTCTGGGTCCTGAGATATCCGAGGGCGAAATGCTAGCTTCGCCTTGCAAGAAAAGTGCCATTTCACCATTGAATTCTGCGTGAACTAAGCTGTAAAGTGCACTTTAAAATGCCATTTACAATAAAATATGGTGCCATGTGATGAGGAAATTTGCAGACGAATAGAAAAATGGCTGCGGATGCTGAAAATGCCACTTTTCAGAAAATGATTTTTTGACCGCTTTTTAGGCCCCAAAGAAACATCTGCCCCCTTAAATGTGCCATTATATGGCACATTTAAAATCTACGATGTTCTCGCAATTTGCAACATATGGAGGTTAAAGAGGCTATTGAGCATTAAGAGGCTAATGAGCTTTAGAATAGGCAGAATCTGAGCTAGTTGGATCATAATTGGATTGCGTGCTCAGCCCCAAACAAGGGGTATGCCATGTGCCGCCGCATCAACCACCCAATGATAGCGAGCCAGTGCACAACCAACCACCGTATCAAGTACACAGCATGTGTGCGGGGGGTTGTGTACAGGCTACCGTTATTGTGCGGGAAAAGCTACATTGGCCAGAACAGCCGTTGTGTCAACGATCGAGTTCGAGAGCACAAGGCCTCAACAAAGAACGTCCCGTCAGGACATTGGCCATGCACCTCCGAGATTGCCCCAAGTGTGAAGGTGCCTTCCACGATGTCATTACCATGCCAGGGGTGAGACAGCCCAAACAGATTTGGGAGCAGTTTTCGGAGCAGCAAAATTTCTATTTTGGAGCAGAAGAATCTTGATTTGGAGCAGTTAGGGACATTTAATACATCGTCTTGTGAGCTTAAAAAATCATTATTTCAGCAATTTGCAGGGTCAAGTGCACATTTCAATCAGTTTTGAATACACAGAACACTCAAACAGCCTTACCTGAAAGAGTTTTTAAGAGTATCACAAAGTACTAACTGCACTGCCTTTTTCCTAACTGGTGATATTGTATTGCGCCTGCACGCAACACTGACAACAAAACTGCCGTTAACATATAGTTTTAGCAGTCCGTATGTTCTTTTGCTTACTTTGTTACCGGGTTGACCAGGACCGGTCTGCGCCTGCGCGCGCGGAAGGGCGAGGAGGCGCGGGCAACTAATCCCCTTACAGCTACGAATGCCCAAGTGCCCAGACGAGTCCCGATGAGCACGGTAACTACGTAACACGATGGAACAGACGGACTGCTAAAACTCTTATCAAATTTAAGGGATCCGCAATTGTGGCGTTTTTTTGCTGTTTTAATGCTAAAATTATTTTTGTAATCCCAGGCTGTGTTGTACGAACGACTGTAGTCACGGCAACAGTTGAGCAGCTTCGAGCTAACGGTCGCATAGCCCAACCACTTTCGGTCGCATAGCCCAACACTACCTTTCTACCCGTTTCAGTCCCCGGGGCACAGGTTCACCCTATGGTCATTTGAGTAGCGTCAATGTTTAGCCACCTAGATTTTGGCATTAAATTTCACTTTGCCTACATCAAGTGTTATAGTCACGTTCTATGGCAACCGTGTAGTCCTGCAGCTATTGGGCACTGCCTGAACAGGTCGCGGCGCCGCAGCAAAGCCCGCAACTTTCGTGTCGACCGTTCCATCCCCGAGGCTCGCGATCACGCTTCGAAGCACAGCAACACCTCAACATTTTACAACAGCACAACAAGCCAAAAAATTCACTTCACGAACCCGATTATAGACGCGCGCGCCGCGTTTCGCACTCAAGGACAAACCACGCCAAAGTCGTAGGCCCCACATTTCAATTAACTTTTTTCCGAGCTGCCCAACTTCCCGTAATCTGGCACCAATCTCAAACCATATCCTTGCATTAACGTCACTGTTCAGAGCCACAACAGATAGAATGAATAGACTGGAACTCAGCTGATAGCGTAAAATAAACCAGGGAAAATATCGGCGATACGCACTGAGCGCGTTGGTAGCAGCCAGATCAGGCGGCGGACATGTTTGTTGCCACAGCGAAGCCTAATCGAGAAGGCCGTTTCTGCGAACCCGGACGGAAAGCGAATCGAGTTTTAGAAGCTATCACTTGCTTCGTTTCAGTCTTTTTATTTGTGCCATTTCTGTGTTTGCGATTGACCAACGATAAAAGCAGTGACCAGGATGCGGGAGGCTTTTGTCCCCGCCGAAACTGACATGAGCATCAAAATCCGTGCCGTTGGGGCTCTTCTGGAGCAGTTTGGCGCAATTTTCGCCACTTTCGTGCTTTTGGAGCAGCTTGGCGCAGGAAAATGGAATTGTATCAGAAAGGCGCAATATGCGCAGCTGTCTCACCCCTGCCATGCATAAAAACAACGATAGGCTGGCGCGCGAAATCATCGAAGCTATGGAAATTGAAGAGAGCGCTGACGATTGTGTAAGTACTGCGTCGGTTGCGCTAACCGATGAAGAAAAACTATTCCTGCGCACTGTTGCTCCGGGACCACGTGGCTAGAGGGCGTAAATGTAATAAAGATTCAGTTGGTAGTGTCAGCGCTTGTGCTTCGTCTCTCGTCCCTGTCTGAATTTAGGCTGACCAGTGTTTAATCAACTATTGAGCTTTACCAACTGCTGTGCAATAGCCTCGGGAGAACACAGCGGTGTGAGCGAACACACCTACTTAGGCCCAGCAGCAGTGACCCCGGATCCCAACCACGAGGCAGAGAAGGATAAGAATGGGGTGGATTGCATTCAGCAGCTGCTCTCAGATAAGGAGTGGCAGCATGACAGCTGCATCTTAACGGTACTCACCTACGAGGCAGGAACTGAAAGGGTTGCCCTTAAATTGAGGACAATGGGATAAAAGATGATAGGTGTAACATAAAGGGACAAGAAGAGAGCGGAGTGGATCAGGGAACAAATGCGTGTTATGGACATATTACTGGAAATTAAGAAGAAGAAATGGGTGTGGGTCATTAAGGGTAACAGAGTGGATCCCCTAGAGAAGGCAAGCGTGGCAGGGGGCGGCAGAAAGTTAGATGGGCAGATGAGATCAACAAGTTCGGGAGGATAAATTGGTCGCAGTTAGCACAGGAGCGGGGTAATTGATGATGATGATGGTTTGATTTTATTGGCGCAAGGCCGACACGGGCAAAGAGCGCCAAACAGAAAGTTATTTGATGAGGAGACAACACGAAATAAAATCAGTTAAAAACTATGAGTACGGCTGGTGTAAAGGGCCAGGGTGAAGAACAAGAGTGGTTAAAAGATAAATAAGGTGGCTTGTGTATAGGACCAGGGGTAAAGCTATGGGTAGTATGAGATGAGTTGTAAAAAGTGAACTTCTGATAGGAACTTAAAGGTGCGCTGAACAGGAAACATGGCATCATCTCCTAAGAAGTATGATGGGTGTGGTGGAATATGTCGTGTGTGTAGTTGAGGGAAGTGTTTGCGTCGTGTAGTGTCGAGTGCCTTACATTCTATGAGGATGTGGATCACGGATAGGGCCTCTCCGCACCTGCTGCACAGAGGTCTTGGAGATCCAGTGAGCAGGTGCGAGTGCGTTGCGTGAGTGTGGCCTATCCGTAATCTAGCCAAGGCGACTTCAGTGTATCTATTGCGTGTGTCGGTGGTGTATGGTCCCAAGTGTGGTTTTAGTACGTGTAACTTGTTGTCGGTTTGTTCACTCCAGTGTGTTTGCCATGTTTTGCGAAGTTGTTGTCTGATGTGTGGTTTCACGTCGGTGTAGGGTAATGTGGTTATGTCTACTGTATTCGAGAGTGTAGCAGCAGCGGCCCTTCGATCCGCTGCTTCGTTCCCGGCTATACCACAGTGGCCAGGGACCCAGCAAACGACTAGTTCAAATTTGTGGACATACACAGACATAATACCCTTGACTATTAGATTTACAACGTGATTTTTTAAAGACTTTGTTGACGACAACGCCCGCACGACACTGAGGGAGTCTGTATATATAATGGATTGTGGGATGTGACTTTGAAGGATATGATTAACAACAAGAAGTACACCATAAGCCTCTGCCGTAAAGATAGTGGTATTACTGTTAAGAGTTCTAGTGACATTAAGGCCGGGCCCAAGCGCCGCGCAGGACACAGAGATGGCAGTTTTAGAGGCGTCCGTATAAAATTCAGAAAATTGATACTTCTGCTGCAAATACAAGAAGTGCTGCAGAATTGCACATGTGGGAGCTCTGTGTTTATCTACATGTGTGAAGGATGTGTCGCATGATACAGGGCGGAGATGCCATGGTGCTATAAATTCTGTTTGAGAACTTTGTATGGTGTCTAAAAAGGAGACAGAAAGCTCTGACGCTTCCTCTCTAACTCTGTAAGAGAAGGGCGCAGAGAACGATGGTCGGTTTAGGAGTAGTGCAGTCATAGACGTATCATAAAAAGCCGATTTAAAAGGATGGTGTGGCATAGATGAAATTTTAAAAGCAAAAAGGAGATCTGTGTATGCTCGCTGACGTTGTAGGTTCCACTTATTACACTCCACATAGAGGCTTTCGACCGGGCTAGTCCGGAAGGCGCCACATGCCAACCGGAGCCCCAGATGAAGCACTGGGTCCAGCATTTTGAGGGATGTCTTACTTGCTGACCCATAAACAACGCTTCCATAGTCTAATCGTGAACCTATCAGGCTGGTAAAAACACGTAAAAGAAGTTGTTTGTCAGCCCCATATGAAGAGTGGGAGAGAACGTTGAGTATATTCATGGCCTTTAAGCATTTATGTTTAAGTTGTTTTATGTGTGGAATGAACGAGAGCTTTTCGTCAAGGACTACACCTAAAAACTTGTGTTCATTTCTTTCTGGAATTGAGACACCATTGAGTTTGATATCTGGATCCGGCCGAATGCCGCGCCTTTTCGAAAACAAAACACAAGTACACTTCACTGGATTAAATTTAAAACCGTTGCTATCTGCCCAGCCAGCTAGCTTGTTAACACCAAGCTGGACTTGGCGCTCGCAGATAGACAGGTTACAAGACTTAAAGGATAATTGCACGTCATCTACATAGATTGAGCAGGAAATGGTTGGTGGCAGAGCCTTCCAAAGAGAGTTCATTTTTACAATAAACAACGTGCAACTCAAAACTCCACCTTGCGGAACACCGTTTCCCTGCACATGAACTCTAGAGAGTGCAGTTCCAACTCGCACGCGAAACGTTCTTTCAGAGAGGTAACTGGCAAGCGTGTTCCACATGTTACCCTACATACCAAAGGACTTCAAATCGCTGAGGATGCCGTACCGCCAAGCAGTGTCGTACGCCTTTTCAAGATCAAAGAATACTGTCATACAGTACTGCTTATGGAGGTAAGCATCTTTAATAAATGACTCTAACGCAACGAGTTGATCGTTCGTAGATCGCCCCACCCTAAAGCCTGCCTGACAGCTCTCGAGAAGACCGTTGTACTCTAAGAAGTACACGAGTCTCCTGTTTATCATCTTCTCGAAGAGCTTACACAGGCAGCTTGTCAGGGCAATGGGGCGATAACTGGCGGGAGAGGAAGGGTCCTTCCCTTCCTTTAGGAAAGCCACTACTATGGCCTCCCTCCAAGAGCGTGGGAAGTGCCCCGAAAGAAATATTTTATTGTAGAGGTGAAGAAGTGTTTCAAGTGTGTCTGCATGTAAGTGTTGTATCATTGTGTATGAAATCCTGTCTGCACCTGGAGCTGAAGGTTTACAAGTACCGAGTGCGACCTTCAGCTCATGAAGTGAAAAGGGGGTGTTATAGGACGAGTTCGACTTATTAGTGTCTCGCAAGGACTTCTTCTCACATGATGCTTTGTGTTTAATGAAAGTGTTGGTGTAGTCTGCTGAACTGGACACGTGTTCGAAGTGTTGTGCAAGTGTGTTAGCCTGGTCTTCCAGTGTGTCCCCTGTTGTACTAACCAGGGGCAGGCTGTGTGTCTGTTGTCCTTTTAGTTTTCGTATTCGTGTCCAGACTTTGTGTGTGTCAGTGTATGAGTTGATGGAAGTGAGGAAGGTGCGCCAACTCTCCCTTTTCGCCTCACGACGCACTCGCTTCCCAAAAGCCTTTGCCCGTTTAAAAGAAATGAGGTTATGTGACGTGGGGTACCGGCGAAGGACACCCCACGCCTTGTTCTGGGCCTCTCGCGCCCGCCTGCAGTCCTCGTTCCACCAGGGCCTCCTTGGGGTGCGGGACCCACTGGAGGCCTGGGGAATGGACTTTTCGGCAGCGTCGAGGATGTGCGCCGTGACGAGTTGGGCGATTGATTGATTGATTGATTGTGGGGTTTAACGCGCCGACGCAACGCAGGCGATGAGGCGCGCCGTAGTGGAGGGCTCCGGATTAATTTTGACCACCTGGGGATCTTTAACGTGCGCCGAAATCTCGTACACACGGGCGTTTTTGCTTTTCGCCTCCATCAGAAAAGCGGCCGCCGCGGCCGGGAATCGAACCCGCGACCTCGTGCTCAGCAGCGCAACGCCTTAGCCACTGAGCCACCGCGGCGGGTGACGAGTTGGGCGGCTTCCTCAACGTGTAGGTGTTTTATGGATGTGTGGTGTAGTTGAGATGTTTGTGTGAATGTGCTCCAGTTTGCTTTTGATTCATTAAACCTTTTATGGGAAGATGGACTGCTTGGGCCTGTACCTACATACGTTAATGAAGTGGGGAAATGGTCACTACCATATGGGTCCGTGCCCACACCCCACTCAAGACATGGAAAGAGTACTGCGGAACCAATAGCCAAGTCAAGATGCGAGTATGTATTGTGTCCTAAGTTATGGTATGTAGGCTGTTTTTTGTTGAAAAGGCATGCTCCGGAGGATGTAAGAAACTTCTCTATCAGGCGACCTCGGGCATCCGTTCTGGAGGAGCCCCAAAGAGAGTTGTGCGCATTAAGGTCGCCTGTTAGTATGTATGGTTCGGGAAGCTGGTCGACCAGCGCCTCGAAATCAGAGCTCGAAAGTGCATGATCAGGAGGAATGTAGATGGCGCATACCGTTATCAACCTGTTAAATATTATCGTACGGATCGCTACAGCCTCGAGGACAGTGTTTAAAGAGAGAGGGTGGCATGCTAATGATTTCAAGGCGATAATGGCCACACCTCCTGAAGAGTGGGTGCAGCCAACCCTGTCCTTTCTGAATACCATGTACCTATTTAAGAAATTTGTTTGTTTAGAGTTGAGGTGGGTTTCCTGGAGACACATAATACTTGGCTGACTGGCATGCAGAATCTCATACACATCGTCAAGATTTTTAAGGAGGCCTCTGCAGTTCCATTGAATGATGTTTTCTGTTCCCATTATTTAAATTTAAGAATGACGGGAGTGTGTGTGTTCGTGTGTGTTCATGTGTCGTCTTTCGGGGCTGTTACTATGGGATTGGGCTTTTTGGGCCTGTCTGTAGGCTTGGAGGTCGGTGGCCGCTCCTTGCGCTGCGTTGCAAGCAGGAACGGCCCGACATCCATCTCATCGTCGGATGTCCGAGGGGTGCCCCACAGACCGGGCCCCCCGGACTTGGCCCCCCCTCGGGAGCCATTCGTTTGAGACGCCACCGCCGAGGGCGTCCGGGGTGCCAGAGGTGGCACGGGCGGTGCGGTGGCGGTGGGAACCGGTGCGGGGCCCGTGGTGTCCATCACCTCGGTACCCTCCAACGCACTGGAGGACGGGGAGACAGAGGCGGGAGCGGCACCGGTCCCGACAGGAGTGGTTTGCGCCACAACTGCTGCTGCCTCAGCAAGCGGCGTGGTGCCGGGTTGGGCTGCGTGAGGCAACCCAGCGGGGGGCGGGGGCGGGACCAGGTCAGACTCGCTGAACTGGGTCCCTGTGGACACCAGACGCCGCTCCGCCCCCCGGCGAGCCGCGTCAGCGTACCTCCCCAGAGGGAAAGAGGCGAACCTCTTTCTCGCCTCTGGGAAGGTGATGTTCTCGGTTACCTTGATGTTGATTATCTTTTTTTCGAGTTGGAACTTTTCGCACTTGCGGGAGTACGCTGCATGCGGTCCCCCGCAGTTTACACAGGTGAGGGTATCGGATTGGCAGTTGTCACTAGGATGATCGTGCGCCGCGCATTTCGCACACGTCGTTCGGCCACGGCAAGAGTTCGTACCATGCCCGAACCGCTGGCACTTAAAACAGCGCCGCGCATTCGGGATGTACGGACGTATTGAGCACCGGATAAAACCTGCATATATATGTTGTGGGAGAACTGCGCGGTCAAAGGTCAAGATGATGTGCTTGGTGGGAATCTCCTTGTCGTCTCTACAGATAGTGATGCGTCTCACGGCAGTGACGCCCTGATCCTTCAAGCCGGCAAGGAGATCCGCATCGGTTTCGTTCAGGAGGTCTGTCTCGGATATCACACCCTGCGCGCTGTTGAGGCTCCGATGGGGTGTGACCCGGATGTCAAGATCAGCCAGTCTAGTCTGAGCTAGAAGCTTTGCAGACTGCTGCTTGTCATTTATTTCAATTAGGAGTTCACCAGACCTTTGTTTTTTGCATTTATACGATTTTCCTACTATGGCTTCAAGATACTTGGCGATCAAGAAGACTGACTGAGATGCAAGAGGGTGGGTTGGATTGAGGGATTCCATCACAAGAAATTGAGAAAAATGGTTCGGTTCAGGAAAGGTTAACGACGGCAACGGAGGAAAGGAAACTTCGGTGCGGCCCCTTTTCGGGGGCCGATCACGTTTTGGGGGGGGGTTTGGAAAATGCCATGTGATACATTGAAAAGCAGGGAGACGGGGGTACTTTCTCCTTTGACCTTACCCTGGTAGTCAAAGAGGTCCCGGAGCTCCCTGCCTGGTAGACAGGCAGGGAGCCCATCGGCCGGAGCTTGACCAAGGCTCCGACGGCCACCGTTTACGGCTTCTACCCTTCACCTTTAAACACCTCGCCACGGTTGGACACGGTTTATGTTGGGAGCTCGGAGTCCGCGGTGTCGCTGCTCACCGTCACCATGAATACTCAAGGTGCCCCGTGCGGGGAGGAGCGGGGTAATTGGCGACCTATCCAGTGGGAGTACACAGGCTGAGGTTAAAGTGTGGTAAGAGGTGGAAACGGGCCATGAAGACAAGTCTGCTTCACTCGGAAGACTGCTTTGTCCCGATAACAATGATGCCAATTTTATTGCAAACTTCGAATAAATAATGCATATTAAAGAAAACTTATCCAACAAAACTCCCCAGCCACTTGGCAGAAACTGTTCTCATAGAACGTCACAGAATCTTGCTTGTTCGATTGGTGTCCACGAGTGAAGATTAAGCGCAAACTTACACAGGGACGAGAAAGGGAAACGAGACCAGCGCTTTGGAGCTGCTGACCTTAACAGTACTGTTGGGGTTTTAAAGATAAGGCCTCCTTACAGGAATCAGGAGTGCGCGTTGGGTCAAAGGTTTCCCCAGTTTTCTGGGCAGGGTAGACCGTGATTTGCAGCTTGGATTGCACGGCATGGCTAGAAAGGTTTTTCAGTATGTGGATGATTTTGTGGTCCTGGGCAGCGGCGTAGAACTTGAGTCCTTTAAATGTGCTGTTCTTGATGTCTTTAAAGCAAATGGTGAAGGTTTGAAGTTCACTGGCAAGGTTCCCGTCCAGGGCACTTTGGAATTTCTTGACCTCGAGCTGCGTTTGCCGGAGCATCATGCATGTTGGATGTACGTGCCCCGTTCCAGCATTCGCTTCTTTTCATTCAAAGCTAGTTAAGAATGGGATAGCCCACACGTGCCTCAAATCCTCTCTCAACAAGTATTGATATCACTTGGAGCAACAAAGCTTTAATGCGCAAATACTTCGGCTGGAGAACGCTGTGCTCCACGTCACCTGCCGGCAAACAAGTGAAAGGGTTCACTCATAGCACACGGAATGTCGACCGGATCAACAAAGTGGCGGTCGCCTCAAGATTCGGGGTTAAGGTGGTTTTCTCTCCCGGCGGGGATAAGCTGGGTAGATAATGCAGTATGGTGAGCAACAGGCTCGATTCCAGAGACAGTGTTTCCTCACATGGTTGTTTGATTAAAGACAGACTCCAGTTCGCTCAGCGCAAGACGGACGTTGTGTACGGCCTTTCTATGTCCTGTGGACGGGTATACGTTGGCCAGACCGGCCGCTGTCTCAATGTCTCTAAGGGAGCACACCACTGTGCAGGCTGTGGCTGTGAACCATGCTTCACAGACACACAGGCGCTTTCTAAACACAGAGACCGTGCTACCCGGGAGCGTGCCAAAGCATTCCACATTCGGATTAGGGGTTCGCAATGTATAATTCACCCGTCACGGGGCATTTTAGATAAAGAAGTGTTACTTCTTAAGGAAAAAAAGAGGAGAGGAAGGGGCTGTCCTCATGTGCGGCATGTTCGATGGACACACGTGCCTGCTTGCTGGGTCTAAGTGCTTTCAGTGTTAATGAAACTTTCAGTTGATAGTACGCGCTGGTGTCGCTTCCCTTTCTCGTCCGTGTCAGTTGGCGCACCTAAGCTTCACTCATGGATGTGCACCACACCACTAGCTCCGATTGGCAGCCACTGAAATTGCCAAGACATGACTGCCTCTAATTTAGAAGCAACGGCCACTGCTTTTGTTTTTGCAGCTGCGTCTTTCAGGGAAAACTGATGATACCAGGATGAATTCACAGCAGTGGGCAGGCGTCAGCTGCAGGGGCGAGGCCCCAGATCATGAACCAAGCATCGTATCCTCGGCCAGTGTAGCAGACATTGATTTTGAATTTCAAGGCCAGGCTTTTTGGTCCACGTTCACCGTAAAAATGACCTGCCATAAACAGTGCTCGACAACGAGTTTCTTTTTGGGAAAAGGACTCCAGTGATTGGGCATGTCGCTCGCACAAAGCACCGAAGCGGTTTTTGTTTCCCGTATCTAGCTGTTCCGCTTCGTTTGGGTGCCCATGTAAAATATGGGAGATTTCTCAGATGAGAACATGTTTCTGTCTCTCTGCTTGCAGCTCAAACAGCTTGAACTGCAGTTTCTTCACTGGCTGTGTGGCAGCATGGAGTGTCCGTCATAGGTAAATAGCCATGAGCTATTTCGCAAGCCAGAATGGTGTGGGAAATGTCGAAAAACGGTGCTGTAATGCCAAACTTTGTTGGTGAATAAATGCTGATAAGTGCTTGTTGCACTTTGAGCAAGTACTGTATTTGCACGACTCTAATACGCACCTTTTTTCACCAAAAGTAGTTCAAATCTGTGTCCGCATTACCATCAGGCTCAAAATTGAAAGGAGCCAGAAGCATTGCCATGGTCACTAACTGCACCTGAAATGCAACTTGATCCAGTCCAGAGCAATCCATCCATATCTTGTGAGTGAATGTGGCCTCCCGAGCAAGGCTGATCGTGGTTAAGGATCCATGTTACCCAGGGAACCCTCTCAAAATGCCCCCCCTGCAATGGTGACTAACAGCCACACGCACCCCATCGCCGTGTCCTCTCCTAAAGCATTCCCCATGGGATGCATGCCTCAGCCAGCCTCCCCTTGCTCCGGTCGTTGTGACTCCACTGAGGGGCCGCCATGAAGCGCCCTTCAAGCGCAAGGCAACTTCGCTTGCCGACAGCGAGGGGAAGTAAGCGGCACCCAAAGACACGACTGGTGTAAACAAAGGAGTGCCCAATTTTCTTGTACGGCTTCGAGGAAAGTAGCCACAAGCATGGAAGCTTTGGGGACCCCTTGGTGAAATTCACAAAGCAGCAGTGAATGCACGTATAAAATTGAAAAAGCAAATGCTTTAAATGTTACCCATCCAATTTTAATGCCAGCAGAAGGTGGATAAGCAAGTTTATGTAGCACAGGGGATTTTTGCTGCCGCCATCGTGGGTATCAATGAAAATGTCTTTTGCCCTGTACCGTACTTACTCGCATAATGAACCCACCTTTTTTCCAGAAAATTCGCATGAATTTGGGGGGAGGATTCATTATGCGGGAAAAAATTGCAACAGTTTTAAAGGTTGAAATTTCATACAATAAAGCTGCTAAGAGAAGCACTGTCAGAGCCTTGCCATTTTCATTAAAACACGTAGGTAACTATGTAATCAAATTTCGGCTGGTACCTCGTAGGCGTTGTGAAATCTCCCCACCTACCGGAGACTGGTAATTCCGTGCAGTGCGCTTCGCAGCTATTGCGCTCGCGAGACCGGCTGCGATATGCATTGGTATGCGTGCCGTATCCGTGAAGCTCGGTAACAACGTCAGGCATCGTGAAATTGCCGTACTCGCTCGCCAACGTGCCCCGACAGCGTAATTAGTGTCACATCATGGCCGCCGCAAGAGCAGTCTGTCTTGATTTTACCTAACCGGCCAAACCACTTCCGCTCACTGACTAGCCAGCGTCACTATCAATAATTAACAGTGACTCTGGCTAGTCAGTGAGCGGAAGCAGTTTGGCCGGTTAGGTAAAATCAAGACAGACTGGTCTCGTGGCAGCCATCTCGGGGTGAGGGGAGGGGGGGGGGGATTTCACAACGCCTACGAGGCGCCTGCCCAAATTTCTTTTTTATTCGCAACATGCTAGTGGGTTCCTACTCGCCATGGAGCTATCCTCCTTAGTAAAGTCGCTTGCCGCCTCACATTTGCTGTCGGCCCACAGCGCACCGTCTTGCGTGCTATCAAGGCATTCCAAAACTTCTTTTCCTACACCAGGAAACTTCCCTTCTTTGGACCCACGAAACACATGGCGATCCCTGTTCCCCGCCCAAAAACCTCGTTTTCGCCCGTAGCGTACACAAAGTGCCGGCCAGCCGCGCGGTTTCCATATGCATCAACGCACGCTCAACCACCTTCAGTTTAAATCCGGCTGTGTAGCTCATGTACCGGCCCATCGTACGGCGCGCACTGGGAGCACAAAAAAAAAGGTCGGAACACAGCTGAACAAAACCATGACCGTAATGGCGAAGTCGCGGAACCTCAAGAGCAGTGGAAAGCGGAGTACGTTTAGTGCTTTATTCGCACGCCGCCAAAACCAGCCACAGCAACAAAGAGCAGGGAAGGAGTGCAGAGTACGTTTTGTGCTTTGTTCACACGCAGGAACGTTTTTACGGCGCAAAAAGGTTCGTTTTGCATTCAGAAGGTGGGGCTCCGCAAGCGCGCAATTTTTAAATTCTGAGCCACGGCATTCGCACTCACGTCTCTTGCTAATGTTGATATTTCTTTTGGTTGGAATGCGTTTTTAGCATCTCTGCGCATACTGTAGCGTGATATCAAGTTACTATGATGGCCTAAGGGATCAGCAACCATGCCGAGATAAACACATATTCACCTGGTGCTGGAGAGGAGGCGCAGCTGGTTGCGCGAGCGGGCAATGGAGCTGTCGATGCGGCCCAGGAAGTCGGTCATGCTCTCGTCCGGCTGCAAGGGGGGCTCCCTCGGGGGCCCATTGGTGCCGTCACCGCCCCCGGGGGGTGCAGCGCCCAGGCCGCCCCCATGGGCCTCCAGCACAGGCACAGCCAGCCAGGGCCGCAGGAACAGGCTGTCGCTCGTCCACAGGCGGTTGGCCCGCTTCAGCTCCTCCGTCTGCACAGCCAGCACTTTTCACCCCCTGCTTCCACTGCTCGCACTAGTGTCAACGCCTGCTGTCAAATCCAGGCTGCCACAAAGCATCTTGTTCATGCAATCGTCTGCAAGTTTCTAGTGAAAATGTGAAGGCAAAACTCATTTTAGTGATTTCACTTCCCTTTGTGTATTATCAGTAACATGTACTACGACTACGTAGCTTTGTGGCAAGCATACTTGTTCTGACAGGATTAATTGATTGCATACACCCTGGCAGTTACACACTGCTAAATATAAATATTTGCTGTTTCATGCAGACCCAGAAAATTCCCCTACAATATGCACAGGGAACAAGTCCACTGCAGGTGAAAACAAACAAACAAAAAAAAAACATCCCTACTCATTGCTTCACTCATTTTTTGCAACCGTATATATAAACAGGAAGCCGCACACGTCAAGAAACAGCAAGTCCACCCCTGCGCAGAACCCGACACTCGTAGCACTTACCTACCAGTCTGAGGACAGCCACAACTACACCGTAACAGCGTACCTTTCAAGCAGGCCTTCAGCTAAAATTACTTCCAAATGCAGTACACCCCAACATAACTTAAATGTAGTGTTTCAAAATGGAACCAAACCGAAAACCAGAACTGAACCGGTATTTTTGAAAAAGCCCAAACCAAACGATCATTTGAAATCCGTTTTTTCTTGTGACAATTTTGTATTACCGATCTTTGAAACTATTTCGCCGCGAATGCCCGATATTGTTGTTAGTGAACAGGGCATATTGAACATGCTTGTGAAACTTGATATCAGAAAATCTTGTGGACCCGACAATATCCCTAACGCTTTCTTAAAGAGATACGCTGAATGGATCTCGAAGTACCTCCATGTTCTTTTTACAAAATCGCTGCGCGAGGGCCAGGTTCCGGACGACTGGAAAACAGCCAGAGTCAAGCCTATCCATAAATCAGGAAACAAGCAGAGTGTCAAAAATTATCGTCCTGTCTCGCTAACATCAACCGTTTGTAAGCTTCTCGAACACATTATCCACAATAGTATTTCACATTTTCTGGATGAACATAATATCTTAAACCACCATCAGCATGGATTCAGGAAGGGTTTTCAACAACGACACAATTGGTATCAACAATACACGACTTCGCTAGTTCAATTATTAATGGCAAACAAACCGACGCAATTTTTATGGATTTTTCAAAAGCTTTTGACAAGGTTTCGCACAATAAATTAGTATACAAATTAGAAAAAATTCTCGGGAATGATCAACTTATTAAATGGATATCGGCCTACTTGAAAAATAGGGAACAATTTGTAGTTTTTAAAAATCATTCCTCTCACAGGGTTGCTATAGACTCTGGCGTCCCCCAAGGGTCGGTTCTGGGTCCCCTTCTATTTATTTTGTATATTAACGACATAGTAAATGATATCCCTGTAAATATTAGGCTCTATGCGGACGATTGCATTATTTACTCTGAAATAGAATCCCCAAAGGACCAAGTTTTGTTAAACGAGTCGCTAAACAAGGTTGTTTCCTGGTGCGAGGCTTGGCAAATGTCAATCAATTTTGAAAAAACGGTGTACATGTCCATTTCTTATAAGAAAAACCAATTAAATTTTCAATACTTTGCAAACAATGCCATTCTTTCCAAGGTTCAATCCTACAAATATCTTGGGTTATGGATAACAAACGATCTTAATTGGACAAAACACATTGACATAGTAACTTCCAAGGCTAATCAGAAACTCTTCTTTTTACGAAGGACTTTGAAACTTTCACCTCCATCCGTCCGTATTCTTGCTTACAAATCAATAGTCCTACCCATACTTGATTATGCAGCGGTGATCTGGGATCCATTTACTCAAATTAACATTCATAAAGTAGAAAAAATAGAAAGAAGAGCAGTTCGCTTCATATATAATAGTTATGGACGTACCTCGGTAACTGAACTGTTAGTCAGAGCTAACTTACCCTCAATTTCAGAAAGAAACCGCATATCCCGATTAAAATATTTATACCAATTAGTTAATGGGCATTACAAGATAGATATTGGAAAAATTATTTCATTTTCTTCAGGTTACGCCACTAGACAACGCCATGTTCGTACAATAACTCCGTTCCGTACCCGCAATAATTGCTTCAAATATTCTTTTTTCCCTAAAACTGTGCAGGATTGGAATAATTTAAATAACCATCAAGTTACAAAACAATCTTTAGCATCCTTTGCTGCTGGTCTAGAAAAGCAGAGAAAATAATTTTACTTCTGTGCTAGCTTGGTTTTCTTTTCATAAAATGAGACTGATGTTTCATCTGTACTATTTTTGTTACGTTTGATTACGTTTGTAAAACGCAAGTGACGTTTCTTTTTTTTTACTTGTGTTATATGGCTGCCTACTATGTGAAATGTGAGTGACTGTTCCATTTGTTTGCCTGGTGTTATATGCTAATGTTTCCGTCTTTTGTACCCACCTGCGAAAATCCCTCCAGAGGATTGCAGTACACATAAATAAATAAATAAATAAATTTTTTTAGCACACTCCAAAAAAAGAAATAATTGATTTGTCGGTGAATGCCTTTCATGCACCACCAACTTCGTAACCCTTCGTGGTCGCAGTTGGGGGAAAGGGGCTCGCACCAATGCGGTTGCGCAAATGACCCCCGGTAGCCTGCAAGGTGGCACAGAACATCAACTTTGCTCTCCTCCCCTTGTGTAGAAGCCATCAGGCCACAACACCGCGCACAGCATCAAAGGCCCACACCCGAAACGTGCACACCTGTTGCATTGCCCAACAAGTGTGGCCCGCAAGATCACCCACCCTGGACGCCCTGATCAGGTGGTCTCAATTACTCTGCCACCCTGCAATATATGGTGCGCTTCACAGTACAGCAGCAGCTTGGGGGCGTCAAAGCCGCCAACCAAAAAGAAAACACCCATCTCGTGCGTTCGAGTTATTCATCACTCCAAAGGCAGCGAGTGCCTGGTGCCAGTGTATATGACACCTGCAGACCGGTCCCGCACTGTCCCTCTCAGCCCTGCTTGGTACCTATGTGCTCGGAGATGCAGCCTTACTGGCTACTCTGGTGCTGCCGCCTCTACTCGTTCCCGAGGGGGAGCACCTCCCCAAAGAGGGCCCCGTCTCGTGCTTCAGTTTTTAATTGCACAGCGGAAGGGTTTCAGTGGAATAGCTAACCCAAAATGTGACCAGTGGCTGAGCATTGGCCCACTTTAGCCACACCTTGGGCTTGCACCCTCCAAAAGGTCACTGCTATCCCAGCTGACCCAACAATCCAATTCACAGGTCGCATTTTTCTGGCTGCTCAACTGGCCAAGAAAAGCACACCGCTGGTATTTAAACATGTCCCCTGCTGATGTACGCATACACCCGTATGCAGACCAAACTCCAGGTGTTTCAACACAAGTCAGCGTTATGGCCCGATTGCCATTGAGATAATTTTGTAGCGCCCTCTGGTTAGCGCTCTTCGCCGGCGCCATGGCGCCGGCTATGAAAGACGAGAATAAAAAAACGAGCGGCGCGTGCTTGGTGCGCCAGCACGGCACGGGCAGTTCGTTTCCGAAAGCCAGCCACGCTGGTACTTTCTCTCTTGCGCTGCGCTGCGACCCCGCGGTACCCGACACTGGTGACTCCGGACTAAGACATGACCAACCCCAGCAACCTCGCGCCCTCGGGCCCTCTTTTGCCTGACGTTTCCTCGCGGCCGCCAGACGTCGCAGTCATACAGCTCCGTCTGCCCACCTTCGTGCGCAAGAACCCACACGTTTGGTTCGCCCAGGTCGAAGCCGTCTTCGATCTGCACCGCGTCACCTCAAAGACTACTCGGTTTCGCCACTTGCTTTGCAACCTGCCGCCTGAGGTAGCTGATGAAGTGGCAGACGTCATCGGTGCACCTTTGAACGATGCTCCGTACCAGCGGCTCAAGCAGAGTATTCTGGACCGAACCACGGCGTCCGAGAGCGCGCGCCTCCGGCACCTGCTCACCCCCGAAGAGCTTGGAGTTCGCCGCCCTTCCCAGCTGCTCAACACCATGCGACAGCTCGTAGGCGCGAGCAACGTGGACTCGAACGGTGAACTTTTAAAGGAGCTCTTTCTGCAGCACTTGCCGCAGTCCACTCACATCGTTTTAGCTGCTGCAGGGGACTTGACCCTCGACCGCGCCGCCGAGCTTGCCAATAGAGTTCACGACGCGACTTCTCCCTCAGTCGCTACCCTCGCTTCGACAGCAGAGACATCGGCCGTGTCCCGTTTAGAGGCTCGGATCGATCGACTCGCCGCTTCCATTGAAGCGCTTAGGACGTCCTCTGATCGCCGATGCGGCTCCTCCCCACGTCCTAGCCGTCGTTCGTCTTCCCCGGGAGGTTCTTGCTCGCGCAGGCCTCGAAGCTTGTCTATCTGCTGGTACCATCGCACTTTCCAGCAGCGCGCCCGTCACTGCACTTCCCCATGCAGCTGGTCGGGAAACGAGACGCAAGATCACTGATGGCGGCATGTGACCTCGCCTTACAACCCGGCCGCCTTTTCCTGGTCACGGATCGCATTTCTGGTTTGCGCTTCCTTGTAGACACGGGTGCTGAGGTCAGTGTATTACCAGCCACCAAGGATGACCGAACTTCTAGGTCACCTGGGCCTACGCTTCGTGCAGCGAACTCTACCCTTATCGCCACGTATGGTCTGCGGTCCCTCACCCTCGACCTTGGTTTGCGGCGTGCCTTCCGGTGGGTCTTCGTAGTAGCCGGCGTCAATCAGCCCATCCTCGGCTCCGATTTCCTCACCCATTTTGACCTAGACGTCAGCATGCGTCACCATCGCCTGATTGACAGCAAGACGCGCCTTTCCATCCTGGGCGTACTGTCTACTGTCGCTCCAACTGGTATCTGCACGCTTCCCCTCGTCGCCGTACGCAAGAATCCTCCAAGACTTCCCTGAGGTTACGAGACCCTGCAACTTAAAGCAGCCACCCAAACACAGCGTTACCCACCACATCGTCACGCGTGGTTCCCCAGTCGCAGCTCGGCCGCGCCGCCTCTTCGGTGAGCGTCTGGCGACTGCTAAACGCGAATTCGAGCACATGCTGGAACTCGGTATTATCCGCCCATCATCCAGCAACCACGCGTCTCCACTCCATATGGTTCCTAAGAAAAGTGGAGACTGGTGTCCGTGCGGCGATTACCGGGCGCTCAACGCTCAGACTGTCCACGACAGCTATCCCCTACCCCACATCCAGGATTTCACAAGCCACTTGGAAGGGTGCACTATCTTTAGCAAAGTGGACCTTGTCAAGGCATATCACCAAATCCCCGTCGAGCCTGCCAATATCCCGAAGACGGCCATCACTACACCCTTCAGCTTGTTTGAGTATGTGCGCATGCCCTTTGGGCTACGCAACGCCGCTCAAACATTTCAAAAGTTCATTGCCGAGGTGACGCGCGGCCTTCCGGCTGTATTTGCGTACATTGACGACATCCTCGTCGCGAGTCCCACTTCACAAGATCACGAGCGTCACCTCCGAGAACTCTTTGAACGCCTTCAACAATTTGGCCTGGTTGTCAACGCCCAGAAATGCGTCTTCGGGTCGTCCAAGCTCGAGTTCCTGGGCCATCATATTTCGGCGCAGGGAATTCGCCCTTTACCCTCTCACGTTGAAGCCGTGAAGGATTTCCCCGAAACTACCAGCCTCTGCCAGCTTCGTGAGTTCCTGGACCTGGTGAATTTCTCGCGACGCTTTATACCCCACTGCGCCGAACTTCTGCATCCACTGACTGAGCTTCTTCGCACAACAAAGAGCTCCTCATCCGCGATTTCCTGGTCGCCCGAAGCTCAAGCCGCTTTCAACGCTGCTAAACAAGCCGTCGCCGATTCGGTGCTTCTCATCCACCCGAGAACCAACGTCCCCACTCCCATCATGGTGGATGCATCCAGCTTTGCAATCGGCGCTGTTCTTCAGCAGATAATCGATTCCGAGTGGCACCCGCTGGGTTTCTTCTCTCGGAAGCTCCAACCTGCCGAGACGCGCTACAGCGTTTTTGGTCGTGAGCTGCTCGCCATTTACGCCACCATCCAGCACTTCCGGCACTTTTTGGAGGGCCAGTCCTTTCACGTCCTTACGGACCATAAGCCTCTGGCGTACGCTTTCCGTACAAATTCATCCAAGTACGTTGCACGGGAACTCCGTCAGCTCGCCTATATTTCGGAATTCACGAAGGACAATCGGCACATCAAAGGTACCGAACACGAGGCTGCTGACGCGCTTTCACGCATTACCTCCATCGGCAGTGCTGCGTCTGCTGTGGACTGGGAACGCCTAGCTCAGGCGCAGATTGAAGACCCTGAGCTGCAAGCACTGCGGGACCACCCGGGTTCCCTTCGTCTACAACTTGTGCCTCATCCGTTCGTGCCTGGCCCACTGTGGTGTGACATGTCAGCGGCGGCGCCTCGACCCTTCGTTCCGGCTGCCTTTCGTCTTGTTGTGTTTCACTCGCTCTTCGACATCTGCCACCCCAGCATCCGAGCCATGCAGCGCCTCATTACACAGCGGTACGTCTGGCCGAGCATCAACACTGATGTCCGCCAGTGGGCCTGTTCGTGCCTCGCTTGTCAGTCAGCCAAGGTGAACCGCCACACGAAGACCCCAACGCAGCCTTTTTTGCCACCTAGCTGTCGCTTTGACCACGTGCATCTCGATTTGGTCGGACCATTTCCTCCCTCCCGTGACTGCCGGTACATTCTCACCATGATTGACCGCTTCACCCATTGGCCCGAAGCCGTACCAATTCCGATCATGGAGAAACGGTCGCAAAAGCCTTCGTTTCGACATTGGTTTGCCGTTTCGGCTGCCCCGGCATTGTTACCACGAATCGAGGCAGGCAGTTTGAATGTACCCTGTTCACTTCCCTCAGCCGCTTGCTTGGCACTAAACACCGCCGCACCACGGCATACCATCTCTGTGCCAACGGCATCGTTGAGCGGCTCCATCGCCAGCTAAAAAGTGGTCTCTATGCGCGCTTGGATAGAGAGCACTGGGTTGATCACCTGCCTGTAGTGCTTCTTGGCCTGCGTGCCGTCCTTCGTCGCGACCTCGGCTGTTCTACTGCTGAACTTGTCTACGGCGCACCCCTGCGGCTTCCTGGCGATTTGTTCGTCCCTACGGCCTCCTCGCCCCAGCCGCTTGAGTACCTCCAATGCCTGCAGGACTGCCTGCAGCACCTGCGACCGGTCCCACCTCGGTCTTCAGACCACCGCATCTTTGTGCATCCCGACCTGGCGTCTTCGACACACGTTTTCCTCAGGCGGGACGCTGTAAAGGCGCCTCTTACCCCCTCCTACGATGGGCTGTACCGTGTCCTTAACAAGACCCAGAAGTCCGCCACCATCCTCTTGAATGGCCGCGAAGAAGTCGTCTCGTTGGACCGCCTCAAACCAGCCTACCTCGAGACGCCACCCAACGAACTCCGCGCAGACATCGCAGGCCTACACACTCCACTGTTCGCCCCCAAAACCAACGCCCGCCTGCCTCGCCATCGCGTCACGTTCGACATTCCGTCTGGGCGGGGGGCCCTGTAGCGCCCTCTGGTTGGCACTCTTAGCCGGCGCCATGGCGCCGGCTATGAAAGACGAGAATAAAAAAACGAGCGGCGCGTGCTTGGTGCGCCAGCACAGCACGGACAGTTCGTTTCCGAAAGCCTGCCACGCTGGTACTTTCTCTCTTGCGCTGCGCTGCGACCCCGCGGTACCCGACAATTTCATTTCACTTAGTTCCTTAAGGGCCCAAAGGTATTACACAAGGATGCATGTTTGGAAGACAATGAATAAGTACAAGATAAATACAACTGGGCATCTACAAAATAACAGTGACTGACATGCATCAGTCAGCACAACTGAAAAAACAGGCAGATAAGAGAAAACTAATACTGAATACGCAGGTTCAGTTACAAGACTAAAAAAAAAACGCAGAAAAAGAAATGACAAGGAAGAGCAATTGCACAGGTTCAAGCTAGTAAGGAGTATGAATCAGCATTGACGTTCGGAGTGGTGATGATGGTGGTTGTTGTTTTTGTATGTGCTGTTTATTGGCGCAAGGGCAGCTTGGCCAAAGAGCACCAAATACCACGGTTTTGTATATTTCTTTGTGGGTATACTTCTTTAAGTAAAAGGGTTAAAGAGTGGTGTAGGGGGCCATTTCATTAAAAGCAACCTATTGGTGTACTTTTCCCCACAAAAAATAAAAATAATATATTATATATATATATATATATATGGGGAAAATCAGATGTATGCATTTAAAGACAAGCAAGGCAATTTCATCACAAATAGGGATAAAATAGTCACAGTGGCCGAAAAGTTCTATAGGGATCTGTACAGTAGCCGGGACATACAGGATAATGCCGAACGAGACAGTAGTTCAGAGGAGATAGACATCCCACCAGTAACGACCGAAGAAGTAAGGAAGGCTTTGAAAGAAATGAAAGGGGGCAAAGCACCTGGTGACGATCAGATTAGAGCAGACCTCTTGAAGGGTGGCGGAGAAATTGTACTTGAAAAACTGGCAAACCTGTATACGCAATGCCTAATGACCGCAATGGTACCGGAATCTTGGAAGAACGCGAACATCATCCTAATCCATAAGAAAGGCGACATGAAGGACTTGAGAAATTGCAGGCCGATCAGCTTACTGTCAGTCGTCTACAAGGTACTTACCAAGGTAATCGCTAACAGAATTTCTGCAACCTTATATTTCAGTCAACCTAAAGAACAAGCAGGGTTCCGTAAAGGTTATTCAACAATGGACTATATTTACACGATCAATCAGGTGATAGAGAAGTGCGCGGAGTATACTGAACCCCTATATGTAGCCTTCATAGATTATGAGAAAGCATTTGACTCGGTCGACACCTTTAGCAATCATTCAGGCATTACAGAAACAGGGTGTAGATGAGCATCATGCAAGAATACTCGAGGATATCTACAATGGGTCCACAGCTACCATCATCCTCCATAAGGAGAGCAGTAAGATACCTATAAGGAAGGGTGTCCGACAAGGAGCCACTATCTCCCCAATGTTATTCACAGCAGGTTTACAAGAAGTATTCAGAACGTTGGATTGGGAACAGGTGGGAGTAAGGGTTAATGGAGAATACCTGAGTAACCTCAGATTTGCTGATGACGTTGCCTTGTTAAGTAACTTGGGGGAGGAATTGCAAAGCATGCTTTCCGCACTGGGCGAACAGAGTAGAACCGTGGGCCTGAAAATTACTATGCAGAAAACTAAAGTAATGATCAATAACCTCGGGACAGCACAGCGGTTTGAGATATGAGGAGAGGCCGTGGAAGCAGTAAATGAATATATCTACTGAGGCCAAGTTGTGACCCCGGATCCCAACCATGAGGCAGAGATAATTCGAAGGATAAGAATGGGGTGGAGTGCATTCGGCCAGCATTCTCAGATAATGAATGGCAGCCTACCATTGTCCCTTAAGAAGAAAGTGTATGACAGCTGCATCTTACCGGTACTCACCTACGGTGCAGAAACTTGGAGGCTCACTAAGAGGGTTCAACTCAGGATGACACAGCGAGCAATGGAACGGAAGATGATAGGTGTAACATCAAGGGACAAGAAGAGAGCAGAGTGGGTCAGGGAACAAACGCGTGTTGAGGACATATTAGTAGAAATTAAGAAGAAATGGACATGGGCAGGACATGTAAGGCAAGATAACCGTTGGTCATTAAGGGTAAGTGAGTCAATCCCTATACTCGGTGACAACTCAAGAACGGCACCGGAAGTTGCCGCTGTGCCTTATCACCGTAGCCGGATGTTTCTCCGCGCGGCGCAAGTAGGGCGTTACTGGGAATATTTTGAGCATGGTGTGAGCCGTCCCCGTGATTATTTTGACCTAATATGCTTATAAACGACTCCAGTGACGACAAACAAACTGCGTGAGACAAGGCAGACGATATCACGCATTCATAGCAAACCCCTTTCAAAACGCGCGCGCACTGACTTCACGGGTCCGGCGCTTTGGCGGAGTGATACACTACATGAGGTGGTGCCGTTCTTGAGTTGTAACCGAGTATAGACAAGGCAAACGTGGCAGGGGGCGGCAAAAAGTTCAATGGGCAGATGAGATCAAGAAGTTTGCGGGGATAAATTGGTCACAGTTAGCATAGAACCGGGGGTAATTGGAGAATAATGGGAGAGGCCTTTGCCCTGCAGTGGGCGTAGTAGGCTGGTGATGACGATGATGATGATTGGTGTATAGGGCCATACCGCTAAGAACTATAATTGGTGAATGGAAATGCAGTTCAACAGGAGCTTGATGTGGGCGAGTTGGTTAAACATACTTAAAGAAAGAATAGCGCAAAGGACCTGTTCCTTCATCCCGTCCTTTGCGCTATTGTTTCTTAAATGCAGTTCAGCTTTCAGTGATTATGCAGTTCCCATCACAGGGAGAGCGGTGAAACAATGAGGGTTGATATGAAATTGTTTGTAAAAATCCGACGCTAGAAAAATACTCCAGAACACGACTGCATGAAAACATGGGATGGTCTGCAAGGAAATGTGCTGGGTGAATTGGGATGTGGTGCGTGTAGAGTTCTGGAAAGTGTTTGCGTCTGTCAGCGTTGTGTTCTTTGCATTCAACAAGGATGTGAATAACGGTAGTGCTTGTCCGCATCTCGAACATTGTGGTCTTTGTGTGCCATTTAAAAGGTAAGAATGTGTCCTATACGTAATCTGCAAAGTGTAACTTCAATGATTCTGTTCCGTTTGTCTGTTATGTATTTGCCTATTTTTGGCTTAATTACATGGTTTGTTCTCTGTCTGTGTGCCCCATTCTTCTTGCCATTGCTTGCGGCGTTTGCGCCAGATGAGAGCCCTTAGATCAGCGTAAGGTCCCGTCAATCTCATCACGGTGGGTGGCGGCAGCTGCTTGTCCGTCAGCAGACTACTTGCCAACTATTCCGCAATGGCCGGGGACCCAGCAGATTGTAATTTGGAGCCCCATGGAGCACGCACACATAATAGTTTTTAGAAGCTGGTTGAAATATGTATTTTTGTGGCTTTTGCCAGACGATAAAGCCGTTACAACACTAAGTGAGTCTGTGTATATAACTGACATAGGTATTATGCTTTGTATTATGTGTTCAACAGCCATAGTAATACTGTATGCTTCTGCAGTGAATATGCTTGCGTTTAGGTTCATTGTTTTTGAGCAGGAGAAGTTTGGTCCAAGTGCCGCACATTCTACTGCAGAGCGTATTTTGGATGCATCAGTGTAGAGTTCTGTGCATTGATATTTGTGTTGCAGACTTAGGAAGTGTTGTATGAGGGCCTGAGGGGCTCGGTTCTGATCAATTTTAACAAATGACAAGTCGCATGACACGGGTAGAAGTTTCCAAGGGGCAATAAAATCTGTAAAAACAGTTTTCTGAGTGTCGGTGAAAAATATTCCCAACTCAGGGGCCTCAGATGTGGCTGTAAAAGAAAAAGGTTGTGGCAGTGAGGGGGATAATGGTGGTCCAATTTCTTCCGAAAAGATGCACGGTCAGTGCATGATACTATACTGTCGGGCAGCGAATTCCAAAGGGTTATTGCATTGGGAAAGAATCAACTTGAGAATGCTGATGTTCGGCCGGGTGTGTGTGCTATTGGGTGAATGTGATTTAGGCGCGCTGATGTGCAGAGGATGGTTTTAATAGTTCGTGCCTGGATTTCGGATGATATTGTAACGTGGCGGCAGATGACACGAACCATGAGGCAATGAAGCGATGTATTTACAGGCAGCCATTCCGAGCCCGGGCTCGCTGCACCCCGCACCCATATTCTTCCTTGTCGTCAGTAGTGGTGGGCCATGCCGGCGCGGGTATTGTCCCGTCCCGTGACATCACCTCCCCGGTCAATGAAGACCGTCCCGGTCGACGACGAGGAAAATTGGCGATTGAATGCGGATGAGATGAAAAATGCAGTGACGAATCACTTGCCACCACGGATGAGGATGACGACGACGATGCTTGGCCCAGCAACAGCAATGGCGTCAGCCGTGACGAAGCACCCAAGGTCCCTGAGCCACGTTGGACGGAAGGGCAGGCGAACACACCGTCGGCGCGTCAGGGTGGGCTGGTCTCGGCTGGGCTGAGGACACGGGGCGGGGGACATCGTCTTGTTCTGGTCTCGACTGGGCTGGGGCGGCCCGGCGCGGCTCCGTTGTCCTTGGCGGCTGCGTCCACGTCGATGCGATGCTGGGGCCAGGAGGAGGATGACGAACCCGCACACTCCACCAAATGTAACGTGGCGGCAGATGACACGAACCATGGGGCGATGAAGCGATGTATTTACACGACTATTTACAGGCAGCCATTCCGAGCCCGGGCTCGCTGCACCCCGCACCCATCTTCTTCCTTATCGTCAGTAGTGGTGGGCCATGCCGGCGCGGGTATTGTCCCGTCCCGTGACAATATTAACGCTTCCTGAAGGAGGCACAAACGATATGACGGTACGATACATGTGACGGAAGGGAAATGGACAGTTTTAAAGCTGTGACACTGGTACTGGAGGAGTATTGGGAGGTGATAAAGAGGTGATATTGCTATCTTAACAAAAAAAAAACGAAGATGAAGAAGGAAACGGCAGAAATTATATCCCACCGTCATGTCTCTTGGCTGTGGCTTTATGCAGTCAAGCAAACAACATAAGGGTTGGGTGGTAAAGCAGCTTGTAAATGATCACTACTTCATCTGTCTTCTTTAATATCTGGTCCAACTGCTTAGAGAGAGATGTGCACAACTTTTAATGGGAAAAGCAGTACTTTGAATCAACCATAATTGCATTTAGTTTTTATGGTTGCTTTAAACTACACAACATTTTTTTGCGCTTCGCTCTAATTGAAGTCATGGAACTGGTTTGCAAACCAGTTTAGTACATGACTTAGTCAAAGCGGAACTGAACCGAAATGAATTGGTTTCACCCAAACATGAGCCAAGCCAGCTTTTTTTTTTTTTTTTCAGTTCAAACCCTGCTTAAACGCCTTGACGTTCTTGACGTTCCTGGTTGAATCAAATTTTAGGATTTATCTGTCAGTGTCGGTATTGCAGAATGATTAGATTTCCAGCCAACGACAGGGAAAATAATTCTATCAGCTAGGGGCACCTGATGTGTTTTTAGCGGTGTCCTGACGTTCCCTTTGCCAGTGCGGCACCACCGCTTATCATCAAACATGTCAGCGGTCACACAGTGTTGCCAACATGCTCGCCCAGTGCCGGGTACTTAGAAAGCGGTCGACTGTTGTCAACAGCAGGGGGAAAAAAATGCAGTAAATTCCAGTATGATGCACACCTTCCAGACACTTCACAAAATTTTCCACAATACAATCATTTTTAATAGCGAACTAATGGGCTAGAACAGTGTCTGTCTAATTTCAGCATAATATGTAAAAATGATTGACGCCAGTTACTTCATTCCATGAGAACTTCCATTGAACTTCTGCTCTAATTACATTGACAAATACTGCTAACACAGAAGCATGGTCAAAATGGTATAGTAGCTTGAAAAAAGAAACACTGTCGCTCACAGAATGCAACAGAACAAGCCCTGACTTAAGGCTAAGCACTTTGCGTCTGATGGAATAGTAAACGTTAGAGAAGTACTGACACCAAATTTTTTGTTCCCTTTTTATTGCTTTTATTGATGCCTGGCAAATCCGAAACAGCAGTTTAAATATCTTAGCGCGTGATGATTAACATCACACAACGGCCTGAAAATCGTCAGGTTCAGTTTCCATCGCTTCCAGCCCGGAAAGTGCGTATGCCAAAATCCTCACCATTTTCTGCAGATGCTGGCCAGGCCAGCCAGTGAGGTGGTGCTTCGACCGCCCCACGGCTGGAACAGAGCAGGCGAGCTGCCTGAAGACATTGAGGCCCACCAATGCGGCCATTGTTTGGTGACCGCTTTCAATAGAAGTACTGATGGCAACTTCTATTGTGATTCTAGCCAATAATATCGGCTCCTTGTTGGCAAGTATGCCTGTCTGAGCAGCAGCTCTGGCCCGTAGCTCGGGCTACATGCACCAGTTCGTGAACGCGCCAGCGCCCAGATGCCGCTCGCCGGGCCGCACGTGTGCAGTGGCGTCACGAGTTTCTGCTGAATACCGGGGGCACAAGGCTACAGGGTCTTCTTTTCCCTACCACAGTGTGATGTCATTCTAATGTCAATTTGCTGCGCACCCCTCCGTGAGCTGTTCTGCTGGCGCGATTAATGAAGCCAAATTAATGGACATTCCACGTGTCGCAAGCAGCTCATATTTCAGCCAGAGTATTCTCTGTTGAGTGAAGGAAGCGAACACCAAAAGTTAGTGTCAGTGCTGCTTCAAAAAATGTTGGAAAACAAAACACGGTTTGTAAAATTGCAATGTAAGAGAACAACTTTCTGAGTTTCCTTCACTGTAAAGTTGAAATCATTGGTCTTTTCATGCGAAAGCTTTGTTTACGGGTGGCCTTTTTTTTTTTCTCTCGCTGGCTACACCAGTGTAGTTTATAACAGTTCAGCAAAAAAATGTTAAGCCTAAATTCGATTTAACTACCATCATGTCTTCCTTCATGAGCTTAAAGCACGAGACACATGTATGACTACAGCATACAATTGGCATGCGACTGATCGTTACGATAGTCGCCACAGCTAGCCATATGTGTGAACTTGGGACACATGGCCCCATGCGTGCATGCAGTATGCGTCGTTGGCATCACTCCGCTCACTGTTTCCACTGCATTGTTGCCTCCCTGTGGGGGAGCTCTCCGGCTGATTCAGATATGTGCAATAGAAATTCGAGCAGGAAAAGAAAACAATCGACTTGAAGTGAAAATGAATAGTGCTACTACATTGCACTTTACATGTTCAGTAATGTGGTGTGGGGGCGTTAAACACCGACGATTCCGCTCGTCCATACTGTTGGTACCGCTGGCAACATGTGTCTACCAGGTTCTGTATTGTCGGAGGCGAGACTGCAAGCGCGTCCCGCACTGCTCCTCTCGAAACACTCGAAACTGCCACTAGCTCCTCCTCGAAGCTTTGAACAAAACTTCAACCTTTGGGCTCTCATTGGCTGCGGCCAGTGATGGTCACAACAATGGCACGATTGCATCTGGTGCGCCAGTCACACGTCGTGAGCCTGCTCAGACAAGCGTACAATGCCAAAACCAGTCCTAACGATCAGTTGCATGCCAATCGCTTGCTGAAGTCGTGCATGTGTCTCGCGCAATTTTCTGTCAGTCTGTTTCTTACATAGTCGAAGAAAATGGATATCGCCGACCAAAGGTTTAGTTAAAAAGGCTAAAAAGACATTAAAAGGCGCGAAGCTCGAAGCTTTTAAGAAGTGCGTCGAAGTAATCGCCCCAGGCATCTTGCATACGTAGGCGGGAGATTGCCTGCATTGTGGTTCAGTGTTTTTTCCGTAGTTTGAATCATCAGGGACTCAAGATATCGGTGTGACAGCCATTTGCTTTCTCTGGCGATAACTGACGCTTCGTCCCAGTTTATTTTGTGTGTCGTGGCTTCCACGTGTTCCGCAAGCGCATTCAACGCAATCTTCTTTCGAAGTTGCCGCTCCCGCCAATGTAGCAATAGTCGCAGTCGGCGCAGGGAATTTTGTAGACTACCCCAGGGAGCTTCTCTTTCTTGATTCCATCCTTGACAGCCACCAGCTCGTGCCTCAGCTTGCGCGCGGGGACGTGAGCGACGTGCACATCGTAGGAGCGCAGAACCCTAGCCAAAGACTCGCTCACGCCCGGCACGTAAGGGATCGCCGCTCGGCTTCGGCAAGGAGGACCAGCGGGTTCTGATGGGCGTGATGACTGTCGTAGCACGGAGTCCCCGAAATGCGTGGGGTAGCCGCAATTGCCGAGTTCTCGGCGCACTTGGCGTAGATCAGCAGCCTCGTCTTCTGGCCGTGAGCAGAGGTGCTTGGTGCGTTGGGTAAGGGAAGCCCCGACAGAGGGCTTATGACAGGCTGGATGAACAGAATTAAAATGGAGGTAACGTCCAGTGTGGGTTTCTTTTCGGTAAACCTTGAACGAAAGGCGATTGCCACGACGTTCAACCAACACGTCCAGGAAAGGAAGACGGCCTGCAGCCTCCTCTTCGACAGTGAATTGAATGGATTCCTCCATGCCGTTCATGTGTTCCGTAAAGGCAGTTAGCGAGTCCCTTTTGATTATGCAGAAACAATCGTCGATGTACCGCAGAAAGACCTTGGGTCGTGGTTTGAATGAAGACAGTGCGCGCGTTTCCAATGCTTCCATGGTAAGGTTGGTGGTTGTCACTGAAATAGATGCGCCCATGGCTGTGCCATGCTTGTAGATCGCCATGCTTGTATCTCTGCTTGTAGATCGCCCCCCAGAAAAGAAAATAAGTGTTCTCAAGGCAGAACTGCCACAGCTTCAGGAGATCTGGCTCTTCGATGGGGGCTCTTTCACCCAAACCATCGTCATGTTGCAGGGCAGTCCGACAAACCTCCACCGCCAAATCCACGGGTATGCTGGTAAACAGTCACTTCACATCAAAGGACACCATTATCTCGTCGTCGTCCACCGTGACGTCGCGCACCTTTTCAATAAAATCGGAGGAGCTGCGTATGAAGGTAGAACCTTTTCCACCGAGTGCTGCAAAATCTTTGTGCAAATAGTCCGACAGGCGGTATAACGGTGAATGTGTGAAGTCAACCCCCTTTGAAGAACCAGATCTCCTGAAGCTGTTGCAGTTCTGTTTCGAGAACACTTATTTTCTTTTCCGGGGGGCGATCTACAAGCAGGTCCATGGCACAGCCATGGGCGCATCTATTTCAGTAACAACTGCCAACCTTACCATGGAAGCATTGGAAACGCGCGCACTGTCTTCATTCGAACCACAACCCAAGGTCTTTCTGCGGTACATCGACGATTGTTTCTGCATCATCAAAAGGGACTCGCTAACTGCCTTTACGGAACACATGAACGGCATGGAGGAATCTATTCAATTCACTGTCGAAGAGGAGGCTGCAGGCCGTCTTCCTTTCCTGGACAAGTTGGTTGAACGTCGTGGCAATCGCCTTTCGTTCAAGGTTTACCGAAAAGAAACCCACACTGGACGTTACCTCCATTTTAATTCTGTTCATCCAGCCTGTCATAAGCCCTCTGTCGGGGCTTCCCTTACCCAACGCACCAAGCACCTCTGCTCACGGCCAGAAGACGAGGCTGCTGATCTACGCCAAGTGCGCAGAGAACTCGGCAATTGCGGCTACCCCAAGCATTTCGGGGACTCCGTGTACGACAGTCATCACGCCCATCAGAACCCGCTGGTCCTCCTTGCCGAAGCCGAGCGGCGATCCCTTACGTGCCGGGCGTGAGCGAGTCTTTGGCTAGGGTTCTACGCTCCTACGATGTGCACGTCGCTCATGTCTCCGCGCGCAAGCTGAGGCACGAGCTGGTGGCTGTCAAGGATGGAATCAAGAAAGAGAAGTTCCCTGGGGTAGTCTACAAAATTCCCTGCGCCGACTGCGACTATTGCTACATTGGCGGGAGCGGCAACTTTGAAAGAAGATTGCGTGAGCACAAGAATGACGTGAAAAACAGGAAGATTGCGTCGAATGCGCTTGCGGAACACGTGGAAGCCACGACACACAAAATAGGCTGGGACGAAGCGTCAGTTATCGCCAGAGAAAGCAAATGGCTGTCACGCCGATATCTTGAGTCCCTGATGATTCAAACTACGGAAAAAACACTGAACCACAATGCAGGCAATCTCCCGCCTACGTATGCAAGATGCCTGGGGTGATTACTTCGACGCACTTCTTAAAAGCTTCGAGCTTCGCGCCTTTTAATGTCTTTTTAGCCTTTTTAACTAAACCTTTGGTCGGCGATATCCATTTTCTTCTACTTTCCCCCGACCAGACGAGTTTTTGTCAAACCTTAGATTTCAGTCTGCTTCTTGTCATAGTGCTGCATCAAAGCGGCAACAAATGCACCTCTTTCAAGGGGTAACAAGGCCTGCTGGATAATGGAGATGATAAATAATCATGCACATGGTACCAAGATGCAAATTTCATTGTTTTTCGTTCTTTTAGTCTCAGCGACATGCTTCCTGCAGTACCTGTTGTTACGAATCAGCCCGCCGCAATACACCTTGGCTGTGCGGCGAAGCCTCCACTAAGTGCGCCTTTCAAGCAGGCCCCCCCTGTTGGTGACTCACACTTGCAGCCGACAATTCAAACAAGCTGCGACACGTCTGGATCGCAGGCGCCTCGCTATCGGCGCAATTCATACCGCCGTTGGCCGACGAGGCAGGCTTCAACCTGTCCGAAGGACGCGGAAGCCGCCGCAGAGACTTTCTCTCTCCCCTTTCTCGGACTCAGCGTGCGCCGCTACTACCGACTGCTCACGAACTCTGGAAAGAGTGTTGTGTGTGTCTGTGCCGTTCATGTCGTGTGCAGAATCTAGAAGGAACGCTTGTTTTGACCATTGGCGCTTTGGGTATAAATGAGGCCCCCCCCAAGCGCTTAGTTCATTCCTGTTATGGCAGTGAATAAATGCTGTCACTCTGCCCGAGTCCGCAAAAAGTTTTTTGAGTGTCCGTGAAAAATATTCCCAACTGAGAGGCCTCAGATCTGGCTGTAAAAAAAAAAGGTTGTGGCAGTGAGGGGTATAATGGTGGTCCAATTTTTTACGAAAAGATGCGCGGTCAGTGCATGATACTATACTGTCGGGCAGTGAATTCCAAAGGGTTATTGCATTGGGAAAGAATCAACTTGAGAATCCTGATGTCGGGGCATTGTTCTTTGGCTTCGGCTCATCTCTCCCTATGAAGTAAAAGAGTTACGTTAGCCTTCGGCTTCTGGTCTTCTTTGAGGCAGCAACATTGGCTGGCCGCTCGCTTCAAACCACGCTACCACACGCATGTCGGAGGCGACGGAGCTCGGCTCGGGTAGGCCTTCCCGGATGCAACACTGTGCAGCAGTGATTCTGGTGAAACATATTTGCAAGTAAACATTTTCTTCCGTAGCTCCCCAAAGGATTGTGCAAGATCACCAAAAACAACTGTTAGATGAGTAAAGTCTTCATCTTGCATCAGTTTTGAGATGAAGGCACAAAAGGCATAAAATTGTTAAGCAAAAGTATTGCATGGCACTGGATACCAGTTAAACTTTAATTAAACTGGGAACCAGCGCTTTGAACGCGGACAGCGAGAGAAGACACAGACACTAGCGCTAGTGTCTGTGTCTTATTCTCTCGCTCGCTGTTCTCGTTCAAAGCGCTGGTTCCCAGTTTAATTATGAACCAACTAGCCCAAACCCAAACTTTAGTGACTGGATACCAGCCCAAATACAGATACAAGCGTTCAGAACGATGAGCGTCGCAGCGTCAAAAGCCATTCCACTGCTCCCATAAAGTGAGGAAACCTAGAGCGAGCTTTCCCCTTGTGCCACAACAGTGACCCTAGCAGCACTGGCCATGCCCATCGGAGGCAGCTGTGTCAGCAGCAGGCGACAATTGCGGCCTGCTTATCTCTGGTCGTTGTGATAAGGTGCACCGAGAAGGGTGTAGATAAGCATGCATGCGTGCGACACGTTGGAAATGCTAGACCTTGACTGCAACTACCTGTTCGGCTGGAAAGTAAATAACACGCGTTCAAAGCAGACTACACACGCGCGGGTAAAAGCAACCAATTCCGTATTTTTAGCCGCTTTGTCCTCGTGCCAATGGCCACCGGGTTCACGCGAGGGCCTACGGTCACTATCACGCCGGAAAGCCGTACAGGCGGGGCTCAGCTAACGATCTGTCAGTTACGCTTGCACGCGGCTACGGTCGCACGTAGCGCAAACTCTGCTCCCGAAACCGTGAAAGGGGAATAAAAACATTTCCGTAACTTTGTGCCTTAGGGGAAACAACTGCAGTTCGGCACACTTATCTCTCAATGTGAGCACTTCACTCGTGCCCCAGCTCGGAAAATACCAAAGCGTCCGGTGCCCTGCGGTGCCAACCAGCACCGTGCGCGTACACAGTGCAGATATACTGCACGCCATTGAACTCTGACAAGACGGGCCCCTCTCATCGAATGAAAACCAGAACGAGCAGATTTGGGCTCATCTTGCACGCACTTCTTCCGCGAGCTCGGGGCGTCAGCACAGATAAGCAGCTTTCCAGCTGCTTTTCTTCGCCGACCTACTTCTGGCCTCGGCGCCAAGTCTGGTTCTCACTAGACACAGCCGGATAGTTCCCGTTGTAATCTGCATTTTTCATTCGCCGGAACGCAAGGGGTTGCAGCCCACAACTTGCAGCGCTGTCCTGTCTACTTCTCGTTCCTTTTTTGTGCAGTGTTTTTCCCGCTCTGGTTTGTCAATCATGAACGGTCACCAACTCGCCCAAATCACAGTCCTCTTGCCCACAACTTAAACCCCCGGGCCCCCGAGTTTCACGCAGCGCTAGCAATTCGCCAGACCTAGCCGCCAGTCCCCAAACCGCGAGTTCGCGCACGAAGCACTAGTCTAGTTTCTTGCGGAGCACTGATTCCAGCAGGGCCAAAGCAGACAGACACTGCAGGGCCGATGCTTACCGTGACTCCGTAACGCAGCGCTATGCCTTGGAGCGTGTCGTTCGGCTGCACGACGTGCTTAATGGTCTTGCCACTACGCGAAACATACTTGCAGGTGCTACCGTATTTCACCTGCTTTCTTGCGAAACTCCCGAGCAAGGCTGTCTCATTTGCCCCAGTGCCAGAGGCGGACATCACCGCAGGACCACCGTCCCGTCACTTGGCCAGCCTGGCTTGGCTTGGCTTGAATGCAAAATAAAAACGTCGCAAAACACATTGGAATTCGAATACTCTGTTAAAAAACTTTATGAATGCACTTTTGCAACTAAATAAAATAATTGCAGCTAACTGCTGCCAAGCGCTGCAATTTGCTTCGACACTAAACGATAATGCTGATGATGATGATCAAAGACCTCCTCTTTGAATGGGGATCACGGCGTGCGCTATCTAGCCTATCTTCGATGAAATTGGCAAAGGCTGCTGCACCCCGGGGATCCTTTCCCCCGGGGGAGTTCACTCTACCCGGGGTTAAGCCACTAAATAAGCTAGTGACCCTACCCGGGGGGGGACGCTCTGACCGGCCATCAACAGATCGAGGTCGTGACGTCACAGCCAAAAGTCACGTGATAAAGACATTTTCGTCACTTCCTGAGCCGTGGGCTTTTTTTGTTGTTTTTACTTTTATCGCGTAGCATCAAAAAGCTATGCACTGCGGTAAGGTGTTTTTATCACTATTGCGCAAGTACGCCCAACTGCAGCGGTAGGTTCGTTTTGGCGTTTGTTTGATGATAGAGTTTCTGTCAACGTAGCCGTCACTTCCTTTAGTTTCACCCAAGGCTTCAGCCAAAGCATGCGAAGGCATAGAGATAATATACTGACTCTAGAGGGAAAGCGCGCCGCTGAGCCAATGCATTGGAACCGTACGACACACGGTGGCAGACATGATACAACGATTTGAATGTTGCCAGATGAGCTTTTGCTTACTAAAAACGGCGAAAGCGATGGGTTGTAATCTGGCAACGTGCTACTGCGGTGTTTCCGCGTCCGGCTAGCGAAGCATGCCGGGAGAAATTGTAACATGGCGGACCGCTGGCCAGGCGGATTTTGTGTAGGCGGCGTCGACAGCATTGCGTAGTTTATCTCCTGTGGGTAGGTAACCGACGTGTTTTCGGTTTAGCGTACGTGCGACTTGTATGTACTGAGACTATTTGAGCAAGATGTGGCAACGCTCACGCAACACTTGCGCGCAAGCTCGAATGCGACTGATCGCATGCGCGAGGACGCCAAGGAGTCAGCTGATCCGTACTGGGTGCACAGAAAATGAATCTCCGTATGATCTCCGTGCATTTTTGCGCTGTGCCGCTTTATTTGCCGTTCTGTAACATTTTGCGAGTCGCTCAATGCTTTTCAAACGAAGTGTAGTGAACTGACTGTGGCTTTAGCTCCATGTAAAACCTATATTGACACACACACAAAAGACATCGCATGGGCCAACGCTGATATTTCCGGTGAGTCGCGGCGCTTTGAAGCACAGGAACGAAAGAGCGCCGTCGATCGCATGCCAACAGAGTGGAAGAATGCATGCCAAGGGAGTATGCGAAATGTAGTCCGCGGCATGTCCCGTTTTCCTTTCTGTCTGTATTAGTCAAGTTCTAGCTGCTTTCCACCACTTCAAAGGGAAAGCTTGCGGGACTGAATGCGCAGTATTGAATGGCAGTAATTTACCTCACAGAGCCCGCGAGGAGAGAACATTGACTGATTAAAAAAGAAACCGCATTTCGTTACCTATTTTTTCGTTCTACCTTCACGAACGTTTGCGCGAAAGTTCGAAGCACGAAGTGCTGTAAGAAGTTCCATGAATAAAACAACTGGAACCGAACGATTATAAAAGCTCCTTTTATTTCTCTTCCAACGGGAACGATCGCTGGCTGCCACTCCGTAGCCTGTAGTGAACTTGCGGTAGTCAAGGTCAGATCAGAATCGCTGTTCCGGCGTCAGTTCAGGGGCAATAGATAGGGTGCTTAACGTGAAAAAAGAATGACAGCCTCGCAAGCGCCCGGGGACGCACTTGCTCAGCGCGTGCATCCGAGTTGTACCAGTTGTACTCGTTTTGCACGCACGCAGATCTGAGCTGAAGACTGCACACACACACACACTACGCAAGTCATGCGCAAGGGCCTCGCAACTTCATAGCACACTTAAAGAAAATCGAAACCAAAACTGAACTACACAGTTACTCTTTCACCGCTAATAAGAGCTTAATTACACTAAAAGTTTTTTATAAAGCTAGTTTTAAGTACTGAAGCAATTATTTGTAACTATTTTGCTTCAATTTTTTGTTTTAGTTAATTAATTACGGAACAACTTTTTAGAAGACTGAATACAATTGATCTGGCAACCATGAAAATTGTATCATGTCAGCGCCCACGATTCGTACCACGGAGGAAAGAAAAGCTTAGGAGAGGCCCTGACGTCACACCCAGCGCAGCCGGAAACGCCATTTCTGTAAGTCGAATGGCGGACCATTGGCCCTCCATGCCATTGGCGGCATGGAGGAATGATTGGCGGACTCTTTTTGCCTCTCTCTCTCGGTGCACCTTCTCCGCCTCCTCCGTCCTGTATCGCCTCTCTTGTCGTCTGCATCTGCCAGCGCCGAGCCGGCGGAAATCAGCTGATAGGCAGGTAGAAGGCCGTTTTGCAGCGCGTGACCGTGAACCTAAACGCGCGGTTACACCGTTACACGGCCTTCGGTGTGGCCGCAGGAGTTTTGCGAAGCGGCTCGCTCTAACAATACCGCAATGCTCGGTGCCAGGCTGCAAGTCGCGATCGGTACCCAAGGAATTGGGCGTCACTTTCCACCGGTTAGTGCATCATTCCGCTGACAAGTATTGCTGTACATTGGTGTGCATTCATCCTTTGTTTGCAATCGCCGCCGTTTATAGGTTCCCAAGCGATGGAGAACGCCGCAAACAGTGGGCGAACGCCGTGCGGCTACCGGACTGGAAAGTGCCCAAGTTTGCGTTGCAGTTTCACTGGCAATCCCAGAGATGACTAGTCAATTAAACGGCCGTTCTATATATATAGGTAAGCAGTACTTCATGCAGATTTCACGCTAAAAAATTGTGGAATGTTTTTACCGTTGTTCGCGTGCCTTCGATAGAATTTTTTGCGAAGGAGGAGGAGGAGGAGGAGGAGGCAAAACGTTTTACTGAGTAAAAAAAAAAATGAGAGGGTGGGTGGCGTCAATAAACTTTTTTTCGCCAAGTTTCAACTTGTCTCAGTGTCAATAAATTCAAGGTGATATCAGTTGAAAACGCTCATACAGTAACCTCGCAGTATGAAGCGTTGAAAAGAGCGAGACCACAAAAAGATCCAGATTCCAGATCCAGCACTCTTCCAGTCAACAGACGGACACCTACTAAGGTAATAGGACGATGGAATTATATCAACTGGGAATCTACCTTGTAACAGTTGCAAAGGCACTGCCGCGCACTGCCGGCCTAGCATTGCAGCGGCGATAACCAAAAAACTGAGTTGCGAATCATTCGGTTGCAAGTCGCCTACGTACTGCACACCGTGTATCACTTCCCGAAAATCTACCTGACGGGTGTCCGCGCGTACGACGGGACGGCGCGTTCACGATATCTGCACTTCAATAGGCGCGTCGTGATCGCGACCGGAGCAAAAGCTTGACGCGGTACAAGGTGTACTTGCAAGTAGAAATTAAATGACATATTCACATCGGCGCAGCTGTCGCAACTCGCAGCATCGTTTTCGAGTTCCGCAAGACCACAGCGCAGCAAAGCGAAGCAGCAATCTTCGCAATCGAACGACAAGGCAGGCGCTGCCTTTCCTCCATGACTGGCGAACGGCGGGCGGGCTGTTGCTAGGACGCCGTTGCTAACGCGACTTCCAATGGCCGCCGAAAGCACGTGACTTCCTCCACACTTTTGCCAATGCGCGGGGATAGCTGGGGGCCTCTCCTAAGCTTTTTTTTCCTCCATGATTCGTACGGTCTCGGAGCTCGCTTTACCCCCCTGTGCGAAGGCGATTGCCAAAGGCATTGTGTGTGTGGGACGATGCTATATGTACTACGTAGTGAAGTCTCACCGTAAATTGCTATACGCACTACCGATATAGCGCCATCTATGGACGCTGTCAGAAGCACTTTTTTTTTTTTTTGGGTAAGTCTCGTGCCCCGCGCGGGGTACGAGATCTAGCCCCCTCGCGGTGGCTCCTGCCCCGCAGAAGTGACGTCAAACTAAACTAGTCACGTGACTTCCTGTGACGTCACTATTTTTTTTTTTTGCACAGTCGAGGTTGTTGCCGTTGTTTGACAGCGTGTGCGCGCAATGTGGGATTCCGGCCGTGGCTCCAACCGCAAGCCTGCGCAACGTTACGTCCTTATCGCCTTTCACAGCGGCTGACTCGCGGCGTTTTTTTCTTGTTGGGAGGATTGTTTGCAATAATTTATTGAGTATTTTTCGTGAACTTGCTGCTGCTCGTTTTGGTAAGCCTAACGCATCCTAGTTTGGCAAGCTGCTTCGCCCCGCTTTTTTCCGTGCTCCTTTTGTTGCCGTTAAATATGTTACTAGCTTCATATTGTCTTGCAGTTCGCGTGCCATCGGCTTTATGCTCCTGCATTCGTTGTCTACTTGTTCCGATCGCTACTTGCATTCCAAGCCTTGTATTTTGATTCTGGCGTGAAACGTGTTACGTGCGGATCAGTTTTCCAGCGCTTTGCGCCGTGGCTAACGAGGTAGCTGACTTTGATGACGTGATAACGCGAGCAACGCAGTGTCAGCGGCGTCAGTGTGCACGAATCAAGTATCGTCAGGTAGCGCAGGGCATCGTCGAACGCAATCCGTCCTCGCATGTAGCCTGTTCTGCAATTTTTCTCGCGGGGCAGTGCAAGAAACGTTACTACCCCGCGGAACGATCCGTGCACGCTGCATGCAGGGAGCGCAGCTCCACTTTCGTGGGTGGCCTGGTGAATGGGAGAGCCAAGCAGCTGCCCGTCCGTGGGCAGCATAGGTACTCAAGCTATCGCTGAAACCAGCCGCTCACTGGCTGGCTTCCTGTGCAAGGAGGCTCAAGCTTCAAATGTGCAAGTTCGGGAGAAGTCAAGCCGATAAGATCGCCGTTTGTGCCAAGCTTGACACTTGTGTTAAATAGTGCTTTCAAGTTTGGTGTGCTCAAGGTAAACAAGTGGCTCTTGTTGTTCATCGAATAATACTATTGTGCTTTCATGATATGCAAGACTTCAAATGAGCTGCGAATTCTAAGCAAAATGTAGGCAGCCATTATTGAATGCACAGGAAACTACGTTTTGTCTACCTTGAAATTTTCTACATAGGGTACGTGGAACTGCCAGCTAGCAAGTTTAATGAAAGGTTGTTATCTGCTCAGTTATAGTAAAGAGGTAGCAAGGCATAGATAGGATAGCCTAGAGTCACTAAATAAGGTTTTTAGTGACATTAGGATAGCCCTCCTAAACCGTATTTAGTGACACTAGGATAGCCCTCCCTCCTCACCAGCTGATCGTCTGGCAGCGTCTCATAACTTCGTTCACAATTACCGCATGGATTTTATTTCCCTAACCTTTGCCCCACTGCCGTCTGCCTTCTTCAACCCGGTTAGTCAACAAACTTCATCCTGCATCTGTTCTGATTATGTATTGTGGTACGCTAGTTTTTTGTTTACTCGTGTTTGGCTTGGAAGTCAACATAACCAACAACAATACTTTCATGCCCACTCAGTTGGATGGCCATTAATGGTGAGAGCTTCTCTCGAAGGCTTACAGAGGATTCACGAATTCTGATTGACTGTGACATCAATGTACCCATCCGGAGCCCCCTGTGGAATTCAACTTGACGTTAATACTTGTGTTCACAGCTGGTAATTGTCTGCTCTGTGTTTGGAGGAGGGGGGTGAACAGTAAAAGTTTCTAATTGCAAGGAGATATTTCATGTTCTTTTGCTTTTTAACTCTGTGCTGTGTAAAAAACTGTTTCGGCTAATTGCTTAGGTGACTATGCTTAGTCGTAAGGGCCATAATGCAGTGTCCCATATTTTGTTTGCAACGATGCATGCCCAGCAGAGCCCAACTGCTGGAAAGCACATTCTCTGGTGGTGGTAATTAGCTTGAAAAAAACAGGGCACTGAAACTATTTTTTAAGCTAACAAGCCTAAAAAACAGGTTATAAAGCACATCTACGAGGGAATGGTTCTTGTACAGATTGACATTATCCTCTCCCGAGAGTACTTCATACCTTGTGCAGGAACTGGAGCCGAGGTCACCTATGTGGACGTGAATGTCTTTATTGGTGTTTGTGAATATTGCAGTACAGCTGAAAGCTGTATGTATCCTGGAAGGCTTCAACAATAAAATGACTCCAGTGAACGTACTTCTGCTTTGGTGTCAATGGGCAGCATGTGAGCATTGATAAGTGCTTCGCTGTTGACATTTTTGTTAGACAAAAACAGGCTTGATCAGGCACTGTAGCAAGTCTTCATGAAAAAACACAGGAAAGAAACACAAGGAAAGACACTGTTCATCACAGCACCTTTCCTTGTACTTCAGTACTGTTATTGTCGCTGTATTTTCCCCCAAAATATAAACCAACTCTCCCAGATTCACACCTTCAGACAGAAAGCAAACATGGTGTTTGTCAATGACAAGTGATTCTACCAAAATTCCGTGGCTGTGAAAAAAGTCAGTGAGTAGCTCTACTTTCTCTGCACAGTCTGTGGTGTGAAAATGCCGAATAAGCAAGTGATGCCTTCTAGCATCAGTCCTGCAGGAAAGCCAAACAACCAAGTGATCTTTTTGCTTGAGTGCAAAGCTCTGCAGAGAAGCCAAGAAAGATTCCTTTTTTGTTGACACCAAAGCTCTGCTGGAAAGCCAAAACGTGTGGCTTCTTTCACTGCTGATTTGCTGTAAGACGGGCATGTGAATGTATAGCAGTAAGGCATTTGTTGTGTACATGTCCTTCATACATAGATAAATATGAACCAGGCTGGCTGTGTAACAAAAACGTCAAGTGAGGTAACAATCAAATGTTTTATGTAAAATGTTAGAATACTGTTTGTTATAAATAGCAAGTAATGTTTTAATATGGTGTTGACAGTAGTTAAGTGACCTGCTGGAAATCATAGGCTAAAACTAAACAGAAGCAATGTTAAATACAGCTGCAATTGTGTGAAATAGCAAAAGAATGGTTTGGGCCCTAAATTCAGCCGGCATGTTCCAGCTGGGAATGTGTTTGTAGAGCACAACAATAATAAAGACGTGGGGAAAAAAGGGTGAGCTGAGTTGAGTTACCCCCAAAGTATTGGTAGACAGTTAGAATGCTTACAAAAATTTATAAATAATTTGGATACCCTGAAACAATAGGGGAAACTTCACTTGCCCTGGTTTTAAGTTTATTAGTACTGAGCTTAATGTACCCCACACAACACCATTGAAGAATGTTACGCCTGCATGGACACAGTAGCGTTTAAGGTATAACACAGTTTTATTTGAGCAGAGGTAAATAAGAGAATATTCCATGATCAATCCATTTATACGTAAATCAGAAAAAGTAGGGTTTTTGAAGTGAAGCTCGGAAGCATGCTAAGTGAAAGGGACAAATGGCGAGTTGATGTTGTTACTAATCGCAAATTTCAACTCAACCACCTTGCCGGAAACAAACCCCTTCCATGGAGGGAGTGTGTGTAATCGCAAGATTTTTTAAAGAAAAGTTTGTGAATGCACTGTACACGTAGGCCAGAAGGTATTTCGACACCCCAGCCGAGGACTCTGAGTCATCAGCGCTCTTTTCTGCTGTTTTGATGATCAAGGGCTGTTTGTTCAGGAACCACCCCCTTTTCTCCCTTTGGCCACCATCTTTCTCAGTCACTACATTCATGTGCTTGCTGTGGGAGCTCAGGCTCGCACAATTGCTGGAGAGGCTAAACAATGTTTTCAAGATCCCCAACTGTGAGCTTGCACTTTTTTTTTTTGCGAAAAAAAACAGACATCTAGATAGGCCTTTGAGAGCTGTCTGAAATCACAAAAATGAGTATTTTGTGCCCAAACTGGCCAGCTAACCTCACTAGTCGACCCACACGTTGAATGCCTCGCATAAAAATCAAGAGACTCACTGCATTGGCTTATAAGTTATTGCATGGCATTGTGTGGGTGGGCTTCTGGTTTCCACCTATGAAGCCTGTTGGTTGTGTTAGTGTCCAGTCCTGCTGTCAAACTTCTTTTGAGACTTGCACTGCCCTGGAGTGTACCACCGTGGATTCCTTGGAATTTATGTTGGCCATAAAAAATCCTAGTAAATCGTTACAAGCCCCTGAAGCTGGCTGGCAAGTGGGCATTTGTTTAGCGACCACTGTTTAGGGGCACAGTAGGCAGACTCTTACAGAGGCTACGAAGAAAAAATACAAGGTTCGTTCATTAAAAAGACCTCTGCCCAAAAAACAAATGACATCAATTTTATTGTAAACTTCAAACAAATAAGATAGTACAGAAAATGTGTAGAGCAATGGAAGTTTGATACACACTTTCCAGCTATTTCTCTATGACATCACAGAATCTTGTTTGTGCAATTGACAGCCACCAACCTAACCCACCGCAAAAAAGCATAACTGGGCAATTTCAGTGGGGCCTCCATTCCGTTTGATCGTATCACTTGAGTGCTAACGTACAGTTAACACATAACTGCATTTACAGTGCACGTCCATATGACGTCACTCGTGCCCATATTACATCAATGCAGTTTGAAATTGGGATGTTTTTCACCATTTCTTTTGGTTAAACTCGCACCATTACAGCCTTGACCTTTGCCTATCATTTACATTTGCAGTGTGCTCGCTGCTCATACCCATGGACACAAACCATCCGCTGAGGCTTTCACGTTCCAGGCACATCTTCAGATTCTCTTTGACGTTGACTATTGAGCCTGCGTAGAACCAATGGGTTTTCATATGCTGGAGACATGATGGTCGGCCAAGTGTATACCCTTCCTGTTACCGTCTGTACAGCTTCTTCTCTGACCCTATCGGCTGGGTGTCCTGAATTAAGTCCCTTTGCATGAGGGGAATCGGTAAAATCTGGCCAACATAGCCACATATACAGAGACGTGAAGGTTATGCCAATGCAGCAGCTATGGCATAAAGCGCCTAGCTAGTGTACATTTTGGAGGACCCAGTTCCTAATTTGTCGTAGCATCATGTGTGTGCCAATGTGAGGAGCTGAATGCATGATGGAAACTACCCAGCCACAATCTGGGTCACGGGATACGAGACTGCCAATGTTCTCACTCTTTCACATCCTTTGTATCGCAGATGTATTTCTGCCACATTTTACTGTAGTGAAATGGCTCACCACTACAGCTGCAATAATTTCTTCTGAAAAATCTTTTTCAAGCGCTGAATACCATGCATTTATGATGCAAGAAGCTCATGATCACCAGACTTTTCCGCGCACAAAACGTATTTCGGGTAAACAATTTTAAGCCACAATTCAATCCACTCGAAAATATATACAAAAAACGCGACAAACTGCCGATTTTCGGGTCTTTTTTGCTAATCTCCTTAAAGGGGAAACTACTGTGCTGGGTTCTACGCGGTACATGTGTGGAAACACCAATGATCACCTTTTCTAGCTATCCGTGGTTTGCACTTGTAATGCGCACATGCGACCAGTAAAATATCAGTGGCCGCGTCTAGCCTACGTCCTGAGCACTGTAAGTTCCGCGCTGCTGTCATTGTGAAAACACACCGCGATTTCAGGCCACCCATTTAGGCATTCTGAACTTGCCGTGGTGCAAACTGTTGATAGCAGATGCCGCCGCGCGGACATGCCGCAGCAGGCTCACATAATCACGCTCGGACGGTGTCTTTTCTTGCGTGGGACGTGGGTTGTACTTCAAACGGGGCCACTCGGCTGCGCGATGTCGTAGATCTAACGCAGGTACCATCGGCATACAGCAGGCGGTCACAGGTCAGCATTACTCGAGAGCGGATTTCGCTACCGTGTGGGAAGGCTGGCTTGGTCCCCGCATACGGCAGCGTTCTCGCACATTCTGAACTCTATCAACTCTGCTTCATCTACGTTGTCGACCCAAGAAATTCAGGGATTCAGGGCTTTCGGCACTTTCGGGTACGCCATACCGCCAGCAGCGGCAGCATCGGCGGCTTCCGCAAGAACGAACAAAAAAATTATGTTATAAAACTTCCAGCAAATGAGTGGCTTCCTAATTTTGTATTAAAATGTAAAAAAACGTGCTTTTTGTATTCTACTACGCAAAATAATAAGAATTGCTGTTAATATCACGTCACTATGACGTATTTATGACGTCACGCGGGGCAGGAGCCGTTGCGAGGGGGCTAAATCTCGTGCCCCGCGCGGGGTTCCAGACGCTGCCTTTTTTTTTTTACTGTTTTTACGCGGTCTCAAGCGTTCGGCCGATCGACATGGCTGCTTTTCGTCGCTTTTGACCGATCCATGGATGGATCGACCCCCGTTCCGACAAATCACGGTAATAAAGCGCAAGTCTTGAATCGTGGGCCGGGCTGATGCACACGGTTCGCGCCAGGGCCGTCAAGTTGGCGTGGCAACTTCCCAATCGCGCCGTCAACACGCCGCAGTGGTTCGAAGACGGCTTGCCCAGTCTGAAGGTAGGTATTTCTGGCCTCGTTGGTTTGTCCCCGTAATGCTTGCTTTACTGATGTTGAAGTGGGACACCCGCGTCGACCGCCGAGCTTATATTTCCGTCACCAGCCTTTCCAGCCGATGCGCGAGCATGCATGCATGTCGCGTGGTTCCTTCAGCCGGCCCGATCGAGTGAACGGTGCGAACGCGGCCTCCTGCGCTGGAGTGATGATGATGATGATGATGATGATGATGGGAGCAGATGCCGTTGGTGCAGGGCTGCATGCGACCACACCGTGTGAAGTGTTGTGCAATTTTTTTGCAAATCTGTTAGCCCGACAGGCCCCACACCGAATGCAGAAGCTGTCTTAGTTTTTGTTATAAATTGACGTGAACCTTTTTCCTCCTCACTTAGAACTGATCTTTTTTTTGCTGTTTGGTCACAGTAAGAACTACATCTTTTAGGAAAAAGGAACTACCACCCAAATAAAACCAGTACTTCTGAGTCAAAAGAGCAATGCACAAGATTAGAATCATACTACACAATGGGAACATATACATGTTGCCCCCCTCCCCCCCCACACCTGCAGCCTCCCCCATGACCTCTCCCTATTCTTGCCCGAAACAATGGATTTGCCCCCTCAAGATAAAATTCTGCAGACGCCCATGCTAATACATACGGAACCAGTAAAGTGTGCAGCTGGTCGAATTGGTTCTCAATGCATAAATACAAGGCTGCTTCAAAGAGAAACAAGGCATTGGTGCCATCCTGGTCTGTTCCACAACTTTCACTACAACGAGGAACGATGTTTTGGCCCTGAGAAAGATTCAGTACACTAATTATACGGCACTAGAAAGCGGATACAAGCATCATCACTGACTCCCCCCATCTATTATTAGCTTCACACTTGTTGATTAAAAAAGTGCTTGTCCTTATGCGTTATCGCAAGGTTAAGTCTCCTGCCACGCGCGTGGCACGAGCTACGCCCCCCTGGCAACGGCTGCTGCCACGCAGAAGTGACGTCAAGCTAAAATAATCACGTGACTTCCTGCGACGTCACAAAACAAACGTCATATTTACGTTATTTGTTCATGGCGCTTTTTGTGTTAACGACGACGGCAGCCGGGTGTTTACGTCTTGTGACCCGATGCTCTCCGCCCGTGGTTCGAATGGCAGGCCTGACGCCACGTTACGTCCTTATCTCCCTGTACAGCGGCTGCTTCGCGGTGCTTTTTTCTTGTTGGGAGGTGTGCTTGTAATTATTTAGATTGGGTATTTTTTGAACTTGCTGTTGCACGTCTTGGTAAGCCTAACGAATTGTTTTCTGCACGCTGCTTCGCCCCGCTTTTTACATGCTCCTAGAACTGTCGTGTTGTCGTTTAATATTTTGTAAGCTTCACGTTGTCTTGCAGTTCGCGTGCTATCGGCTTTACGCGCCTGCATTCGTGGCCACTTGTGCCTCGCTTCTTCCATGCCAAGCCTTGTGTTCTAATTCTGGAGTGGTGGCTCAATTATAAAACGTGGGGATCAGTATTTTCCATCGCGTCGCGCCGTGGCTAACGAGGTAGCTGTCTTTGATGACATGCCAACGCTAGCGACGTAGTGTCAGCGTGTGCACGAATCGAGTGTCGTCAGGTAGCGCACGGAACCATCGAACGCAATCCGACCTCGCATGTAGCTTCTGCAATTTTTCCCCCGGGGCAGTAGTACTATCGCCGAGAAATGTATCCTGACTATTCTGCAGAAACGATCTGTGCACGCGACGCTGCAGAATCCGTGCAAGGAGCGCAGCTTCACTTCCGTGGGTGGAGCCCAACTGCCCGTCCAAAGATATCTACTCAAGATACCACTGAAACCATTCGCTGACTGGCTGGCTTCTTGTGCAAGGAGGCTCAAGCTCCAACTGTGCAAGCATGGGAGAAGTGCAGCCGATAAGATCGCCGTGTGAGCCAAGTTTGGAACTTCTGCTAATAGTCCTTTAAAAGTATGGTGTGCATAAGGTTAACAAGTGACAATTCAGTTATTGTTCATCTATGCTCAGATTTGTTGCTTAGAGTACCATTGTGCTTTCAACTTAATGAAATGATAGGCAAGGCTTAAAATTACTGCTTGGCTTTTATTTCCCTTTCCTTTGCTCCAGTACCTTTCGCCTCCTCTGACCTGGCTAGGCAACAAAACTTCCTCCTGCATCTGCTTTGAGTATGTATTTTGATGGGAGGTTCCCGTTTGAACCCATTCCCATTTCGCCCTTCCCGCTTCTTCCGTCCCGTTTCAACCCGGCGCAAAACGACCTTCCCGTTTCGCCCTTTCCCACTTGGCCCGTTCCCGTTTGAACCCATTACCATTTCAACCTTCCCGTTTGTTCCTTCCCATTTCAACCTGAGGCGAAAGAACTTTCCCGTTTCGTATTTTGCTATTTAGCCCGTTCCCGGAATAACGTACGCAGTTTATGAAACGTTATAAAAACATTTTCATATTGTTTTCCATTTGTTACAATTCAAGTTATACCAATGAAGAAATATTTTAATCTTTTAAATTAGCAAAGCCTAACAAACAAATTAACAATTACCAATTAACAAACAAAACTTTTAAATTAGTGAACAAATCTTTTAAATTAACACACAAATTAACTAATTAACAACAAATTAACAAACACGTTGCTTATGAAAACGAAAACAACAAAATAACTAAATGCTCTTAACTAAATGTATTTAGGTCGCGAGGGTCGCCCTGTGTCTACCCTCGTTTGCACTTGTTCGGTCGACTGACTCTCGTCTCTAGCTTCTTTAGATCCACCCCCAAAACACCAGGCCCTGAAGTTTTATTGCATTAAAGCGACGCAATCATAGCCGTGTCCCGAAAGAGTGTGAGGAGGAACTACTAACACACACGATCAACCAAAGGTTTATACACAAACATATATTTTATCTACACTCTTGAGCTAACTTTAACTCAAGCTTCAAGATATTCCTCAAAGGATGAGTAAATAACTAATAAAAACAAATATTTGAAACCCCCCTCCAGAAAAGACAACAAATGTTAAAAGTGAACTAAATAAATCAAAACTATCTCATACTCCGTTACCAAAAATGATAAAATAAAAAAGCCCAGAAAAGCGCCGCGGAAGCACAAATAAAAAAATCGCAAAAACACCCTCACTTTGAAAGAAATCGTATTTGGCGGACTAACACATTTAATCGTTATAATAGCGCAAGTGTACATCAATGTCGAAAAGAAACAGATGAAAACTATAAAAGACAAAAAGATGTATAAAAATAAAGAAACCCTATGTATCTGGATACATATGTCACATGTGGCTATAAAAAATCGCATTCAGGAGAAGCGGCGAAAATTATAAACTTAGCTTTGCGTTTTATGGATTCTGTTTATTCCCGTCACTCTAGTATACTCAATTTGCATAATAGAGTAAACATTCAGAAACTTAAGCAGCGCAGGGTCGCCTCTAGCGTAATTTTTTTTACTACAGAAACTTAAAATTGTCGCGGTAATACTACCTCCAAGGGCCTTTCAGAATTTTAGCGAGAAGACATCATAGTAAGAATATTAGGCAGCCAATCAGCTGAATTACTATTCAAAAGTTCTCTTTGTTTCCTCGTGCAATTTCTTACTGGAATAAGTAACTGAACGGATAGTGAACTCGGTATCGTTAGAAGAATTTTCCCCACGTATTGGAAATGTGTGTTCTGGTTGAATCGTGGTGTTTTAAAATTGGAATACATTACGAATGCATATCGTTGGTCGGACCCCTTTGCGTTCGGACCTCTTTGCGTCTATTACATATTTGTCTTTTACTTATTTGTGTTGGGCGTTTTTAAACTACGCCAACCAATACTGATGTGTTTTATGTTCACTCCTGCATGAGCCCAACCAGGCCGTAAAGAATCGGTAAATAAATAAAAAATCTGCCCATTACTCCCGCAGGAAAGGCATTAGTAGCCAATTCTCAGATTTATGCACGTTTTTGCCTTTTTTAAAGTCTTTCCTACGGACATCTTTGATCTAGATCTCTCGAACCCGAAGACAAAGCTACGCTCCAAACAATGAGCATACGAGCGGCTGATAAATAAATTTCTGCCGCACGTACGAACACCAACTGCAGAAAAATCCAATGCGTGCATTACTCAAGATATTGGGTATCTTTCTAGCACACTTTCGCCGCTACAAATTTTTTGCCAAAAGGGCAGTATCGGCCTAAGGCATTCAGAAACTTTTATCGGCCGGAAATATCGGTCGATTCCGGAAAATTTCCTGCATACAAGTTTTCAGTGCATGACCCATTGCTTGTAAGCACATTTTGGAGAACAGTTTCGAAGACGGTAACTCATATTTTCAGAAATACAAATGGGTTGTAACGATGCGGGTTCAAATGAGAAGGGCGCTTTGGGAGCGGGTTGTAACGGGAAGGGCGTTTTGGGAACGGGCTGAAACAGGAAGCGCCCAAGCGGGAAGGTCGTTTCGGGAACGGGCGCACACGGGACGGGTCAAGCGGGAAGGGCGTTTCGGGAATGGGTTCAAACGGGAAGGGGTCAAACGGGAATGGGTTCTTTCGGGCTACACCCATTTTGATAGGCTCGTTCCTTCTTTACTCTTGTGTTTGGTTTGGTTGGAATTGAACATAACCAGCCACAATACTTTCATTCACTCTCAGCAGGATAGGCTAATGATGAGAGCTTATCTCGGAGGCTTGCAGTCTATGCACAAATTCCAAGTGGCTGTGACATCTATATGCCCATCTCAAGCACTCTGCGGAGTTCAACTTGACACTAATGCTTGTATTCGCAACTGGTGAAGCGTGCTTAAGCGTCTACTGTCCAAGCCTTTGGGGTAGTGAACAGGAAGAGTTTCCAATTGTGAGGGGACGTTTTTAACTCCACACTGTGTAAACTGTTTTGTAAAATTGCTTAAGTGAATTTACTTAGTGCTAAGAGGCATTATAAAATGGCCCACATTTCGTTCACAATGATGCAAGTCTCGTCAGAAGCCAGCTGCTAGAAAACACATTCACGGGTTGTGTGTTGTGTGCCCATTAGCTGTTTCTTTTTCTTCCACAAAACGGGCACTTCAACAATCCTTTAAGCCAACAGGCTTAAAAAATAGTTTATCAAGTACAACTTCTGGGTAATGGTTGGTGTCGAGCGTGACATTGCCCACTCCCGAGAGTACTTCTTAATACCTTGTGCAAGAACTGGAGCCAAGGCCACGTGCGTGGATGTGAATGTCTGTCGGTGTTTGTGAAAGTTGCAGTACAGCTGGAAGGTGTATGGATCATGGGTGGCTTTAACAATAAAATGACTGCTGAACGTACTTTTGCTCTGGTATGAATGAGCAGCATGTGAGCATTGATAAGTGCTTCACTGTTGACATTTTTGTTACACAAAAGCAGGCCATGTTAAGGCCCCCTGGCAAATATTCATGAAAAACACTGGACAAAACAGCTGCCAACACATGGAAACCATGTTGGTCACGGCACCTTTCCAGTACTTCAGTACCGTTTATCACCGCTGTGTTTTTTCCCCCCCAACTAGTAAACTATCCCAGCGTTGTACCTTAAGCCAGAAATCACACACTTGCTTGTCAATGACAAGTGATCTGCCAAACTTTCGTGTCTATGCAAAAAGTGAGTAGCTCTACTTTCTGTGCACTGTTTGTGCTGTGAAGCTCCATTTCTAAACAAAATGCCAGGGTTCTTCTGGAAGATGCACAGCATTAAAACCTCAACAAAAAAGGAATAAGCAAGCGATACTCTCTTGCACTACTCTAGAGTCCTGCGGGAAAGCCAAACCAGCAAGTGATCTTTTTCTACAAAGCGGTGCAGACCAGCCAAGAAAAAGATTCCTTTTTGCGGACACCAAAGCTACGCTAGAAAGCCAAAATGTTTGGTATCTGTTACTGCAGATTAGCTGCAAGACAAGCATGTTCACGCAAAGATTTATGAACCAGGCTGGCGGGGTAACAAAATCATTGAATGAGGTTACAACAAAATGTGTTATGAAAAATGATATAATACTGTTTGCTATGAATAGCAATTAAAGGTATAAAATGGTTTTGACACTAGTGAAGTGGCCTGTTGGAAATCATTGGCAAAACCTAAACAGCAACATTTCATACAGCTGCAAATGTGAAATAGCAAAGCGTGGTTGGGGCCTGAATTCAGCAGGCATGCTCCAGCTGAGAATGTATCATTGCAGAGCAAAATAATTATAAAGGCCTAGGGTAAAGGTGAGCTTAGTTGAGTTACCACCAAGGTATTTGGTAGAGAGAAAGGGCTGTTGTACGGGATCCACCTTCTCTTCTCACTTTGGTCACCATCTTTCTTCGTCACTGCATTCATGTGCTTGGTCAGGGAGCTAGCAAGCGAGGACGACAGTTGGCACCAACTATCAGCCGAGTTCCTTCAGGCTGCGACAATTGCTGGAGAGGCTAAACAATGTTTTTAAAATCCCTAACTGAGAGCTTTCACTTTTTGTTTTGTTAAAGAACATTTAGGAAACCCTTCAAGAACTGTCCGAAATAACAAAAATGACTATTGTGCCCGTTAAATAGTTAATCTACGCAGAGTGAACGATGGCATAAAATCTATCAATGCGAACCTACCCTTTGAACCTGCTTAATATTTAGCAGAGACTCACTCCATTCATTAGCTGTTTTATGGCACTGTGGGTGGGCTACTGGTTTCCACCTATGGAGCGTGTGGGCCGCGCTAGTTTCCAGTCGTCCTGTCAAATGTTTTTGGAGACTAGCACTACCCTGCAGTGTACGAGCCATGGATTCCTTGGGTTGGCCATGTGAAATTCTAGTGAATCGTTGCAAGCCACCAAAGAAAGTGAGCATTTGTTTATCGACCACTGTTTTGTGGCCACGAGAAGTTTCCTTCATTAAAAAGACTAACAAATGACATCAATTTTATTGCAAACTTCAAACAAATAACTGGTATCACAGAAAATGTGTAAAGCAGCTGGAACTCCATAGCCACTTTCCAGCTACTTCTCCATGCCATCAGAGAATCTTGTTTGTGCGACTAACAGATACTGACCTATTCCACTGCAAAGAAACATAACTGGGCGATTGTAGTGGTTCCATTTGATCATATCACTTGAATGTTTATGTACAGTTAACATACTGATGACTGTGTTTATAGTGCATGCGCATATAACATCAATGTAGTTTGAAATTGGGATCTTTTTCACCATTTATTTTTGTTAAATTCGCCCCATGACAGCCTTGACGTTTGCCTATCAATTACATTTGCAGCATGCTCGCAGCTTATACGTGTTTACACAAACAATCCGTAGATGCTTTCACGTTCCAGGCACATCTTAAGATTAGATTCTCTTTGACGTTGCTTACTGAGCCTGTGCAGAACCCATAGGTTTTCATATGCTGGAGTGCATGTAGGTGTATTAGACATGATGGCCGGCCAAGCGTACACCCTTCCTATTACCGTCTGTACAGCCTCTTCTCTGACCCTATTGTCTGGGTGTCCTGAATTAACTTCCTCTGCATGAGGGACTGAGTCAAGTCTGGCCAACATAGCGTACACCACGGTACAGTGAGACGTGAAAGTTATACCAGTGCAGTGGCTATGAGATGAAGCGTCTAGCTAGTCTACCTTTTGAAGGTCGCAGGTCCTAAACTGTCGTAGGATCATGTATTCTACTACGAAATCTTTGGTTTCTACTAGGAAACCTTTTTAAGCGCTGTATGTCACGCAATTGTGATGCTTGTGGCGCATGCTCACAAGACTTTTCTGCTCATAAAACGTATCGTAGGTGTAAAACAAATTTTGAGCTACAATTTCGCCCACTAGAAAATAGGAACTTCCCGATTTTCGGAAGTTTTCCTTGCTAATATTTCAGAAGAGGAGATCTACTGTAGTGGTAAGTACGTGGTACATGTGTGGGGACACCAAAGATTACCTTTCCTATTCTTGGCGCAATTGTCTGTAATTGTAATGCGCACATGTGCCTGGTAAAAAACAATTGCCGCCACTACCCTTCGTCCTCGGCACTGTACATTCCGATTATCTTTTGGCGCTGCCAAGTTGTCTTCATTTCGCGAACACACACCGCGATTTCAGGTCGCCCATTTAAGCATTCTGAACTTGCCGTGGTGCAAACTGTTGATAGCAGATGCCGCCGCGCCGACATGCGTCGGAAGGTTCATAGAACTACGCTCGGACGGTGTCTTTTCTTGTGTGGAACGTAGCTTGTACGAACGGGGCCAGTCGGCTGTGCGATGTCGTCTCACGTACGCTGAAACTGTACGCAGGTACTATCGGCGTACACCAAGCATAACCAAGCGGTCACGGGTCAACATTACTCGAGAGCGGCTATTTTGCTGCGGTCTTGAAAGGCTGGCTGGGTCCCCACGCAGTAAATATCCACAAGCAACTTTCTCACCTTTTCAGATAGTGCTTGTAACAATATGAACTCCGTTCATCACGCTTTCGGATACGCGACTCCATGTACGCGATACGGCAGCTGGCAGCAGCAGCGGCAGCAGCAGCATCGCCGCTGCTCCCGCAAGAACAAAAATTGTTTGTTTAGAAAAGTTTTAGCAGTTTGATGGTGCGTTATTCTGTACGGCAAATAATAAAAAACGTGTATTTCGGACTGCACTACACCAAATAATGACAATTATTAATGTTATGACGTCATTATGACGTCACGCGTGGCAGGAGCCGTTGCCAGGGGGGCGTGGCTGGTGCCACGCGCGTGGCAGGAGACGCTGCCTTATCGCAATTGTAACAATGCATGAAACGACATTTAACAAGGTGAGGGGAAACGCGCTGAAGATGTCCAATAGGCCTGCTGCGCTAGAGTTTTGGCGATATGCAGCGCCCCTAGCGGCCGACGCCTGTGGGTAGTACAAAAGCAGACGACCCTCGCCGCCCTCCATGTGTTTTCAATTACAAGCCAGAGAGAAAGTTGGTTGTGGCGCTTTGGGGCGTGTTTAAATGACTGCATACTGTATGAAACAACCCTTAAAGTAGTTGCAGAGGCCAAACAAAATAATATCCACTAAAAGAAGCCGATTTGTCGGCTTTCTTTTGAGCGAGCTGTCGCGGTGGTCGCGGCGTGGGACGGTATCGCCAGGTCGGGTGGTGTAACTGTTTGACGACAGTTACAGTTTTTTCTTCTTGCGCGCGGTCGACAAAGGAAAGTTCACGAGTAGCATAAACACGGAGCGCTGCTCATCCTATATCCTGAGGTAACTGCAAAAGGTTGCTTCAGCGGGAGCATGCAAGCGAACGCAAGAATTCCGCAGCCGACTCAGCTGACACTGCTGGCCTGGCACTGCCTTTGAAATGAGTGGAAGTTTTGTCTCGTATTTTCGCAAACTAAATGATTCTTGCGTAACGTTTTACGCCGCACGATTTACGAACGGCAGGGTACATGTATACTAGCGAGTATGTGGGGCAATAGCGCCAAATAAACAAATTAGCGCTATTAAAGGACGCAAAACATGCACCAAATCACACGCCTGCTGACTGCAGAGATGATGTATGTACTTCTATAACATCACATAACACAGCCGCATACACGGCGCGGGGCCGGCCCCGAATATTTACATACGATCATCACTGACTGTGTTGGTTTTCTAGTGCAGGGGTCGTCGAATCTGAACGCCGACACGCCAGTTTTGACTTCAAATGGAGTTAGACAGCGAGACAAGAACAGAGAATTGGCGTCCTCCAGTTGAATTGCCCCCCCCCCTCCCCCCCATCTTCACACTTCACCAGATTATGGTCAAAGATTATTAAAAATTCGCTGAATTTTTTCTCTTTCCATTCAAAGCCCCCCTCCTCCCCCCCGATTTTTGCCGTCCAGCCCTCCGCCGTGTCGGCTGCACGGAACTCGGCCGTTGCTGACCCTCATTCTAGGCTATTAAGTGCGAACTGGGAATGTATGCTGCAAGAGCGTAATTAAGTAAAGTGAGAGAAAACAAGGAAAGCGAGCGGCCTCTCAGTTCGCCCGACCACCTTGTTTTACCGCCACTAATTTCGGAATCGCAAAACAGATTTCACGCTTCTGACGGTCGCGGCATTTTGTCACTGAGACACGCAACAAAACGGCAAGCTAACGCTGCACCATGTATTCGTAACGGCGACGCAAACGAGCACTGTTTAATGAAAGTGCACGCATAGTGTGCAGGTACGCAAAAGAGCGGCGCACCGCAGCAGGCGAGCCTGTGGTCCGCCGGACTCGCTGGCTTTTTAAAGCGCAATCATCGTCGATTGCGTCACTCTTCTTTTTTGATCGGCTGTTTTTGAGAAGTCTTTGTCACCCAGAGTATTAGTTTAAACTAGAAATTTCACTTCGTACGACCATCGATCGGTGAACCTGCGAGTAGCAGGCGCCGTCACGGTCACGGCACTTTCGTCGGCGCTGTAAACGTGTTTAGCGCTGCAAAGCTTTTTCCCATAATGGCAAGTTGATCGCTGAAATAGATCCGACGCGTCGGGGATGAGCTGGTGACCACGTCGCAAAATAATCGGGAGCGTCGAGCTCATTTTGCTTCTGTCAACACGGGATCCTATGGGAGCCGCGCAGCTTTGTACTACCCGGAAGTACTGCCCGGAAGCCGCTTGCGCAGCGCCCCCTGGGCAGCGCAGGAGGCCTATAGGACGATGCTATATGTACTACGTCATGGAGGAAAAAAAATCTTAGGAGAGGCCCCCAGCTATCCCCGCGCATTGGCAAAAGTGTGGAGGAAGTCACGTGTTTTCGGCGGCCATTGGAAGTCGCTTTAGCAACGGCGTCCTAGCAACAGCCCGCCCGCCGTTCGCCAGTCATGGAGGAAAGGCAGCGCCTGCCTTGTCGTCCGATTGCGAAGATTGCTGCTTCGCTTTGCTGCGCTGTGGTCTTGCGGAACTCGAAAAGGATGCTGCGAGTTGCGACAGCTGCGCCGATGTGAATATGTCATTTAATTTCTACTTGCAAGTGCACCTTGTACCGCGTCAAGCTATTGCTCCGGTCGCGATCACGACGCGCCTATTGAAGTGCAGATATCGTGAACGCGCCGTCCCGTCGTACGCGCGGACACCCGTCTGGTAGATTTTCGGGAAGTGATACACGGTGTGCAGTACGTAGGCGACTTGCAACCGAACGATTCGCAACTCAATTTTTTGGTTATCGCCGCTGCAATATACAGTTTGCTAGGCCGGCAATGCGCGGCAGTGCTTTTGCAAGGTAGATTCCCAGTTGATATAATTCCATCGTCCTATTACCTTAGTAGGTGTCCGTCTGTTGACTGGAAGAGTGCTGGATCTGAAATCTGGATCTTTTTGTGGTCTCGCTCTGGATTTCGCTTTTCAACGCTTCATACTGCGAGGTTAGTGTATGAACGTTTTCAACTGATATCACCTTGAATTTATTGACACTGAGACAAGTTGAAACTTGGCGAAAAAAAGTTTATTGGCGCCACCCACCCTCTCATTTTTTTTTTTACTCAATAAAACGTTTTGCCTCCTCCTCCTGCTCCTCCTCCTCCTCCTTCGCAAAAAATTCTATCGAAGGCACGCGAACAACGGTAAAAACATTCCACAATTTTTTAGCGTGAAATCTGCATGAAGTACTGCTTACCTATATATATAGAACGGCCGTTTAATTGACTAGTCATCTCTGGGATTGGCAGTGAAACTGCAACGCAAACTTGGGCACTTTCCAGTCCGGTAGCCGCACGGCGTTCGCCCACTGTTTGCGGCGTTCTCCATCGCTTGGGAACCTATAAACGGCGGCGATTGCAAACAAAGGATGAATGCACACCAATGTACAGCAATATATACTAGTCAGCGGAATGATGCATTCACCGGTGGAAAGTGACGCCCAATTCCTTGGGTACCGATCGCGACTTGCAGCCTGGCACCGAGCATTGCGGCATTGTTAGAGCGAGCCGCTTCGCAAACCTGCTGCGGCCACACTGAAGACGTGTAACAGTGTAACCGCGCGTTTAGGTTCACGGTCACGCGCTGCAAAACGGCCTTCTATCTGCCTATCAGCTGATTTCCGCCGGCTCGGCGCTGGCAGATGCAGACGACAAGAGAGGCGATACAGGACGGAGGAGGCGGAGAAGGTGCACCGAGAGAGAGAGGCAAAAAGAGTCCGCCAATGGCATGCAGGGCCAATGGTCCGCCATTCCATAGAGTTTCTCATTAATATTGAGAAACTCTATGCGCCATTCGACTTACAGAAATGGCGTTTCCGGCTGCGCTGGGTGTGACGTCAGGGCCTCTCCTAAGCTTTTCTTTCCTCCATGTACTACGTAGTGGAACCCCACCGGAAATTGCTATACGGACTACCCATACAGCGCCATCTACGAGGCTCTGTCAGAAACACTCCCGAGCCCCCGAGCTTGCTTGGTGGCGGGCTGAGGGGCTGACGCGACCTTCGTACGAACGGCAAAGTACCTGCGTACCTGGTTTCGGCCACAGCAAAGTTTGCGCTGTAGTCATGGGCGTGAAATAGATTATGGCTGCCCACAGGGCCGTTTACGAAACGTTTGAGCATTTAATCGAGGCAGGAACAGAAATTACGCGGGCAGCCGGTGCATAACATACGGTGTTGATCAACATATCGTATGTTGTGTCGGGCCGCCCGCGTCGATCATTTTTTTATTTTACTTTTGAGTTTTGTGTAATCAAGTATGTATCTATAGTAGCCTCAAGCTGTCTATTCCTGGGTATCGCCAACTCTCTAAATAATATCCCACAGCGGCTTTATTCGCCCTAATAAGATTCTGAGATCCCTGAGTGAGATGTCTAATGCGCTGCCCCGTGCCTCTTAGCGCGATGCGGTTTCGGCGGCGCACAAAACACCAGTTTTAATTGACTACGCAGCAGTTAACTAAAGCACGTTCTACAGGAACTCCTGAGTACAAACGGGGGAACGCGCACCTGTGCTTTTAGCTCGTATGTGTTCGTACACCTTGCCTCGAGCTGTTAAAGTTGGCTTTTCCGCATGGCTGTTAAGCTGTGCAAGAAAGTCACCGGGGCTAAACGTGATGGTAAGAAACGCTTCTGATGTAAAGCAGCTAATCCATAGTGTTTACGAAACTCTTAAGACACATTCTTTTGCAGTGTGACCTTTAAACGTTTCACATCTCTCCTCCCACTCAGCCTTATTTTGGCAAATAAAGGCGCTTTCAACATGCAGACACAGGAAAAGGAAACCAGAAGATGTATAGAACTTTTATCCTGTAATCTTTCACGTGCATAATGTCACATGCTAGCAGTGCCGTTTGTCCAGCACGGTTTACGTTGTGCATTGAAGCAGTTTCTTACCAAGCTCCAAAGACTCGCCTAGGCAATTTCACATCACGAATGGTAAAAAAAAATATCTGTAAATTATGTGGAAGCAAGGCCCATCTCTTCACTATTGACATTTTCTAGTTTATCAGAGCTGCTGCAACCAAGCATTATGTTATTTATAAAGTAGAAAATAGAGAAAGGCCATTTCTAAGCAGGAGGAAATATACATTGATTAGCATCTGCATTGTTTGAATTGTATGTTTTCCAACTGGCAGGGCCACTGCTATTATTTCTATGCCACATAAGATGCCCATGATTTTGCTCAAGTATGTGGACTCTTAGGTGGTTACATGCTGATAAAAGAATTCTGTGCTACCTTCATTCATACCCTGCAACTCGTCCGTGCCCATGGTGAGCATGCAGGGTGCACGTGTGACGCTTTGCATGATAAACGTCAGTCAACGTCAGCTCAGTTGTACTGAGAATATTTCTACTCCAGAATACTTAAATAACTGAATCAATCATGAAAAACAGTCAACTCAAAACAACCTGAAAGAAAAGAAGCACCACCTACCCTAAAAGAAAAAGAAGACAAGAAGAAACGGGTTAACTATTTTACATTGTTTTCAAGTTATCCAAAAATAAGTCTGCATGTAAAAGGTCCAAGAAAGGCTGTTGTTTCTTACACTTTCAAGAAGACATCAACACTGCTATTGTTTTACAATATGAAGTAAATTTTTATTACACCACATCCTCAGCTTCAATTGAAGTTGTCCTTTCTGGGTGACCTGTAAAACCAAAGGTGCAATACAATTAGCAATACGGCTATGTTGCTTGTATAAACGATAGAAAAAAAGCACAAAAATAAACATGGCAAAACCCAGGACCTTTGTTATGTTTTTTTCATTTTGTGTTATTTTTGTCCTACTGGCACAATTTGAATTCTTGAAACCAACTTTCGTGAAAAAACTATTGAGCATGATTTTCCATACCAACCATTACTACATTAAATGGTTGCACAATACTTTTTGCCTGAATGTAAATGCGGCTAAGAAATTTATTATTATTTTGAAGCAGCCAGTTTTTATGGCCAGTCACAGAAAACGGGAGCAGATACCGTTGGTGCAGGGCTGCATGCGACCACACCGTGTGAAATGTTGTGCAATTTTTTTGCAAATCTGTTAGCCCGACAGGAACCACACTGCATGCAGAAGCTGTCGATGATGATGATGATGATGTCTTCAAATTTTTTGGCACGTACCCACAAGGGGGGATTGGCCAGGGCTAAATCGGTTAAAAACGTGGGGACTTCAATATACTTATTTCCGGAAAGAGGCTGTAAAAGGAAACTTAGTTGTTAATGAAACCCGAATTACCCATTAATCAGCACCGCTTAGCAATTCAAACGACCTGAGGCAGAAAGAAAATTTTGAATGCAATTATATATATCCCTTCTTGCAAACCCCAGCTTTGATGCGCCAATAGATAATATAAGTGTTATCGATAAAGTCAACCCCAACCTCTCAATCGGCTCCTTCAAAAACAGTTGTCTAGCTGTTGAGTAACGGCGACAGTCGAGGAAAAAATGGTCGATTGTTTCGGGGACCTGGCACCGCACATATAGTTCTGTAGGTGAAAGTTCTGATATGAACAGATAGAAATTAAGCCTCGGTACCCTGCAGCGCAGCTCGGTGAAGGTCACCTCGCATTGCCGAGAGCCACAAAAATGAACATTCCACCCGTACTTTAAATGTTGGAACTCTTCAAATGATAAGAGTGAATCGGAACGGGTGGCGTCTAAATGCCAATATCGTCTTAGTCTCGCAGATGCAAATAGAGCCAGATTAGGAATTCCGAATTGAATGGGAGCTGTGACGGCGAGATTAGCTAAATGGTCCGCTTGCTCGTTGCCCCTGATGTCCGTATGGCCAGGGACCCAAGACAAGCGTACCTCCTTCACATGCCTGGGAACAAAAAATAATAGTGTGCGGTACAATGGAGAGTCCGAAGAGGAAGTTAACGCCGATACAACTGTCATCGAATCAGATAATATGATGATTTTTGAAACATGCTGCGGTACTTTGCATAGAGCTAGAGCTATTGCTAAAAATTCGGCCATAAAAATGGGTGTGTAATCCGGGATTCGCAGCGAATAACTCCAGTCTAAAGATTGTGAAAAAATACCAATTCCAGCTCTCGCCATTTTGAGATGCATCAGTATAAATCACAGAAGAAGCAGGATAATTGGATAAATATTCATTTAAAATAGCGGCTAATAGCGAGCGTGGTAGAAGTTTTGCAGCGGAAGGGAAGGGGTTTTGAAAGTAAAACTCAGTTTCTCGCTCGATTGTGGATACCGGAATGACCTCATATAGCTTAACAGAAATACAATCCAGGCATGATTGAACGAATAGCACTTGGGGGGAGATACGTTTAGGCCACGGAGATGTAAAAAATATACTCGGCTCACAAATAAATACAGGCTTGGCAGCCCCAGAGGGGGCTTCGTACATGCGGAGGTAAGTTTGCACCGTCAGCAAGAGAAAACGGACCCTAAGTTCAGGAACGCGTGCCTCTAAGTACAGAACTCGGTTCGAAACGAACCGGGGAAGGCCAAGACAAAATCGAAGAATGCGCCTCTCCAACAGGTATAACGGACGCAGTTTGTAGATAGGACAACTGCATAATAAGACGCACCCAAACTCCATGACTGGCCGGACGTAGGCTCGGTACAACAGCTAAAGTGTGTCCCGGCGCATTCCTGCTCGTTTCCCACATAGTCTTTTCATGCGACTCTCCGCTTTTGTGACCGATGTGTTAATATGTGCCTTCCAATCAAGAGCAGACGTGTATGTAACACCAAGATATTTCAGCGAATCCACCTGCGGAATGACTTGATTTTTGTAAGCGAGCGAAATTGAAATTGTTCGTAGTTTTTGTTATAAATTGACGTGAACCTTTTTCCTCCTCACTTAGAACTGATCTCCTTTTTTTGCTGTTTGGTCCCGTTTACAGAAGAACTACACTTTTTTTGGAAAAAGGAACTGCCACCCAAATAAAATCAGTACTTCTGAGTCAAAAGAGCAATGCACAAGATTAGAATCATACTACACAATGCCCCAGTAAACGCAAAACGTCCTGAGGACGTCCTCAAATGGTCTAAACGTCCTGGATCCTTTACTGGGCGTCCAGGGGACATCCACAGGGTTAGATATTGTAAATGATCCCTCAATGGTCCATCCTAGAGCTTATTTTGGACCACAATGGATTGCGAATAATCCCTAAATGATCCGTTTTATTACTTCTTTTGGATCACAATCCGAATGGACGTCTGACGCTGCCGTTATCGTATCCCTAGCAAAAATTCTGATAGAAACTAGTATTGGTCTTATACATTTTTGTATTGGGTGTATAAGACGTGTGTATTAGTCTTATACAAACTTGTATCAGTTCTATAAGTTTCGCGTATAAGATGTATTAGTACAAATAGATCTGAAGACCGCTAATAGACATAATAGCTATTAGTTTGTATGAGTCTAATACGTAGAGACGTATTGGTTTAAATAAAAACTAATACAAATGGACCCACAAAGTGCGATTTCCTGAGTTTTATCTTTTCCCGAAAATCGCGCGACAGAAGGTTGAAATGAAGGCCCTTAAGCAATAAAATTTATTTGGTATGACATTATGAAGCGTATTGTTCAGTTTTAAATCTCCGCAAATCTTTAACCAAATTATTATGCAAAATAGGTCATCATTTTTTTTTTTTCACTTTCGCTCCTAAAAAATGCGCTGCTATCAGACATGAAGGGCCCTATTCTCGACTGCACAAATTGCCGGCAATTCAGGCAATTTTCCGGAAGTCTTTTCTGATTGGCTTTCAATTTTGGTCGCGTGCTTCCGGTTGACAAAGCGGTTGTGTGTGCTGTCGTCATTTTGACGTTTCATGTCGTCTACGGACACCAGTTCTAAAGTTTGCCTTATTTCTCGTTACTAAAGGTGCATAATTCTTGGCCGGCAATGAAAAACCACTCTAAATGCAGCGGACATGACAACGTAAGCCTGTCTTTGCTATTCAACAACAATACTGCTTGTAATATAGCCCCCCTCTGTGATTGGCTGAGAAGGCGTGACGTAATTTAAACAGTTGGCGGGAACAACTACGTCATGCATTGGCAACTTCAGCCTGCGTAAAAGTGACGTAACGCTACGTAACAGCTTGAAAATGGCGGCTGTTTTTGTCGCAAAATACAAGCAAAATAGGGCACAATATTGCCCCGGCTTACGGCGCCGCGAAATGTGCGGCAATTTGCAGCAGGCGCAGTTTCGCATGCGCGCTGTTTAAAACATGTTTCCTACCGAAACAAATTATAGTTTCAACTGCTTCCAAGTCAGCGATCATGGAACATACAAATAACATGCAGTATTTTGCTTTTATGTTTGGCAATGAAATGAAAGTTAGTTGTTTGGCGTAACCGCAACATAAGAGGGCAGTACAAGCCTCTCCATGACAAAGAGAGCCCAATGCATGGCATTTGTCCATACTTGTCCTAGTAAGCTGTTGGGTCACATGATCGAACTCAAGAGAAAAATAACAATGAAAAGTGACTATTTAGTTCATTACAGCGCTGATTGCAGTCGAGCTTGACGAATGAGTGAATCGGCGACATCGGTGCGCTCCGCGGTTATCAGGAGTAGCGCTTCGCTGCGCTTATGTGTCATAGAAGCGATGGTCGCGGCCGTCTTTTTCTGTGATCACGCCATAAACTTGTAACATAGCAGCAGACGATAGCGTGGCGGCGGTGGCGGCAGGGAAGGTGATAACGCAACAAAGCTTGCATTGAAGCAGAGACCCCAGCTATGTTAATAAAAGCGATTGAAAGAGATAAATAGATACCGTAAAAAAATTGTGTGATGTTCTTTAGCTCGACATCCGCCTTTCGCCACTTTCGCTCGCTTTTGGATCAACGTTACTCGATCGCCTTGTGGTGTTGGCGTCATATTTGACCTCCAGAAATGTGTTTTTCTTGTCAGCCTCAGCTACCGTCTTAATTTGTATACATGCCAAGTGTTTTTATATCTTTCTTGCACAATATTTGGTACCTTGGTAGCGATCTTTATGAGTGACTCGTCAAATTACACTGCATGTCGTCATAGCTATAGGTGCAGCACGTCACTGATTGCTTACGTCATGCTTACGCAAAAAAACATGGGCGAAATGCCGGCAATTTGTGCAGTCGAGAATAGGGCCCGAAGAGAGCTGAAGCAAGAAATCTAACCCGGAAAGACTGCAACGAAGTCAAGCCAAGCCATGCCATGGTCTTCGTTGGGTAGCCAATATGGCGACAAACATCAAAGTGCGGTTGGCGTGTGTGAACGTTCAGGAAGAAGACGGCTAGAAGCAAACAGCTTGTAGCGTTATTTCACATGAGACGCGTGTGCATCGCGTCATCGAGAAGTGTTGGAGATGTGTCTAACGCTCGCATAACTTTGGCAAGTATGAACCAGGCCGCCGCGCAACCCATCTTGGACCCGTCACCTCGCCGCTTCTAACATCTTTGCTCCTTCTGCTATGCTGTGTAACGAACGCCTGACATGGAAGAAAGCGTGCGCATCACGTCATCGAGAAGTGTTGGAGATGTGTAGCGCCCGCCTAACATTTACAAATACAATCCGGGCCGCCACCCGACCCATCTTTCACCCATCACCTCACCGCTGCGGACATTTTTGTTGATTCTCAAGGGAATGCCTCACGACGAAGAGATTCCATTCTAATCGCGTGTTGCGGAAGGGTGAATGCCGTTTTGAAGTTGCATCACAATGGCAATGGTGTTCAATCGGCCATTATTAATGCGCTCGATGCGTGCCTGTGACTGGACCGTGCAGGTTTGACTTGAGCTTTTTTTTATTGCATGCTGCAGCTATTTTGTGGATTCGCATTGCAATTTATTCGTTCGTTCTTAATCAGGTTACGAAAGTATGCATTGTTAAATTATTCAGCCAGAAAAATTTGCCTGTGTAGAGGGGGGATTAAAAATTCCCCCGCATTTCCCCGAGGGGGAGAATGTGAAAGTGCGAATGCACGGTTGTCGGCCCGCTTGCGGCGCTTGCGCTCGGCCCCCGCAGCCCACCGCCTCGCCGCCTTCTCTTCCATCTCTTCCATTGGGTTTGTAGTATCACGTGTACACCACGCAGTTATCAAGCCGCTATAACGCCGCTGAGTCGCCAACGCACGCCGCTGACGACGTAGTTTCAATGCGTTAAAGATATAAGGAGCGTCACTGACACTGATATCAGCGTCGCGTCCGTGGCTTGGGAGCGCATGAGTCGAACTAATTTGTTTCGCTCGGTTAAAAGTGGTGGATTGGGACTGGCACATTTGTTTACCGTCAAATAGTTTCCCGGTTTATGTTTCTGAGAGAGCAGAGAGATTGCTTTCTACGTACTGTGGTGCAAGTCCGACTACGTGATGCTATTCCAGACTATGTAGTTTCAACTTCTGAAATCCGATGTGTACGTGTGCGTGGGTTCTTGCGCGAAGTCGTGGATGCTTTTAAGATTTTGAGGGTTAGGTTTTCCCCGGAGTATTTGAGTAGTGTACCACGGAAGAGTTTATACAAAGATATGATTGATGTGTGTCTACCTGTACCGGTTTATCGTCAGTTGTATGCAGTAGGTTCAGGAAAAGATGTTCTAAAAAGAGTGAAACGAATGCCAGTACGTTCATCCGTTAAATCGTTTTTCTTCAAACTTCATAGCGCACGCTGCCGGTAAAACCCTGGCTGCAGGAAAAAGGACTATATGTGCACCCATGGACACTTAACTGTCGATTATGCCAAAAGCTGGAAACAATTGAGCACATCTTTCTGGACTGTTGGGACGCGGTGTTCCACTGGGACATCCTCCAACGAACCTTGAAAAAAGACTTACCATTAACGCCTTATAGCATTCGCTTTTTGCCCGTAAACAATGATGGAGGCGTGCCCTAATTCATGGCACTTAGTATGCATTGTATGTGGAAAACTCGAGTGGCAGTTCAAAATGCTGAAGAGGATGCTCGCACGGTGCGGGAGTACTTCATTGAAAGCATTGTTTATATAAGAGAAGTGTTTAGAGTCATGCCGGAAAAACCTGAGTGGTTACCCATTCTGGATGTTCTAGCGCAGTTTAAGATGTTTTAAACCACCTCCATCAGCCGACTGGTGGCTGGAGCTACTAATTTGTGTACTGTGCAGTGCGTTGTGTGTTGTCGCCAAGCAGGCAATAAAGAAAAAAAAAAGCGTCCGTGGCTTGGTCGGTAGAGCGTCGCGCTGCGGCCGCAAAGTCCTCGGATCGAAACCTGGCGCCGGATGCTGTTTCTTTTTTAAATATAGAGGAGCACTGCGGACGCCGCCGCCGCCGGCGGTGGATGGTTTGGGGTCGCTTATAAAGTGCATTCGCACTTAAAAGAAGAGCAATACGAACGGAGCACACAGCCTCCGACGCATGCCACACCGTCTGGCTGCGCTGTCAGTAAACGGCGCGCATGCGTAATTCTTTCAGAGTGTTTGAGAGTGTGGCCTACTGTTAGTGGAAATGCTTGATAAAGAAGGGACGCCGGCCATTTATTTTGGGGTGTCTTATGCTCTGTCGCCACTGAGCATATTGTTATCTACTACATTCGGGAGCCAAGCTCGCAGCAGGCTGATTGCAGCTAGCATGATGCCCTAGAACGATCACCCTACTCAGGGGCGACGCAGCGTGAAAAGACGCCTCTCAATAAACGATCAGGGTCGCGTCCTGATCAAGCATTTCCAATAAATATAGGCCACACTCTCAAACGCTCTCGCAGAAATGCGCGTGCGCGCAGTTTACTGACTTTGCAGCCAGACGATGTAGCATGCATCGGAACTGTGTGCTCTGCTGTTCGCATTTCTTTTAATCCCCCCTGTACCCTGATAATAAAACGTGTTGCCATGTTTCATTGCTTTGTTTGAACTTGCCACTGGTTCTGATACAACTAGTACACTCTGGTAGACCTACCAGACTAATACACACTGATAGGTCTATTAGTGGCAATAAGTCGGTACGTGTATTAGAATTGGTAGCAGAATTTCGCCAATAAAAGAAAAACAGTTAAAAAGTTTATCAGAAGTTTTTTTTTTTTTCAAAATTAGCCAAGTCCACTTTGGGTGGAATCGAAGAAAACGTCGTTTTTTGCTCCCAACATAATGGTGGCAACTGCTGAAATAATTTTTTGCTATGGTGTAGAAGCAAGGAAAGGATGAAGTTGAACAGCGCAGGGACGGGACTAAGGGCAGAGGCGACAAACACGGGCACCTCTGCTCTTAGTCCCGTCCCTGCGCAGTTCAACTTCATGCAATGAACCAACTAGTCCAGTTACAAACCCTCCTAAAGGAAAGGATCTTATTTGAGCACTGAAATAGAAATGTGGCTGCATTACGTCCCTCAATGGTAAGTACTTGTAAAGTTCGGATCTGGCACACAGTTATGTGACATGCAGGATTTGACCCATTTTGGATGAAAAGTTGTTAATTGCACAGGTCTTTGTGAGTGAATAACGGCTGGAAACATATCGCTTAAGGGATTTTTAAAGTAACCTACACAAAAGTAGTAATATGACTGTCATTTTTCAGTGGCAATGCCTTGCTGCTCTGGAACTGAGGTCACTGGGTGTCGAGAGCACGATTGATGCGGACAGAAGTGTCTTCTTGGCAACATCCGCACTCTTCCTGTTCAACAGCTGCTTTTTCTTTATCTTGGAATATCCTCAAAAAGTCGGAAAAGTACTTCAACTCTTCATGCAGCTGCCATGATTCTCCAAAGGTAGAGAAGTCCCGTGAAGCCTTTCACCTTCAGGGGGCTTACATTGTGCTCGTACAAGCCACGCCTCTCTGGGGCACCTGAAAGATTCTTCCCTTTGCCTTAAACTGAAACAAAATTTGACACCGAGAACTGGTAATGTGGTTCTGCTCGAACTTCCAGGCTTTCTCTGTTGGGGTTCAGCTAGCCTATATACTCCGCTTTAGTTTTCTTGGGTTACCCGTGCAGTCTTTTCGGATGCAGTGTTTTTGCCTCCCTGCCAGGCACGGCTTCCCCAGGTTCCTACCCCCCCTGCCTTTCCCCTCCCCTGAGCACTGGGAGAGAGCACTGTCCAGCTCGGACCCTGACGACCAGCTTTGGCTGGTGCAGCGAGCCCAAGAAGCCGGACGGACTCAAGGGGTCCTGGAATGAGGACTCTTCCCCAGGGCTGACAGCTTCAGATACACGTTTATTCCTCCTCCTCCTTCCCCAGGTTCTACTGTAATCATTTAAGATGTGCCTGATTTCTGTAGTGAGGCCTGTTGCGTTAGCTTGTGAAAAAGAGACCGAGAAAAAAGAACATTAGTTTGCATCCTGGAAGTGTACGAAAATTGTCCAGCGGCATCATTTTGACGACGTTCTGAGGATGTACGCTGGACGGACAAACGGACCCCGATTGGACTGGCTATGGACAACCTGAGGATGCTGAAATGTCCAGAGCCGGACATCCTGAGGATTTACCCAGGTTTGTTTTGCGTTATCTGGGTGGGAACATATACATGTTGCCCCCCCCCCCCCCACGCTACCCCAGCACTTGCACCCTCCCCCACGCCTTTTCGCTATTCTTGCCCGAAACATTGGATTCGCTCCCTCAAGATAAAATTCTGCAGACGCCCAAGCTAATACATACGGAACCAGTAAAGTGTGCAGCTGGTCGAATTGGTTCTCAATGCATAAATACAAGGCTGCTTCAAAGAGAAATAAGGCATTGGTGCCTTCCTGGTCTGTTCCACAACTTTCACTACAACCTGGAACGATGTTTTGACCCTGAGAAAGATTCAGTACACTAATTATACGGCACTAGAAAGCGGACACAAGCATCGATTGACTCCCCCCATCTCCTATCATTAGCTTCACACTTGTTGATTAAAAAGGTGCTTGTCCTTATGCGTTATCGCACTTGTAACAATGCATTAAAAGACATTTAACAAGGTGAGGGGAAACGCGCTGAAGGTATCCAATAGGCCTCCTGCGCTGCCCAGGGGGCGCTGCGCAAGCGGCTTTCGGGCAGTACTTCCGGGTAGTACAAAGCTGCGCGGGTCCCATAGGATCCCGTGTTGACAGAAGCAAAATGAGCTCGACGCTCCCGATTATTTTGCGACGAGGTCACCAGCTCATCCCCGACGCGTCCGATCTATTTCAGCGATCAATTTGGCATTAGGGGAAAAAGCTTTGCAGCGCTAAACACGTTTACAGCGCCGACGAAAGTGCCGGGACCGTGACGGCGTCTGCTACTCGCAGGTTCACCGATCGATGGTCGTACGAAGTGAAATTTTAAGTGAAATTTCTAGTTTAAACTAATACTCTAGGTGACAAAGACTTCTCAAAAACAGCCGATCAAAAAATAAGAGTGACGCAATAGGCGATGATTGCGCTTTAAAAAGCCAGCGAGTCCGGCGGACCGCAGGTGCCGCAGGCTCGCTTGCTGCGGTGCGCCGCTCTTTTGCGTACCTGCGCGCTATGCGTGCACTTTCATTAAACAGGGCTCGTTTGCGTTGCCGTTACGAATACATGATGCAGCGTTAGCTTGCCGTTTTGTTGCGTGTCTCAGTGACAAAATGCCGCGACCGTCAGAAGCGTGAAATCTAGCTGTTTTGCGATTCCGAAATTAGTGGCCGTAAAACAAAGTGGTCGGGCGAACTAAGAGGCCGCTCGCTTTCCTTGTTTGCTCTCACTTTACTAATTACGATCTTGCAGCATACATTCCCAGTTCGCACTTAATAGCCTAGAATGAGAGTCAGCAACGGCCGAGTTCCATGAAGCCGACAAGGCGGAGGGCTGGACGGCAAATCGAAGGTTGGGGGGGGGGGGGGGGGAGGAGGAGGGTTTTGAATGCAAAGAGAAAAAATTCAGCGAATTTCTAATAATATTTGACAATAATCTGGCGAAGTGTGAAGATGGGGGGGGGGGGGGCAATTCAATTGGAAGACGCCAATTCTCTGATCTAGTCTCGCTGTCTAACTCCATTTGAAGTCAAAACGGTGTGTCGGCGTTCAGATTCGACGACCCCTGCACTAGACAACCAACACAGTCGGTGTTGATCGTATGTAAATATTCGGGGCCCCGCGCCGTGTATGCGGCTGTGTTATGTGATGTTATAGAAGTACACATCTCGGCAAGCAGCGGGCGTATGATTTGGTGCATGTTTTGCGTCCTTTAATATATAGGGCTTAATTTGTTTATTTGGCGCTATTGCCCCACCTACTCGCTAGTATACATGTACCCTGCCGTTCGTAAATCGCGCGGCGTAAAACGTTACGCAAGGATCATTTAGTTTGCGAAAATACGAAACAAAATTTGCACTCGTTTCAAAGGCGGTGCCAGGCCAGCAGTGTCAGCTGAGTCGGCTGCGCAATTCTTGCGTTCGCTTGCATGCTCCCGCTGAAGCAACCTTTTGCAGTTACCTCAGAATATAGGATGAACAGAGTTCCGTGTTTATGCTACTCGTGAACTTTCCTTTGTCGACCGCACGCAAGAAGAAAAAACTGTAACTGTCGTCAAACAGTTAAACCACCCGACCTGGCGATATCCCACGCCACGACCACCGCGACAGCTCGCTCAAAAGAAAGCCGACAAATCGGCTTCTTTTAGCGGATATTATTTGTTTAGCCTCTGCAACTACTTTAAGGGCTATTTCATACAGTATGCAGTCATTTAAACACGCCACAAACCTCCACAACCAACTTTCTATCTGGCTTGTAATTGAAAACACATTGAGGGCGGCGAGGGTCGTCTGCTTTTGTACTACCCAGAGGCGTCGGCCGCTAGGGGCGCTGCATGTCGCCAAAACTCGATATGAGTTGGGCTTCATTTGAGGCGAGGGAAGCGCAAAGTAATAGCATCCTCGATTAACCGCACCGGTGCACACCGGGGCACACCGGTGCGCCTTTTCATCCTCGATAAACCGCACCGGTGTGCACCGTCCGTCCTCGATAAACCGGGCTGCACCGTCGCGGGGCAATTTTTGGTTGCACCGCCGTGCACCGAGCGAGTCGACGGTGCGCCGGCGTGCAGTCCCGAGATGCATCGCGGACGATGCCGGCGAAGGAGCTTCCTCCGCCGTCTGCTGCAGCGACGGCGCATCGCCGCACTCGTGTCAAGGCGGACGGAGTTGTGTATTGTTGCTGACAAGGATGGCGTGCTTGTGAATTCATCGGGCAACGATGCGACAGTCTCCTAACGGGCTGTTACAACGGCCAGTGATTGTAAATGAGGACGCGAACTTTGTGTACTTCAAAGACGGCTGCATGCATTGCCAGAAAGTTGGGGATTGACATTCGTTTCGTTCGATCGAATTATCATGAACTGTTACTGGAGTGCCTAGACGATGAAGACCTACTTGTTTTGCTGTAACGGAAGGGCGGAACAAAACAGGCACTCGCATTATGGCTCAAACGAAGATTAGAAGCAGCTTGTATGTATAGCTGTTTAGTGGAAGCGGTGGCGGTACGTTGTTCCGCATGTGTGACGGATTTAAGTTGTGCGTACATATAATCATTGGCCTTCAATAAATACCACTTTCAAATAGCGCTGTGTCTCATTACAGTGCTGTATTGTTACTTGTGAACGTTTTTCTGAGTTTATTTCTTAGATTAAGAGATGGCGCCTGGGTAGAACCGCCCCGTTTGTCCTCGATCAACGCTCCGTGCCGGTACGCACCGTCGTGGGGCACTGTGCACCGCGCCGGTTTTGGGGGCAACACCGGTGCATGTTTATCGAGGACGCTATAAGATACGTTTTGAGGAGCGGCTTAGACATTAGGTGAGAAGAACTGGGCAGCCAGAGTGCACAGGTACATGTACCTTAAAAGTGTGGACACCCAATGGCGGAAGAGGACGCGAAAGCTGGCGACTAAATATACCTTGACCGCGGCAAATAAACAAGGGGGGGCAGTTAAAAAGCAAGTGAAGGAAACAGAGACGCTCATGTGGAAAGAGAGGATGGAAAAGAAGGGATCGCTGGGAATCTACAAAGCAAGCAAAAAAGAGATCCGGAAAGAGAACTTTTATGACAACAATAAAGGTAGTGCGTTGCTCTTTGAGGCGCGGGCTGGCTGCTTGAGAACTCGAACCTACATGTGCAAATATTCGTCCCAGGATGAGACATGTGTTGTATGTGGCAGGGATAAAGAAACAATCGACCACATAGTAATAGGATGCCAAAAGATTCAGCCGGATAGAATTGGGGGGAAAGTCCTACTTCCTGAGGCACTGGGCTTCGCAATTGATGGAAGCATTAACTGGTCAGCAGTAGGTATTACTAAGCAGCGGCTAGAGTATTGGTGGAAAAAAAGCAGGGAAGTCGATAAAATAACATCCCAGCCAGGGGTAACGGCAGGGAAGAATTAAAAAGAAATCCGAGTTGAGGGACTAAATTTAAATTCAAACTACTAAGATAGGCTAGATGGCGCATGCCGTCACCCCGATTCAAAGGGGAGGCCTTTCATGATCATCATCATCACTCCAGTGCAGGAGGCCGCGTTCGCACCGTTCAGTCGATCGGGCCGGCTGAAGGAACCACGCGACATGCATGCATGCTCGCGCATCGGCTGGAAAGGCTGGTGACGGAAATATAAGCTCGGCGGTCGACGCGGGTGTCCCACTTCAACATCAGTAAAGCAAGCATTACGGGGACAAACCAACGAGACCAGAAATACCTACCTTCAGATTGGGCAAGCCGTCTTCGAACCACTGCGGCGTGTTGACGGCGCGATCGGGAAGTTGCGACGCCAGCTTGACGGCCCTGGCGCGAATCGTGTGCATCAGCCCGGCCCACGATCTCAAGACTTGCGCTTTATTAGCGTGATTTGTCGCAACGAGATTGGCGGGGTCGATCCATCCATGGATCGGCCAAAAGCAACGAAAAGCAGCCACGACGACCGGCCGAACGCTTGAGACCACGTAAAAACATAAAAAAAAAGTGCTTCTGACAGCGTCCATAGATGGCGCTATATCGGTAGTGCGTATAGCAATTTCCGGTGAGACTTCACTACGTAGTACATATAGCATCGTCCATACGCATTAGCGATAAGTTCGAAAGCCACGGGTCCGAACTAGTAGGCGCGTCCTTTGTCTGGAAATTTTCGCGCTCAACTGTGGCGGATCTAAGGAGCATAGGACAAAAGAATGGGAATTGTATATAATTTTACACATAGCACAATGTCAAGTGGTAAGGTATCGCAGCAAAACAAGCGATTGAACAATAAACAGAACCACTTACCACTGTAGAAAGAACGTTGAACGACTCGCACGAAAACAACGGTAGCCACACGACTACATCACAGAAAAGAAATAATTGTACAAAACATAGCAGGCGAACGTTCCTAAAATAAAGCCTCATTTAAAATATTTATGTCTGCAAATTTGTAGAACATTTTGATGCAAAAAAAAAAAAAAAAACAGCCGGATACGGATGTGACGCATGGGTGAGAATAACGCTTTTGGCCGAAAATCGTTATATCCACCGGGTGGTAGCAGACACTTGCCACAAATAATTCTTGTTTTAAGTGCAATGCACTTCTTAAGCGACCCTGAACCTGCGTCCACCGGCGATGTCCGCATCACATACCCACGTGGGGGATTGGCCAGGAATCTCCTCATCTTCCTTGGCAACGGGGGGAGATGGGCGCGCGCTGCCTGGCCGCTGACATGGCACATACCCACGAGGGGGATTGACCAGGAATCGGGCGTGAGAAGGGCTAATGCACCCGCTTAAAGGAGTACTGTCACGAAATTTCAAAGCTGAGATCCGCTCTAGCAATCAAGTACAACGACAACACAAATAGCCTATAGGTGTCTGTGAATAAATGCATCTTTCTTTCTTTGTAGTTGTGTGTGTGTGTGTGTGTGTGTGTGTGTGTGTGTGTGTGTGTGTGATCTCTCTTTCGCGAACATTACCGAACCGCGCAAATTCAACTCGTGCATTCGCACTTTCACATTCTTCCCCTCGGGGAAATGCGGGGAATTTTTTTTTCTCCATGTAGCAGGCCGCACATAGGCAGGCCGCACATGATGCCCCCAACACAAGGCGATGGTTAGGCCATAGAGAAATAAAAAAACCAGTATTTCTTTCTCAATGGCTAGGCGTGCATTCCTCCTCTCCATTTCAGTTGCGTGCGAACTATAGAAATAAAAATTGTTGGCACGCAGCGTGCGAACTAGGAATAAAAATTGTTCCCACGCGGCGTGCGAACTAACAATAAAAATGTTCCCACGTGACCAACGTTGCACGTGACGCATCTCTATGCGTGACGTGCGAATAGGGACATCCTGTTGCAGCGGCGGAGCACCAGTGAACCCTCTGCAAACATATAGAGCGTTATTCAGCGGTCAACGCCAACGGTGCTGGTGCTGCAAATAACGGTACAAGCCATTTTGCAACCATGACTACGCTGGACATTCGCTTGAAGAAAGTGAACAAAATATACCACGAAGGTGTAAGTGCGCACTTGCCACACACTAAAGCTGCCGTTGGCCTCTCGTTGGCTTTACTGAGCAGCGCCGATCAGCTGATCCTGTTGTCAGCGGTGCTTGCGTTTCTGTGACCCGTAGCTGTTGTCGGGGAGCGGTCAGCCGCTTGTGGGATAAATGACCCAAGACAGAGCATCTCGATTGATAGGGCCAAGTTCGCACGCCTTTGCCGTGCTGGCCTTGGCTTTGTACAGCGTCTGCAGCGTGTATCTTTGTTGCGCGAGAGAAGCCACTCCTACTTTCCCGTGTGCGTACCGAAACTGCTGCTCCTGGGCTTACTGTTTTCGTGTAGGACGAAAACCAGTTGCCTTTACCTCGCCCAATGCAGCGGTAGATGCGGTGTTGGGCGCGTTGGTGGATAAACACGGGCTTTGCGCGAGAATGACAACACGTGCAGGAAGGACGGGATTGCGCTCGTCCCGTCCTTCCCGTATGTGTTGTCGAAAGAAGCGGTCCCGGTACGGTAGGCGACCGGGCGCGAGCGCCGAGGCGGAGAAACTGGCTGTGCGCATGCGCAGATAGGTGCACTGGGACCGTGTCTAGCTCCGCTGTGCTCTATTTTCGCGCAAAGCCCGTGTTTATTCATCACGGTGTAAATTTGTGTGCATACGTAGTAGTGAGTAAAGCTGTGCAGGCTGATTGAGTTGCCGCATGCCTGACTAGGAACTTGAGGTTGCTCCCAAGCCGCAGTGTCTGTACTTTGGGAAACGTGTTTCTTCCCGATACCCTAGCTCTGTGCATTGCCACTGGCAGGAGACGGTGAGCGGCGTGGTGGTGGTGGAGAGCCGGGCGGAGGCGCGGCACGAGGGCCTGAGCCTGTCGCTCGAGGGCAGCGCCAGCATGCAGCTGAGCGCCAAGAACGTGGGCATCTTCGAGGCCTTCTACTCGGCCGCCAAGCCCGTGCCGCTCATCGGCTATGCCCTGGAGGTGGCCAAGGCCGGCCGCCTGCCCGCCGGACGCACCGAGCTGCCCTTCGAGATGCCCCTGCGGCCCCGCTCGGGGCGCACCCTCTACGAGACCTACCACGGGGTCTTCATCAACATACAGGTGACTCGCTAAAAAGGGCCAGCTGCTGATGTTGCCAACTCCACCGTCACTTAATCGGCGAATTCTCGGCCGTGATGTCACAAGTCACCGCCATGACCGGGCAGTTGTAGTGGGGCCCCTTGTTCTGTTTGAGCATATCGCTTCATGCTAACATGCAGTTTGTTTGTCTGTCTTTATTCGCATCTTGCACAAAGTACATGACGCGGGGGGCGAGCAGTAAAAGCAGCTCTCAGAAATCAACAGCTTGGCAGGGCGGCAAGCTGGATGGCATGAAGGCAACATCGAATACAACTCGTGTCTTGAAAAGAAGGAAAACAAAAGAAAATAAGACATGTTGTTAGTGCTGGCCCATGGAATGTCACTCCTGCCCACATCACTGCAGCATGAAACTTGTCCACATTGATTGCATTTTTTTCCCATTCTTTCATGGCTGGAATGGAGCGGAGTGACATGCACAGCAAAGCTCGCACGAATGTGAGACCATGGTCCGTAGCGTGTAGCTTGTCTGTGCTGAGCCATGCTGTTGGAAGGCTCTGGCAGTTGTCGGAGCCTGGTAGGTGCTCATCACATTGGTTCTGTGTTCTGCTTCCACGTAGGCTGGGTCCCCTGCTGTCATGCCGGGGCACCCCAGTCCGCACCAGTGTGCAGCACAGCCATGCTTCAAGAGCACCATGTTTCAGCCGTATTGCAAATCATCTTTCCAATGAGCCACGCCGTGGTCCCTTTGTCCATGCTCAGTGGCCCAAGGTACATCATCATAGTGAGAACGCTCCAGGAAGCTTTTGAAAATCTCGTTTTCACTTGTGTCAGAGACAGGCTTGAGCAGTAACTGAACTGTGAGAGTTTCTTTTGCTTGTACATACTGCGGTAGAAAGGAAATGCACCGCCACGCATTACTGAGATCACGAAGAAAGTGTTCCATAACCCCGGGGTTTCACGAGCACTCCACAGCGTCAAGCGATTCCCTGTGAGCTGCTCACGGGGTGGAGAGCCCCAAGAGCAGCGGGCTCTTGCGGCTCTGTCACATGCGCTGCATGGCCAGTGCGAGCCCATTGCCCCCTGCTGCCCTGTTGCAGTACCTGCTCCGGTGCGAGATGAAGCGGCCGCTGCTCAGCAAGGACGTGCAGAAAACGCTCGAGTTCATTGTGGAACTGCAGGTGGGCATCCGCGCTTGCGCTCGCACTCCTGCAAGTGCGCCTTTCCTGGCACATGGTGTGCACAATCGGTCATCGATGAAACTGGCTGCGCACACTGTTGATTGGGCGCCGCCTTGAGCAACGTCACTAGAATTAACTCGGTCCCGAAGCTCCTCCGGAGAGGCGGCCCGCGTGACGGGCGCGAGAACTAGTGGCGCTGTAGTCAAGTCGCACTACTCTCGGCGCGCCATCTGCTACTGCGGCGGGCCACCACCCAGACGCACCGCGGGCGGCTTTTTTATGGTGCTAGTACTAAACTTAAACACTTATCATCTTTCCAGTCGACAAGCTTAAAGATCTTCATCCTTCCAGTCGACGTTTCCGCATCACATTTGTGCACTGAGTAGATATGCATATGGTCGTCTGTATGCAATGACCCACCCGCATGCATTGCTCATTGGTTGGCTTAGAATCGGCAGTGGGCCTATATTTGAGCTGTCTAGATTGCGTTTAACTTCCATATACAGGAGTTTTTAAGCGAGTGAGCATATTCAGCGTAGCTTTGATAACTACTGGGCCGTCTTGACCAAAAACGACCCTTACACGTTGGTAAAAGAAGTGCTTTTATGCCCGTGCGGCAATGCGACAGTTTTTGCGGATCTCGTGAGTGCGAGGTCCCGTTAACCAGCTTCCGATGTAGAGTTCCTATGCTCAACTTTTACATGCGCTGGGCTAGTGTTACCCCCTCTGGCCTTAGTGCCGTTTGTGGTACATACAAGACATTCGATCACCAAAGATGAAAGTTCGACCTGCAGTACGCCCTCGACTTTTGCGATATCACGTTAAAGCTTTATACCGCAATTTAAAGGTGCAAATTTTACGTCGGATTTCACAAGGATCTATGACCACCTTTTTGATGTATTTAACTCATGAAATTCCTTCAGCTGATCATACAAGGCACCACTGCGAAAGGTGAATGAGGCTTCAATGAGGACTTTTTTTGTTTTTTTTTGAGTAGGCTGAATTGTGCATAACAGGACTCAAAAATGCCCAAGGAAAATGACTGATTGAGTGCCTCAAAGACATTCTAAAAGTGAGGAGCTCGATGGAAGGGGTAAATGATTTTTTATTCACCTAGGCTTAATATGAAAGGAGGTGAGACCACCCCGGTGCATATAAAAGTTGAGCTGAGGAACCAGAACGTAGTGAATGGGAACGGCCACCCTCACGTGTTTTGCCTGAATCCTGGCAAAACACGTGGTCTGCCTGGCGGGCGCCTCCTTCACTCCAGAAGGTTTTCTTGAAGCTCCTCGGTGCAAGCGCGCATGCTTTGCAGTGGCCAACGTTACTTGTAACGTTGGCAGCGAGTGTGTAGGCTGTGTTCATCGGTCATTTTTGGGACTGTTTTTGACCACGCAAGGGGGCTTGCACGAACAAATGTACATCGTGTACAAAGTGTAGCGAGGAGCACCAGATTCATCCACGGTTCGGCATGCAGACTTGCTTTGCGCCGTGGTGCAAGAGCAGCTACCGCAATGGCGACACCGCTTCGCGCCACTTTTTCGGGCCACCAAAAGACCCTACGGAATTCAAAACGTGGGAGCAAGCTTTACATCGCAAAAATAAAAAGCTTACTGCGAAATGCAAGTGGGAGCCCGCGCCCGGTGCCTTTGCGCGTTTCACTTCCACACCATATATCGAATCCAAAATGTTCGGGATCAAGGCGCAAATCCCCCCCCCCTCCAAAAAAGAAATACGCTCTGTGTCTGGCAAAGCACCAGTGCCTAGTTTTTCGGCAGAGGAGCCGCCGAAAGTAAAACCGCAAGACGAAAGGCAAGTGATTAGCAACGCTGCCGTGACCCAGAGTTGTCCTGGCATCACACTGACAATTACCCGCAGTGGTGTCTCGGTGGCTAAGGCATTGCACTGCTGAGCACGAGGTCGTGGGTTCGATTCCCGGCTGCGGCGGCCGCTTTTCTGAAGAGGCGAAAAGCAAAAACACCCGTGTGTTTGAGATTTCGGCGCACATTAAAGATACCCAGGCGGTCAAAATTAATCCGGAGCCCTCCATTACGGTGAGCCTCATCGCCTGCGCTGCGTGGCCGTGTTAAACCGTACAATCAATCAATCACACTGACAATTGATATATTGTCAATTCTCACGCTGCCTTCAAATCAGTGGGTCTCCGAAAGTTTTTACGACGAGGTAACAAACAAAAGGTGTGGAATATTTTACACTCGCCGGCTCGTGAATGGAGACTTGCTTGTGCAAAAGAGTTGTAGTAGACCAGCAGTCTATTGCGCAGTGAACGACTACAGCACCCAACGCAAGCAGCTTTCGTACAGTGTAAAAAGTGCTGCGGACATGGAACGCCTGCTTGGTGAAGTTGAAGAACTGAAGGTGTGGGAAGGTCAATACTGACGACTCGTCTAGCAACAGAGTACGCGCGAAGAACTGCTCGGTTCTCACACCGTGGCCAATCTGTCCGAATGGTTTAAGGCACCGTAGAAATATCCGACTGCAGAGACCAGCGAAGGCATAAGATGAAGAATCTTAGAAGAATGTTGCTTGGGGCCGCAGCAGTCGATTCTTAGCCCATTGATGAGCAATGCATGCGGGTCAATGCATACAAATGCATACAGCATATCCACTTAAGCAGGGCACAAATGTTTTGCGGGAATGTCGACTGGAAGGATTATAGATAATCAAGTTTGGCAGTAGCACTACCAGGAAGCCGCCACGAGTGACTTTGCGGCGACCCGCTGCCGCCGTTGTTTAGTAGCAGACGACGCGCCGAGAGGAGTAGTGCAAGACTTGACTGCAGCGCCGCTAGTTCTCGCGACCACCGTTCGGCCCAGCCTCCTCCGCTGGCGGAGATGCGGAACTCCGAAACTGAGTTTATTCTAATAACGTTGGCCTTGAGGTCTTATTCATGCTGTGAAAAAAGAAAAAGAATGAACCTTTGTTTTGTAGGAAAAAATGTCTTAACTACTTATGTACAAAACGTCTTAACTGTAATGTACAAAAGCTTTGCTATGGTGGCCTTTAATTATGTATTATTTATGACTTAGTGAAAGACCTAAAGGGGCCATGAAGACAAAAAAGAAGTTTGGTTCATTTGAAAGATTACCTCGTTGGAATAGCAATCACTTCACTCAAGTAAGCTGCATAAACGCAGAACAGGCAGCCAACTCACCCGTTACTTCTCTGCACTGGACGTATGACGAATTACAGAATGCTTGCGGGATTGGCAGAGGCCAACAAAATCAACGGCAATTAAACACAGGAAGCGAACTTCCCTTGGCGAATAAAGCATCGCTTGTACAGGAGTGCGAAGCTGGGCGAGTTGGCGAGGATCCATGATTGGAACAGCGCCAGGGACAGGAGGAGAAAAGCTGTCAGCTTTTGTAGCTGGAGGGCGATATAAAAGTAAAACAAAGCTGTATCTTGTCTTCATGACCCCTTATTTTAAATATAAAATTTAAACTTTTTAGTGAGGCATTTTGGATGTTGCTGTATCTAAGGGAATTAAAAACAATTCTGAAATGTGCAAAATGTTAACCCACTCATTAGGCAACAGTTGAGCGAAAATGTCTGAGCTCAAGCAGCTATTTATGTAGTTGCACAAACTTCCTCGAAGTCACAAGACTTCAAGGAAGTTTTTATAACGCAAGCCATGCCCAGATCTCGTCAGAGTTGGGACGTTTGTCTCGGCTGTGCGCAGACTGTTTATAAATGAGCAGATGTTACAGCAGATGTTCGGGGCAGGTTCCTGGGCCGTCTTGGCAGGATGGATGGATTGCACTGCCTGCCACCACGCTGTAGATGCAGCTGGTCTGCGAGGCCTGCGCCGCTTGTGGGCCTGTCGCTCTCCTGTTTCTGCCAGCAGCTTAAACATCAGCAAATGCGATGCGCAGATGCTGCTGGGGGTTTTGAAGTCGGCCACTGAATCGGTTGTTGGTGGGCTTTCAGGGGTGGTGGGTCTTCCCTCGCCGTGGAGTGCCTGCCAGCTAGCCAGTGCGTGTGTGTGCCATGGGGCCTGCTGTGACGGGAACCTTCCTCCTTGCAGGAAGGTGCTGAGAAGGCGCTGCTGGTCCCGGTCAACATCAACATCACCCCAGAGTCCCTGCAGAATGTCAGAGACGTGAGTGGCTGCTGCATCCCATGCTAGGCCTTCAACACGTCGCCAAGCCACTCTTCCTTTTGTTTTGCACTATTGGTGGCGTTCTTCTGGGGTGAAGTCCCAGCAGTCTCCTTCCGCAAGAATTATGAGAATCCGTTCACTATCACCAAACTACGCGCGAGGAGAAGTCGCACATAACTGTTCCCTCTCTACTCGACCGCGGACAACGCGACAAAATCTGCGGGCTCTCTCCTGAAGAAGGGGGCGGCTCACGGCGTTCTCTTCGGCGGCCTTCGATATATCACATGCCGGGGAGTTTTCTCCTTTTCTCCGCAACATGGAGGGGTCTATTTCCGGTATGGTGCCACAAAAAAAAAAAAAAAAAAAGCAGGCATGGCTGCCTGCTTGCAAGCGCGCGCTCAGGCAGGTAGGGCATTTCTGAAGCAAGAAACGTTTGTTGTCGAGTGGTGTGTTTTAAAGGGTTTGTCACTCAAACTCCGTGCACACTCAGAACACAAAAGAAATGCCAAAACTGCGCATACAGGTTCAGGCATAAAAGAGGCCAACGATGGCGGCTCGTCACAAGAAATGCTAGACATGGCTGCGAAGTTGACCAGCGACAGCCATGGCCGCAATGATGCCATTTCGGCCATGCCAGGGGTGCATAATGAGGAAAATTGAGTAGAGCGTGGTTGGTTTTTCTGCGTCTTTCACAGCGGTTTGCGCGCTCTCTCTGTCCCTCTGCCTGCGTGGTCTTTGGCCCATTCATAACAGGCATGCGCCAGTGGTGCATACATTTCCACACAAGAAATCTGCGGCTGCCGTCTTGCAGTGATTGTGGAAAGGCGCTGTCAGCCTCATTAGGTGAGCAAAAAATTTCAATTGCTATCTTTGTTTTCACCTGCGTCGTAACTTAGGGCTCGATGTTCGCTGTCACTGTGCGGTCGGGTAATCTTGTCCATGCCGCCAGCAGAAACGCCAGATGCATTGCTGAGCAACGTGTTCTGATCACCTGGTTTGTGAAAGTGAAGTTCTTCTGGGATAAAAAGCCAAGCTGGATAATGCCCCGCACGGGGCACCTTGAGTAATCTTGGTGACGGTATTGGCGACACCGTGGACCCCGAGCCCCGGAACATAAGCTGGAACCAACCGTGGCGATATGTTGTAAGGTGAAGGGCAGAAACCACAAACGGTGGCCGTTGGAGCCCAGGTCAAGCTCCGGCGGATGGGCTGCCTGCCTGTTCACCAGGCAGGGAGCTCTGCTATCAAGGTACCAGGCAGGGAGCTTCAGCTATCAGGGTAAGGCTGATGAAGGAAGTACCGCCGTCTCCTGCTTCTGTGCTATGCTATATGGTATTTTCAACCCTCCCCCCCCTCTCCCCTTCCAAATGATCAGGTCCTGAAAAGGGCCCGCACCGATGTAACTTTCAAACCGCAACCGACCACTGACCTCCGATCCGAAGTAAGGACAACTTTCCGCGCTTTCTCGTGATGCAATCCGTGAATAAAGAAACCCCCGTAAGTGAAAAATCAGTCTTCCTTGTAGCAAAGTTCTTCGAGAAGGTTGCAGGAAAGAACTACAAGGCAAAAAAACTTGCATCTGGAGATGTGCTCATTGAAGTTAGCCACAAAGAGCAGGCAAATAAGCTTCTGAAACAGACCAGAATCTATGACCTAGAACAGTGGTTCTCAGCCATGACTGCCCCGGGGACCCCTTTTGGGCTTGCTAAAGTGATGGGGGACCCCACGATGGAGCATATGTTGTTTGGTGTCATAATGTCAAACAATTTCTACTTGCAGCTTACGTAGCCCACACACTTATTCGATGCCCGCCTTTTATGGTTGACGCTAATGACGATGCGCACCATGTTAAACAATCTGTTCTTGAATTTAAAATTCTTCTAAACACCTATATATTGCCTCTTCTGTGTATGCTTTTTTCCTTCTCATAGCTGGCTTGTCGTGCAAAAAGCAGTTGTTAAAATAGGTGCTACGCGGAGAAACTAAACGTACATGTAATGCGACAAAGCTACATTTTTTGCATTGCAAGAAAGTGCTGGCAAAATTGAGAAAAGCTTTGAGTAAAAGCTTTGAGGTAGGCTTTGCGGACCCCTAAAATGCTCTCGCGGACCCCCAGGGGTCCGCGGACCCCCATTTGAGAATCACTGACCTAGAAATAAGTCACTCCTCATAGAACCCTAAACTCTTCTCAAGGCGTCATCTCCGAACTCAATCTCATCAGTGAAACAGAAACCGACATCCTAGAAGGACTGCATGACCAAGGGGTCACAGGTGCATCACTACAAGGCGAGACAATAAGGAAATCAAAACAAAGCACATAATCCTGACTTTTGATAGAACCCCACTACCAGAAGCCGTGGCGGCAGGTTTCCTCTGATGTTCCACGCGCCCACGTCCCACGGGAGACCAAAATGTGCAAAGTGTGGTCAATCTTACCATATTACAGACAACTGCGACACGAACAACTTTACCTGCCCTAACTGCCATGGACCTTACGCAGCAAATTCACGATCGTGCAAAACATTCAAGCAAGAAAAACAAATCATCACTTTGAAGGTCAATGAAAACATCAGCTTTCCGGAGGCCCGGAAGAGGTTTGCAATCTTCAGCTCCGGAAGGTACGCCGACGCTGCTCGCCGGGGGGCGGAGTGGCGCCTGGTTTCGGCGGCGACGCAATACAGCTCGGCTGACTTGCTCCCGCCCCAGCCCCCCGCTAGGCTGCCTGTGGGGTCACCACGCTGCTTGCTGGACCGGCAGTGGTTGAGGTGGCCACCCATGCTGATGGGAGCGGAGTCACTCCTGTTCCTACCTCACTGGTCTCGAGCACATGCCTTGAGGAAATGGACACGGAGGGAACTGCGCCCTCTCCAAACCTCGCCCCGCCACCTGTCCTGCCCATGGCGCCCACGACATCTTCGGCAGTGGTGGCTGAAGAGAAGAGTGCCCGAAAGGGTGCTACATCCAGGTCCAGGGAGCCCAGTCTGTCGGGCATGCCCAGGACATCTGGAGATGAGATGGACGTCGGGCCCTACCTGCCTGCATCGCAGCGCAAGGAACGGCCTCCGACGTCCAAGCCAACAGACAGGCCCAAAAAGCCTCTTCCAAGAGTACAAGCCCCGAGAGACAAAACATGAATACACACTCACACAGAAATTCCAGTAGTTCTTAAATGGCTACAATGGGAAGACAAAATATCGTCCTATGCAACTGCAGAGGCCTCCTTAAAAATCTTGATGATGTGTACGGGTTACTGCATGCCAGCCAAACAAGTGTCATGTGCTTACAAGAAACACATTTAAACAGAAAACATGGCAACTTCCTCAACAATTATCTGGTTTTCAGAGAGGACAGGCATGGGTGCCCAACTGGTTCTGGTGGTGTGGCCATAATCACCCAATCATCCAGTCACTCTGAGCACTGTCCTTGATGCTGTGGCTATCCGAACGATAATCTTGAACAGGCTGGTAACGATATGCTCCATATACATCCCTCCTGACCATCGGCTAACAAGTTCTGATTTTAAAACACTGATAGATCACTTACCTGAACTATACACATTGTCAGGTGACCTGAATGCACACAACTCACTCTGGGGCTCTTCTCGCACAGATGCACGGGGTCTCCTCATTGAAAGGTTCTTAATGCTCCTCGAAACAACTTTATTTTTAATAATTAAGTTAGGAGGGTGAAATTTTTACATCTCCTCTAGTCATATATACAATCATATTTCAAATATCTGCTCCGGATGAAACTTTACGCAGCATGACGTGCAGAAAAATGGCTTTTCTGTGCACACTTTTGTTTATAGTAAAATTTTTACTGAAAGCTTTAAAATAGCCTAGGTGGTTCTTTAGGAACTGCAGAGTGTGCAAATCTACCTACAGAAGCCTTATATTCATTTTCCTCATCATTAACAATATTTCGGCACTCTACGTGTTATAATGAACACCTGTGCAAAATTTCATCATGATACGACAATTCTTAAGTGGGAAAATAGGTGTGCACAAACTCAGAAAATGGACAAAAACATCAAACTGAGAAAAACGCAATTGAAAGTTTATTTCTTTGGCAGATTCAGAAATTCTAGCTCAAACAATATGAAACTTGGTGGGGATATAGTCTGAAATTTCCACATTGAGGTACTAAAACTAGAACGCTCCTGCTGCATAAGTTGCACCCTCACGGTTCTTGCGGTTGGAGTCCTCGGTACAGGCCCGTTTCACCAGGCTGTGGCGATGGGACCTAGCCGCAGCAGTCAGCCTGGCAGACATCTGCCTTATCCTCCGATGGTCACTTGCACTGCTTAGTCTAACCAGTTCTTCTGAAGGGAAGATTCCCAGTTCTTGGAGAACTTGCTCAAAGCTAGTGTGGCCCCTGTTGAACCACAACACCGTGAGAGCAGTGGCAGTCTCCACTACAGTGAACTGCAGGTTGTACGATACCGTCCTGTGCCAGATGCACAGTGCTGCTTCTGTCTCCACAGCATGGGATGAGCAGTCGACATTTTTTTCACACACAGGGGCATGAAAGGCTTGCCACACATCCTCCTCCTGCTCATCAAGCATTTGGTGGTGGCTGCAACATTGACAGTAGTTTGACAGCACCTCAAAATCCAGGCAGAGACCAGTGTCGAGAGCAATGGCAGTGCCAACACAGTTCTGGCTTTTGTGTCCTCGTTTCTGCCAAGTACCGTCAAACATCACAATGACGTCGGTCTGACCAGTTTGCAACACAGTTACTTGCCTTGCTTCAGCATGGTTGTCCGAGACGACTTTTGTGGCCGCGGCATGAACTTTCATGGCAATGTTGTGGGACGTCTTTTGGTGCAGTGGTTTTGGAAGACCAAGAATGGCACAAAACCTGCACAGCTGATCGTGTCCAATGCCAATTGTGCGTGCAGTGAGTACCGCTTTCACATTGATGGCGAAGCTATCATGGGGACTTCCCCTGCAGAGTTCCGGTGGTTCAAACGCCCATAGGGACCATGTATTAAATGTGAGGCAAAAAAAAGGGGTCGAACCGTTTAAGGGCGCTGCGAGCGTTACCCCTCCATCGTGGCGCAACGGACACAGTACTCGACTCCTACGCGAAATATCTCTGTTCAAATCCCCCTCAAGGACTGACATTTCTTTTTCTTTTTTAGTTGGCTAAACTTTTAAAGCTGTGACATGGCCACTGCCTTTTATTTTACTATGGACAAAAGATAACGCAAGCTCACCCATATGCAAATCAAAATCTTAGCCTTTCGCATTCTGTCAATTCTTCCCCTGTATACAAAATGAAAAAACGTAACCTTTTGCGTGTGCCGTGATTGTGGTGCTCATGCAACCGGTGTTGTGTAGCAAAACAGTTACACTTAATGCCCTTTTGAAAGGTTTAATAAAGCTGAATTCATGCATGCCACTTACAAAATAAGGTGACGGTACACATTTAAATAGAAGAGTTTCTGTGAAACAATATCTGCCACTGTTTTCTATATGTGCCTGATTAAGCTGCGTTTCTATACGCACCAGAAAAGCATGTGTACAAAATTTTACAAATTCGAACAGAGACAGCAGAATAAAATTAGAAGCATTTAGTTTCCAAACGGGACCACTGGCATCGACATAGAAAAATTCGCGATTCGTGCGGCCTAGCTAGCTTAATGTAACGGCGCCGATTTTCTTGTACAACGTACACGGCGATCAGAACCCTCCACGAGGGTTCTGAGAGCTACAATGACAAGATTGCCCCTGGTCTCGTCAGATATAAGGCAAGAAGCAATCTTGTCAGTCGGCTGCAAATGCGATCAGTGAAATGAACAGACTGCTGTGGGCACGGCTTGCGTAGCCGTGCAGACGAAGCAGACTATCATCACCGAGTACAGATGAGCTAATCTTTGTTATTCATTTAGCGAATTCTAGTGCAATTAGCTCTTGGTATTAAGTAATTTGGCCACACAAACACAAATTGTGCATTTCTGTTTTATTTGTTATTGCCGAGAACATGTGTTGCCTGCGTTAGCGAGGAAGCAGGTACAAAGGTATGCTCCCTTGCAGATGACGGGTTCATGGCTGAAGCACAATATCAAACGTTACAGCGTAACAAGACCTGTTCCGGTTAATTTAATCACATATTTACTTGACAAATATTTCACAGTGAGAGTTCTTTAAAGCAATGATGAACAATTACCAGAATTATTTTTTTATTTATTAGTTATAGCTATCTTTGCGTTAGATGTAGCAGCAGAAGTGTGCGATATTGCTTGGATCTTTAGCCTTTTATTCGTGGTGATAAAACTTCATTGGCACGCCCTCGTCAGTGACCGGACCTTCCGTTTATGCTGCATATCTTCCTTACAGCTTTTTTCGCTTTATAGCATCAAGTGAGAAGCAACGCGTAGCCTACATGGCTGCGCCGATGGTTCCCTGAACTATGCGTTTGCAGTAGGCAGGGAAGCTACAGAAGTAATTTCAGCCAGTTCATGGCCAATGTGTTAGTATGTGTTCTTGTTTTATTCGCGCTGTAGCTATTTTTAGAGCTTTAGTATCTGTTGGTTGTTTTAAACTAACACTCGCCCAATATAAACCAAGCCAATGAATTAGTGCACAGCAGCAGTTTAGGCACTTTTGTATGCATAATGAGGTATTACGACAAAAAAAAAAACATACGTCAGCCTAGCAGGTATTTGAACCCAGGTTCTTGGCGTAGGAGCCCAGTACTGTATCCGGTGTGCTACGACGGAGGGGTAACGTTCGCAGCGGCCCTAAACGGTTCGACCCCTTTTTTTGCCTCACATTTTGGGGCCCGTTTGAACCATTCTATACTTCTAGTTCACTCTAGTTCCGGGTTGCGGCCTCCGCGGCCGATGGCGGCAGCGCACTGCGACGAGTAGACAGAAGAAACCACTCCTGCAGGGCACTCCACGTTTTTTTTTTTTCTTTTCAATTGAGTTCTAGTACCGATGCGAGGCCCTTCCGCTTGTTTGCGACCTCAACTACGACGAGTTCGCACTTGCCGCACATCGCGCACACAGCGCCGCTTGCACCACTCCCGTTGCCGACTGTCTCCACGCCTTGGAAGGCTGAAACTTCTCCGATGCGCTTACAAAGCTGATAGCGTCACTGATAAAACCAGCCTCGCCTGGTTGAGCCGCGCTCGCAACGCTTGAAGGCGCGTCGCCGTTAGGCCTCGCCGTGCTGGTTGGGCTGGCGTTGGCCGTGATCGTCGCAATGCTGAGCCACTTGCGCTTTCCCTTGTATGGGCGTGAAGTCCGGGACTTGCAGTGATGAAAGTCATGCTTCTCCTCACCGTTCATGATTAACAACACTCGATGAGGACCTAAAGCGGTAATCCAGAGCTCACTGGATAGCTCGATGAGTTCTGGCGTAAAACGGAAAGCGTCACCGACGCACTGCTCTGCGTAAAAAATTTTCGTTACCGACCTAAAATTACGAGTGTTGCGATCCCTACTATTTATCCCAATGTCTATGAGTATTTATCAGAGAAACCACCCCATAAAAGCGTCGTCGCCTCTTTGCCCAACGACGCTACCGACGCTGGAGACGAAAGCGCCCGCAATAACTCCCCAACCGTGACTGATATCGCGAAATGTGAACCGCAAAGCACCTATTTGGCGAAGCACGAGATTGCTGGGGCTGGCAATGTTGCAGCATTTACAGTTTGTACCATGGATCACCAGAACCTTGCATTTGAAAAAGTCGTATTCACTACAATCGAGAGAGAGAAACAAATTAACTTTTATTGAGCCCATTCAGGTGACGCCCGCAGGCGTCAGACGGGGTGGAACCGTATTAACGAGTCCATACCTTCACTGCAATCTAGTGCAGTGTTGAAGTGAAAGTTGATTGATTGTGGGATTTAACGCGCCGACGCAACGCAGGCGATGAGGCGCGCCGTAGTGGAGGGCTCCGGATTAATTTTGACCACCTGGGGATCTTTATCGTGCGCCGAAATCTCGTACACACGGGCGTTTTTGCTTTTCGCCTCCATCAGAAAAGCGGCCGCCGCGGCCGGGAATCGAACCCGCGACCTCGTGCTCAGCAGTGCAACACCTTAGCCACTGAGCCACTTGAAGTGAAAGTTAAATCTTTCAAGCCACACTTGTGAGTACCTTAGAGGTCACTAACAGTGCAATGGCGCAAGAGCTGCTTGTGGAAGCTACCTGATACCGTGCAAAAGATTTGGCGAAAAGGGCGAGTTAATTTGCTGATAACCCCAAACGCCAAGAAAAGACCTGTGCATGGTGTGAAGACCTGTGGTGCCAATTAAAATTAAAAGCGCTGTATTGGCAGAGTGAATTAGTTTATTTTCATACTCAGGAGGAAATGCTGCTTTATGCAAGTATACCCACGTACTTTTTCACTCTTCGTACGTCTTTGTGTAAATGTGAAAAAATGGTCACCGTAGTTGAAGATGTAGCAATTTAATATTTTGTCATCGAGATTGAGCACTGCAGTACTCAAATGCAAACTTTTCCCATTGCATTTGCAGTTCAGCATTGATATTTGTGCATTATTTTAGAAATAAGGTGCCTTTACGGTTGTTTCTCATAGTATTGTTATTTCTCATAATCCGTTTTTTTATTTGCTTTCAGTAAAATGTTAGCAGTCTGAATATGTACAGGCCTGTATTAACATTGCCTGACGCGTCGCGCGCTTCTCAATGGGAAGGGTAGGGACACTTAGTTCAGGCACTGATCCGCTATGTGGCTCGTGCCGGCGGACATCTCGCCTTACGTCACTGCTCGCAAGTCGTGAACGCTGCACCCACTTCTACGACGTGTGTCTGTCAGCTTGCCTGTTGGGCTTCAAGGGCCGTTTCACTTACATCTTAGCCGCGACGGGGCGCTAGTTCTGTGGCGCACTGGGGATCTCGTTCAACGTGTCGCTCGCTTCATACTTGCTGCATTTTTCCAAAGATAAAGACGGAGGCGGACTGAAATAGTGTAAGAACATACTGATTGTCGGGTAGATATATAGCTAACAGAAAAACGATATTTTCTGCTGGGGCAGCCATTATTTTACTGATATTTTTCTTTCTGGAGTATTTAGAGAAGAAAAACTTGCGTGCACGTTTTTTGTTCAGGCGCTCACCTCTACGATTACTTTCCAATAATATCACGTGCTTGTAAACTTCAGAAAATCATAGTAAACAAAAGGATAAGCAGCTGGGATCCCGCCACGCTGTCCGGGTGCTTCTACAGTACAGTCCTCAATTTTAGAAGTGCGTACCGATGCGGAGTGCGAACAGCAGGGTCGCACAAATGCGGAGGGGATAGAGGTGGGATGCCCCACTCAGAAAATTTCAGCGCCTGTGATCCGAGTAGATAAGCGCGCAAAGGCGGCATCAGCCTGCGGCAGCCCAAGGGATTTTGTTTCGTGACAAAGGAAGTTTTATCAGTGACAGACCAAGACAGACAGGCATGGTGAAAAACAAGAAGGCGTAGGAGCGCCGCCTCGGGAACGCTAAACAAACTTTCCACTATTTTGCATAGTTTCCGAGAAGCGGCGCTGGCTGGCGGACACGAAAGCACGCTGGAAGGCTACGGAGCGGGGAAGGGTAGGAGAGAGCAACAGGAGAGTGGCTGTATGGCCATTTTTCGCTCACGCGTTAGGCATTGTTTATACAGGCGGCATTGTGTACAGGAAAGAGATTCTGTGCGTTAAAACTGAACAATTTGTTCCTTCTACTTGTTGAAGTAAAAGGCTGCAGTCGCAGATGCAGACCCTCTGAATTTCTGTTTCCGTGTAGTCGGTAGTATACATTCGGCATTAAAAAAATGGTAGTTGTCGTGTTTCATGTGTTTATGCGAATGGGTATGGTCTCTTCATTGTATTTTGTCTAAAATAACATCGAGTACAGAATGGTAAGCGTTTGAGTACAACATGGAAGTCGGGAGTGCAAGATGCGTGACGTTCGGTATTGCATAGGTGATGCGTATCGGAACAAAACGCGTCGAAGTGTTCAGTGAGAGCTGCGAGGTATGTGCCACTCCAAGCCACTTGCGTGCTTAGTAAAATTACACTTGCGCATGCGGCGAACTTCCGCTGGTTTGCGCTTCCGCCGCGCGCCGAGTCGTAGAGCGGGCGGCCAGGCGGTCATCGATGATGATGATGGTGCTTAGTGGCTTCCCCTTTGTAACGGGGTGGCACTGCACAGCGGCCTGAGTCACAACGCCACTGTACAATCACCTCGCCAAAAAATACAAACAAAATAAATAAAAAATAATGTCAAAATAAAAAGCAAATACTTTTACGAAATTTTTGTGCTAGTCTGACTTCTTTGTTCGCATGTCTTCCCAGATTGTTCTTTGCTCTTTTCCCGCCAACATTCTAACTTCCTTTTACTAACCTCTACTGCTGTCCAGTTCACTTTTCCTGAAGCTGGATGGCTCCATCACTGAGGACTAGACGGATACTTTTGCACTCCGCTATGGAAAGCAGCGCCACCGCACGCCAGGCATGAACCGGCGCATCGCTTTAGACCGGCCCTTGGCGTCACCTCCCCCTTCTAGCCACCATACCCAGTGGGAGCTCTCAAAACAAGCGGGAAATTTTTTTTTTTTTTTATTTTTTACACGGAGATACGAAGCTGGCGAGCGGTTTGATTGAGAGAAGGAGGCTTTGTCTACCTCCCTCAAGGGACTGAAATGGCAGCCAGACACGCTGCCGTGCAGCAAAAACTCTCAAAGATGGCCGAAATTCGGCTTGATTGCGTGATTTTAAATGCAGAGCATTTCAGTAACTCACGATGTCACCCGCGTTGACGTCCGTAGTGCGCACCGTCGTTGTCCCTACTATATAAAAAAAAAATACTATCCGGCACCCGGTTTCGATCCCTCGACCCTGCGGGCGGAACACAATGTACATGGTGCTCTACCCACTGCGCCACAAACCTGACACAGAATGGGACGCTACGAATGCTCCTTATATCGTTGACTCTTTCAAATTACTGCTGATGAGCGCTCTCTCGTCAGCAGTTGCCACAAGTGCAACAACATTAACGTAACGCAAACTACTTAACGTCGTGCGCCCCCGGAAATGCTCTGCATTTGATCGTGCTCCTTGCGAGGGGGATGTTTCACTGCGTCTTCTTTCGGTCGCGGGACCCGTGGCGCCATCTGGCGGAGAGAGAGAGAGAGAGACAACTGTATTACGCAATAATGCGAGAGTGGTTCCTCAGTCCAGGAGCCCATGTGCTGTCCAGGCTGCCGTAGCCCTGGTCACAAGCAGGAGCTGGTCCTCAGGTCGACAGCTGGACAGCAGTATCTCCCACTGCTCAGGGGAAGGGGACGGGTTCAGAGGCGGAAGGTCCGAGTTTTTTGTGCAGTCGAATAATATGTGTGCCAGAGTTCCTGGTTCGTGGCAGAATTTACACTTATCAGAGTACTGTGTAGGAAAGAGTTCATGCATACAGATGGGGTGGGGAAAAGTACCTCCTTGAATTTGTCTGAGTGTGAATTCTTGGCTTTTGGTCAAAGATGTGTGAGGACTAGGGAAGGTCTGTCTCGTGGTTCGGTAGTATTGGGTGATTTCTTGGTAGGTTCTTGGTAGGCGCGGCACAACTCGTAGCACTTTGAAAAGATGCGGCAGCAGCCAGCTGTGTGTGTGCGTGCCGCACTTGTACAAATGGCGAGTGCATTGGCTGTCCACAGAGCAAAGCATTCGTGCAAGTAAGCCGTTGCAGTCAGTCAGTCAGTCAGTCAGTCAGTCAGTCAGTCAGTCAGTCAGTCAGTTAGTTAGTTAGTTAGTTAGTTAACAACTCCGCAAGCATTTGCGTTTCTTGCTTTGTAAACAAAGCGAAACACGCACGAATGACGAAATTTCCTTGACTCATTCAAACTACGTCAAGAAGCTGCTGATACAACGCATTCACTACCACCAACTCCCCAAACACTAAACGTTAACGCAATACACCCACCCCCTATGCGACGCATTTACTCGAGTCCCCTTCGCGGGGAGATGGGCCCAATTTGTCGTTCGCGCGCGCTCCGGTCGCTAACATCTGTGGCGTGATCGTGACGTCAACATCACGCGTTCGTGTGGTGGCGCGATTTCGGCGCTACAACACTCTCGCGAGGGGCATTGGATTGGATTCGATTGGCTTGGATTGGATTGGATTAAAGTGGATTGTGTTGCGTCATAGCCGCTCCACGTTGCGTCATAGCCGCGGCAGGGGGTTCACGGCACGTTTCACCATCGACTTCATCGACAATGTCTACGCTGGAAGAGAAGGCGGCGCGGCGGCATGCTGCGGATGCTGAGCGCAAGCGCCGCAAGCGAGCCGCTGACGCCGAACTTCGCCAGCGAGAAGCCGCAGCCATTCGTGAACGTCTTTCTGTTCCAGTTCTGTGGAATGTTCCGTCAACAAGAACTCCTTCGAAAAAATAAAAGTGGCAAACGACTGCAGTATACGTAGGTAATTACAGGACGGTTGCAACGTTGCAAAAGGAGCTAAGTAGACTACTCCCAAACATTTTTCCCGCTCGCTATCGAAAAAACCAACCCAGCGAGCGTTCCCAACTAAATGAACGTGGGGGCTGCCAGTTATTCACATGTATTTTTTTTGTTTTCTTTCGCCCTCTCTCGCTTAGTTTTTCCGTTCTGCTTTTTTAGGCTCACTGCGAGTCATTCAGACATGATTTTCACTAAGTTCTCGTTCGTATTTCATTCTCATTTTTTTTTTTTTCATGAAAGGGAGATATTCAAGATGATAATGCAAGTGAAAACAAAAAAAACGACATATTTAGAAAAAAATGGCATTTTTTCGACCCGCGTGTCTCAATTAACATCATCAGGAGCATGCCTATTTAACAAGAAACAGCCTACATACCATAACATAGCACACAACACTTGCTCACACCTAGACTTAGCTATTGTCTCAGCAGTAGAGATGGGCAGAACGGCTCAGTTCACTGAAGTGAACCAGTTCATTTGCACGGTTCCGCGGTTCATTTAGGTCTGTAACCTGTGTTAAGCATGCATAATCTAAATTGCGTAGAGGCGCAGCGATGGCGTAGAGGCGCAGCGATGGCGTAGAGGTAGAACACCCGCCTCGCGTGCAGGACCGTGGCTCGAATCCCGGTGCCGAACAATTCCCACCGGATTAAAAAAAAAAAAAAAATCCGCGTACTGATGGAATTGCACAAAGGGGCTTGGGGTGCGGCCTGACCTCGGCGACCATTGCCGGTAATGCACTCCCTCACCAGAGCAGGATTGGCCACTCTGGTGTAGTAACGGCCACAACCTCCCATGAATACGCCAATTAACCCTCGGCCCTCAGTCCCCAGCGGCTGCGAAGCAACTGACCACGGCGGCGGTCAGACCTGTGACGCAGCAGAGGGTGCTAAGAATCCCTGGATCCGGACAGGCCGCCAATGGAATCTGAACCTGGCAACGTTTAACGCGCGAACCTTATCTAGCGAAGCAAGTCTCGAGGTGTTGTTCGAGGAATTAGAGGGCATTAAATGGGATGTAATAGGGCTTAGCGAGGTTAGGAGGGCAGGCGAAGCCTTTACGGGGCTGAAAAATGGACACGTCCTATGTTACCGTGGTCTAGAGGACAGAAGAGAACTGGGAGTGGGATTTCTAGTCAATAAAAGCATAGCTGGCAACATAGATGAATACTATAGCATTAACGAAAGGGCAGCGGGTCTGGTAATTAGGCTCAATAAGAGATACAAGCTCAAGGTGGTGCAGGGCTACGCGCCCACATCCAGCCACGACGACCTAGTAGTCGAACGCCTCTATGAAGATGTGGAATCGGCAATGGCTAAAGTAAAAACACAGTATACCGTAGTTATGGGGGACTTCAATGCTAAAGTAGGCAAGAATCAGGCTGGAGACAAGGCAGTTGGGAACTACGGTCTGGGCTGTAGAAATAGCAGGGGGGACCTACTAGTTGAGTTTGCAGAACGGAATAACCTACGCATAATGAATACCTTCTTCTGTAAACGGGAAAGTCGGAAGTGGACCTGGAGGAGCCCGAATGGGGAGCACAAAAATGAAATAGACTTCATATTATGCGATAACCCTAGCGTCGTGCAGAATGTGGAAGTGCTCGGAAGGGTAAGGTGTAGTGACCACCGTGTGGTAAGATCTCGAATTAGGCTAGATTTGAGGAGGGACCGCAACAAGCTAGTACGAAAGAAGCCGATAAATGACCTAACAGTAAGACGTAAAGTAGAAGAATTCAGGATCGCGCTGCAGAACCGATATTCCGCCCTTAACGAGGAAGCCGAGCTTACGACACAGGAAGCCAGCGACAACCTTACATGCGTTATCACGGAGTGTGCAGTAGAAGTCGGGGGCACTATGGCTAGACAGGATACTGGTAAACTTTCACAGGGGACGAAAGATCTAATCAGGAAACGGCAAACCATGAGAATCTCTACCGCAGCTGACAGAATAGAAACAGCCAAGCTCTCGAAGTTAATCAATAAGCGTAAGACAGCTGACATATGGAAGTAAAATATGGAGAGGATCGAATACGCTGTAAAGAACGGAGGTAGCCTGAAAGCAGTAAAGAGACGTCTTGGCGTGGGGAAAAATTAGATGTATGCACTTAAGGATAAGCAAAGCAATGTCACCACAAATAGGGATAAAATAGTCACAGTGGCCGAAAAGTTCTATAGGGATCTGTACAGTAGCCGGGACATACAGGATAATGCCGAACGAGACAGTAGTTCAGAGGAGATAGACATCCCACCAGTAACGACCGAAGAAGTAAGGAAGGCTTTGAAAGAAATGAAAGGGGGCAAAGCACCTGGTGAGGATCAGATAACAGCAGACCTCTTGAAGGATGGCGGAGAAATTGTACTTGAAAAACTGGCAAACCTGTATACGCAATGCCTAATGACCGCAATGGTACCGGAATCTTGGAAGAACGCGAACATCATCCTAATCTATAAGAAAGGCGACATGAAGGACTTGAAAAATTACAGGCCGATCAGCTTACTGTCAGTCGTCTACAAGGTACTTACCAAGGTAATTGCTAACCGAATCTCTGCAACCCTAGATTTCAGTCAACCTAAAGAACAAGCAGGGTTCCGTAAAGGTTATTCAACAATAGACCATATTCACACGATCAGTCAGGTGATAGAGAAGTGCGCTGAGTATACTGAACCCCTATATGTAGCCTTCATAGATTATGAGAAAGCATTTGACTCGGTCGACACCTTTAGCAATCATTCAGGCATTACCGAACCAGGGGGTAGATGAGCATTATGTAAGAATACTAGAGGATATCTACAATGGGTCTACAGCTACCATCATTCTACAGTGAGCAGTTTTTGTCTGTGTGTAATGAGAACGTCGAAAATAAAATACAGTCGAACCCCGCTACAACGAACGCCGCTTCAACGAAATTTCCGCTTCAACGAAATATTTCCAATTCCCCGTCAGCCAGCCATAGAAGTCCATGCAACAAAGTCCTCGCCACAACGAACCATTTGTCAGGCTTGCTTTCGCTTCAACGAAATTTTCGATGATTTGGGCTGGGTTTGAACAATTATTTTACAATAAAATTAGCATAGCGCCAGCTATCTGTAACTTTTTATACATTCAGGACGCTTAGTTTCACCGAAAACATGCGCGGTGCGGCCCCACCGCCACAAAAAAAAAAAAAAACTCATAGGCGGACGCCATTGTTTGATGGTGATAACGATGTGGCTGGCCGTCTTTACATGAGGCGCAGGCCCGGTTCGCCAAGCCGGAGCTACAGCCAATCCGTATCCAGTTGAAATAGCACAAATGTGCTCCGCTGCTGGCGCGGCGCCGTCATGTATGCGTTGTGAGCAGCTGTCCTTGCAGTTTTCCTTCTACCATTGTTCATAGCCAAGAGCAAAAATCATGTTTGCGTGTTTGGTCTTGAAGCCAAGTCATCCTATCTTAGTCATGAGCGCACAGTTGTGTTAAATGCAAGCGCGCGCGTCTAACCTGCCAAGGTCTGTAGCTGCCACGCCGTGCGAGATGATAAGATAACGGCACTGCTCCTGCTACAAGTTAGAGGGGGGCTTCCGCAGGCCTAGCAGCTATCTGCAAGTAATCAGCTCGGTGGACACGCTTTGTTGTACAGCAATACGTTTTGCGCCTGCATTTCTTCACCCCACTCCGCAACGAGTTCTTCGCGTGCAGTGAAAGAACAGATAACCATTGGTACGTTTGTTATCCGAATAAACATGACGTTATTGCGCGTCACTCCTTTTTCTAAACATTGTATTATGCTGCCAATGATGCGGAAGCATACGGGGTTATTTTTCTGGCCTTTCCGTGGTGTGTTGCGGCAGATTTCGCCTCAACGAATTTTCGCTTCAACGAAATTTTTCGCACGTCCCGTCAATTTCGTTGTAGCGGGATTCGACTGTACGTGTTTACCAGTTACCAGTCCACAATTCTCTGATATGCGTTTCATAAGTGTCAGAGCCAGCCGGCTGTATTCGGCTGTCAAAGCGCGTCCAGTCAGTTGTAAACTGCGATGATAGTAGTTCTTAAAAAATACAACATTCATTTCATCTCAATTTGCGCTAGCACGTAGAATAGCTTTCAAAGAGGCTTTCTCTTGGTGGTGCTGCGCGCGAATACATTCGTACTCCATAATCCGTCGCCGTCGCAGCGATCATGTAAGCGTGTGACAGCACCACCTGGATTTTCCTCCAGCAGCGTCACGCGGGAGTGGGCACGGTCGTCACACTTTCCTATTCTAGCCACTGGAGTTGTGGGTCGCCAGAAAAAGTCGCTCGCCTTCCGGAAGTGGCCTCAGTGACTAGCCAATAGGAGAGCCCCTACTTTAGTATGCAACCTCCGGGTCTGGAAGAAAACGGGGGGAGATTTGGCGTGCGCGCAAAATCCGCGCAGACGGTGTTTGCGATGGAGCGGCAAAGAAAGCTTTGCATGGTAAACCTTGTGTACATGCTGAAGCAGAAGCAAGAAGGCACCCGCACACACTGGGTGAGACTCATGTGGCAAAAACGACGTCAAGACAGTGAATTCTTCACGGCGTACATGTTGGAGCCGAGAGACGAGGCGCAGAAGGAAAAGTGCACGCTATCGCTTACCCAAACCAGTTTTAGAGATGCAATGAAGTGCAAAAAAGCAAAGTAGAAAGGCGTAATACTTTTCACTCATGTTTTTTATGACAAATGAACAAAAAAAATGTTCGTAAGCAACCAGCGTGCCAAGCGTGTTACTATGCACAGTGCGGTAACATTGAAATCGCCGTCCTCAGTCGCTCGAGCCGTCGCTGTCATGTGGTTGCCTCGGCGAGCGACTTTGGATCAGCAACTGCGGATCCTAGTCGCGTCGCTCGTCGTGTTGCCGGAAAAAACGCTTAGCATATACAATGATACAACACCTACACCCAGACATTCTTGTAACACTCCTTCACCTTTACAACAAGATATGGCTCTCGGGGCACATTCTGTGGGAGGCTATAGTAATTGCTTTTCTGAAGGAGGGGAAGGACCCATCCTCTCCCGCCAATTATCGCCCTATCGCCCCGACAAGCTGCCTGTGCAAGCTCCTCGAGAAGATGATTAACAGAAGATTTGTGTTCTTTTTGGAGTACAACGGACTTCTTGAGAGCTGCCAGGCAGGCTTCAGGGCGGGGCGATCTACAAATATTCAACTCTTTGCCTTAGAATCCTACATCAAAGATGCATTTATTCAAAGCAGTATTGCATGACAGTATTTTTCGATATTGAAAAAACGTATGATACCGCGTGGCGCTATGGAATTCTTAGGTCTTTTGGTTTGTCAGGCAACATGTTAAATACGCTTGCAAGCTACATCTCGGAAAGAACTTTTTGTGTGAGAGTGGGCAATACACATTCCCGAGTTCACGTCCAGGAAAACGGTGTGCCTCAAGGGGGTGTTTTGAGCTGCACACCGTTTATTATAAAAATTAACTCTCTTGGGAAAGGATTGCCACCAACCATTTCTTACTCTGTATATGTAGGTAGGGTTGCCACCTGGCCGGTTTTTGACCGCCCGACCGGTTTTTTAGACAGCGGGCCGGTTGCCGGTCCATACATAAAAACCGGCCGTCATTTGCCCGTTTTTTGGCCATCGGGCCACGATAATGATCGTTTTGGCCTTTCAGCGTCTACGACGATAAATATGTGCCGACAAGCTGTGCAAGGGCACGTGAGCAAAGAAAATACGTCATGTGTTTGCAGAAAATCACGTTCACATTTCCTTTTTATATCTCTTAGTCAATTTCTGCACAAATATTATGCTGACTTCTCACTAGGAAAATGCTACAGCAACCGGAATTGCATGGCAAACAAAAAAAAAAACGAAAAATACGTGGCGTGTTTGCCATTGCAAATTCAACCTTCTATATACGGCCCCTCCTTCCCCCTCCCCCTCGGGAGGGCCGGTTTTCTTTTGGAGGAAAGGTAGCAACCCTATATTCTTCAAATCCTGTAATCTGTCCGCTTGTGAGAGGCAAGTCCAGCTTGGTGTCAACAAACTCGCTGACTGGGCAGACAGGAATGGATTTAAGCTTAGGTAATCCAGAAAAGTGAACTTGTGGGTTATTTTCAAGGAGGCGAGGAATCCGTGCTGATCCTGATATTAAGCTTAAAGGTGTCTCAATCCCTCTCAAAAAGGAACACATTTTTAGGCGTGGTACTTGATGAAAAACTGATATTCATTCCCCATATAAAACACCTGAAACAGAAATGCCTCACAACCATGAATATCCTGAAGGTCCTCTCGCATTGCTCCTACGGAGCGGACGAACAAATACTCCTTCGCATTTTTAGCAGCCTTGTTGGTTCACGGTTGGACATTGGGAGTGTCGTGTATGGGCCGCCTGTAAAACTGCTCTGAAAATGTTGGACCCAGTGCTGCACTTGAGGCTCCGTCTTGCATCTGGAGCGTTCCGATGAGTCACATTGAAAGCCTACATGCAGAGTGTGATAGATAGAGCCTTGAACACCAGCGTTCTTACACTTCCTTGCTGTATGCTATTAAGGCAACTTCTATAAAAAATCACCCATGTAGCTTGATCATACACAACATCTCATCCGATCCGTTGTTCGCAGCACGGCCGTCGATACCCGCTCCTTTCTCTATTCGAGTGAGAGCCCTTGCTGAGGAACTAGGGATTTCATTTGAGGAGAGCATGAAGTCTTCTATTGCTGACCTCGTTTCACCTTGGGAGAGGTCAGCAATTTCATGTGATATTTCTTTTATACATATCGACAAACAAAATTCGCCCAGAGAACTTATACTACAGCACTTCCTACAGTTACAACACAAGTGCCCCCACACCGCCTTCTACACCGATGCTTCCAAGTCTTCTTCGGCCGTCGCATGAGCTGCACGTGGCCCCAACTTTTCCAGTACGAAGACATTACACAGAAATAGCAGCATTTTTACGGCAGGAGCACATGGTATCTTATTAGCAGTACAACACATTACACAAACCAGAACAGAGCACTCCATTATCTTTACAGACTCTCTAAGTGTGGTGACAGCCTTACATTGCTTCAGACCTACAAAAAACATCTTCCTCCAAGCATCTAATCAAAGCTCTAACCTTTGCTGATCACTCAAAACTAAAAATAATTGTTTGCTGGGTTCCAGGTCACAGTGGCATTCTGGGGAATGAAATTGCCGACCAGAGTGCCGCTGTGGCTGCCCTCCGCAGTAGCATAGATGGACCGTGTGTTGCCTACCTCGACCTGAAGCCACTGGTACGGACAGCCTTGCGCAAATCTTGGCAGGAAACATGGGACACACTAACAGAGAACAAACTCTACACATAACAGACAAACAAGACATATACACGGAAGTAGCCTTAGCCAGGCTAGGGATAGGCCACACTTATGTAACACATTCACACTTGCTCACTGGGTCTTCGAGAGGGCCTATCCGTGGTTCACACACTAATCACATGCAAGGCACTCCACACCACACAAGCACTTTCCAGTATTCTACGGACGGCAAATCCCACTCCACCCATCGCACTTCTTAGGCGATGAACCAATGTTTTCTGACAAACGTGTTTTTAAGTGTTTATCAGGAGTTAAATTTCTGAATCTCATATCGTATCATGCATAATCACAACCTGGCCCTCTACACCAGCCGTCTCCATTGTCTTTATTTGTGTTTACCTCTGTTGCTATTCAATTTTAGTATTCACTTTTAATCTATGGTATCTAACCTATGGTAGCTAATCTATGGTAGCTATGGTTTTTGGCGCTCTTTGCCCTAGTTGGCCTTGCACCATTAAAATGCAACCATCATCATCATCAAGCCGGATAATGACCTACATTCCGCCATAGAAGTGCTTGCGTATTTTTTAAATCGGATTGAATCTAATTTACAGTAAATTTAAAATAAAAATTATTCGAAGTAAATTTGTAACGTGTGAAATCTTAATAATGGTGGCATTAACAGAAGTCTGCCCCTGCATGTCGTATCTGCGTGTCGTAATTAACAGCTGGACAACCAGTGTTCAGAAGTTGGAGAGGAAGGGGCAGGTGATGGGTTGAGAAAGCGTGGAACATACGTATGGTACTGTGTGGAGCCGTGACAGGGGAACGTTTCCTGAAGCGTCCCCCCTCGTGCCCCTGCCGTGGTGGTTGTGGCACTACTCGCAACTTCTCTGGACCGATACTAGGAGGTGCAGCTGTTTGGGCAATTCCAATAGATTTGAAGCAGCCCCAGTGATCATCCGCGTTTTACGTGCGTTCTGTGTCAAGTAACGAGCTGCTTTAGACTAGGTATTTAGATGTATTGCTCAGGAGTGCAGTGCAATATAACCCGTCGCGGTGGCTCAGTGGCTAAGGTGTTGCGCTGCTGAGCACGAGGTCGCGGGTTCGATTCCCGGCCGCGGTGGCCGCTTTTCAGATGGAGGCGAAAAGCAAAAACGCCCGTGTGTACGAGTTTTCGGTGCACGTTAAAGATCCCCATGTGGTCAAAATTAATCCGGAGCCCTCCACTACGGCACACCTCATCGCCTGCGTTGCGTCGGCGCGTTAAACCCTACAATCAATCAATGCAGTGCACTATACAGTAGTTTGGTGTGCAGTGCGCATAATGCAGTGCAGTTCCAAAAGAGAAGAAAAGAAGCTCGGGGCTACACCCCCGCGCAACACAAGCACAGATACTGAAATACTTCAGCGTGCGAGCTGACTGGTTAGCATTCGCACCGGTTTTGAGCCAGTAAGTTTAGTTTACCAATGGTGAGAACGTAGAGGGCACTTTTAAAATCACTGTTTTTAAGAACTAGTTGGCTTCTGTCGGCTTTTGCAGTACATGTATAGCAACTAAATTAGTATTCACCTGGATTAATGTGTCGATGTGAGATAGTTGGTGAGCCATCGTGTGAATTTGGTTAAACGCCGAGCACAGCTTCGTGGTTTTCCCAGGACGGAGGTGCCCCAACAACTATGCTTTATTTATTCGCAGTGACGGTGAATAAAGCTCTGGAAATACAAGTCACATGGCTACAGAAAAAGAAGAAAAAATAAAAGAAACATGTAAAGGCGTGACAGCAGTGGCGCACTCTAATCTTCAAGATAGTCAATCTCGCAAGTGAACACATCAATGGAAGGCTTGCTAACGCATCTCTCCCCTGTCTTTTTAATAACATAGGCCTTTTTAACTCAAACTCGCATACCTTTAAAATCGGCCCAGTCGAAATTTTCCGCGGCACCGAACCATTTCCTATGTGTCCCATGTGTTTGTATTTTTGGGCCAATCTGCGAATATCTCGAAATCTTGACTGAGAGTGTAACGAAAATTTTGCCGCCGCAGACTGTTGCACAAGAGGCGATAAAGTTTACCAAACTCTGCCAAGAGGTGATTAAGCTTACTGATAACGGTGCCACCGAAAGCGACGAGACCTTTCAGGGTGAGCAGAATGTGCCCGTGAGATGCCAAAATCGTTGAAAAGTGGCCACAAAAGGAGGGGATGACGAACCTTTTCGAGAGGTGCCGACATCTGCCAAGACGAGGAATTGGCTGCGCTTGCCGCGAAATAAGGTTGAGTGCATGCAATGCAGCTAGAGGACTCCTTACTAGACCAGCATGACGCAGTTCTTTTCTGCTGCATAAAATTGCAGTGCCACAAAACCCAGCCGGTGAACATCTCTTTCAAACCCTCATGACAAGGCCGGTTGCTGGAGCATGGCGCAACAGCGAAAAGAGGCACAGGAAGCAACTTGGCGCTACATTGCAAGACCCGATGCACCACCAAAGCCTGTGCGCAAATGTTTGACAGCAAATAGCGTGAAAGGGAAATTTCTAAGGCCTACGTTATCAAGAAGACACAGGGGAGAGATGCGTTAGCAAGCCTTCCATTGATGTTTGCGTGTCAAATTGACTATCTTGACGATTAGATAGCGCCGCTGCTGTCACGCCTTTACATGTTTTTCTTTTTTTTTTCTGTAGCCTTGTGACTTTTATTTTCAGAGCTTTATACTCCCTGTCACTGCAAAATAAAGCGCACTTGTTAGTGCGCCTCTGTCCTGGCAGAGCCCTTTTTTCCTGAAGTTGTGCTTGGCGCTTAAACCTAATTCAGTATTCACCAATTTATGGTACGTAGTCCCACTTGTGGTACGCATTGCGCAAAAGGTAGCGTTTCTGTATGGGCCAGATGTCTATATGCGGTCTCTCCATTTTGTTTTCCTGCCCTGCAAACCAATCCTTGAGGTATCTTTGCCACACGACAGCATCATTCCGTCAGGTACTGGTTACCCAGGAACAAGTCTATCATGCTGTACGTAGTAGGCCCACAACGGAAGTGAAGCTGCGCCAAAACATGCCCAAAACAAACCGCCGCCGAAGCAGACGACAAATTCAGCCGGGATGTGCCTGCCGTCACGCCCAGCGGGGTGGGCAGGCTTCAGCACGCGGGAAACACTACGAAAAAGCCCATTCCCTGCGCCATCTACACAGTGCTCCGTGAGTTGGGCACATTAAAGGGACCCTGCAACACTCTTTGAGAAGTGCAAGTAAACCGGCGCGACGCTTAGCTTGCACTACCAGAAATACCTGAGCCAAATGTTGCACGTGCTCGTGAAGCAGTTAGCGCGCAAATCGCTGTGAAAGACGCGGAAAAACCAACCGTGCTCTTTTCAGTTCTAATTATGTACTCCTCGCATGGCCTAAACGACGTCATTGAGGCCATGGCTGTCCGATCGGCTATCACTGGTTAACTTCGTGGCTAATTTCTAGCATTTCCTGTGACGATCCGCCATCGTCAGCGCTGTGTACCAACCTCTTCTATGCCTGAACCTGTAGGCACAGTTTTGCCGTTTCTTTTGTGTTGAGTGCGCGTGGAGTTTGAGTGATGAGCTCGATACTTCCCTTTCAACCAGACCACTTGACAACAAACGTTTATTGCTTCAAAAACGCCCTACCAGCCCGAGCGCGCGCTTGCAAGCAGGCACCCATGCCTGCTTTTTTGTAGCACCAGACCGGAAATAGACCCCTCCACGTTGTGGAGAAAAGGAGAAAACTCCCCAGCCTGTGATATATCGAAGGCCGCGGAAGAGAACGCCATGAGCTGCTCCCCTCTCCGGGAGAGAGCGCGCAGCTTTCGTCGCGTTGTCTGCGGTCGAGTTGAGAGGGAACAATTATGCGCGATTTCTCATCGCACGTAGTTTCGGTGATAGTGAACGGATTTTCATAATTCTTGCAGGAGGAAATTGCTGGGCCAATAGACTTTACCCCAAAATACATTCCTAGTAGTTGATGGTAAGAGCTGCAGGGCCCCTTTATGGGCCCGTCTGAGATGGCCAAATCGGCGCTCCTGTTTTATCTTGCTCCAAGGTTTTAACGATGCCGGGCTTCCATATCTTCACTTTGCGTGTATGGCCCCCCCCCTTGGTGCAGTGGGTTCTGTAAAATCGACAGTTAAGCTAGTTGGTGTTGATACATGTTAAGTAGTGCTTGAAACAGGACGACAGCAGAGAAGACACACACTAACTGGCAACTGTTTTTATTATGGTTCTGTCTTCCGAACTGTGTGGGTGGGTTGCCTAAGGAGCTGTGGGAAAGAATACGGGGTGGTGCCTCGAATCATAGTTTCATACTACCGTCGAACACGGATATATCGAATTATTGTCTATATCGAACAGTATGAACATCCCCTTGGAAATTCCATGCAAAATTATAGCGCTGTTGTACGCGTGTATCAAACTCTCGGTCACGCGCACATTCGATACATCGAACGCTGCGCCCCAAGTGCCCCTGCAAGTGCGCTTCCCCTGACACTGTGGATGCTATGATGATGGTGACTTCTCGCGGGCGCTGCCGCGTTCGGGTACTGGCATTTTTCTGCTTGCTTGAGTGGCTATCAATGGTGGATCGTGCAGGGGGACCAATGTGGCGTGTTGCGTGTTTTTGTCCACTGCCCGCATTTCGGAGCCATGGCAACGGGAAAACGGAAGAGTTTGGATTTAAAACAGTCTTGTGAACTTATGGGGTAGAAGAAGAACCAAGCGAATCTTGCACGTTTTTTAATGTTAAATAAAGTGGGGTGATCGTTGTGCTGTGGCCTGAGGAACCAGTTGTCGCGACTTTGAAAAGCTCTCAGTGATGTGCGGAGTTCAGACACGCTTCAGATAGGCATATTTCATATTTCGAATTACCGATATATCGAACTATTTTGTGATCCCCTTGGAGTTCGATATGGCCTTGTTCGACTGTAATAAAAGTGAGAGTGGCTCCAGTGAGTTGGCAAGCTTCATTTCAATGAGTCTGTGGTCCATTGCCACTTGGCATGGCTCGCCAGCAAGCTGATAAAGTTGCTGCCTGTGGCTGCCAAAACCGTAATCGTTGTTCACAAAAGGCTAAAGTTATTTTGTTTGCATAAAAGTATGGCTCTCCTTCATCGGAAATGTCTTAAAAGCCTCATGCCGCCTGAAAAACAGGGGAATATTGGCCCTGTTGGTCCCTGCATAGTCAGGTGCCACAAGAAGGCATGCTGCAAGCCAGGCCAAGTAAGACAGGAAAGCTGGCATGCGACTGTGGCGACACACCTGCCCTTAGTACTCCGTGGCCTCAAGTGTCAACTTCTGGCTCGAGGAAACTGCGACACGTTGCCTCCTTCACTGCAAGTTTTGAAGCAGAATAGGCTCAACATTTGTGCGCACACACCTCATTTAAGGGGGGACGTGGCTTTCAAAATCAACTTTTTTATTTCTTTGTGGATTTTCATGAAAATTGGCACAGCAACTGGAAATGCTTCTGTGATAACACCATAAAAATTTGAAGTTAATATTTTGATAACTTTTTTATGTATGAAATTTTCTTTCTGTTCCGCTTGTACCGAGCTTGAGCGGCTTATAAAACACGATAGAAAACTTGTTCGAAGTGCTTTGCATTCCCAAATGAATGGACGAGGTCGTGACAGTTTTAGAATTTTTTTTTTACAACACAATGTTTTTTAGTTTTCATTTTTTTAGAGGTTAATGTGCAACAGGCATGTCAACTGTGAACGATTATTTGAATAAAAAAATCACAAAAAACAAATCTGGAAAACTAAAAGTGTCACGACCTGAACAGTTCATCAAGGAATGTAATGCAAGAAACGGAATCAAAATAGACCCAGCGGTCACGAAGAAATCCCTGGGACAAGCGACACAGGTGGCAAAAAAAACTGTTTTGAGAAAACGGCTTCCGAAGTTGCAACATAGGTTTCACATATCAAAAGTCGTCACGGTTGTAGCCTTTCATGTCTTTTTGAACATGGGGCTTCTGGAAGGCCTTGCCTTGAAATTGGAGTGCCTTTTCAGCCTTTCTCTTTCCAGAAAACATCATTTTCAGCTCCTCCGTGAAGAGTACATACCCCCCTTTGCAAACCAAACGGAGGGGAGGTGGGTTTCAATGGGCTTTCAATGCAAAGTAGGTTAGTTGGTTGGCTGTATCGCACTGGACAACCTCCTTTTGCAGTGTTGTCCCCATGGCAACAAGTTAAGCATTTTTTTAACTTAAATTTGAACATTTTTGGCTTTTTTTTCATGTTGTTCTTGCCTGGCACAGCAACTTAGTACTCATAGTGCAGGTGTTCATTGCCAAAAGTTTGCATACCACAAGGTTGAAAATGAGGTACTTTGAAGCTTGGTAGAGTATTCTGCATAACTCCCAACTTCAATGCAAGAGCATATTTTTTTTACTACTTTTGACATTCAAGGCATCCAATATTTCTCGCAGCACAGCTAGTATGCCCTGAGCAATGGTATCAATAATTTCCCTAAAAAAATCACTGTTAAATGCTGCCACAGTAACGTACATTTTTAACGCAGAGAGCATATTTTTATTCCTATATTACTAACTCAAAACCTGTTTGCATGAAAATTACAAGTGCACGGGAAACGTTGCGCAAGAAAGGCGATATGGCTCGCGCGCATCGCAGCGCACGCTTACCGCGACATATCGAGCTTTGATTATACCTGATATGGCTGGTCAGGTCGCTTTTAAGATTAAAACTAACGTCGCAGGCATTAATTACAACTACTGGCGTTCAATCGTAACCGGTTGCCCAGTCATGTGATGCTCCAATGCGCGTCGGCTATGCCGTGCGCGCCGCAGCGTTTGACGCGTCGACCGTTTCTTTCTCAAGGCTAGCGAGCCCACAGTCAAAACACAGCAATAACTAAGCGTGTAAACATCGCAAATCCGACTAAAAGTTCACTTCACGAACCGCTATCGCAAGCGCGCACACCGCGTCACCCTCCGGGGTCTGGCGACGGTAGAGTCACGCGCACCACGAAACGTTCGATGACCTCCGCCTTTCGAGCCCCACAACTTCCCGTAATCTGGCTCGTTATCTCTGGCATTCCCATCGCGATAACGTCCGTGTTGAATACCACAGATTGAACAGAAACTCGGCCGAGCGAAGCGGCGAAAATGAACTCAATCCGCTCGCTACGCAGCTCAGGCGGCCGCCATCTTGCGTTGCGCCCGCGACATCCAATCAGGAGGGTCGCTGTTCTGTGCCCCGACCGGAGGACCAATAGCGCTTCAGCATCTATTTCTAGCTTCGTTTGTGCGTCGTTTCTTTTCTGCCGTTTGTGCGTTTGTGAATGAACGAAGATAAAAGAGACGAGCGGAACGGGAAAGACGATCGCTCGGCCGATCTAACCATATCAAAATGGCCGCGCCCGGTGGCACCGTTGCGGAGATAGAGCGCTCCGAAAATTGCCGTTTTTTCGCCCTTTTGCGCTGATAGTTTGTCACCGCGCCTGACAAAAGTATTTTTTTATGCCACTTTGCGACGCTTTTCAGCGTAAAAACTTTGCAGACGCACAGAATAGGAAACATAGAAGCCGAATATGTGGGTTTCAAAAAAACGATGTTTTGGTCATTTTTCCGAAGTTGAAAGCCGCGTCCCCCCTTAAGTGGAGCTTGAAATGTTGCTTCCTTGTGCTCAACTTGTTGATGTTCTAAACTGCCTGGTGACGTAATAAAAAATAATCGGTGGAAAGTGTGGTCGATGAGAGAGCCAATGCAGAGCCTCTGCTCCCTTTGCGCAGCACTCGCGGGTTCCCCGGTTCCTGATCAAGGGGCGCATTGACAGCACCTGCTGCTGCATCACCAAGCCCTTCACGGGAGTGGTGAGCACACTACGCGGTTGCCAACAGCCGGCCATGTGGTGTCTGTTGTACCATGTCAGTTAGGTGCTGCTCTGCCAACGGCAAGTTCAGTAGAGCGCGGTGCTAATGCCAGGTTTGCAGGTGGCACTGGTCCATCCTTCCTGCACTGTGCATGGCAACAGCTGTGAGCACAACAATGACCAAGCTGCTCTTTGCTGCTAAAGCAAGTTTTGCAATGCTTGAGAAACTTGTGCGAAGATCCAGTTCCATGGCAAAGTTTTGCTACTCGCATATATATATACAGTTAAACCTCGATATAACGAAGTCGTACTTGGGGCCGCAAATTTCTTTAAATCAAGAATTTCATTAAAATCGAGGTTTCGATTCTACAGTTCATTTAACCAGTTATTGGGGCTTCAAATCCTTGCCCATTGCCCAGAAACAACTGCTATGTACAGTCGAACACGGATATATCGAACTCGTAAATTATCCCCTTGAAAATTCTCTGTAAAAGTATAGGAATTCGTACGTCTTTATCGAACCGTATTTTTCCCTACATTGGGTATATCGAACACCGCGCGAGCTGGAAGGTGCTCTTCGGCGGTCGCTGCACCCCCGATTAAGGTTGAGGAGGATGTAAGGAATGCGCGGTCATGGCGAAGACTGGCTCGCGGAACTAATCCCTCCTACCCGAACGAATTTGCGGTGCCCAGTCGGGCCCCGCTACCGGCCGCCGTAGCGTTAGCGGACGGAGCCCGGTATGCTAAATCTTTCTAGGCACACAAGCCCGAACGCTGGAAAAATGTGGCAGTGCGAGGTAGGGATGCCCCGACGGTGGGCGATACATATGATGACAGGCGCTTGGAACGGCATGAAGAAGGGCACCGTGGCCAACTACTTCCGGAAAGCAGGCTTTGTGACTGCCGAACTTTCCGAAGCTTGCGAAGATGGCGACGACGACGACGAGTGCATGGGCGACCCGTTTCGTGAGTTGTCGTCCATTTTCCCGGCTGCTGTTCCAGCCGGAGTGTCTGCCGACGACTTCGTGAACGCTGACAACAATGTTCAGGCTGTTGCGAGCCTCGGTGACGAGGATATCATGGCTGCGGTCGCAGGAGCCCAGGCCGATAGCTCGATAGGCGAAGATCGTCCGGACGAGGAGGCGGCTACACAATCGTACTCCGCGGGTGAAGTGGCCGCTGCGTTCAGCTTGATTAGCCGTTGTTGCGACGACATGGAAGGAACTGGGCTTTCGCGCCTGGACAGGCTCGAGAAGATCGAGATCAGCGTCTTTAATTTCATTTCCGGGACGAAGAAGCAGGCCAAGATCAGCGATTTTTTTTCACGGAAATAAAGCGTCCTGTTGCGTCGTGAGTGCAGAATTAGTTGTCATTCATGAATGCGCCGATCGGTAAGTGATCGTCCGCCATAGGTGATGTCTCAGACCCCATATTTTTTATATCGAATTTTTCATATATCGAACTATTTCGCGATCCCCTTGGAGTTCGATATATCCATGTTCGACTGTAGTTACCTCTCCACTTAAAGCGAAATTTGTACTAAAACTGGCCACGAAAATTGTGTGAATTAAGAGTTTCGGTGCTTTTTCTGAAACGCCTCATTAAATATGATAACAGAATAGGTTTTCACTTTTTCTTTTTTTCATTTCGGTCACTACTAAATGCCGCTGTTAGTCAATTGAACCCACGTCCATGTCCCGTGAACTTAACCCCGGCGAGGTGCTTGTTCGAAGTTACGCCTCTTTTCGTTAATTCAGTGGTAGGCTTATACCTCTGTTACACGGCAGATCTAATGACATTTACAGCAAATGTCATTCGCTCTAAATGTCATTAGTTCGGCGCTACACGAGAATACCGAATGACATTCAAGGCGAATGACATTAACCGGCTAACTGAGGTCCCGGACCTCAGTTACACCTCAGTTGGCGGCGGAATGAGTAGCCTCGACAGCAGTAGCGCGTCCCTAGACAGGAAAATTCAGTAACAAACCAAAGAATACTGTTTCTAAAAACTGTCAGTAAACTTATATTTTCTTTTTTGTATTGTTGTTCTAATAAAGAAAGACCAGCAAGTACTAACAAAAAAGAAAATCTCGTTCCCAGTGCGCGCGCTACCCTAATCCGGATTTTTTGCAGACTTGTCTGAGCTTGTGATGTCTACTGATGTCACCTAAATCGGCGGTTTTCTTGTTTTTATTTTAAAAAATATTCCTTTGTTACGTTTTAAAAAAATATATTACGTGTGAAAACATTCTATATGCGCTTGAAATGTAATTTTGCGGTTTTGCGAGATCGCTAATCGTCACCGCTATCACAATCAAATGACATTTGTTCCGCCGTGTAGACCCGCACGGCCGAGCCGAATGTCATTTACAGCTAATGTCATTCAGTTTGAATGACATTAGATTTGCCGTGTGACAGGGGTATTAGGCGCGGTGTTGAGGGGTGCGGTGGGCCAACAGCGGAAGGCTGCTATGCAACTTTCGAAATACTTTTTTCATGTACAAAGGCTCTGCAGTATGGGCGCGTGATGCAACCGACACTCGAGATAAAACCATGATTGCGAGTTGAGCGGAGTACACGCGGACCGCTTCACTGTGTGGAGCAGCGCTTACGTGATCCGGAAAGCGGAAAGCTTACATTAAAAATCTTCCGGCCAAATTTGATTAAGCAATTACTTTTATGCCCACTGAGCCCTTACGAAGCTGATTTCTCCGCACCGCAGCTGTCTAATGAACGCTGGTGAAACGAAGATGACCACGTTCAAAGAGAGCAATTTATTGCCACCTGAGTGCACAAATCTTGTTCATTGTGCAATTTGTGTCCTTAGATACTTCTGACGGTCATAAAACAAAAATATACAGAACAAGAAAAGGCACACTACCAGTCATTTTTTTTTCGTGGTGAGGAAAATGAATATGAGGCTTTTTCAGGTTGTTTTGTGCACTCTGCAGATCCTAAGGAACCACCTAGGCTATTTTAAAAGTTTCAGGAAAAATTTTTACTATAAAAGAAAGTGTGCACAAAAAAGCCATTTTTCTGCAAGTCATGCTGCATAACATTTTATCCGGAGCAGCTATTCGAAATCTGATTGCATATATGACCAGATGAGCTCAATCTCTACAAGATGTGAAAATTTCAGCCTCCTAACTTCATTATTAAAAAAAAGCTTGTTTCGAGGAGCGTGTCCCCTTAATTAAGCATCGCCCAGTTTGTCCTTATATAAGTGTAAGTGTGCCCACACGTCATCGGTATCAAATAAACAACACACTTGTGGGCACTTTTATGTAGGACAAACAGGGCAATGTGTAAACATACGTCTGCAAGAACACAAGAACGGTGAAAAAATCAAGGCCCTGCTCCCAACTATGAGAACACTGCACCACGCATGGGTGTTTGCCCATCTTCTGCTACACCACAGTTTTGTCACGGCATCGAGATAAAACCACTCGAGAGCTGATAGAAGCATTTCACATTAAAGGGACACTGAAGTGATTTGTAAACAATGCGGGATTACGAGCGCAAACTGTAGTCCGGAGTCCCTGGGCCCTGTTTCGACCACTCTGTGCGCGTTTACGCGAATTTATTTAGTAGAAAACTCAATTCGAAAATGCTGTCCTCCTCTCTTTACGCTCGCCCATTTTCTGTGGCGTTTTCGTGTGACGTCAGCAGGAGAGGAGCTGACAATTGGCTGCGCTACTGCACAGCTCGCCGACCTTCCGCGACCGAGTCAGTCGGCCCACCGTTTAGTCCGCCGGCCGCTGACGGGTCGTCGCAATTCGTTCGCTTAGTTGAAACGAAGCCAGGACACGTTTGTGAATGGAAGAATGCGCCTTTCTTTACTTCGTTAGTTTGTACACTGTATCTAGCTCCAAGTCAAGGTCGCTTCACACAAGCGCTGCACAAGCGCACATGCGACGCTTCGCTGACTGGTACGCCAGTAGGAAAATATAAGGCCTCTTGAAGGGGGAGAAGAGTGTGTGAAGTCAATATAGGTACTAAGGAAATAAAATCAACTGATATTTTTACCGTACAGCGTAAAACTAGGGTGCGGGAAGCACTTTTTTGCGCTGGGCGAACAAGCAGAGCGGTCAGGAGCACGACTACGCATCTGCGAACGATTTCCCGTCTACGAAATGCAATTGCTAGACGTGAGCTATTGTGGAAACTCGGGGGACGCTTACTGCACGAGCGCAATACAACAAATAGTCAGCTAAGCTGCTTGACATACTAACACTAAATAAAAGTGTAAACTGGTTATACATTATATACCTAATATTTTCCATTGCCGCCAGCGGCCCTTTGTGGCCTAGTCGTCTGGTGCGCTAGGTATGTCACCGCAAGTGTTTTGCCAGTCACGAGTTCGAATCGCCGCGGGTACATGTTTTTTTTTTATGAGTTCACTTTTTCGTTTTCCGCCGATGTTTTCTATACATAGTTCACCTTTTTTTGGGCCGCAACGTTCATTGCTCCACGAACTAGTCCACAGACCTCGCGCAGGCTGGCACTGCCGCGCTAGCGAGTTCTCGTTGGCGTGCTGTTGCCATAAGCACCGACTGCTTGCGCGCAGTGGGCACAGGCCAGAATCAACAGACCTTTGGCCTGGTGCGAACACGCTTTTTACGATACAGGCATGAGCGAGGCAAGCTCCAAATATGGGGGAAAAGCGCATGCATTTGAGCGTCTGCGGGGACGCGGAGGGCGTTCATGCACTGCGTAGGCCTCAGATAGTGAATGCTACGATTCCAAGCCGTCCTGGGAGGCTTATCTTATGCATTTTACAGCCGACAACATGGCAGAAGCGCGGTACTACGATAACTGGGATATTGAGAATGCCCATCCAATGACGCCATCGAATGTCAAACATGTTGTTTTACAGACCGAAACCGAAATCGAAACTTTTTTGATTGCTAACCTTGGGCATCGTCCAATCACGGCGCCCCCTCCTCCCAACGTCACAGCTTAGTTTGTGCGGCCGCCGCAAACCGCGCATGATAGTTTTTCTTCTTTCGCGCTTTGTAAAATAATTACCGATTTGTCAACCGGATAAACGATGAAAAGTGGGCTAATTTGAGCCAGTCTACACAGTGCAAGCAAAAATGGGAGCTTGACAAATTCACTTCAGTGTCCCTTTAAAAGGTCTGGAGATCGATGTGTTAGTGCCCCGTCAATTTTTATAACTGACGAAGAATATTTTTATCTGTGCAACTCATTCCAATCGTAGCGCTTTCTTGATATGTTATGGTTTTGCTGTTTTAATGCCCTTACCCTTCGATTGTCGCGTGTACACCCGTATGTATGTAATCCCTGTAAAAGTGACTTTCATGGTTTTATCTTGGGGGAGATGAACTCACCACGTGAGCTGTTGAAAGTATATATTCGTGTTTCTTTTCAATAAACAAATTTGCGAGTTAGCGCCGTGTCGTCTCTGTCTGTTCTACTTTTGTCCCTGTTGTGTGAGCGCTTCCACCTTCAAGGTGGGGCGTTAGGGGGGTGTTGGGGTGGTGTGTATAAATCCCCGAGACTTGCCAGTGTGGTTCAGTGGCGAAGGCAGTGTTGCAGCTGCGAATGATCTTGCGCAGTGCTGTATTTACTGTCCATTTGTCGGAAATCATTTCAGTCCATACTGAGGAAGTTCAATTGGTTGAATCTAGGTAGCTGGCATCCTGCGGTGCGTGTGACAATCAGTGCTGTGGGGCCATAGCGAGAGACGTTTTTCCCACAGCCTATTTGGAGAGAGGGGCTTGCTTTTCAGCAGCCTGCTGAGCATGGCGGCCCTTTCCTTCCCCACAGCTGCGTGTGGAGAGCTGCGACTCGCCCATCCGGTCCATCGAGCTGCAGCTGGTGCGGGTGGAGACGTGCGGCTGTGCCGAGGGCTACGCCCGCGACGGTACGTGTCCCTCAGGGAGGAGGGCGCTCCCGAGAGAGGACGGTGCGAGCCGGGCTGGGTGACAGCGTTGGCATTGGGCGGAGTATCGTCGGGCAGGGTGTACAGGTTTATTTGCACTGCTCAAAGAGTGTTGCAGGGTCCTTTTAACCTTGTGGTAGTGTGGGCGTCCTTGTAGCTTCTGTCATGTGTGCATGCACATGTCAGGCTCCCTGTCCGCAGTGAGTCAGTAAATCATGTAAATCGAAGAGGGCCGCATTCGTAATTAATGGCTCAACTAATTCCACCACACGTTAGCTTGTTGAGAGTGACTGAACCAGCGCCATTTAGACATTATGTTCAGTGGCGTAGCCAGGGGGGAGGGGGGGGGGCTGAACGGGCTGCAGCCGAGCTGCCTGTTATGCCTGGTACGTCGCCTGTGAACAAAGGCACATATCCTTCGGACGTGCCACTATTAAAAATATTCATGACTCAATGCCTGTCCTAACACTGCATTGGTTCTTACACAAAACGAAGCGCCCGGGCCAGGATAATTGTGTCGGAGGGGTGCAGCTCCAAAAGCGATGGCAGCCCTCGCATGGGACGCCAAACGCGTGCGTTGTGTCCCTTTGCGTGTGGCATGTTGCCACAGTACAGAGAAAAATTGGCTGGCTGGGTCGTTCTCAGCACAGGAGATTGACTTGTCACGGTATGAGCGGGGAAGCAAGGAGTGGTCCGCACTAACTGGCGGCGTAACAAAAGGGAGACCGCCGGCCATTGATGGGTGAAGAATGGTACGATGAAGGGCCGAAAGGGAAAAGACGATCCTTGTATGTGTGAGCAGTGAGCAGTGGCAGACAGTCCATACTCCTGTAAGTTAACTGAAGAAAGCGATGGGTCTGCGAGACGTGGGCTTTAGCTGGATGGATGTTGTGGGTGGGCAGCGAAGTATGCCCATCTCTCGCACTTCACCTCTTCCTTCTTTTTCACGTTTCTGTGGAGCCCGGGACGGTGTTGGCGTGGGATAACTAATGGAATGGGCGCAACTTTCGCACACCGCGCGTCCCCTTCGGAAAGCGGTGTTTTCTCCTCCGTGGTTGGGCAGATTCGTTCGGCGGCATTTTTCGCTAACCGAGGAAACTGGGGAACAGCGAGTTGACAAAAAGGGCACGCTGCGTTTAAGACTTTATCCGAAACGTGGAGGCACGACGGTCGCCAGCCCTGCCATAGGCAGATGGCGGTAGCAACAGTAACAAATACCCGATGGCCATCTTCAACCTCGGTCACAACTAAAGCCCCTCCATTGCGTCCACGGCCGCTTTTTCCTTGGGTGGCGGCTGCACAGAGCAGTGCATACTCAGGGGCCTGAGTCACAACAACGGCGACATGACAGAATGGCGCAAGGAGAGAAGTGCCCTGGCTTTGGGAAGCTCACACTCGAAGTGGCAACACACAAACGAGGCCTTAATTGTGAGTCATTTTCTTCCCGTGGCCACTGATTTGTCCTTGCATGATCACTAAATAATCACTTCCTAATATTCACACGATGTCGCAGTAGCTTTATGTCTGTGAGCCAAAAAATTTATATCTCATTTTATTTCTAATGCAGTATTTGCGTTTGAATTGGTTTTTGAAAAGAGCGCCCACTATGAAGCGGATAGGTAACTTTGAGGGAAAACGTAAATTCAATTCGTATAAATGCCTAAATGTCCTATGATGCACAAGTTGGCAACGGTTACTCAAAGCGTATCGGGACAGCGTTAAGTACATGAAGAGTTACCGTGGTTCGGGAAGTACATGAACAGTTAAAGTACATGAAGAGTTAGAAATATATTTGTTCTCGCTGCAGTTCTAGTAGTTTAGTTGGCTTCATTGAGAGGCACGCAACTCCATGTGAGGTAGGCGCTGTAAGTTTTGTTGGCTCAAGAGTATCGTTCTCTCAATGCTCAATCAGTTTGGCATGACGAATGAGTCAGCAAAATGACCGAGGAATTATCATTGTAAACAACTTTGCCATTTTTTGCCAATATATTATGTCGTAGCCTGAAACATCACAGTCGCTGTCAACCGAGCGCTGTCCGTTCCATGCTGAAACATGGTAGTCTGTAGCATTTATGTTCCCGAGGCCATGCCATTACGCATGTTTTCTTGGTGCACTGCGAGCAACAAGATGCTCACTCGCTTAGAGCATCCACCCAAGCCTGGAGGCCATGTGCAACTTCCCTGTTTTCTGGTGGGCCAAGAAGCTTCCCAGCCAGGGGCGTAGCCAGGATTTATTTTCAGGGGTTGTTCTGAAGCCCCCCTCCCTCAACAGAAAAAAAAGCACGGTAGTTGGCAAGCATCCTTAAATGATGAAAAAATACATATTTGGTTCATTAAACAGACTGTAATTGTCCCGATAGCAATAATGCCAATCTTATCACAAACTTTAAAGAAATAATAGTGGCGACTCCCCAGCGACTTTCGTGCGGTTTCTCTATGGTACACAGGACTTTGTTCCTATGATTGGTGCCCAAAGACCTAAGCCACCGCCAAGGAACATGGTTGCGCGATTGTGGAAGGGCCTTTACTTCCATTGATCCTATCATGTGAATTTTAACGGGCAGTTAAAACACTTGAAACTCTGTTTTAGTGCTGGCATAAACTCCTGCCGATGTTACGTCAGTGCAGCGCGAAATTTGGAAATTTTTGTTGTTTGTTGCATTGCTTCGGTTGAGAAATGTCTTCTGTGTCTGGACTATAGAGCTGAGTGAGTTACCAAATTCAACCAGGTTGTACTTTGTCTTCAAAAGGTCCCTGAATGGATATTGGTGTTCATTATGACTGTATTTTAGTGCCAGCTGAAGTTGTTAACTGCACAGAAATCCGCAGACCGTGTGGTGCAAATCTGCGCCCGTGATACGGGACGTATACTGCACGCACCAGCACCTCGTGCAGGCATTGCATTAATGACCACAGTTTCATGTGATTACTTGCTTTGCTTCAACGTGCCAGGCATGGCGAGTGTGACATCCGCAATAAAACGGCGTAGGCCGTGTGAACGAGACTTTTCCTTATTTGATTGCTGTTGACTAAAATGCAGAAAAAAATGTTTTGCTTATAAGCGCGTTCTACTCCCGTACAGCAGCTTCCAGTGCAAGGCCAATTGAGCTCAATATGTGCAGTCTGCGCACTTACGTTATCTGTAGCGCAGGTCTTATCTTAAAAAAAAAAAAAACGACCGGCAATGAATTATGCATACAAGAAGCGCTATGTAACTAGCAATAATTTCAGCAAATACCAACACACAGACATCACGCACAAAAACTGCGCTGTTAACGCCTAAAATTACACGAACGTGGCAGGATGAGCCCTCACGCACAGCGGAATAATCCAGCCATCGGCATTTGTCAGGCCATGCCAGTTGGAATTTGTGCTTCTGTTTCGAGTCGGTAATGCAGTCCATCTCGTAGCTTCTATCAGGCCTCCGGGCGGACATGAGAAGCTGGTGCTTTCTAACAACGTCAATGTGGTGAACATTTTGGCACAGCCCAAATGTTGAGTCTGCTGTAATGAGCTCCGCCTTGGTGTTCTGATATGGTTGCATTATTGTCTGTCAAGTTCTCAATGCTTCGTGCATAAATGTCCTTAGTCTGCCTGAAGGCGTGGACTATATCCACCAACTTTTCTAAGGCGGCCATCCCCTTTAGGTGTAGGTACAGTCGAATCCCGCTACAACGAAATTGACGGGACGTGCAAAAATTTTCGTTGAAGCAAAAATTCGTTGAGGCGAAATCTGCCCCAACACGCCACGGAAGGGCAAGAAAAATAGCACGGTATATTTCCGCATCATTGGCAGCATAATACAATGTTTAGAAAAAAGAGTGACGCGCAGTAACGTCGTGTTTAGTCAGATAACAAACATACCAATGGTTATCTCTTTTTTTTTTTTACCAGCACGCAAAGAGCGCAATACTGAGGAGAAGGGGAGAGGTGAAGAAATGCAGGCGCAAAGCGTATTGCTGTACAACAAGGCGTTTCCACCGAGCTGATTACTTGCAGATAGCTGCTAGGCAGTTGGAAGCCCCCCTCTCGCTTGTGGCAGGAACGGCGCCGTTATCTTAATTATCCTCTGACTAATTATCCTCTGACTAGGCACGGCAGCAGCTGACCTTGGCAGGCTTGGCGCAGACTTGTTACGCTTTTCTGCGGGAGGCAAAAAGCAAAAATGCCCATGTGTACGAGATTGCGGCGCACGTTAAAGATCCTCAGGTGGTCAAAATTAATCCGTAGCCCTCCACTACGGCGTGCCTCATCGCCTGCGTTGCGTTGGCGCGTTAGACTCTATAATCAATCAATCTGTCATTCTTAAAAAAAGGCAGCATTTTCTTAATGGACAGGAGCCAAATTAAACAAAATGTGACAATCCTGTTGGCAGACTAACCAAATGAAAGTTGTTGAACCCTTCCAAATGAAAAAAAAAAGTCTTTCTGTGTTTACGTGAAAATAAACTTTGGAGGCGTAGAGAGGTTCTCACAGCCTAGATGCTCCATTGGAGCATAAAGTTGTGCATGTAACCTGTGCGAAATGGGAAGTACTTGGGGCCCCTTTGCTGATTTTGAGAATTGTGTCAGAGTGCGCTGTCAAAAGAAGCAACTTTCAGAACAGGCGTCTGCCATCTTCATGACATTTCGGGAAACAAACTAGGCATGCGTTGTGCTCAGGCCACGATCAGGGCTGAAGTGTGGGAGTAGTGATGCTGTGTCTCAGGGTGCGCCTCTGAACCTGCGATGAAGAGCCCAACAGTGGGGAGGAAGCTCTGTTGGGGGTTTTGGCTGTGCAGCCACGGAGATCCAGAACATCCAGATCGGGGAAGGGGACGTGTGCCGAGGCATCGACATCCCCATCTACATGGTCTTCCCCAGGCTCTTCACCTGCCCCACGCTCATCACCAACAACTTCAAGATCGGTAAGGCCTCAACAGGTGATGATGTTGTGGTGCGAGGACAGTTTTGGCCAGATGAGCTTTGGGCCCCTGGCAGTGGCATAATGGGGGTCTCAACAGCATGCCTTATGTACAGTCATGGACAATTCAAACGTGATCACGAAGATATGCACCATAATACTCAAGTAGCACCATTCCTTCTTCCCATGCAAGTCAAATTGATGCGTGGCTTCATTACAGTGACGAAGTCCGGAAGTGTGGCTCTCCATTACTGGACCTCCCCGAACAGTGCTCCTCTTTCACTTTTGCGTGTTCTGGTTCGCATTTTCATGTTTGCATTTCATTTGTCCATGACTGCACAGCTGTCAAGTGACAAAAGTTGGCGTCGTACCAGCACCTGGCTGCTTTTCCTTTGGCTGTGTTAGTGCAAGTGCACAGTTCTCCAGCATCGCTTGTCAGTAGGGGTGTGCGAATGCCCAAAGGTCACTTAATCGAATTCAGAAAGAAAGCCAAACATCGAATCGAAGGTCCTTGTTTTTTTTTTTTACAGGCATCGATGTTTCATACGTTTCTGTGCAAAAGCAGAATCTACTTCGCATGTTTGGGAGACGGGATGTTCTTTTTCAACCCGAAGAACGCACCTTTCAACTCGCATCGGTGGTACTCCAGTAGTCCAGAGCGGGCACGATATGCATTCGAGAGAAAAAGTAAACTGACTTGCACTGGAGTGGCTGTACTGCAATCATAGGCAATGACTTTAACTCAGAACAACAGGATGCGAAAACACGGCACAGTTACTATCATGAGCCATGACGAGGCCCTTCTTTGGAAGCACATGGGCAGCATTAAGCGTGAATAATACGCAGCAGAAGGAAAGCTCGCACTACAGTCACCATGGACAAGCCTGCGCTAACCACTGTGGTCTAAAAAACAAGAGTAACCATACACCAACTGCATTAACCCCTTAAAGGAGCCATGAAGACAAAATGCAAGTTTGTGTTATTCGAAAGATTTCGTGTTTTATAGTGCCCCCAGCGCTTGTCCGAATGCAAACGATGCTTTATTCACTGAGAAATTAATCAATTTAGGTAAAAATTTTGATTTTCCCGCTCAATCGTGCGTTTTCGTGGTCCCAAATGACATCACAAGAACCGACCGCTCTGCAGCCTAGGGTCCCTTGATTCACGCATCCGCTGTACAGGGTGGAGACATGTATGCGCTGGCGCCGCCATTTTGGTCCACTCGCTCGCTGACGAAACGAGTCATTGTATCAAAACCGTGCTAAAATTATCGCCGCAACGGGGTTATCTGGCGAAGTTTGAATCATCTTATCTGTTTCGCGTTGCTGGGTCTCGTGGGAAACGGGAACGACGTGTTGTGCACGTTGACCCAACTGCAGCGGCACGGGACCGTTCAAAGGGTGTCTCCACCCTGTACGTTGGTGCTGGCACTAAGGTACTCACGCGTTTGTTTACGTTACTGTACCTAAATGGCGCCACCATACCGTGGCGTGTCGTTTTCTGCCTTTTTTTCGTTTCGGGAGAAAATGCTTTCGTGAAACATAGTGCTCGCTCGACAAATATGTTCACGTAAGACACCGTCGCGTCAATCAATCGGCCAGTGTCGTCTGAGACAACCCCAAAGCCCCGCAGTTCTGTGCAGCTAAACAAGCATAGTGCGCGCAGTACCAACAACAGCAGTACGAAGCGGTACTTCTATGTTTACATGTGCTTTCGTAACTTACACTTACCACCATTCTTACGGCTTTAAAAAGAATGTGCCCTAAATTTAAGCGCGAATAGCTCGTTCGGCAAGCTTGTAAGCTCTGCCTAATTTGCGTTAACTTTCGCCGGCCTCCGCCAATCGCAGAACTGGCTCGAATGACATCATAGGTTCGGTTGCGGGAAATGAGCTAGTGGGTCGCATGGCCATTGCCTTTTTTCCTAATTATGTAGCTTATTTGAGCGAAGTTTACGTTAAAAGTGGTGTCAGTATGATTCTGACGAGGCAATCTTTTGAATGAACCAAACTTGTGTTTTCTCTTCATGGCTCATTTAAGGGCTTACGATGACCTGAGCTCATCATGAGCAGTTGCCAGTATTTTGCTTATGACGAGCTGTGCTCGTCACGGCTCTTTTGCAATGCTACAAGAGGCTCTTGATGAGCCCAGCTTGTCAAACATTGCTTTCCTATTTACAACATAGATGGCAGCATGGGTTCCACCATTGGCGCTTGTATTCAACGAGTTTCCACCCTAGATGGCGGAACGGGTGGTTTCTTTCCCGCACGTTTTACAAACATGGCCTCATCTGTGCGGCGTTCTGGTGCGAAAAAGCTGTCATCTTCAGATGATGAAAGTGAGAGTGATGAGGATATCGGCTGTGTGTTTGATTCTTCAAGTAAAAAAATTCCCCCGCATTTCCCCGAAGGGGAGTATGAGGAAGTGCGAAGCACGGGGTGATGCTATGAGGGGGAGTTTGTTGAAGTTTGGTGGCATTTTGCCCGTTAGTTACATTAACACCCCCTCGTGATCACGTTCGGCTTAACACGCCTCGTTTGTCCCTCTGCGGAAATCTTGGTGAATTAACGTGTATGTTCGAGAGGAGGAGCGCACTGCAACGCAGCGCTCCGCAGCTGCGAAGCGCCGACCGGAGTGAAGGGAGAGGAGGCGCAGTCACGTGAGAGAATGCAGAACTAGCGGGTTTGTAGTATCACGTGTACACCACGCAGTTATCAAGCCGCTATAACGCCGCTGAGTCGCCAACGCTTGCCGCTGACGACGTAGTTTGAATGCGTTTAAGATATAAGGCGCGTTACTAGCACTGATATCAGCGCTTCATTCTACTTCCGGTCACGCTAGCGTTCGGACGTGAGAATCATGAGCTCCAGCGGAGCGGTAATGGCGGCTCGGTTGAGCCGCGGAAACAGGCCTAACGGAAGCGACAGCGAAGATTATCAGGTAATACTGCCACAACTGCCCACCGGACGCATCGTTCTGAACACGTTGTTTTTGCACGGCGACGTGAAGGCCAGACCGTTCAAGGTCGAGGATTTCAGGGACGCTCTCACACGGACTGGTTTACTCCCCGAGGTTGTCGCCTTGGGGGCCTACCAAATCAACCATGTGTGGGCGATAACTTTCAACAGTGCCGAGGCGACGAAGAAGATGTTGGCTGTCAGCGAGTTTCAAGTCAAGGGCCGGCGGTGCCTCGTAATCGACCCGCAAGACCATCAGGTCAGACTCAAGCTGCACTGGCTGTTGCACGGCGTCGCCGACGAAGACATCCGAGCAGCGTTCGCGCCGTATGGCAAAGTGACTGAGGTGAATAGGGAACGCTGGCGCGTCCAAGGCGTCGCTGACAAAGGGTCCACGACTAGGTCAGTGCTGTTGAAGCTGAAAAAGGGCGCCAAGTTGGAGGAGCTCCCGCACCAGATAAGGGTGGCTGGGGAGCTCGCTCTTGTGGTGGCACCTGGCCGGCCCATACAGTGTCTTCGCTGCAACGGCCAAGGCCATGTGCGGCGTGAGTGTAAAGTGCCTCGGTGTGCCAAGTGCCGGCGTTTCGGGCATGGCGAGGCGCAGTGTGTGCCTTCATACGCGTCGGTGACGGGGCCCGCGGACATCGAAGGAGCGTCCGAGCACCTTATGGACGTAACGGAAGCCGAGGAAGCTGCTCAAGGAGCTGGTGGTAGCGACCCCGTGGAAGCTAGCCCCAGCACACCAAAAGAAGTGGGACTCGGCCAGGAGGGGGAAAATGACGAGGTCGCTCCAGCAGACGCGGCAACCATGACAGAGACCTTCGGAAAAAGCGCCGAAAATCGCTCTGAAGCCGAGGCCGCGGTAGCATCGTTGGAAAGACAAACAGAAGCAATGGAAACCAACCGAACTGAGACTGCGACGGGGTCCGCCAAGCGCCCACACGTCGATTCGGAAGAAGGAAAAGACAACGCAGCTGGGGACGCCAACATCGGAGAGCCACCAGTGAAAGCAACGCAGACGCGGCGGTCGACGCCGAGGAGCCGGCCTCCTGAGCGGCGCCCATCGGAAACGCCACCCCAGACGCGGAACGCAGGGGACAGCGCAGTGGCGGGCGGGAGCGCCTAGCCGGGCGATAGACGCGAAATGTAAGCGCCACGCTCTCGTCCTCTATGTGATTTAAAATGTCTGAGGAACCCACACTGAACGTAGCTACACTCAACGTCAGGGGTTTGTCGGGGAAAAGGAAACAAAGCCAAGTGCACCGATTGATAACGGAGCGTGACGTTGATGTGTTGGCAGTTCAGGAAACTAAAGTTCACGGGAAGGAAGAGACTGAAAGCATGGTGCGGCGTTTCACGTCGAGGTACTACGCGTGTGTTAGCCATGCAGTCGGTACTTCGGCGGGGTGCGTGCTTCTTGTGCGAAAGGTGCCGGGTTTGATCGTCCAAACCGTAACGTCGTGTGTGTCAGGAAGACTGGTGGTTTGCGACTTTTCCTTTGGTGGTCACCAGTGGCGAATTGTGTGTATTTACGCACCGACTTCAAAAGACGAGCGGGTCAACTTTTTTGCCTATGTACGACAGCACCTTTGTAATGATAGGCAGATAGTATTATTAGGAGATTTTAATTGCGTATTAGCCGCACGAGACAAGGTAAGCAGCAGGCCTTTTAAGGATGCGAGCACTGAGTTGTTGTGTAGGCAGATTGCGGAATTCGGGTTAGAGGATGTAGCGGAATGCATGGAAGGTGGAAGAAGTGTGCAATACACTCACTTTCAAGGCACAAGCCATGCCCGACTGGACAGAATATACTTATCGTTAGACATGGTGCCAAAATGCCACAACTACATGGTTTTGCCACTGTCCTTTACTGATCATTGTCTTGTAGCATGTAGAATAGGGTACAAAAAACGGCGTAACACTTTAACGTGGGAGTTGTGGAAGCTAAACGAGACCATTATTTATGACGAAAATTTCAGCGAAGTAATAAAGGACCAGCTTAGCAAAATAGAAAAAGGGAGCCACAATACGTTTTCAGAAATATGGGAGCTCGGTAAGCAAGCAATTAAAATTAAAGCTATTGAGCGGGCCAGTTGCATAAAGTATGAGCAAAACATGAAGGAAACGACGCTACGAGCAACATTGAACAAGCTGACGGAGCAAGAAAGCTCAGCACCAGGTGTGTTCGAAGACGACATTAGGCAAATTAAACAAAAACTGGAGGTTATTGACGAGGAACGCTATCACGGAGCACTCGTACGTGCAAGAGTTGACCAAACGAAAGTCGGTGAACGGCCTACTAAGAGGGCCTTGGGACTCGAAAAAGCACATGCTAGGCGAAATCATATAGCCGAAATAGAATGGAACGGCATAACATCTGGAGATGACAAGCACATCGAACGTGCTTTCTTCGAGTATTATCAAACGCTCTTTTCTTTTCGGCCTGTCAACAGTGAAACCTTTAAGAAAGAATTTTTAGACAACATGCCGAGGCTCGACAATGAGACGAAGGATTGATTGGAGCAGTCAATAACATCAAAAGAAGTAGAAGAAGCAATCGACAATCTAAACCCAGGGAAGTCTCCCGGCCCAGATGGTTTAAGTGCGGCATTCTACAAGGCGTTTAAAAGTGAAATAGCGCCGTTGTTAGCGGCGGTTTTCAACGAGGCTTATGATTTGAACTCTCTGCCAATGTCCTGTGGATCAGCTCACACCGTTTTAATTCCAAAAACAGAAGATATAGGAAAACTTAAGAAAGTCACAGCATACAGACCTATCTCACTTACCAATGTCGATTATAAAGTATTTATGAAAATTCTCGCCAATAGGCTTCAAGGTGTGATACATGAAATAGTAGGCCCTCATCAAACATGCGGCATACGAGGACGGTCCATATGCACTAACATTCATAAGGCTAGGTGCGTGCTTGAGTGTAGTGACGCCACGCGAGTGCCTGTCGCTATGCTCCAGCTCGACCTTGAAAAGGCATTTGACTGCGTGTCACATGAATTGTTGTTCAGTATTCTGGATCATATTAATGTTGGTTCTGTTATCAAGGAGGGGGTGGCGCTCGCGTACCGGAATTGCAGTACGCGGTTGATTGTGAACAAGACATTGAGAGCACCCATTAAAGGAGCCATGAAGACAAAATACAAGTTGGGTTTATTATGAAGGCTGCTTAGTCCCGATAACAATGATAGCAGTGTCATCGAAATCTTCAAACAAATAACGGAGATATGAAAGAAAACGTGTGAAGCAGTCGCGACCCCCTAGCCAATTTCCCGCAACTTTTCTATGACGTCACGGAACCTTGTTTGTGCGATTGGCGGCCGCCTAACTCACCTGTCGCGACGACACATGACTGCACATCGGTAATGGGGCCTCTAGTTCCATTTGACCGCATCACTTGAATGCTAACGTGCAGTTAACGCACTGAAAATTATGTTTTATTGTTGGCCCGTATGACGTCATTATTGCTCATAACGCGTCACTGTGGCGCAAAATTTGAAAGTTTTTAAATACTTCTTGCTTTTTTTTCGTTAAAAAACATCTTTTGTGGCTCTAATGGAGCTGAGTGAGATACTGAATCCTCGTTCTTTCAAACTAACCGAAGTTGTATTTTCTCTTCATGGCTCCTTTAACGTGCAACGCTCTGTGCGCCAGGGCTGCCCGCTCAGTCCACTATTGTTCTGCATTTACATTGAGACGTTATGTTTGCGAGTTTTAAAAGATGTTGATTTTCGGGGGTTCCGCCTTCATCAGTCAGAAGTCAAGCTTTTGGCGTATGCAGACGACATTGCTGTACTCTGCGAAGACAAGTTCAGTATTATGAGAGTAGTGGACATAACAAAGCTATTTAGTGCAGTTACCGGGAGTTCAGTCAATTGGGGAAAGTGCCTAGGGTTGTGGCACGGCGAATGGCAGTCAACCCCCGGCACTTTTGCCAACGTCAGCTGGGTAACGACCCCAGTGAAGTACCTCGGTGCCCCTTTGCAGTTCTATAGGGACAGTGAGCCGTATTGGCGTGAACAAACCCAGGAGATTCGTGCAAAGGCGGATAAGTGGAAGGGGGCTTTTTTGTCAACATTTGCTAGGGCAACGGTGTGCAACTTGTTTTTCATTTGTAAATTGTGGTATGTAATGCAGGTACTGCATTGCTCTCGAGCGAATGTGCAAAAGCTGCATCGGGTGTTTGCGGTTTTTGTGTGGGACTCAACCTGGGAGAGGTGCAGCCGCACCAACCTGTTTAGGAGAGTGAAAGATGGGGGACTGGGGCTGGCGCATTTATTTGTGCGCCAGCTGGTCAACAGATTCCTTTTCTTAAGGGATGTAAGAGACCCCTTTCTTCGAACAGTATGTCAACTGAGGCTGGGCAGGGTACTTCCTGACTATGTTGTCACCACCGAGTACCTGTCGGGGGGTATTTTTGGATTTTTGAAAGAAGTAGTTGGGAGTGTGAACTTTTTGAGTGCACGTTTCTCTAAAGATTATTTAAGCACAGTGAAGCGGAAAACCTTGTACAATGATATTGTGGATGTTGTCTTCCCTGTGCCCTTGTACAGAGCTATGTACTGTGGAGGACCCGGCCAGGATGTGCTCAAAAGGGTGAAAAGAATGCAAGTACAGCCTGGAGTAAAGTCTTTTTTCTTTCGGCTACACACGGGAACATTATTAGTCCGGACTTTTATGGAAGTAAGGGGGCTTTTTGTGCCATGGGGGACAGATTGCTTTAGCTGCAAATCGCCGGAGACGATAGACCACGTTTTTTTGTATTGTTGGGAGGGTGTATATTTTTGGGATGTGTTACAGAGGACACTTTGCAAAGACTTCCCGCTAAACCCTCATGGCATACGGTATCTCTCCGTAGACAAAGAAGGTGGAATGCCTTATGACTTAGTCATGGCGCTGGGCCTCCACAGCATATGGCGCTCACGCACAGCAAGATTGTACAACGACGTAGATGCCCGATCCGCAAAGGAGTACTTCAGAGGAAGTGTAGGTCGTTATGTGGAGGTAATTAAATCTCAAGAGGTATCGCCTGTGTGGCTGCCAAAGATAGAGCAGCTTACGTCATTGAAAGAGTTTTAAAGGACATCACTAGGCCTAAGTCGGGCCGCCTCACCACGTGTTGTCGTATATTATTTACGCTGTTGATCTGTGATGTGTTGTGAATTGTCGAATCCAGGCAATAAAGAAAAAAAAAAGCGTCCGTGGCTTAGTCGGTAGAGCGTCGCGCTGCGGCCGCAAAATCCTCGGATCGAAACCTGGCGCCGGATGCTGTTTTTTTTTTATATAGTGTAGTGGCCTGGCTGGCGCGCCGAGAGAGGGTGTTGCGAGCTGGAGAGTAGTAAAGGGGCTTTAGGAGAGTAGGCGAGGGGGGAGAGGAGGCGCTATGCGAGCGCCCTCACGCGTCGGAAATCCGGCGCCGTTGCTAGGCACGATAGCTAGCTCCGTTGCTAGGCTGCGGACGGAGGACGGCGGTGGAAGCAGGAGTAGGCCCGCCTAAGAAGTGCTTCGCACTTAAAAGATAGCGATGACGTTTTTACGGACAGCGACTCCAAAGGGGAAGACAGCTGCTATGGTACGATGGAAAGTTCCCGTGAATGGTACCGCATAGACCCCGAGGAGGCTCTCTGCATAGTGCCGCGCTCTGAATGCTACCACACAGATGGTCGCCTCACCTAGCTCCAGGTGAACTATCGAGGAAAAGTGCGTTATCTGTGCGGCAAACTTTGTGGGGGTACAGAAATTTATTTGTGAAAACATTTGATATGCCCCAGGTATAGCGTATTATATGGAGTGGAGAATGACCAATAAAACTTTATTATATGGCATAAAATATTTTAAATAATATCTTTTTGCTTTGAACACGTTACTGAAGCATATCACATATTTAAAAAAAATTGGCCATTTTAGAATATATATAATTCTTTCATTTAACGATAGCGGTTAACCCTTTTAACCCTTAAGGGGTTAAAAACAGCCAGAACCACTTTTGATTTGTAACTAACGGCAGTGGTCTATACCTGAAGCTGTCCTGACATGTAAACATGTGGTCGCATAATTCAAAATGGCGGAGACTGCCCACGGCGACGGCTCGAAAAAATCTCTTACTGACGCAATCGCAGATTGCCGTGCAGCAAGATAAAATTTACGGCCTGTGCAAGGCGCACTTGTCGAAAGCGCCATTTCGACGAAACTTGCCGAGCAGACGTTGTAGCAATGCATTAGCATGCGCTGACGTCTCTCACTTTTGCAAAGCCAGGGAAGTTCAGAAACTCCACTTGGCCATTAAAAAAAAAGTAGATATTTGATTCGCGAAACACATTGTTTGCGCAAGTACTATTCGATTCGTATTCGAATACAGTTAAAACTCAATGTGACGAAGTCCGTAAAATTCGTAGTTTACTTCCTTACATTGAAATTTCGCTACATTGAAAATTGAAATTCGCGGCTATAATGAAGTGTTCATCGCGTGAAGCGTTTCCTGCAAACGAAAACGTGGTGCGGCGCACTTTCTTTCTTTCGAGGTTTTGAGGAAGGGGGGGGGGGGGGGGGGGGGGGGGGGGGGGGGAGAGGAGAAAGGGACCCGAAACTGTCTGACTTTGCTTGTCGACACCTCATCAGGTCAGTGCGGCGCACTATTTCTGTTTCTGTCGGACCTTAATTATCTATGTGGGCATCAGCGTGAACCGCATAGAGCGTTTTCTCCCCGCAAAAAGGCGCCCCGCAAGGAGGAGGAGGAGGATAAACATCTTTATTGTGTAGTAAATTTGTGTGGCGTCTTCTGGAGGTGGAGTCCTCAGTCCAGGACCCCATATGCTTTGCCAGCCGCTACAGCCCGCTCCACCAGTCGAAGCTGGTCGGACAGGCATGAGCTGGACAGGGCGCGCGAGGTGGATGTGTTCGGGAGAAGGCACAGTGCGCGCTTGTATGATCTTCCAATTATTGTATTCACGCATTCTTCTTCGTGCTTGTTGAGCAGAGCATATGGGACTGCGTAAGTGATGCGGGAAATAATGAAGGCCTGCACGAGACGTAGCACCGCATGCTCCCCAAAGTCAAGCCTCTTCGTGATGATCCTGCACAGCATATGAGACACCTGGTCCGTAGTGTGTTTGAGGCGAGTTACGATAGTGGAGTTTCGTTTGTCGTGCTGGAAGATCATTCCAAGGATCTTGATTTCGGGTGTGGGGCGAATAGTGTGGCCCTCTAGGTGTATTTCGACCGGTGGGAGTGGGTCCCGTTTGGGTCTCCCTGGTTGGACCACAAGGAGTTCCGACTTTTGTGGGGCGCAAGAGAGTCCGCAGTATTTGGCGTACTCAGTGACCACATTGGCCGTTTCTTGAAGGCGAGCTTCCATGTCCCCCCATGAACCTGTGCCTTTCCAGACTGTCACATGGTCGGCATAGATACCATGTTTAATTTTTGGAAGAGCCGCAAGGCGTTGTGGCAGTTTGATTAGGGTGATATTAAAGAGCATTGGTGAGAGTACTGCTCCTTGTGGAGTGCCTCTGCTCGCCAGGTTGCTGGGGTGGGACTTTGCTTCACTGACGTGAATCACCGCTTGCCTGTTGGTGAGGAAGTTTCGCACGTATGCATACGTGCGTTCCCCGCAATGCAGCTCTCGCAGGTGGGCCAAAATGACTGAGTGAGACACATTGTCAAATGCCCCCTTGAAGTCCAATGCCAGCATCCCTGTGGGGGAGTGCCGGGTGGCCGGGGTCATGACCTGTTCTTTGATCTGGAGGATGTCCTGGGTGGCGAGGTGAGGTCTGAAGCCAAACATAGAGGCCGGCATGAGATCCAGATCGTCTATGTGACGCTGGAGGCGAGCGAGGACGATATGCTCCATGAGTTTTCCGACACAGGATGTTAACGAGATAGGTTGGAGGTTGTCAATGGAGGTGGGCTTGTTCGGATTTGGAATGAGGTGAACGTTGGCGAGCTTTCATTCGGCAGGAATGTTGCCCTCTCGCCACACTCTATTGAGGCACGCGGTGAGGTACACGAGGGAGTCGTCATCGAGGTTGGCTAGTAGCCTGTTGGAAACTCCATCGGGACCTGGTGCAGTGTTTTTCCGCAAGCGAGCCAGTGCCGCTCGTACCTCCGAGATGAGGATGTCTTGGTCCAGTGTGGGGTTTGGCTCGCCATGGTAGTCTATGTGGCGCTTTTGAGGGCCAGGTGGGAAGAATTTTGCCTCAAGGTTTGTCAGAAGTGTGTCTGTTGAGTGCTTGTGCAGGAGGGCCTGTAGTTGGTTCAGTGACGTTGTCTTCGAGGTAGAGGGGTCCAGGAGGTAGCGAAGAATTTTCCAGGTTTTTGACGTGCTCACATGATTACCCATGGCGTCACAAAGGGAGAGCCAACTCTCACGGCAAAGTTCACATGCGTATTTTGCCGCCTTTTCAGTGAGCTGTGGAATGCGCTTGCGGAGTTTTCTATTGTGTCGTTGTTTTTTCCAGCGCTTTTGAAGGCTGCGTCTAGCTTCCCAGATGTGTAGAAGGTGTGTGTCTACGCAGGGATTGTCGGTACTTGTATGTAACTTGTACTTGTATGTACTTGTATGTAACTTGTATGTAACAAGCAGCCTGGTCCTGAATAAGTTGGGTTATCCACGCGGAATACTGGTCTTCCTCCATCGGATCTGGGATGTCCTCTGTATGCCGTGATGACCTCATTTTCCTAAAACCAACCCAGTCTGTTAAGGAGGCACGTCCCACTGTGCGGACCAGCTCAGGGCCTGAAATGACATTTTCAATAATAGAACGATCACTGCCCAGTGCCTCTTGCTTGTTTCGCCATACGCACGTCACCTGCTTGTTGCTCAGGGAAAGGTCTGGTGTCACGGCAGGTTATATACTTGTGAAGGTAGTTGCCCCTTGGATTCGCGTAAGCGTAACCCCAAAGCGGGTGCACCGCGTTGAAGTCTTCACTGACGATAGGCTGATGCCTGCCTGCTTTCTTTCGAGCCACTTCTAGCGTGTCATTTAGGGCCTGTGGGGAACATTTGCGTCTGCAGTATACGTTGAGATGGAAGATGGGTAAGGAGTTCTTTGAGCCCTTGGCGGGCAGTAGTTCTAGTAGTATGCCTGGGGATCCTGCGAGGGGTAGGGGGTGCTGTATAGTGGTGACTGACCTGGGTACCAGCGTGTGTAACACTCGAGTGCCATCGGCATGAAAGGTGATATATCCAGGTAGCGAGGCGTATGAGTTGGTTTCTTGTAAGGCGATAACGTGCGGGGGTTTTTCTTGAGTTGTAATATACTGGATAAGTTCTGCGCGTTTTTCACGGAAACCGCGGCAGTTCCACTGCCAAACTACTGTTTCGCCATGGTTCCGTCTATCCTTATTAGGAGGACCCATCATCTTCCATGGCATCTTGGGGTGGAGGAGGAAGGAAGTTAGTGACGCGAGTGCACTGTCTGGGAGAAGCTTCAATCTTCGCGATGCCAATTTCGCCCCGCAAGCCACAGGCGTGCTGATGCAGCCGCGGAGACCACCCGCGCGATGTGGGTAGCTCCAGCGACCGCTTCTAACCGCTCACTGAAACGCAACTCGAGGAGCAAATAAGAGGGGCATGCGAGAAAAAATGCGGACAACGCAGGAGAAATTTTCACTGTAAAACGTCGTACGCGCTGCTTCCGAAAGCGCCCATATATAATCGTCTCTGCCTGGGCCAGCCGGCATCCCCGAGCACTACGATGCTCCCGCCATAGGGTGCGCACCTCCCCATTGGCGAAACTGGTCAGGCTCCTCCCACTGCTGCGCGCAGCGCGAGTCACTTTCTGGCCAATGCAGAAGCCGCCGGCGGCGCTCAATCGCAGACGCGGGCGTGAAAAAAATGCGCGCGCGCAAGGCTCAGAGATTCACAAATGCTTGCTGGGCCGATGGAACCCATAAGCACGAGTAAGCTCGAACGCAGGGCAAGGTGGCAGCATGCGGCGATGGTGGCCCCGCTAGAGACGATTAGGCTTTCCACCGCGGGGGATATTTGATGGGCGCTTTCAGAAGCGGTGCGTACGATGTTTTGATATTTTACAGTGAAAATTTCTCCTGCGTTATCCGCTTTTTTTTATCGCATTCCCCTCTCGTTTGCCCCTCAAGTTGCGTTTCAGCGAGCTGTTAGAAGCGGTCGCTGCAGACCTCCGCGGCTGCGTCAGCGCGCCCGTGGCTTGTGGGGCACGTTTTTGCGGAGAGAAAACACTCCATGCGGTTCACGCTGATGCCCACATAGACGATTAAGCTCCGAAGTTACAAAAAATTCCGTGATTCGTTACATTGAAGTTTGTTACATCGAGATTTAACTGTATTCAAGTATTCACACACCCCTGCTTGTTAGTCAAAATTGCCGTGCCAGCAGCAGTGGCATGTGCCAGGATGTGGGACCGTGGGCCTCTCCGATGTACGGGCGTTCTGGCAGCCAGCTGGCCGTCAGAAGTTTGCTCTCTGGCAGGAACTTTCATCGTTATTACCCGCCGCGGTGGCTCAGTGGCTAAGGCGTTGCGCTGCTGAGCACGAGGTCGCGGGTTCGATTCCCGGCCGCGGCGGCCGCTTTTCTGATGGAGGCGAAAAGCAAAAACGCCCGTGTGTACGAGATTTCGGCGCACGTTAAAGATCCCCAGGTGGTCAAAATTAATTCGGAGCCCTCCACTACGGCGCGCCTCATCGCCTGCGTTGCGTCGGCCCGTTAAACCCTTCAATCAACTTTCATCGTGATTATGCAGCTCACGCTCCTCAGTGTACACCAGCAACTGAAATTATCAAGGAGCCAGCAAGCCCAGCTGCCACGGGCATTGAGGGGGAGCAGCCTTGTTTTCTGTTGTCTGCCATGGTTTCGGCTTTTGTTGGCGCGCTCGATCCGGGCGAGCCTCTGCCCGAAGCTGGAAGCGAGCATGCCTGAGACGCGCTTCTTGTGCAGCCCTGTGCTGTCCCCGCTTCTGCACTGGCCAAATCGCCACAGTCGAGTACTTTTGCGGAAAAGGATTTCAAAAATACCGATTTATTTTATTTGCCTAACTGATTTTACGTGTCTTGAAAGAATCGAAAAAAATTGGTAAAAGGCACTTTGTTTCGAAGATACATTCAAAACATTTTTTTTAAACATGCATACAACATTAGTTCCACTGCGCTGCACCATTGAGAGTTCCTGATCCTCTGGATCCTTCGGTGCAAAAAACCTCTGCGAAATTTCGAAAAAAAAAAGCACAATATGCAGTAAGGCACATGCTTGTGGCAGGGATCAGATGGTAAATTTCAAACCATGGAATAGTGCTTTGGTTTCGGCTCATGAGATCCTTGAAAATTGGCATTCGGAGAATCTCTCGTTTCCACCAATACATAGAAATTTTAGGTTTTTGGGCTATCCCCTGAAGAGTAATTATCGCCAGAAACACATTTAGTTCTTCCAACGTCAAGTCATTCCAAATAGCTGGGCTCAAGTTGTGCCGAGCGAGAAACTGTTCAGCACAGCATTTGTTTTCATGGACAATCAAACCAGCTATTTCATTGGTTATGAACAGTTCAAAATGCCGCGCACAATTTCCATACTCGCCAGGCTTCGCCGTGACAACAAACCTTGGAGGTGCCTGTGTTGGCGGCCGCTGCCGGCACGTTCCGGCGCTGTCCAGCGTGCTGAGAAGACACTGCGCCGTCTCTCCCACTCCCGGATGAGAATTGAAGTTCCTCACTGCCCGAGTCTGAGGAAACATCCGCATACAGGCGTGTTCTTTTTTCGGAGCGCGGGCGGTGCCAGTACAGTGTACTAGAATAGAGAAATATGTCATTCGGGGCCCTTTTGCGATGAAAATTTCGCCCTAAAGAACTCCTGTTGTAAGCAGCGCCAGAGCCCTTCAATGCTTTACTGGTCACGAAATTTCGGCACTCGTTTCCTATAGGGGCCGCACGAAGGGCATCCAGCCGCCGCGCGTGCGGCATATTGGCCAGCTCTTGGCGTGCGAAAGCCCGCTGCTTTAAGTGTCTGCGCGCTGATTAAGTGTGCTTTTTTTTTCGTAGTAGTTAGCGGTGAATAGTCCAGTCGTTGTGTATATCCCCTGCCTTCAATGGGGTTTTATTTTGCCGAGTAAATTGCCGAAGACTTCGGCCGCGAACGGCAATGGCTTCTGCGTCCTCTGGCACAAGCGCTGTGCCGTTGTCTTTACGGATTTTTAAATCTCTATTGCTTCTTTATTGCTTCTTTTCTTAAAACAAAAGTTTTCAATACCACAAATACGGTAGCAACGCAGTCACGGACTGCTGCGGGCCTAACGATAAAACAATAAAAAAAAGCTGAGGGAAACCAAGTACACGTTGTTCAGACTACGCTTAATGAATCCTTTGATTGCTTTGGAAGTCAGAGAACGCTAAAAGAGATAGCCCAATAGTATTGCCGTTTCGATGAGTGGGTACATACTTGAGTACATCAAAAAACGCTGCAGAAACGCGAAGGATCAAAACACGAAGAGATATATGTTGCACCATGTGTCTTTCCGCTTCCACGCTTTGCAATCCTTGCAAAAAAAAGGAAGCGAAAAAAGAACAATAAAATCGAGTTAGCGCAAGAACTCCTGTTGTAAGCAGCGCCAGAGTCCTTCAATGCTTTACTGGTCGTGAAACTTCGGCCGCCGACGCAACGCAGGCGATGAGGCGTGCCGTAGTGGAGGGCTCCGGATCAATTTTGACCACCTGGGGATCTTTAACGTGCGCCAAAATCGGGCGTTTTTGCTTTTCGCCTCCATCAGAAAAGCGGCCGCCGCTGCCGGGACAAACAATATTGCCCGACGGGACGTACGACAAAAAGAGCAAACGGGCGCTCCGGTTGAACCGCCGGATAAGAAAACTGGAAGCGGCCACGCGCGGTTACAAAACGAACATAAGGGATAATTCGCGGAAATATGGAAAGTAAAAGCACAAGAACGTCCCAAAGCTTTTTTTGCATGCGAGGCTGATTGCAAGGCAATACAAGAGCACGTCTACTACCTGACTGACCTGACAGAAATCCGGCTTTAAGTTAGCCTTGTACAATTCTAGATCCAGGATGCTCTCAAAAGGGAACATTGCTTTTTTCATTCTCACACACAGTGCATTCCCACACACTGTCACACACTTATAATCGAAGCTGAAATCGCCCGCTTCTTGCCTTGCAATGGCGCGCTTCCATTTCTCAAGCAGCTCCCCGTCGCTCGGTAAACAGAAAAGGGAAACATTTTCTGTTGTATCGTTGTACAAGGAACGACATCCCTGGACGCAACACGTGTTCGGCATCGTCGTTGCACTGATTAAGTCGCATCACAACAGCGCGAGATGCACGTAATTTTTTTTTAAGTGCGAAGCACTTCTTAGTCGGGCCTACTCCTGCTTCCACCGCCGTCCTCCGTCCGCAGCCTAGCAACGGAGCTAGCTACCGTGCCTAGCAACGGCGCCGGATTTCCGACGCGTGAGGGCGCTCGCATAGCGCCTCCTCTCCCCCCTCGCCTACTCTCCTAAAGCCCCTTTACTACTCTCCAGCTCGCAACACCCTCTCTCGGCGCGCCAGCCAGGCCACTACACTATATAAAAAAAAAACAGCATCCGGCGCCAGGTTTCGATCCGAGGACTTTACGGCCGCAGCGCGACGCTCTACCGACTAAGCCACGGACGCGACTTTTTTTTTTTTTTTTGTAACAGTAACTTTATTTACAAATATACATACAGGGCCAGATGAAGTGGTTACAGAGGTTTCAGAGAACAGTGCAACATCCTTTGCTCACACAGACAAATAATCGCGTTCTGGAACTGAACAAGCCAAGACAAGATTCAGCGTGTTTCGCCAGGGAAGTGGAAATTATTCGTAGACAGTGCCAGCACAGCCACGCAGTGCTGGCGTGGTTCCTATTAGAAACACTTACAAATGGGCGATGGTGTCATTTGTTTACAGTATACGGTAATGTAATAGGGACGAGGGGTTGGGCGTAGAAGTCGTTAGTGGGCAGAAGTGGCCCATGGTGCTGTCCCGCTTCCGACCCTCAGATCAAGTCCCATCTCCTTTGCTGTTCTACCTTAAACTCCATGAGGGCTCGTGAGCCCCGCGCCAGTGAGTCGCGAAGTTCAGTGTCTGAATCGGGCCCGTCGAGGGCGGCCACTGCCCACTGCGCCTTCTGTACAAAGTGCCTCCACGCTGGCCGCGGGTTTTCGGCACATTCAACCACGTCGACTCTCGCCCTCCATAGCGAGTGGAGACCTATGACGTGGACGCAGTCACGGAGGAGCGGGTGCTCCGAGGCCGCCTCCAAGAACCTCAAGTTCATCCAGGTGAGCTGCCAGTACGTGTCGAAAGAGCACTGCAGCTCGTCCCAGAAATACGACGCCGTGTTGCACTCCAAAAAGACGTGCTCTGCCGTCTCCCTCCTTCCACACTACAAGCAGTTGGTCCCTCCAGGAAGAAAGAAGCCCCTCTCCCCCTGTCTTGCCTTAGTGGGTAGAACCCCTGTGTGAAAGCGGAAGAAGAAATCCTTCGAACCAGAAGGAATGGGGAGCTTCCGCACTCGCCGGAGGACGTCACTTTTCATGCGCCCAAGAGGTGGTGAGCGATACATGGGGGGTGGAAGGATCTGTTCCACCAGGTCCCAGTACAACTTCTTCGGGGCCACTGCGCACAGGTACTCCCAAGAGAACAGTCCCTGCAAAAGGGCCACCGCTGCCGCCACTTCTTTGTAAAAGTCCGTTGCCCGGTTACTATGTGTAAACTCCGCTGTTGTTGGCAGCCAAGGCGCCAAATGTGAGGAGCCTACGTTTTGCAGAGCAGCCCGAAGGAAACCGTCGCGACGATCCCGGAAGAACAAAAACCGTTGCACTGTCAGCTTGAGCTCCACGTTAACAAGCCCGAGGCCACCCGCTTCCGGACTCCAGAAAATGTTCGTGCGACGCATATGCTCGTAGGTGAATCGCCAGAGGAATACTGCGAACATCCGGTGTAGCTTGGCCACTGAGCCTGCGTCGATGGTCGATACTCTGGCCACGTACAGGACGGCCGGGTATAACACGGCATTGCAAACATGTGCCCTTGAGAAAAAGGCGATGTGTCGCGCTCGCCAGGGCTCCAACTTCCTACCCGCGGCTGCCAGCTTTGACTGCCAGCGGGGGGCAATGGCTCGGCCGCAGTCCAGGTTGACTCCGAGGTAGCGGGTGATGGCCTCCCTCCATCGGACTCCGTAGAGCTCTGATGGTTTGGTGGGCCATTCACCTAGCCATGCTCCCTCACACTTAGAAAGATTCAGCTGAACACCCGAAAACCGACAGAATGATTGCGCGAGCGCGACGATCTCCCTCACCTGATCTTTCGATGAACATACGAAGGCGACATCATCCGCGTAAGCCAGGACTCTTAGTTCTTCGTCGCCGAGAACCAAGCCTTTGACTGACTTCGATGCCATTGCCATTCTGCAAAGTGGCTCTATATATAATGCAAACAGAATCGGGGACATGGGGCAGCCCTGCCTGACCGACCTTCTCACGGCGATGGGGCTCCCCACCTCCCCATTCATAATGATGCTGGTGGTGATTTCAGTATAGCAGATCTTGATCCACTCCACCATTTCGTCCCCTATCCCGCACCGATGGAGGAGCATCAACAGAAAGGCGTGGTCTACTTGGTCGAAGGCCTTTCTGAGGTCGAGTTGCAAGACAGCAAGGGGAAAAAACCCTGACTCCGCCACCTCACAGACAGTCCTCATGCGGTGTAGGTTGGTGTTTATTGAGCAGCCTCGAATCCGCATGTCTGATGTGGTCCCACCACACTGCTGAGGGCCTTCTCGAGCCGTCTGGACAGGATTCGGGATAGGATTTTGTAGTCTGTTGATAGCAGACTGATAGGCCTGAAATCTTCAACACTGGGTGCCGTATCGTGAGACGTTTTTTTCGGTATAAGGACCAAATTACTGCTCCGCATTGAAGGTGGCAGCAACTTTGTGTTTTTGACGTTTTCGAATACCGACGCCAAAACAGGGCTGATCTCCTCTCGGAATACCTGGTAGAACTCAGAAACGATCCCATCCGGCCCCGGTGACTTATTCTTTGGCAATTCCTTTATAGCGCTTTTGACCTCTTCGACCGTGATGGGGTTGTTTATGACGGCCTTAACGTCCTCCGGGACCTTGGGCAGCTCATCGAGGACATCCGGCGGAGGAACATCGGGAACAGCGCGCGAGAACAAGTTTTCGTAGTAGTCGCCGAAGGCAGCCGCCACCTCCCTGCTCCCACGAGCGAGCCCGTTAGGGTGGTTGACCTCGGAAATCGCTTTAGTGGCAGTCCTTGCCCGCTCGAAAGCACCAAAAAGTTTCGACGGCTGTGTCTCGGCCACCACTCGCTGCTCCCTACTCCGCACAAGAGCCCCCCAGTACCGCTTTTCCAGCTCAGTACGGATCTCCTCTTTAACACTGCGAATGTCCTCCGAGAATTCCCCCGGCCTCTCCTCGTCCGCTTCCACAAGAGAGCGTAGGCACTCATTGAGTCGACTTAATTTCGCCTTTCTGTCTCTCGCTTCCTGTCGTCCGATTGCGATTGCTGCATTTTTAACCCGTTTTTTGAAGCGCTCCCAGGCGACCCCATCGATGGGTGCAGCATTGAGTGCTTCAATTTCGCCTCTTATGCGATCAGCGAAGGCCGCATTATCGAGGACCGTAGTGTTCATCAGCCAACGGCTGCCAACCCATCCCTTGATTTCGCGCTCAATTCTGATGGTACATGTTACCAAACCGTGGTCCGAGAAAGCAACAGGGGTGACGGCGTAGTCAGTCACTAACGGCAGCGCATCGCTCGTCAAGTACACCCGATCTAAGCGAGCCTGTGACGTGCCACGCCAACTGGTGTAGCGAGAAGTTGACCACCCACGCTGGAGGGCGACATCGTTCAGGTCACCCTCTCGAAGGACTGCTTTCAAAACACGCGCCGAAGCGTCCGCCACGCCCCTAGCACCTGCTCTGTCGCTGGCATTAACAACGCAATTGAAGTCGCCTGCCAAGACGAGTCGACCCGGAATCACCAGGATGTCACGAAGGGAAGAGAAGAAATCGGCGCGCGCCGCCTGATCGTTCGGTGCATAAACGCAAACAAAGCGCGTAAGCTCCCCTCCCACCAGGACATCGACGGTGCAAAAACGCCCGTCCCTCGCCAGCTCGCAGTCAATTACGGTTAAGGAATTATGTTTGCGAATTAGAATAGCGGTTCCGCCCGCACGGGTAGCTGTAAGGGTGTAAAAACACCAAAATTGGTGGCCAAAAAAACGTACAAAATTTTGAGCGTCCTCTCAAGAAGCAATTTTGGTTTCTTGTAAAAAAGCAACGTCTATCTTGTTTTCATTAAGGAGGTCGGCCAGCCAATGCTTCCGTTTCTGCGAGGTTAGACTTACCACATTTAATGTGGCAAGCGTGACTGCGCTCTGTTGTGGTGTCATGGTGTGAAAGGCGCTTACCGACTTGGTCTTCAACTCCTTCCGCTCGTTGAGCTGCCCTCGGGGTTCGTTGACCCGATCTCTCCCTGGCTTGGATGGTTGGGGGCTGCGCCGCCTTGTTTCCCGCGCGCCCTCCGCCGCGTCTCCACGCCCGCGGTGGCGGGTTGGCGCGGTGCTGCTGCGTCCTTTGTCGGGGGATACTCGTCGGCGTCGGCTCCGTCGGTCCCTGACGCGACGCTGATGCTGATATCAGTGTTAGTAACGCGCCTTATATCTTTAACGCATTCAAACTACGTCGTCAGCGGCGTGCGTTGGCGACTCAGCGGCGTTATAGCGGCTTGATAACTGCGTGTGCAACAACCCTTAATGGTCCACTTTAGCGACCACAAGGCGGTCGTAATGACCGTCGCATACAACGACAACACAAACAAGTGCTGAAATAAATACTATCGTTTCACTTTACTTTGCGTGTATGTGTGTGTGTGTGCGTGATTACATTCCCTCTCGAACATCTCTCGAACATACACGTTAATTCACCAAGATTTCCGCAGAGGGACAAACGAGGCGTGTTAAGCCGAACGTGATCACGAGGGGGTGTTAATGTAACTAACGGGCAAAATGCCACCAAACTTCAACAAACTCCCCCTCATAGCATCACCCCGTGCTTCGCACTTCCTCATACTCCCCTTCGGGGAAATGCGGGGGAATTTTTTTCTGCACAAAACAAACACAACTCGCCGCGTCTCCGCCGTTCGAGCCAGAGCAACGCCGCCCGAGGACTGACCTCAGTGAGATGGTGGCGCCACCGCGCGGCGGCCAAATGCAGCATATGAAGCTCTCCCATTGGGTTACGGAGCAGTTTCGTGACCAGTAAAGCATTGAAGGACTCTGGCAGCGCCCATGGTGGCTGTTGCTTGCAATTTGATTTCAGTAGTTTTGTTTGTTAAAATGATTCCTATTTATTGCCCTGAATAGTCTTATTTCTTTATTTCATACTATAGAGTTTTATAAAACCTGTCTGATAACTGTTTAGTTTGATTTAAAAACTTGCTACAACAGGAGTTCCTTGGGGAATTTTTTCATCGCAAAAGGGACCCCCTGTTGATTTTCCCCCCTCACGACACACACTGTAGTGCCAGTACGCGCGCACGCACTAAGGTGGACGCCGTTTTTAAATCCCTCTTGGCAGCATCAAAGAGTTTCTCAACCGAAATGCATACTTTGGAGAGTCTTGAGCGCGTTTTTCAAATTTTTATGGAACCATCTGTTGAAGTCACTTTAAACTAAACAGAATATTTCAGGGTAGCTTGACTGCGGTAGCGTATCAGTATCGATAAGTGCCCACAAACAGCCTCTTGTTTCCCAGGTCAATATAGGAGCATGCTGTAACAACAGTACATTCAGGTTCATGTTAAAAATGTGGAAAGCAGCGCGAATTAACGGGACACAGAGTGGAAGACACATACGCGGAAGAAATTTAGAATACGTAGAAACTGGGTGCGCATTGAATTTGAGTAAATACGATAATCTTTTCAAAACAAAGCACACTGTCGCTTTTGAAACGGGGCATCTGCGAACGCTTGACTAAAAACTTGCACCTTTAGTGAAACGAACACGCCGGGGCAGTGGCTGGGCTGAGACAAAGCGTTTATTGCGATAGTGCGGGTTAAGGAGCGTTGTGCGAGAGGGGTCAAGAAGGAGGAAAGGAGAAGGAGCAGCGGTGATAACGGCGGCTTCGGCTTTCGTGATGTCTCAGATACATCACTTTAGTGCCGCAACATTCGCAACTTTCAACTTTAGGGCCGTAACATTGGCAGCGCTTCAAATATTCGTCAAAGTCCGTCAAAAAAAGGCAAACTGCACTCAAATTTTTCTCTGTGCAAATTTGATCCGAATAAGCAGTCGTAGCTCTTAAAATCACCTTGGCGAAATCCTAAGCTTCGTAATCACATAGCACACTAGGTACCGTCATTCAAAGTAGCTCCGTGCAGACGATGTTTGCACCTGGCAGAGAGTCACCGAAACAAGTTCCGGGTGGCCTGTGGCGGAGGTTGGGGAACCTGTCCCGCTTTTCCGCCGATTTGCACGGCATTCCGCCGGGCGCAGGGGTGCGTTCGGCCGCGGTTTCTCTGCTACACCACCGCTGTGTTACTGTGTACCGCCGTCGCCGTCACATGCTTCGACCTAACTGCATAGGTAAAGCCTTTTTTTTTCAGTGCAATAAAGAGATTAGAAGCCTACAAACTATACGTGCGCTTGCAAACGTTCTGGAGCTAGCAAAACTCTTCTTACTTGAAAATAATATTTATACTAACAAAAAATAGCGTGACACGCACACTTGCCTTACATTTGTCATTCCTATTGCATCTATCACAGAAAAAAAATAGGATCTTTTATAAATTCTGGACCACTTGCACTTCCACGTCTAAAATTTGGGCTGGGCCAACGCGACCTATATCCTTTGGACCTGTCCAGTGTTTTGGGAACTAACTATAGTTGTATAAACATGCGGGTATAAACATTTGTGCGACTTTTGGCCTACTCGCTAAGTGAACCACAATGAGCCTTGCTCGTGGTAACAAATACATCCGCACAAATATTGGCTGTTGTCTTCGCGAAGTGCAAAAGCTAACAAAACTGCTCCTCTCATAAAAAATAAACTTGATGTATTTTTCAATTCACAAATGAAGTATTCACTTTTGTAGAGCGCTAGATCTAATTTACTTGAAAGTAAAATGTTTTCAGCAGCACATGCCTCTGGTGATCGAAAGTAGAAAACAGCGGCAGTTTAGTGCATCGTGTAATGCATCGTGTTTTAGTGCATCATTTAGCTGTTGAAGGTGGCTTATAGTTTTAGATCCCTTTTATAATTTGAATCTCGATGTGCACACAGGGGAAAAATACTGGGTCGATATTCACGAAGCTGCTTGCACGTAATGTGTAGTAAACATACTGATTGATCTCCGCCCGCGTGCTGTTTATTCCCTTGAAAGAGAGCAATGTGACAGTCGAGGCGCCGGTTTACTAAAGCTGCTGTTCGATATCGTACGAGCAACTAGCCTTGTAAATCAGAGCCCGCTTTTTTACTCGCAATGCCAAGTATTGCTACAACGGCAGTTATTCTGACTTTCGTATGGTCTACTTCGCACCTAACTCCATTATCCTGGGCAAACGTTAGTTGGAGTCTTCTGTGAAAATAACAGTGCGAAACGCGATGCTACCTTGCGCATTTGAAGGTGGCTCTGAGCGGCCGCCGGCTCTAGAGCGGTCGCTTCCGTTCCATCACGTACGGCACGTCCAGTCCAGCCGCCAGTAATGGCCGCCTTTTCTATTCAGTTTCGGCTCTGAAAACGGCAGTGTCGTGGGCCGTTTGCATCGCTCGCATTCATGTTTTAAACGCAGTATGTTGCATTTCGCACTCTAATTTTTATGTATTCGGTGACATGATTTTTATGTTGTCGGAAATTTGAGTGCAGTTGGCCTTTACTTAAGGGGACTCTGAAGTGAGTTGGAAACATTGTGAGATTACTTGTGCAGATTAAAGGCCATGTTTTGACCAATCCTGTTGGTTTATGTGAATTTATTTAGTAGAAAAATGGTTTCAAAAGTGGTTTCTCCTTTTTGCATCCTTCTTGCCGATTTCCTCTGACGTTTCATATGGCGCGAGCTCGTCTTGTCATTTACTATTTAGATGATGCCCAAGATTTTGAAGGAGTGCGGACACCAGAGTGGTACGCTTCAGTTTACACCGTTTCCAGCCTGGATAGTGCGTATGGCCGAACCAGTGACGCCATGACTTCACCGTTGTTTGCGGAGGTCACAACACTGCAGAGACCGGTGGAGGTGTTGTTTTGACCACTGGAATGGAGCAGCTGAGCTGCCGGAAGGCCTACCATGTTTGATGAAGATGGTGACATGGATTGTAGTTTTATGCTATGCTATTTGGCACGAGTGCCTTTCTGGTGAGCTCTGGCAACGTTCGTGAGCGCGCCATGTGAAGTTGCGTCACAAGTTTCTGACAAACATTGGAGACGCTTGGCTGCGTCGCCTTGTGACTGGAGTGAAGTCACGCCATGTCCATTTTCTACGTGCTGTTCCGTTGGCTCGGTAAATGAGATCAAGTTAACGTATGTTCCACACATCACATGCCGTGGTACTTCTCCCAAAGTATTCTGCTGAGTAAAGGAATTGAGCTGCGTAACAATATTAGCCCCAAAAACTGCAGGTGTCAGTACCGGCTGCAGTTAATGCATACGCTTTTGCGTTTGTGTCTCTAGGAGAAACTTCAGTGCTCGTGCAAGGTAACAAGTGTGCGTATCGGAATGTTCCAGCCAGTTTGGGTTCCGTGCAGTGCGGCATTGTCAGTGATCGCACCTTCAGGACCTGCTGCTGTTCACACGTTGTTGACTGCAGAAATGGGCCACCGCAGGCACCATGTCGTGCACGGAATACATGCGGCAGTTCCGACGGGCCCTGCAGCTCGACAGAAGCGCAGGCTGCCGCGTTTTGCTGGTGCGAGCCGCCGGTGGGTGCAGCAGGCCAGCAGGGAAGCCGTGGCTAGCACGCTGGACCAGCATTGCCAGCACTGCCAGCAGCCACTGCTTCCGCCCTGTGGTGCCATGTACTCAACAAAATGTTTCAGGAAGGAATGCCTGTACGAAACGCTGAGCGAGCACGTTGCGATAGGCCAGCAGTGCGCGTGTAAGGTATCTTTCGCCAACTTCCCCATCTGGAAGGAGTTACGGTGCCCTCGTTTTTAGTGGCATTCTGGTTAACTCTGCGTCTGCTAGACCAGGTGTGCACCAACTGGGTGGTTTACACTTTATCCAGTAGGGGTGCTGTGTATAAGCGTGGCCACCAAAATGGGGCAGATTTGCCAGGCACAGCAGCCCTGTTTACTCTGCTGCCTGGCCCCCCTTTTCTCTTTGCAGAGTTTGAAGTCAACATTGTGGTGGTCTTTGAAGACGACCACTTGATGACCGAGAACTACCCAATCAAGCTCACCAGGTTCTAGGCTGCACTGGCTGCAACGGCCAACTTGGAGCAGCAGCGGGACCACACTTCCGACGGCAGGGCAGCCTTCAAGTTGGCTGCGTAGGGGCGGGAGACATTCTGCTGGAGTGTCGACAGCAGCAGAGATGGGACAGGTGGTAACAAGTGCCGCGCAAGGGCAAGCAAGAACAGAACATGCCCACTCGTGCATTGTGCCCCTTGATTCAAACCTGGGGGGCAACACACGACGGGGAATAATAATAATAATATATGTTTATTGCAATATACAAGGTACATTTGCGGGCCTGCCGAAGCCACAGAAGGCTTGAAGGGCAGTGCCCGGCAGTTGGCAGCACCGAGGCCAATCGCTTCGTCGGTACGGACACAAAAAAGAGAAGAAAAGAAAAAAAAAATATTAAAAATGTGGTGAGTGATGAGCAAATAGTTAATAGAAAAGTTCAAACAGACATTTCTTAATTAATATTCGGCTACTGAGGGAGAAAACATCGTCTGGTAACTGATTCATTGTATGCAGGACATAAAAAGCGCGAATAGTTCGTGTCCTAGGCAAAACGAAACGATTGCGTTAACGAAGGTCCCTCACAGGAATGTACGGAACACAGTACTCTTTCGTCCAGACATATTTCAGAACTACTGTTTTTGTATACAGAACTAAGAATTTTGGCATCTGAGACCATCAGAAAATACAGACATTGCCATCAATATTTGTACTATACAACATCGATTTCAATACCAGTTTCAATAAACTGTCAACTTTGTTGTGCCAAAAGGCCGAGCAAAAATAAAAGCAACAAATACCATAGCGTAGTACGCTGTAACCAAGAGCGTGCACGATCTGTTTACGGAGTGAAACCGGACATATTGAGCACATTGAAAATAACAAACAGGCAATTTTACGAAGATGGGAACAAATGTAGACTAACTGGCTGTTCCATAACATGTCAGAATCGAAAAATATTCAACAGTCGAGACATAATGAACCGGAGAACAACTGCAATTATTACAAGACGACTTGTGTAGGAAGATTGGCAGGGGTGATCCAGCTGCGCCATTTGCGCCATTTTGCTACAATTGTACTCTCCTGCGCCCTGCTGCGCCCAGTGGTGTTTTACTTGCGCCAAATGCCCCGAACCGCTTGAACCCGGTCTTCCGGCCGAGAGTTGTCCCCTCAAACCAGCTGAAGCGAGAGACGATCATTCTCCCGCTAACCAGCACGATGGTTCCTAGGTTGGCAACTTGGAGGAAGCGGTGCGCTCGATTATTCGGTTGCCCCAGCCGAGCTCCGCTCATGGTGCAGCCACAGTGCAGCAATAGTGCAGCCACGGTGCCGCTTCGGAGCAGAGATGGTGATTTGGCAAGTCGGCATGCATACACTCCGGTGGCGTAAACCTCAACGGAGTGGTTTCCCGCACTGCTGCAAACAAGCATAATGGCATTACTTCATGTGTATCGCTTGTAGAAAACTAGCGATTGACGTTCGGCCACTCGTGACGAGATGCACAAACGAGAGTATTCTTTTCTGCGCTCGCGGCGAATCATTTTATTACTGTGCTGCCTTATGTTTAGGGCTTGTGCAGTGGAGTAGCGCTAGCCAAAACTGCATCAGCGTAAGTAACAACTTGCCGTTTGGGATTTTCGCAGCGGGTTTTTCTTTGTTTTTGTTTTTTGTTCTTTTTTTTTTTTATTCTGCGTGATGGTATTGAAAATAAAGCCCTTTCATATTGCTCTTATCCACCGCCTGAGTGGCCGGGAATGTGGTGCTGATGTTGGCAATGAAAAGCAGCTCAGGTGGAATTTGGAAGAACAGGGTATCTCATTCCGTGCGTTTCTAAAAAGTGCTGAAAACATTATTTCATCAGGGCAGGCTTTATTAGCAGAAGGAAACTCTGCCTTTAGCCACAACCTGCCGCGGTGGCTCAGTGGCTAAGGCGTTGCGCTGCTGAGCACGAGGTCGCGGGTTCGATTCCCGGCCGCGGCGGCCGCTTTTCTGATGGAGGCGAAAAGCAAAAACGCCCGTGCGTATGAGATTTCGGCGCACGATAAAGATCCCCACGTGGTCAAAATTAATCCGGAGCCCTCCACTACGGCGCGCCTCATCGCCTGCGTTGCGTCGGCGCGTTAAACCCCACAATCAATCAATCAATCAACCTTTAGCCACACCCTCTCCGAGCTGAATGAACTTAATAAGAAGGCAAGCAAGAAGCAATAGTATGGTGTGATGCGTGTGAAGTGCAATATCTTCTGTCTAAATATTGTCGAGCCGGACCCTCCGAGCTGGATGAACTGAACGAAACCGCAAGTAAGAAGCAACAAATCAGTGCAATATGTTTGAGATAGTGAAATATTTTTATTGTAAATAAAATGGGCACCCTTTTGGTATCAATAAGTTTTTGTAATGGTTACTTGGTGTTTTTTTTTTTTTAAGTTAAAGAAACGCTTGTCATCTGCTTCACTTGCAGCGGTGTCTAAAGGCTGTGGGGGCACACATTTTTGGTGCTTTAGTTACCAGCTTCAGAGTCTACAACTGTGGGGAAGTAATTAGTGTTGCCTGAATGGTTGCCAGCCTTCTTTATCTCCAGATAAATGAAGCTGCAACATAAGTTTTGTGCTGCTCCCAAGCTGCTCCAAAATCAAGCTCTGATACAATAGTGCTCCAAAATAACATTTTTTCAGCTCCAAAAATTGCTCCAATAGTTCGAATGGCTGGATCACCCCTGGATTGGTATTTCTTGGGAGGTAGGTTTGAGAGGATTGTGAAAACATACAAGTTGTGTTTTAGTTTTGTTAATCCCTATCACGTTTTCAAACCATTCCATTAGTTGTTCACAATCGTGTTGTAAATTCTTCACAGCTGTTGCATATTCAATGTGTCTAGAAATCAAAAGTGTATCATCTGCGTACTGAACAACGCGACAGTAAAGTATGGAATCACTCAGATCGTTAACATATAAATTGAACAGAACAGGTGCAAGAATAGACCCTTGTGGCACTCCACTACACAAAGGACTTCGTGCACTTCTAACTTTTCCAATGACAACGGTCTGAGATCTGTCAGCAAGATAATTGGTAAGTAAAGAAAGAAATGGACCACGAATTCCATAATTATACAGTTTGTCACACAATATCCCATGATGAACACAATCAAATGCCTTGGTGGCATCTAAAAAGAGGATGAGGAGGAATGCCTTTATTATCAGAGGGGGCATGAATGCCCTGTTGGGGATGGAAAGGGACATGAAGGAAGGGAGGGAATAATCGAAAAAAAAGAACAATGTTCAAGGTTCAATCACCTTATATGGTGGATAGCATTGTAAAGCCCGTGAACATATAGTTCGCAGAAACCGTGAAGAGATAGGTGCAACGATTTTTAGAGGTGTCGGTCCAGGTTATTACACCAGCTTGTAAAGACCACTGGTTAGTGCGTATTCAATAACTTTCTCAAGTACTGAGGGGTCCTCTCGAACGCGTTGCAGGTGCGCTTCTTCATCTCCGGGTGGGGAACCGAGGTCCAATAGTGGCTCGCGATCGGTCTTGAAGTGCTCACAGTGCCATATCAAATGGTACAGGTTAGGAATACACTTCTCGTCACAATACGGGCAGCGTTGGATGTGCGAGCTGGCTCCGTGGGTCCATTTATGTAGTACATGAGGTGTTAGGGCCGTGTTAGCGTAAATCTTATTAGCTACCACCTCGCCCGAGCGTGTGAGCGTCTTGAGCGGGCCCAGCACACCCACCGGGGTGGTATCTTGAAGCCTCTTGCGACTCTCTGCCTTGAATTTCCGCAGATGAAGTTGCCAGTCTGGTCGTGGTAGGTGTTGCAATGGGGCACTGGAAACCACTGGAGGTGTGTCAAGTCTCTCCCGGGCGGCGGTGTGAGCCGCGTGGTTGCCATGTGCCCCAGGCGTGTGTCCTGGGGACCAGACGATGCGGATGGTGATGCCTTCCAGTTGAAGGTCTCGGATGGCATGTAGTATATTCGTGGCCGTATAATTAGGTGAAAATGTTTGGTTCAATTCTTTAAGGGCGACGTGAGAATCTGTAATGATGCGAAATTTCCGGGATGAGAGTGAGTCACAATTGTCGCGGATGGAATGGACAGCCCCCAGGACACCCATAAGTTCAGCTTCTTCAGCTAGGCCATATGTATTGGAGATCTTCCGGGAACCATTTAGCAAGGGGGCGTCCGAAGATGTCCATGCAATCGCAGCCTCATTGCCGCGCACGGCGGCGTCCGTGAAGATGTCGACTTCGTTCTCCATCTTGTCGTTCTGGATAGTGCGAACGTATAACTCACGTGCTCTCACCTGCCGCCGAGGTATAGGGCGACGCCGAGGGATGCCAATCGCAGGGCGCTCCCAGGGCGGGAGGGACAATGGGTAACAAGTGGGGTCGAATTTACTGTTCATATAGTCCCATGATCCGATAGCCTTGCCTTGGGGGGACTGCTCAAGATGTTCCTTGAGACGTAGCTTGGTCTCTTCGATGAGGGTATCAAGGTTGGGAAGGGGGTACAATTTTGTGAAGAATCTCTACGGGGGTGAATTGAGGAAGACCACTAATTGTACGGAGAAGGTGCCGATTTAATATATGAAGATCCTTTACGTGAGCTGGGCGAAGATCATATATTGGAAAGCCGTAAGTGAGGCGCCCGTGTGCTATTGCACGGCCAAGCATTGTACATGCCTGCTGACGGGCACCACCAAACTTATTGGAGAGGCGGAGGATGGCGTGCAAGGTGTTGCGCCAAGTGGCTTTCAGATGAAGGATCCATTTACGGGGGCTATTGCAACTGCTAATGGGAAGGCCGAGGAGACGAATGGTGCCGTTATGAGAATCCAGCTGCGTATCCCCGATCTGGATGGAAATGATTTGATCTGAATTTGTGCGATTTTTGCCGTCAACGCTGAGTAGCTCTGTTTTAGTGGGTGATAGCCGTAGTTGAAACTGGGAAAGGGAGCGTTCAAGGCTCAATACGGCAGCCTGCAGTTCCGTTTGCATGGGATCTTTAGAGGGATAGTCTTTAGCTTCTGTCCAGACCACTACGTCGTCCGCATAAAAGGCAAACCGAGCAGCAGTGTCTTGTTCAAGTGTTCGTGCCACCCGATTCATGGCTAGGTTAAACAAAATTTGAGCTAAGATGGAGCCTTGTGGAACACCGCGATCTAAATAGAAAGTGGTCGGCTGGTGTATGGAAGCATTTAGTCGAATGGGTCGATGCTGAAGGAAATTTCGTACCCAATTTTGAGCGTTTCGACTGGGGAACGCTCTAGCCAATTCTTGCAATATGCCCAATTGACTAACATTATCGAAAGCTTTGTGAATGTCCAGTGCAATCACATAATCTGGCAAATCCTTGCGAGCAGTTCTGTTAATGACGCGACGTAGTAGCCATAGGTAGTCATGAGTGCTCAGATGGGGTCGGAAGCCTGTGAGAGCGGGGTGGAACCATCCTGAGCACTCAAGGTGGTGCATTAGTCTATTGTTTATCATTCTCTCGATCAGTTTACATAGGACCGGAGTTAATGCTACTGGGCGCAAGTTCTGGGGGGTATTTGGGTCCTTACCAGGCTTCGGTATTGGATGAATGATGGTAATTTTAAGATGGTCAGGGACCGTTCCTGAGGTCCCATGATCGTTCACAAGGTTAAGTAGAACGTCCAGGGCGTGCGGAGGAAGATTTCGTAGATCCTGCCATTTGACATGATCATGCCCTGGTGCTGATTTTGAACGGCCTTGTGAGATGGCTGTCTGAAGCTCTCCCATAGTGAAGAGAGAATCTAGCTCTGGAAGGGGATCGATAACGTCAAGAACGGGAAGGTCCGGGAGAACCGATGGATCCTTTACAGCATGAGGGAAGAATGCGTGAACGAGATTATCTTCTACTTGAGAATAATCTTGCGTTAGGCACATGTCATCAACGATGGGCAGCTTTTTCTTGGCGCGGCCATTCAGGCTACGGAAAACGCGCCATAGACGGGAGAGACCCGATTCATGGCCGAGTTGCTGACAGAGATCGTGCCAGTTTTCGCATTGAAGGTTGACCTGATATTGTCTAATGATGTTATAATGGTGTTTGAGCTGCATTAAATGATGATGTTGCTTACCACCCGTGCAATAACGATGGGTAAGGCGCTCTGCTTTTTTGAGAAGACGAAACATGTGCGCGTCAGGTTGCCCGACATCCACCGTACACGTGATGGACTCGATCGCAGTGTTGCGAGCTGAGGTAATGGATCTAACAAAATCAGCAAAGTCATAGCAGGAATCAGCAGAAAAATGATCTCTAAATGAAGTCCTCTCTAAATGAAGTCCAAGACGGGTACGAAGTTTCTTATTGTTGATATAGAGAAGGACGGGATAGTGATCACTACCCCAGGTGCAGTTAAGCGTCTTCCACGTTCGGATGGTGCCAGGAGTGGTGAGAGTTAAATCCGGAGTAGTGTCACTTTGTTTAGGATGAAGGCCTATGCGGGTATAGACGCCAGGTTCATTCCGTAGGTGTAAGGGGCTAAATTCAAGTGCCTGTTCGAGGAGCCTGCCACGCGGATGAGTGCACGAGTAGCCCCAAAGAGCGTTCGGGGCGTTGAAGTCTCCTCCAACTAGGATAGGACCTGTAAAATTTAGTGAACTAAGATATGGAATCCAATCGTAAGCATTCGAAGGTGCAGAACCTTTACAAGGGGGATAGTATACGGACACCAGAAGCATTGGCTTTCCCCCAGGTGGAACCACTGTAACAATGACAACTTCGCGATGAATTGTACTGGCCTTATCCCACTTGTGCTGCACTGCCTGACATGAATTATGGACAAGAACAGCCGCTAAGCCCGGAAAATGTGGTTGTCCAGCACAATTGCGGGTGTACGTTGGAATAGTCGGATCTACAAACGTGTTATAATTCGAGATCTTACAAGGTGCGTGGGTTTCCTGCAAAAGAAGTGTGAGAGGTTTTAAGGTGGCTATCTGAGATTTTAAAAGCGGTCCTGTTTGGAGGAAGCTACGGCAATTCCATTGTATGATGAGCCGATTAATTGAAGATGCGGGTTGCATTTTGGGGACTTAAATGTTCTTTTTTCGTTTAGATTCGTTAGAAGGCGGCGTCTGTGGCAGAATTGTTTGAAACAGCTCACCAATCAGCGTGGCAATATGAGTGATTTCATCCTTGAGGGAGGTGACTTGCACTTGGAGAGCGACAATTTTGTTGGATGCCTTCTGCCAGTCTTTGTTGTTTTCAAACTTCCGGCGAGCGTCCCGCTGTGCGAGCTTCTGCTCGGTAACGTAACTCTGAGTGGGAGTTTTTGTGGTCGACCTGATCTCTTCTGCATTTTTTCGGCTTGTACGAGATCGGCTGCGATGCTTTGAGACGGAGCGGACCGTGTCCGGCGAGGGTGACTGACGATGGGTCAATGCCTTACGAAGGGCTGTCATTTCTTTGTGCATAGCCGCCATCTCTGCCCGCAGTTCAGAGAGACTGCGGCGAAGCTGGGCATTTTCGACGACCAATGGATGGTTTTCGGGTAACTTTGATGGGGTTCCCGCTAGAGTAGATGCCCATGTGACCCCTTGTGGTACGGTGCGGGTGTTCGTGGTTCGACCCTTAGCCGGAGGGGATTGCTTGATGGCGGACGTCGAGTTTGGGCTACGTTCTTCTTTCTTGGGGACACGGCTTGGGCACACTTTGCTAACGGCGAGGTGGCCGTTCTCCTTGCATACGACACAGTACGTTGTCGAGTCACACTCAGCTTCTGCGCTGTGCGCTCGTCCCCACTCACCACACACGCTCGGAGAGGGGCAATACTTAGACATGTGGCCAAGGCAGTGGCAGTTGAAGCATACGAGTCTCTTTGGTCGATATTCTGCTACCCGTACTAATTCGAGTCACACTCAGCTTCTGCGCTGTGCGCTCGTCCCCACTCACCACACACGCTCGGAGAGGGGCAATACTTAGACATGTGGCCAAGGCAGTGGCAGTTGAAGCATACGAGTCTCTTAGGTCGATATTCTGCTACCCGTACTAATTCCATGTAGTACTTGACGGTTCGTGGCAGAGTTGATGAGTTGAAGGTCAGAATAGCCCGGTCGGATTTTCCAATCTTTTGCACTTTTAAAATTTCGGCGTGCTCACATCGCACCCAGCTGTGAATGGTCGCATCGCTCTCGGCTGGATCCACCTGAATGACACCACGTGTCGTGTTCTTGTTGGACGGGATCGGCTTAATGGCTACTTCTATTGTTTCAGTGCGGCCGTTGTGAGAAATGGACAAGTGGTCAATTTTGCTGAGTCGGTTAGCATGCGCTTCATCATTCAGGGCTATGTGAGCGCTGTTCGCTACATCATCATATGTGACAGACGCCATCTCTGCCAGTTCGGCACTGGGTGCAGTATGACCAATGATAGACGCGATTGCATGTCTTGGGATTTGCCTGATGCGAATTTTCACCAGTGGTCTAAGCTGCAATGTAAACCTGGACCGACTCACCCGATCATCCCGCGTGGGTCTTCTCTTCTTTGGCAGCGGGATCCGCTGCCAACCTTCAGCAGCATCATTAATGTGGGTAGAGTCCATTTCTAGCATTGAGTCCGTTGTATCACTGGCGTCTCTACATTCTTCCATTTGGTGATTGATGAGTGCGTTGTCTTGGGGAGCACAGCTTCCAGAAAGTGCCTGCTGTGTAGACTCGGCTGGGTTCATTTCGGGTGCGTGGGCTGGTAGATCGCCTTCGAAGAGCAGCCCATTTGCGACGGTGGCCGCAGCGGGAGTGGCGAGCGCGCCACCTGCAGCCGCAGGTTGTGAGTTGGCGGGGCGGAGATTCCGGGCAGTTAGGCTTAGGCTGCGGCCGGGCTGATACGGTGAAGTCTGGGCCGCTTCCAAGAGTTTGTGAACCTTTACCGGACCAATCTTGATATCGGGTGGTTCAGCACATATTCACGACCAGGGACGCCAAGAAGAGAACGAGGCAAGCTTTGGCTAGCACAAAAAAAAAAAAAAAACCCAGACAGCACGAAGGGACCGAACACCACTTCCTCTAAAAAGAGAGCACAAGCGAATTCATTTTGATCAATGGCCTCATTCAGGAAATCAGAAACTTCTTCTAAGGCTTTTTGTGTGCCTCGACCACTTACAAAACCGAACTGGTTAGGTGAAAAGACATCACGAGATTGAAGGAAACTAAGTAATACTGAACAAACATGCTTTTCCAGTATCAAAGCTATGGTTGGTAGGATTGAAATACCCCTATAATTTTTGACATTGTTTTTTCCCCTCTTTTGAACATTGGTCTAAGGCTTGTTTCAGACCTATTGGTACAATTTGCGTAGAGATTATGTTATTTAAAATAGCAAGCAATACGTGTTTGAGTTGCTCAAAATGCTTACATAGAACATCAACAGATACGCCATCCAAACCGGGAGATTTTCGCCGATTAAAGTTAAACAGAATATACCGAATATCTTCCTCAGTACAAAGCGGCAAAAAGGCGGAATCAAGGACAGACCTGGTCCCATTTGCCATACGTGCAGTGGAACGTCCAGCCGTCGGGAATTAAAGTGATCAGCCTGCTTAGCAGATATTCCTCCGAAGTTTTTAGTGATAGTGTCGACCGTGTTTTTGGAGGCTCGGCCGCGCAAATCATTGACAAGAGTCCATGTTTTTGATGGGTTAGTCCTCAATTCTTGAAAGCGGTAGTTGAAATGTTTGCGCTTTTCTGCCCGAAGCAACGCATGCGCTATTACGTGCAGTTTTATGAAGTGCTTTCAGCTGAGCATTTTTAGGTGAACGGCGACTTTTTGTCCATGCGCATTCCCTTTCGGCAATAGCAGAAAGAACATTTTGATTAATCCAAGGACAACTTGGCCGACTTTCCTTTACTGTAATCATTTTCTTGGATGCATTGACCATCTGCGTGAAAATATTGACGAGCTGGTCGTAAATGTCGCACTCAAGTACATCGTCTAAGTACATCGTCCAAAAAGGACACCCAGTTATACTCTGAAAGATATCGCCCCCCCCCCCCCCCCAAAAAAAAAAAAAAAAAAAAAAAATCTCAACAGTGCTTCTCCTAATTTGCTTTTGAAAGCTTAAGAAGGACCTCTGACAGCTGACACAGTAATAGAAACAGCAGTGCAGCTCCGCAAAGTGTGGTGCTGAGAAAGCTTCCTCCCCCCCACAGGGCCTGCCTTTCACCGATAAAAGGCTGCCTTTGCGAGGCAGCCCCGAATGCAGATTTCACTCCAACATTGCTGGATTTAAGAGCTTCTTCAAAACTTTTGGCAGCAGAAAATTGCCAATGGTGCACACTGAAAACAAAAGGGAGAAGAGTAAACGACATGCGGTCTCCTCGATTTATGTCCCAGATGCAGAATGGCCCGTTTCTTTTTTTCTTTTCTTTTTCCGCAATGCTGTTTGTGCATCTGCTTCCACATAAAGCTTGGCGTAGAATGAACATTTTTCGCACCCAAGAGCTAGGTTTTATGCTTTCGGGGTGACCATTTCCCATGCAGCTTGGAGGGCTTCTGGAGCGGCATTTTGGCCGGCGTCTTTCACGCCTAAGCATGCGCACAGGGCACATTTTAGGGCAGGTGGGAGATTTCAGTGTGTGTAGAGGACGCCACCTGTTGACTCGAGTAACTGGGAGGTGGCGCCCCCACTCTGTATAAAGGCATTGGCGGGGATTAAACGGGGCTTTTTGTTGTTCGTGAACTGCGCGTGGTTGCGTCATTCTTCGCGGGCTTCACGCCCACATTCGGCACGGCTCGCGGCGTCCGCGCCACCCGGGCGCGTCTCTACATGGTGTCAGAAGTGGGATACTGCGACAACCGTGCAACATGGAGGATAACCGAGCCGCCGCCTCCGCCGTGACCGCCAGCTTCACGTTGCGAACCCCGCCGCAGTTCACTTTCGACAACCCAGCCCAATGGACCGCGTGGCTTCAACAATTCGAGGATTACTCCTTCGCCTCAGGGCTGTCCTCCGCCCCCGAAGAAACCAAGGTACGCACGCTGCTCTACTGTATGGGTCCCCAAGGTCGCGAGGTGCTTTCGTCTCTCATGTCAGACGCTGAGGCCTATCGCTCGTACTCCGGCGTGACAACGAGTCTTTCGGGATATTTTGTACACCCCGTCAACGAGGTATACGAATCGAGCAGGTTCCACAAGCGCATGCAAGTGGTAGGCGAGTCAGTCGACGCGTTTTTCACGGCGCTCCGAATTCTCGTGAAGAAATGCAACTACGCCTCTCGGGAAATTGACGACCGGCTGGTTCGGGACAGATTTATCGTAGGGTTGCTTGACTCTCGCTTGACCGACCAGCTGTGCCGCAATCCAAAGCTTACACTGGACGAGGCGCTCATCCAAGCTCGTCAGTACGAAGACGCCGAAAATGAGAAAAGGCGGCGTCAGGGGACAGACTTCGCACCAGACGCACTGAACGTCGACGCCGTTGTGAATAAGCAGTACCGAATGGCCGCCGCCCCAGCGCGCGAAACTGCACGAAGTAACGTCTGTCGGCCTCCCGAGTACCGCGCCGGCCCGAAGTCGGCATGCGATTTTTGCGGCCACGCCCCTCATCCGCGATCTGAGTGCCCAGCACGGTGGGCCACATGCAACCACTGTCGCAAGAACGGTCACTTCGCGGCGGTTTGCCGCTCGAACAGTACTAGGCGCTTAAGCCAAATCCAGCTCTGCGCCGTGGATGCAGCGCAAACAGAACGCCGGCACGTTGTTGTTCATGTCAATGGACGCCCCCTTCAATTCAAGGTGGATACTGGGGCGGACGTTTCGGTCGTACCTCCGAGCTTCGCGGGGTGCCCAGTAGACCTAGACAAACCCAATAATGAACAGTTGATGGGGCCGGGCCGCATGCCGCCTAAAGTTGCTCGGGACGTTTCCTGCTACCCTGTCGTGGCGAGGCCGGACGGTATGCAAAAAGTTGTATGTCGTAGCAGACATTGACTCTCCTCTGTTGGGGTACTCGGCGGTAGTGGACCTGGGAGTCGTCCAGTTTGTTGACGCCGTGGAAGACGAAGCTCCGAAAAGGCCCCCAACGTCCGACAAGGCGGCAGCTTCGCTGTTCTCAGGCCTTGGCGAGATGCCTGAAGAATATCACATCCGCATCAAGCCTGGAGCGGTTCCATTTTCTCCCAGCGTTCCTAGGCGCATCCCTATTCCCCTCGAAGGCGTAGTCAAGAAGGACTTAGACGCGATGGAAAGGGACGGGGTCATCCGGCGAGTCACTGTGCCAACCCCGTGGTGTGCTGGTATTGTGCTGGTACCCAAAGCGGATGGAGAGTACAGAATTTGTGTCGACCTCACGAAGTTGAACCAAGTAGTTCTCCGGGAGAGACACCTTATGCCCACGGTGGACCAGCAGGGTGTCTAGCAACCGGGAAAACCGGGAAAACCGGGAATTATCAGGGAAATGATACACGCCGGGAAAAATCAGGGAATTATCAGGGAATATTGCCAAAAAGCGAACCCAGTCAGGGAAAATGACCCGCGACTTGACTTTCCGGCGTGGAGCGCTGACTCTGCTCACCCGAATCGGCGCAAACAGCCAACGGGGACAGATCCAATCCAAGCCAGTGGGGCAGTAGCGCCAGGGTTGACAAGTTTGGCCTTTTTTTCCCCGCGGCCTGGCAACCTTGAGCAGCGCGCGCTGGGATGGCAGCAGCCAGTGGGATGGCGGCGCCGGCGTGCAAGCGGCTCGCAGCGGTTTATTTGAGGTGGTGTTAATCGTGGCATTTATTCGTGGTGGTGAACGGTGGTTTTTTTAGCGTTTGTAATTAGGGACCGATATCCCCTGAGAATGAGCAAACGTCGTGGACAGAAGGATGCGGCACTGGATGTCGCTGACGGGGACGAGGATTGGTTGGCCTGCACGGATTGCGGATCCTGGGTCGACCTGAAAACGACTCGTTTCGGCTCCATGAAAGAGGCCAGTGAGGCGCAAAACTACGACTGCGCCATATGCGTGAGGCTGCGGGCGCTGGCAGAGAAGACGGCGGCGGATGCAGAGGCGGCGGACGAGAGATGGTCGTTGTGCTTTCAGCAGCTAGAAGCAAAGCTCGCAGCAACTCAAAGCGAACTTGAAGGCAAGTTAGAGGAAGCCCGACTACAGCTGCTGAGTGAGGCTCAGCGAAGGGAGGCCTTGGAAGCGCAGGTGCGACAGCTGCAAGAGCAACGTTCGGGAACAAAAGACGCGGAGGTGCAGGCGGCGGGCTTGTCCGGAGTTACAGAGGGCAGGGATGATGCAGTGGCCACAACTGACCCAGATGGTCTGGCCCCCAATGCTCACGAAGGAAATGGGCCTCAAGGGTCCATGATTGTCTCCACTAGTCTCCACCTGACTGAGGTGGAGGCTAGCACCCAAGCAGGGTTGCATGGTGAGCTAGAGCCACACCACGAGAATGGTGCTGGTACACCTCAGCAGCTGGAGACGGATCACGGTCGACCACCGGTCAGTGATGAGGTGGGAAGCACAGGCGCTAGGGGCAGGCGAGGGAAGAAGAGAGGCCGGGACAGTGGTGTGGCGGGCGGCAGGGTGACTAGCCAGGCAGGGACCCAGACCCTGAGGCAGTTGAGCTCAAGCCAGCAGGTTCGTGCACAAGTGCCTGAGAACAGCAGTGACAACAGCCAGCCACGCGTAGTCGCGGGACGGGAGGTCTGGGTGTTTGGAGACGCCAATGCCTACAAACTGAAGTCGGCCATACTTTGCCAAGAGGGGGTGGACCGCGGAGTCAACTTCTGGACGCACGCTAAGGCAACAATCAGAGAAGTGGCTGAAGCGGTGCAGGGAAAGCTGGCTGCAGAGCAAGACAGACGAAGGCTGGTAGTGATCCATGCTGGCCTCACGGAGTTACTTCGGGGAGCCGACATGGCCGAGGAACTGCAGCACCTGAAGGCGTGCCTGGGAGCGTGGACCGTGCAGTACCCACGCAGCCATTTCCTTATCTGTGCGGTTCCGGAGGTGACATGCAACGGTGACAGTGTACGCAGCAAGTGCCAGCGCTGGAATGACACTGCCCGGAACATGTGTCGGGAGGCTGGCCCGATGGTGGAAATGGTGTGGCCATCTCGCCCGGCTGGGGAAGCAAGCCTGGAGGGAGTTCGCTACTCAAAGACGTCAGCGGATGTGTTTGGTGTAAGGCTGAGCAGGAGGTTCAGCTCTTAAAAATTTTAGGGCATCGTCCACCTGCTGTCGTCAAAAGTCCCAGACCAACGAAAGCGACCGCTGGTGGCAGGAGGAGCAGCAGGTCGGGGCTCGGCAGCAGGGAGCCCAACGAGGTCCAACTGGTCCGCCAGCTTGGTCAAATCCTCAGAAAACTGGGCACGCAGATCTAGGGCACCATGGCCCTTCAACGGGGGCTGGGGACAGTGCACCCTGGCTACCAGCGGCGGGGGAAGAGGCTAGCTGCAGATGGGCTTGGAGAGAGCGTCCCCGCAGACACAGGAGGCCCCGTCGAAAGCAGGCACAGGAGACGATGGTGGCTGTCCTCAACCTGCATGGCGCCAGGAGTGAACAGAAGTGGGGGGAACTCACCAAGCAAATGCGAGATGAACACATCGCAGTATTTGCAGTGATTGAGACCCACTTACGTGAGGAGGAAGCCCCTCCGAGTGAGCCAGGCTTGGGGTGGGAGGGGTGTAACAGGGCCTGCTCGGAACGCCGTGGGGGTGGCCTAGGATGCCTATGGACAGAACCCCAGCGATGGACTAGAACACTCACCACATGCCGGGAGCACATGTGGTTGAGGGGGTCCATTGCTGGGAAACCCGTTGCCCTGGCAGTGGTATACTGGTGGACAGGCAACTCGAGGGATCACAACGTGGAAATGAGTGCATGTCTACGAAAGGACATCCAGAGCCTGCGAGAGGAGCATGAGATCCTCTTAGTGGGAGACTTCAATGCCCACATAGAGGACCTTGGTGACCGCCCTGATGCCAGTGGCAACTTGCTGTTGGGGTTGGCGGAAGACGAGGGCCTAGTGATAGGCAACCTCACAGGCAAATGCACAGGCAGGGTGACATGGGCTGTACGTGATCTACAGTCGTGCATTGACTACTGTTTGATGTCCGAAGGCCTTTATGCGGTGCTGGACGCAATGATCATTCACGAGGACGGGAAGGGGAATCTGGGAAGTGACCACAACCGTATCGTGCTGACATTCCGGGGGCACAGCAATCACTCAAGACGTCAGGGGCACCGGCAGACACGACTCAATGAACGGCAGCTCCAGAAAGTGGCGGATCGACTGGAAATGAGGGCGGAAGAGATTTCCACGTACGCAGGAATGATGGGGGTGATGCGGGATGAGATGAGCAGGCAGGTGCCTTTGAGAGCACGGTCACACTGCCCAAAGGCGTGGTGGAATGCCGAGGTGGCTGCTGCAATACAGCAGAGAAAGGAGGCCAGCCGCCTCCATCGACACCTGAACAAGGCTGGGGACCCTGAGGCTACTCGCAGAGCATGGGAGACTTTCCTGGACTGCAAACGCTCAGCAGCAGCGCTGGTGCAGACCAGCATCACAGGGGCCAACAAGCAGTTCATGGAGGAGCTCAAGGCGGCGGGCCGTCAGGCGCCTAAGCGTTTCTGGCAGAAAATTAAGAGGGACACACGGACGGCAACGGGCACATCTCTGCGGGCACCAGAGGGCAACACGGTAGAGGGGAAGGACTGTTTGCCAGTGTGGAACAATTGGCTACAGTCACTGCAAGCAGTCAGGGGCCCCCCGGAGCAGCAGAGTGGGTGCACGGATCTGTGGATCCACTGCAGCGGCAAGGAGTCGTCCCAGTGTGAAGCGGCACTCCGTCTTCCTCCCACAGAGAGGGAGCTGGAACGGGCAGTGAAGAAGGTGAGCCCTGGAACGGCACCTGGCGGTGACGGTGTCCCAATGGGCTTGGTGAAGGTTTTGGGCCCCCTAATGTGCAGACAAGTGGGCAGGTTCCTGACTGAGACTCTGGAGAAGGCTGTTATCCCTGAGGAATGGTCAAGGAGTCTGTTAAGGCCACTGTACAAGGGGGCTGGGGACAAGACGGACCCAATGAATTACAGGCCCATTGCGGTGACCCCCGTGCTGTACAGGATGGCGATGCAGGTGGTGCGGGAGCGACTGCAGGGGTGGGCAGAGAGGAAGGGCCTGCTGGGAGAGCTGCAGATGGGTTTCCGGGCAGGCCGGCGCATTGATGACTGCCTATATGTGCTCACCCAGTGCATGGAGATCGCGCAGCGCACCAACCTTCCCCTCTATGTCGCTCTCCTCGACATCAGCAAGGCCTATGACAGTGTGAACCGGGAGCTCCTGTGGACCATCCTGGATAGGTACGGCCTGGAGGAGAAGGACGTGGACCTGCTTCGAGCCATCTACGCAAATGTAACAGCGCAGGTGGTCTGGGAGGGTCACACGGCAGCACCGGTTGAGGTTACGCAGGGGCTGAGACAGGGCTGTCCTCTGTCGCCTCTCCTCTTCATGCTGTATGTTGGGGGGGTGCTAGGACGCCTCGAGGGATCCGGCCAGGGCTTCAGGCTGGAACATAAGGAGGGTGGCCAGACAGTGGTGGTGAACATTCCGGCGCTCGTGTACGCGGACGATTTTGCGGTCCTTGCTGGCTCCCCGCAGGAACTGCAACAGCTGCTGGACACCTGTGCCATGGGCATGACCGAGCGCCACCTTGTCTTTAACCCAGCCAAGTGTGTCGTGATGGCTTGGGGTGTGGGGGCACAGCAGACAGCCCCCACCTGGCGCCTGCAGGGAGCCACGATCCACCTGGTCCAAACGGCGAAGTACCTGGGCGTGAGGCTGACCACTGGGACCAGTTGCTACCTCGCCGAGCATGAGAGCGAGCTCAAGGCAAGGGCATCCCGTAGTAAGGGCATGCTGGTCCGCCAGTCCCTGTGGTCGTTCAACAGGTACGAGGTGACCAGGGCACTATGGAAGTTGGTCGCCGTGCCGGGCATCACATACGGGAACGCCGTGCTCTGTCTGTCCTCGGGCACCCGCGAGTTCCTGGAACGGTGCCAGCGATGGGTGGGGCGACTGGCACTGGGCACCCATGGGCAGTGTACGACGGAGGCGGTGCAGGGGGACATGGGGTGGTCCACATTCGCAGCGAGGGAAGCAGTGGCGAAGGCGAGCTACGAGAACAGGTTGCTTCGCTTGCCTGTCACAAACGTGGCTCGTCAGACACTCCTGCACACCATCTACGCCAGCCAGCCAACGAGGTGGACGAAGAGGACCAGAGCACTTCGGGACCGCTTCGGACTGCCAGCGGCGACACTCGTCACGGTGAACCCGTCGAGGGAGGTGGTCCGGGCCCAGGTGCAGCGGTCCGAGAAGGCAGAGTGGCGGGGGCTGGCGTCAGCGAAGCCGTCTCTGGAGGTGTACTGCACCCACAAGGAGGACATTCGCCGGGAGACACTGTTTGACAACTCCAGGGGCAGCGGCCTGCTTGCGGAGGCGAGGGGCGGGGTGTTGCGCACTCGAGTATGGCGGGCGCGCTTCACGACGGGCCTGTCGACGACTTGCGCCCTCTGCGGAGGCGCCGAAGAGACTATTGCGCACGTGGTTGTCAACTGCCCAGACATCCTCCCCGCCGCCCGCACCACAGCCGTTCATGTCGCGCTTGGCTTCGCCGAAGAGAAAACCGAGACAGAGCGTGGGGAGGTAGTAGAGGTGACAAAGAGGCGCCTGGAACACTGGTGGTCTCACGGTGCTCTGCGCCGCACATAATGTGGAAACTGTGTTTTCTTTCTTTTTTCTTTTTTGGCTCCGCCGTGTGAGACGCGGCGACCCGCTGCAAAGGGTACAGCCACAATCGCCATCGCCATCGCCATGGCATGCTGGGCATACACTTCTGTTGTTTTGAACCATTTCCGCCATGTTTTGAACGATGGAACCTTCCGGCGGCGTGGTGTTTTCATCGTTTTCTCAGAAGTGAAGTCAGAATTCTCACTGACAATGTTGGCGGCGAGAAAGTGCTTCTTTAATGCGGACTGGACGAACCCGAACGTTTCGGAATATGCAAGCTGGATTAAGCTCGTGCAGAATGATCCTCACAGTGCTCAGTGCACACTGTGCTGCAAAACTTTTTCTTTAAGCAACATGGGAAGCACTGCAGTTTCGAGTCACGCGTCCAGCAAGAAGCATCTTGCTGCTTTCAAGTGTCGGTCGAGCGCTTCGCAAACTGGCATGTCGTCGTTTTTTACGCCAGCGACGAACGCTTCGGCCCAATGTAGCGGAGACCGGACAGGTGCGCCCGAGGAGCCTGCAACCACCACAAGTGCAAAGACATCGATGAGCGGCTTTCTTCTGAAGAGCGCTGTGACAAAGGCCGAGATAATCTGGTGCTTAAACGCGGTAGCGACTCACGGATCTTTTCGGTCAACAGCGGCGTCGGCCTCGCTCTTCCCTCTTATGTTTCCGGGATGTGAAGTCGCTGAAAAACTTCACCTAGGGAAGGACAAGGTAGGGTATACGATTTGCCATGGTATTGCGCCTTACTTTCGTAAGAAGCTGCTATCAAGCCTTGCCGGTGTGCCGTTCTTAGTTGTTTCGTTTGACGAGTCACTAAACAAAGTGACACAGAAGCAACAGATGGATGTACTCGTCCGATATTGGGATGACACTACTGATGGCACTGTGAAAACGCAGTACCTAACTTCATGCTTCTTGGGCCACACGTGTGCGGAAGACCTGGCATCTGCATTCAGGAAAGCCACAGAAGAGCTCAAGCATGCCAAGATACTGCAAGTTTCAATGGATGGGCCGAATGTGAACATAAAGTTCCTGAGGTCACTGAAGGAGGAACTCAAGGAGTCGGATGAGAGTCACAATATCCTAGATATTGGAAGTTGTGGGCTGCACGTAATAAATGGAGCATACAAGGCAGGTCATGCTGCAACCGGCTGGGATGTGATCTCCTTTCTTCGTAGCAGCTACAACCTGTTCAAATGTGTGCCTGCTCGTCGTGCTGACTACGTCACCTTTACAGGGAGTGCACTGTTTCCTCTCAAGTTCTGTTCTGTCAGGTGGCTTGAAAATGGGAAGGTTATCACCAGGGCACTAGAAGTTCTTCCAAACTTGGTGAAGTTTGTAGAGGGCTCTGCGAAGGCAAAGAAGCAGCCGACGTGCTCCAGCTACAATGCCGTTGTGAAAGGAGTTGATGATCAGCTGTTGCCAGCAAAACTAGCCTTCATGCTGTCGATTTGCGAGGAACTGGAGCCATTTTTGGCAGAATTTCAGAGTGACAAGCCGATGGTGCCCTTTCTTTCAACTGCACTGCACAATATCCTGCGGTCGCTGCTTGCAAGGATTGTCAAGAAGGAAATCCTGGAGGCTGCTGACACTCCCGCCAAGTTGCTCAAGGTTGACCCAGAAAAACTCGAGAACTGTATACCTGTACCCGCTTTTGACATTGGGTTTGCTGCGAAGAATGAGCTCCGCAAGGTGCCCAAAATGCCACAGCTTACCTTGCACCAATTCAAGAAAGACTGTGTTTCCTTCGTTAAAGTGTGCTGTCGAAAGGTGGTGGAGAGGTCACCGTTGAAATATAAGCTAACTAGGGTTGCCAGCTGTTTGGACCCGACATTCGCATTGTCTCCGGAGGCTGGCCCAAAACGATTGACCCTCGCACTTGAAGTGCTTTCAGAACACCAGTGGCTCACTGGTCTGCAAGCAGAGCGGGCCCATCGTTCTTACATACAGATCTGTTCATTGAGCCTCACCCAAGAAAAATTGAACAATTTTGACAGGAAAGAGCAGAGGCTGGACGTTCTGTGGCTAGATCTCTGCTCGCATGATCACAAAGAGCTGCTGTCTTTTATCAAGATCATCCTCTGCTTGTCTCACGGCAATGCTGCCGTAGAAAGAGGCTTCTCAGTCAACAAAGAATGCCTCGTCGAAAACTTGAAAGAAGATTCACTGATAGCACAACGACTGGTGCATGATGCTGTGTTGGCAGCAGGTGGTGTGGACAAAGTTGTAATTACTGACAAGATGGTGCAGATGGTTCGCAATTCCTACAGCGTCTTCAGAGAGGAATTGCAGAAAAAGAAGGCAGAAAGACAGGCGGAGTCAGGTGCTCAGAAGGACAAGAAAAGAGTGGCTGCTCTTGTCAAAGAACTGGAAGAAAAGAAGCGAAGGCTGCTTAGTGAATCGCTGACAGAAGCTAGTCTCCTGCAAGAAAAAATAGACGCTCTTAAGAAGTAACAGATCAGTGCTTCAAGAACTTTTGTGCAATGGCTGACACAAACAGTAGAAGCCGATTTGTGTTTGCATAGACTTTGTGCAATATGTAATACTCTAGTCAGCAACTACAATCTGTGGTGAATAATTTATGTTTGCGCTCTAAATAAAACAATGTTTTGTGTTCTGCACTAATGGTCTTGCATGTATGTATTGCACCTATGCAGTGGTCAGGGAATTTCACTTGAAATTGTCAGGGAAAACCTGGAAAAGTCAGGGAATCTTAAAACAATAATTTGCTAGACACCCTGACCAGGTACTTGGGCGTCTTGGCAATGCCGCAGTCTTCTCGAAACTTGATGCAAAATCAGGGTTTCATCAAGTAAGGCTATCTGAAAGCTGTCAGGAACTGACTACCTTCATAACCCCGTTTGGTCGCTACTGCTACCGCCGCCTGCCCTTCGGCATCACCTCCGCTCCCGAAGTGTTTCAGCGCCAAATGTCTCGGATTCTAGAGGGTCTGGAAGGATGTGTGAACATGGTAGATGACATTCTAGTATTCGGCAGGGACCGTTCCGAGCACGACAGCAGACTCCAAGCAGTCCTTCGCAAGTTAGAACAAGCGGGCATCACGTTGAATGCCTCGAAATGCTCCTTCGGGGTATCTTCCGTCAAGTTCCTTGGTGTAGTGGTAAGCGCCACTGGCATCTCGGCTGACCCCGACAAGGTATATGCTATTGTGAACATGAAACCGCCGACAGATACGCAAGGCGTCCGTCGTTTCCTGGGCATGCTGAACCACATTGGAAGGTTTTTGCCGAACCTGTCTGCCGTCACTACACCGATTCGGCTCCTTTTGAACAAGAATGCGGTCTGGACCTGGGACCAAGCGCAAGCGACCTCTTTCGAGACATTGAAGAGAATGGTGGCATCTAATGCTTGTATGGCCAGCTACAATCCAGAGCTACCCACTCTTGTGTCGGCAGATGCCAGTTCGTTCGGGCTAGGCGCGGTTCTCTTGCAGGAGCAACAGACGGGAGAGCGACGGGCTGTCGCGTTC